>NC_132820.1:17262600-18011287 GCF_048594095.1 Paramormyrops kingsleyae | reverse complement strand
ACGCTATCCTGAAAGAGCTCATCATCCTCCCCAAAGACTGGACCTATAGAAATGCATTGCGTTGTTTTTGCCATGTTTAATGAGTGTTAGGTGTGTTAAGTGTTCGGCACTAATGTCGAAGTGTTCAGGACTATTTGATTACCAAAGTTGTAATTGTCAGTACTGTAGTTGCGGGGTATATTATTGTTTCGTTTTCCTTTTATATGAGATAGACATCAATGCTGTAAGGGAGGAAATGTTATGTTCACATTAGATATAGGAACTACTTTTCTGGTATGCACCATAATAATTAACCGATAGACTGGCTAGCGTAGGAATACACAGAGTTAGAGAGCAGTATATAGTCCTGCACTGAGAAGTGTCATGTAAGGCAGTATAACTCCAAATAAAAGCATTGTTAACCTTACTTTGGTGTCTGCTGGACGTATGTTGTGAAAGCGAGAAACACAACAAACGCATCATACGAATTTCAGGCAAATAGGGACGTTTTGAACTTTGCCTCATCCAACAAAACTTATTATGAAAGCCGAATGGAACAATGCAGGACATCCCTAAGCCTAGAGGTCATTTTGCCATGAATACCACGAATAGCGGTCACTTCGCATATGTTTCCTAACATGGAAGAGTGGAAAGTAGGAGCCGCAGTTTGATCACCGCCAAATAATAATCATAACTGGAACTGCTGCCTATAATATATCATGAAGATATTGTGCAATAGCCTCGGGGGAAATTACTCATCAGGCTACAGGAATGAATAAATGAATAGAATGGCAGTTTAATAACAATAAGAAGCTATCATATATAATGTTTCTTCTCTCTGGATGATGTGTGTGACTGTTCTCTAAATGAACGAGGGGGGCTGAGTGAAGCAATTAATCAATCACTCAAAAGGCAGTATAAAAACTCTAGGCGTGCCTTTATGTTTTATTTGTTCAAATCATCTGCACCCATTGACTTACTGCGGTAAACACCGTGTGTCATAGTACACAAATTGCATAATAATGAGCTACAACTGGTCTATTTTTCGGTATGTTATATTATATTAGTAAGTATCCATCATTTCCACTAATTCATTCAGTTCAACGCGAATGGCGCTGCTTTTTCAGGCACGTAGCGTTTAAGCCTGCCGCCGTGGGGAGGAACCGTATTCCCTCTAATAAGGCCTCAGCACACATTTCGCGGACTAATGAAAGACTACATAAGACAAACGAACCATGATTGAGAAGCTCGAACGGGGCCCTTCAGGTCTGCTACGAGAGAGCTCCAAAAGCACAGAAACCAAGATCGAACACGAACCTAAATAACATGACAAATCCTGACAGAGTGTGTTGAAATGGTAATACTACATAAAAAAAATCGACGCTGGAGGGATATAGTATGAACAACCAGGTAGCAGATACAATTCACTTTCGACTCTGGTGCCATCTGCTGGTAAAACGTGGATATTTCCAGGCATCGCACAGAAAGCCAGATTTCAAAAGCGATGTTCATGTCAAAGATCTTTCACTTTTAACTGTCACACAGAATAACTAATAAACCGACACACAAGAACATAAGGGAAAAGGATGAAACTGGGTGGTAAGCTATGCTTTCCGGGTATAGGACCGACAGATGGACGTACGATAGGACACCGTGCATAAAACAGGTAGACATTATAGAAAATGCATTGTCTTATTATAATGGGAAGCAGGTGGTGTGTTCTCTTAGGTAGGCGCTAAAATTCGCAACTTCACATTATTACAAACGAAGCCACGAACTAAGAAACCATTTTTTAAACTTGACATTTATAACAGTTTTCTCCAAGGTTCAAGAAAATAATCAGTTACTCTGGTAAATAGTGACCATTTGATTAAAGACATGAAAGAAAACGACCATTTTATTTTTTTTTAATTATATATTTCTCTGTTGCCACTTTCACATGTATGAGCCTGTCTTAAAAAAAAATTAGACAAATAATGAACACGAGCACTTACATTTTGACTGGAATCAGCTTGAAATGACCGCAGAAGTAATTTTTTCACATAACAGAAGTAGTCCATTTATAATACATCAAATGTGTTAAAGCCTCTTTAAAAACGTCTCAAGACTGACACATGTAGCAATGTGATGGGAAAACACCAGAAAGGCTGAAAAGAGATTAAGACAGGATAGCAATTAGTGTTTTTTTCTCTGCCCCTTCAGCAAGTTATTACAAAGGTCTCACGGAATCCCACAGGAAAATGTCATTTAGCAAAACATTTAGCATACGTGCAGGAGTTTCTAAACAGGACATTCCCCTACAAACACAGGGTCACATTAGCCTACTGTGGGCTTTCAGTGAGAGCTTGTCCTGGGAAAACCCGTGAGAGCCAACAACCTATAGGCTCCAAACCCTCATTGGCATGGAGTGCAGCTAACAGGGCAGCTGAAGCTCATCTGCACTGCAGGCTTATATACACTCACCTAAAGGATTATTAGGAACACCATACTAATACGGTGTTTGACCCCCTTTCGCCTTCAGAACTGCCTTAATTCTACGTGGCATTGATTCAACAAGGTGCTGAAAGCATTCTTTAGAAATGTTGGCCCATATTGATAGGATAGCATCTTGCAGTGGATGGAGATTTGTGGGATGCACATCCAAGGCATGAAGCTCCCGTTCCACCACATCCCAAAGATGCTCTATTGGGTTGAGATCTGGTGACTGTGGGGGCCATTGTAGTACAGTGAACTCATTGTCATGTTCAAGAAACCAATTTGAAATTATTCGAGCTTTGTGACATGGTGCATTATCCTGCTGGAAGTAGCCATCAGAGGATGGGTACATGGTGGTCATAAAGGGATGGACATGGTCAGAAACAATGCTCGGGTAGGCCGTGGCATTTAAACGATGCCCAATTGGTACTAAGGGGCCTAAAGTGTGCCAAGAAAACATCCCCCACACCATTACACCACCACCAGCAGCCTGCACAGTGGTAACAAGGCATGATGGATCCATGTTCTCATTCTGTTTACGCCAAATTCTGACTCTACCATTTGAATGTCTCAACAGAAATCGAGACTCATCAGACCAGGCAACATTTTTCCAGTCTTCAACTGTCCAATTTTGGTGAGCTCGTGCAAATTGTAGCCTCTTTTTCCTATTTGTAGTGGAGATGAGTGGTACCCGGTGGGGTCTTCTGCTGTTGTAGCCCATCCGCCTCAAGGTTGTACGTGTTGTGGCTTCACAAATGCTTTGCTGCATACCTCGGTTGTAATGAGTGGTTATTTCAGTCAAAGTTGCTCTTCTATCAGCTTGAATCAGTCGGCCCATTCTCCTCTGACCTCTAGCATCAACAAGGCATTTTCGCCCACAGGACTGCCACATACTGGATGTTTTTCCCTTTGCACACCATTCTTTGTAAACCCTAGAAATGGTTGTGTGTGAAAATCCCAGTAACTGAGCAGATTGTGAAATACTCAGACCAGCCCGTCCAACAACCATGCCATGCTCAAAATTGTGTAAATCACCTTTCTTTCCCATTCTGACATTCAGTTTGGAGTTCAGGAGATTGTCTTGACCAGGACCACACCCCTAAATGCATTGAAGCAACTGCCATGTGATTGGTTGATTAGATAATTGCATTAATGAGAAATTGAACAGGTGTTCCGAATAATCCTTTAGGTGAGTGTATATTAATTTAATGTGCAGAATATGCTTTGTAGTACACAGGTGAAAACTTCAAAGCTGAATTGATAATCCCTGTAATTTGGATCTCTTATACCACTTAATTGGGAAACATACATTTCAATTACACACCTGCGAATTAATTAGTTTTAAAAAGCCTATAAATTACAAGGAGGGTAGCATAATGAAATGTCACATTCTGTATTATTTGAATGTATTTCTAAATAAAATCGAAACACACTCTTTCCAAATTATTTTGAACAGTGTCATTTTTATTTATCAGTCATTACAACAATACATCTCATCCATTTGGGCCCTTCCTGCTTGTACTTGCTGCCCCGAACTGCCTTTCGCTGAAAGCCCCATCCGTTATCTTGTATATAATGGAGCCACAAGATGGCGCCACATAGCCATTTTTGGTTGAGCCCAGTGCTGTTACATTGAACATAAGAACATAAGAACTATACAAACGAGAGGAGGCCATTCGGCCCATTAAGCTCGCTTGGGGAGAACTTAACTAATAGCTCAGAGTTGTTAAAATCTTATCTAGCTCTGATTTAAAAGAACCCAAGGATTCAGCTTGCACTACGTGATCAGGAAGACTATTCCATACTCTGACTACACGCTGTGTAAAGAAGTGCTTCCTTAAATCCAGTTTGAAATGTTCTCCTGCTAATTTCCACCTATGGCCACGAGTTCTTGTATTTGAACTAATGCTGAAGTAACTATTCGGTTGAACAGCATCCAAACCTGTTAGAATCTTATAGACCTGGATCATGTCCCCCCTCAGTCTCCTTTGCTTGAGGCTGAACAGATTTAGCTCAAATAACCTTTCCTCGTATGACATTCCTCTAAGACCAGGAATCATTCTTGTGGCCCTACGATGCACCTTTTCTAAGGCCGCTATGTACATTGGTGTTATTACCCTAGTCTGGGCAGGGTACTGTAATATTTATCTCTGCCTTTCATGGGGTCTTTGTTAGATTGTGGTTTGTCAGGCTTCTCATAACATACCTGTTCCAAAATGATATTACTCAGTGGATCGTCAAACACACAAACCTTCTGACCGTGCAAAGGTTGCAATCCTCCGAGGGAATAAGCACCTCTAAATCCAAGGTCTTGGTACTGTCACCAAAGAGTGAGAGCGGCTCCATTCAGGTAAGGGGGAGATTAGGGTCACCACCTAATCCATGTCAGGAGGGACACTATGAGCTACGACAGGGTTTGGAAACTACCGTTTAAACCACTTCAATTAGAAGGACTCGGATTTCACTTAAGCATTGAGTTCTTCCTGCGTGCTGATTGGTCAGTCTTCTGCATGTGTCACTAATGTTAAGGTAAACAGCTGGATGAGTCTTTCAATCAAGGAAACAAACCAATGTGCAAGAAGAAATGAACTATTTAACACATTAGCCTTACAGATTTAAAGTAGTTTGTAAAACCTTAAGTAGCTAATATAGTGTCGCACCTGACATGGATTAGGTGGTGACCCTAGTGGAGAGTCTGCTTTCAGTAAAGGAGTTTAAGGGCTCTGGGATCTTCAGCATAACTGACAGCATGTGGGCTTATAAGCAGTTTGATTGGGTAGATGAAGACCTCACCTATAGTCATAGTCATTTGGTAATGATAAAAACACATGTTTGTAAGTACAAGTGGTCAATTTAAGGCTTCTCTGAAAGGTTTTCTGAAAGGTTGCCAAATGGTCTGGATCTTTGTAGATCTGGAGGGACCCTCAGAATAGAACTGCTGCTCTATTTGAAGGAGGGGAGTCAGCTGAGGTTGTTTGGAAATCGCATGACTGACTTACAAGGGGCTTGTTTTGGACATTGCTGACTGGGTGGAGGTGCTGTGACAGACCTAGGGCATGCAGGAGGGACTGTATCGTCCAGCCATCTTGGGAGCTCCCACAGAGGCCCAGAAGGAGCTGGAGTCTGTGCTAGTTTGTCCTGCAGGGCGGGCTGCCACTGCTACCCTCCCCGGGAAAAGCGCTCGGGAAACGGACGGATAGATTGGACAGAAATGTATAACAATGAAGCCAGAACCACCAACAGAAAAGGCCAGTAGAGTAAAACATGCAGAAAGCGTTAAGAAAGCCGATGTTAAGGAAAAAAATAATTTATTGAAATTACAGAATTCAAAACAGCAAAATCCACGGCTGCATGTTGAACTGCTGATGGTGGTTCTGATCCACTGCATTTCAGCATGATCCTCACAGAGCTTCCCGGCTGGGCCTCATCAACACAGCATCAGTACAAACGCACTGTTTACACAACTTCAGCATTTTCTTGTTACACCAGATTATTTCTTATATATTTCCTATACTCTATAGAATTACAGCTTTCATAGACTTTGCTTTACTTTAACCTAGAAAAACAAAATAATCTAATGAATAGGATGGACTTTGATCACCCACACACACACACACACAAACACACACACACACACGCACCTTCATAGCTATCCAAAGGTAGCTTAGACCAAGGCGGACAAAGGCTTGTGTGTCTCACTTAGGTCACCCCATGTTCTCATGAGTGGCAGAATTAAGCATCTATTTACATAGTTGGTGGCAAACATAGAGAGTGAAGCTACTCACTCAGTGTCAACACAGAGACCGTCTGCTTTTCCGAAATATGGCCACCGTCAAGCTTCTTGGAAATCTCAGCCGTGTGTTTTGCTCAAAGATCAACCCCTAGTTACTACTGGTAGATCAGCATCTGAATTAGCAAGAGTGAGATTCTGCCTGGAAAACCATCAGACAAGTGTCAAAGATTGCCAGAAACTGTGATTCAGATAGAAATTGCTTAACTGTACAGAACCATTGTATCCTTCTATTTTTGCCTTCAAGATTTTTAATTATTTATGTCGCATTTACTTATTACTGCTACTAGACTTCCAATCTGCAGGCAAAAATGGATGCTGACAGTGGTCATGATTATAACAAAACAAAGTGGTGAATTAGGGGGGAAAAAACAAAGACGACTAGAGCAACATTCAGTCCATTGACCACTTTTGTTTAATTTTGGAAAATGGATCACATGAACAATAATAATAATACAGATAAAATCTGAGGTGACTTGTTCCTACAGTCAGAACTCCATTCACACGTGAGCATAGTCGTCTTCTCTGTGCCTGCATGCAAAGCCAGCTCGGCCCCACAGTGCTCTCTCCATTTAAGCCCCTTCTTTGTGTTCCTTGAGGTGTTGGTACGTCCCCCCACAAACTGAAAAATGCGGGTACCTTTTTAAAAATGAAGACTACGACGATGCAGTCAAGTCTGTGATTGACCATGTGACCAGGTGAAGATCTGGGAACTGTTACCATCCCAGCCCAGCCTGACTGATGCTGATGATGCTTATGATGCTGCTGATGCTCATGATGCTCATGATGACACCAATCCTGCCCAGCTTGGATGCAGAGGCATTTTGGAACACAGAATTTTAATCAAAAAGTGTCTTGCAAGATGCTGGATCATCACGGTCAGACTGAGAGATGTGATGAGATAACACGCTAAACTGAAGTACAAATTAAAAAAAATTATAATAATAAACATAAAGCCAACTCCCAGCGGACAGCCCCCTCCCCCCCCACCACAACGAATCTCCTGAGCATGAATAAACACCTGAGCAATCAACCTGCCCGTCCAAATGCCCTAAACACAAATATACCTGTTAAGCGCCCCAGGCAGAAATCTGCCCACTTAAATGCGTCTGTCTGCCTCTGTTTGCCTTCACCTCAAGCAAAGACCCATTTGTGACACTTCAGGTGGATTCACACTGTGTCAGCAGAATCACCCTCATCTCAATTTTGTGTATGAATCATCTTTTCTCTGTCATCAAATGAGACTAAATCAAACTTTTTTCTTTTACAAATCTCATTATACATAGGACATCTATTTGTTTATATACTTCTAAAGATATATTCTTTATTTACACCTATTTACAGGCCAAAATAAAAGATTTTTTTTAAAAAAAAAAAGCTAACAAAAATGTCCCTTGATTATAACAAAAGCACTTTTTATTTAAAGGTTTTCTAAATCCTGCAATCGTCTTATTTATAGTCTTTGTAGAATGTATTATTTGTATAGTTGGTTACACCCCAAAACAATCATCAGCCTTGTCTTCAGAAGGTTCTGCCATGGCTTAGCAATCTCAACATGGCTAAAACTGGCCACTTTCAGCAGGTGCTTCTGATGTCAAACATCCACCTTGAGTAATGATTTAATCCTGAAACCCTGCTTCTCCTCAGCAGAATCCCTGTGGCACAAGAGCAATAAAAAATGGCATCCATAGACATACTTTATAAAAAGCACAAAAGGTTTGTTGGAGCCTCGCTCCTCAGTTACTGAACAGGCGAGATATGCACAAATGTTTAGCACCAACCCAGAAGCTCCACAGCGATGTCCAGGGTGATCAGCTTCCCTGTGAGGATCTGGGTTTGGGGGCCAGCTCCGGATCAGCCATGGTGAACTCCATGACTCGACGGGCCAGTGGGTTGGTGGTCCGCAGGAGCTCCGCGGCTGACATGCCCCTGCTGCCGCTGGGCTTGCTATTCTTCCTCTGCAGCAGGGCCATGAAGGTATCATTGCGGGAGTTGTAGCACGGCGCCGCCCCTGTGGTCGTGGCGCGTTGATCGCCGTCGCCCTTCACGGGAGACGTCAAGCTCTGCTTGCTGCCAAACTGATCCGACGGTTCTTTGCGACCCAAAACTTTCCGCTTTGACCTTCAGGGATGGTTTTTGGAAGGAAGGTGATAAATGAACTATATTTTAAATATACTGGCACAGCAAGTTTCACTTTCAGTTTCACTTTCAGCTATTTCTGTCCAGCATGGCAGTCAAGATGACTCCATAAACGTTTTCTTTATGTTCTGTGCTAGTCGATGATTTTCAGCCCAGGAAACCATAGACGTATTCTACTCTCATTACAGAAGGTGATCTTGGTGATTTAATTTAATGGAAAGAAAGGTTCACAAATTAAACTGAAAATCACCTGCTAGCAACGCAGCCATGAATGAAAACTAGCATATAGCATAATCATGTGGTCAGACAGGCAGCACACACTGTGAAGTCATGAATAGTGTTTCCATTGAAACAAGACAGTTTTGTATGTTTAATTGTGACACTTACCATGTAAATAAGCCTACAAATACAACTGGTGGGTGGCAACTGACTGTCTGAATGGATCAGAATTGTTTAGGCTCACTCACAGAAAATTAATTCATTCACTGAACAACACACTGTGCTATACTATTTATTTATGAGCCATTACTATGGAATTCTGTGCAATACTTTCTATGACACTGTTACTGTTTACTGATGTTTATTATTTATTGTTACTGTCTAGTGTGGTGTGTGGTGTGCTACCGTAAACCTGCAGTTTTATATCAATCTACCAAAAAGACCATCCCAATGCAAAGCTGTAGATGGTGTCTTCATCAGTGGTGATTCTAGAATTTGACCCTTAGGGGGGCTTAGGGGGGCTCAGGCCCTTGAAGAAAGACGGGACGTCCAGAGGCATAAGCACAGGACAATCAAGGCAGGCAACTGCCTGGGGCCCTGAGCTAGGAGGGGGCTCCTGAGGGCGGCCGATTACATAGTACATTGCAACGACAAATCTGCTTTATTTGTGCATTCTGTTTTTCAGAGTAAAATGAAAATAAAGGAATTGGGTTTATTGAATACTCTTTGTTGATATTATTCATTTAGACATCATGCTAAAATAATGGTAATAAATTTCACCATGTCAGGCAGGGTGCATTGGAGGGCCACATGGAGTTTTTTGCCTAGGGCCCCCAGTGTCCCTAGTACTGTCTTTGTGGACGTCACCCCCCCCATGATTAAATTTGCCAAGTGGAGGCGGGATCCCCACAATGAAGTGTGAGGAGTACAAAATGCATATGAAAATCCAGGATAAATCACTAAATGGTTTTTTGATTAATTGAGCCCCACTAAATAGGGTTTACAACCCACTCTGGTCTTCATTCTGCAGGACAGCTTCCGTATTAAGCAGACTGACCTTTCTGTATGGCTAAAGAGTCATGGGCAGTGGATTATCAATTAACAACGAGAAGTGCTCTGTTGTGTGCTTTTCTTAAAATATAAAAATCAAAAAAATGTGAAAAGACAAAATACAAGGCCTGACACACACACTGTCATCCGATGCTGGGATTGGTGAAACACCGGTGATGCGCCAAGCATGTAAATTACACACCCTGTAGCTTAGAACTAACTGGAGCTAACTGGTGAATGGAGCTAAGATGGAAAAAGGCCAAGTTCTCTGCCCATGAAGCATGTAGGACAATCTCCTTTGTAAACACAGGAAGTCATCCACTAATATACAAATTGCCTTTAATATAATTTGTGGGCTGAATTCCCCTTCAGAACTTACAGTATTGCCTGCTACCAAAAGCGTTGCACTTGAATTCTTCCAATACATTCCCACGTTTGCCGTACCTGTGGATAATGGTGAAAAGGTCTTCGGTGGCAGCCGGCCGCGAGCTCTGCACGAACACATCGTCAGAGTCCTCGTCCGTGTTACCCGGCATGCTCCTCTCATTCTCCGAATCTTCGGAACTTCTCTCCGTCCCCCTATCGCCAGCTTTTGGCAGAATAAAAAACATTTACGATATTTGTCATGTTTCTGAAATGGGAAGCTTCAGAGTTCCCTGCAGTGTTGGGAGATTAAATGTCATTCATATGGCAGGAAATGTTCCATCTAATTTGATGGCTTACGGGATGTTGCTTGGGAGACAGGTGCTCTCTGGTCAGCATCTTTATCACAGTCCCTTGGAGATGAATCGGAGTGCTTTTCCTGTTTAGCGGTCACCATCTGATACGTGGGAGTGCTGCAGCTCTCCACTGGGTTCACTGGCCTGTTTGTAGGAATACTGGCGTGGAAGGTGTTAACAGACACAAAAACAATGTTTGGTTTCTTTGGAATAGGAGGAGGCACCTTATTCCCCTTCTTATCCATTTCAGCCACAGATGGGGTAGAAACTCTGCTGGGCAATGATCTTCCACTGCCCTGTGCTTCTGGGCTGATGGACGAGGTCTGCGAACAACGTTCTGCCCCTTGCTGATCTTCCACGACCCTCTGCTGCAGCTGCCCACCAGAGTCCGGAACACAGCCAGGGGTGATCGGAGATTTTGGCGGCTTCTTGGGTTTTTTAACCTCTGTGTAGATGTCTCCTTCTGCTGATGAGGATGGCTGGCGGTCAGAGGTGTGGGAGGAGGAAGAGGAGGAACCAGGAGACTTTAAACTCAAGTTGGGAGGTCGTTTAGGTAAAGGAGGTTTCACTGCCACCGGGGGCTTAGGTTTGACATTTGTGGTTGAACAAGGGGCAGGGTCACAGGTCTGTTCCTCCTCGAGGATGCCAGAGGACCCATCCACACTGTCATCAGTTTCCGAGCGGCTGACAGAGCGCAGCCGAACATTCCGTAAATCCATTTGGGTCACCAAGGGCATGATCGACTGACTCGGGCTCAGTTTGTATCCAGAGCGGATGGCAGCCGAGGAGTCAGAGTGTCGCCGACTAGCTCTCGACTTTGGCTTGATGGAGAACAGGTCCAGGTGCGTGGTCACGGGCAGCTCGAACGACAGCCGGCACCTGGCAGCCCTCTCTGCTGGAGATGGGGCAGGCAAAGACGACTTCCTCTGTGGGATCTTCGGTCGCATCCTGCAGCCCAGTGGAGAGGGTCCCATAATGGTAGAGGTGGGAATGGTTGGAGTGGGAGTTTCGGACTGACTGGAGTAACCACTAGATGGAGACATCAGTCCAGACGGTTTGCCTTGGGATGTTTTTGATTCCGTCTCTGCTGAAAGCTGTGAAAGTGCAGTAGCCTGGGAGCTGGGTGGGGAGGGGAGCGACTCGGAGCTGCTGCACACCTTCACGTTCTGCACCACAACGGCACCCTGCTCTGCACTTGAATTTGACACCAACTTTTCTAGGTTGGTAAGCTTACACTGGTTCAGAGTGGCCGACTGAACTGTCTCTCGTTTCAATTCCTGGGTCTCTATAACTCTCCTCCCACCGGGCTTAGACAGGTCCTGCAACTGCTGTGGTGGCTTGGAACTGGAGATGAAATCAGGCTGAAAGCCCAGCTGGTGGTCCCTGGGGATGATGAGGCTCTTGGGCCTGCTGTCTCTGGGTTGTTCACGGCCATCGGTGGTGCCGCCATTCCTCAGGGACACACTACGAACAGGGGGTGGAGGTTTCTTCTTTGGCTTCTTCAGTGAGATGCTGCGGGACCTCGAGCGCGAACTCCCATCAGGTAGGAGGTCCACCCCCGATGGAGAGACGCTGTTGGTGCTGACTCCATCCTCTGAGCTTCCGCTAGGGTACTGTGGGGTGGAGCTCTCTCCTTGCACGCCCAGGTTTTCAACAGAACACATCGAGTCCGAGTCGGTGGGAGTGGAGAGAGACCGCCCTCGGAACATTCTGGAAGCATCAGCTCGTTTGGGCCTCGCCTCCTTTTCTCTGGGACTTCCTGCAGAGCTCTCGGTTCCACTCTGCCCATGGGTAGCATCGGTTGCAGGAGTGGTCCGAGTCTTGCCAGACAACTCAGTTGGGATGGAGACTAAGGAACCAGAACGTGACCCTGAGCTCACGGAATGACCTGAGCTGTCACCAAAGCTGCAAGGGACCGTGCCAGCTGGGTGCTCCGAGGAAAGCAGCTCGGCCGCTAATGGGAAGGTGCTGAAAGAGCTGCTCCAGGTAGGGGAGAAGGTGGAGCCCTTGGGCCCATTCCAGGATGAACTGGTACACATAAGGCTGGCTTGCTCCATCCTTCCTGGAGACTGGGGCACACTCTGGTCCAAATCGCTGAAGGTCTTTCGCAGTGGAAAATGGTCAACGCCGCTTTCTGAGTGCTTGTGATAGAGAGGCTCAGGTGAGAGGGTGCCTTTAATTAGGTCAAAGTTCAGAGTCCTTTCTGGAAGACAAACATCCCCTGAAGGACACAGACAGACAGCAGTGTTTTCAGTTCAGGCAGCTGATTCTGCGATATTGCACAGTACATTGAACAGAGGCTTTCATCATGCAGCACTGCACATGGACAGGCCATTTCCGACTGCAGAAACTGTGGTAACACTTTACTTAAGGCCATGTTTTTAGTAACTTATAAAAGCATTCCTAACAAATAATAATGCATTCATAATGCATTTTAAACATGGCTATAAAGACTTATAAAAAGACATAACACATTTTAGCCATGTTTATTTTGCATTACGAATGTTTCATGAAGCTCTCATCTATAATGCACTATAGATACCTTCATAATGCATTATAATGGTCAGTATAAACATTAAGGATGCTTTGCACTGCATTATAGTAAGTAACCAGGAGTTTTAAAGGAACCAGGAACCTCTGCCACGTTCTCACCACAGGTACCCCCATAGCCCCCCCCCCCATTGCCAGCCCACATATCCATCAGCCCACTGGGAAAATACCCAGCATGCCAGATGGTCAGTCCCACCCTGGATGAAGCTTCTATGGAAAGTCTCATACCTCTAACTTAAAAATATTCATGGGAAAGGACCCTGGAACCCAAAGCTTTTCATAGCAACTGCTACCGGTTAGGAGGCAACAAGAAAAAAAAAAACACTTCCTGGACCCCAGGAAGAGAACTGCAGCTTAAATACTTTTGTAAATGTACTGATCTACTTTGCAGATACTTGGGGTGAAAGGGGAAAAAATTACAACAATAAGGAGACCAATAACAAAATAAAAAAAGAAATTTGTATTGAAAATGTTCATGTTCATGTTAAGTTAATGAGAAGAATTATAGGTAACACTTTACTTAACGCAGTCATATAAATGCATACATTTATGTATATAAATACCTTCATAATGCATTATGATGCATTCATAAAGTATTACAAACACGACTATAACTATAAAAAGGCGTAACACATTATAGCCATGTTTATAATGCATTATGACTGCCTTATGAAGCTCTCATCTACAATGCACTACAGGTGCCTTCATAATGCAGTATAAAGCATCCTTAATTTCATTTCTATACTGACCATTATAAGGCATTATGAAGGTATCAATAGTGCATTATAGATGAGAGCTTCATAAGGCAGTCATAATGGTCAGTATAAGCATTCATAATGCATAATAAACACAGCTATAATGTGTTATACATTTTTTATAAACAGGCATGTTTTTCATATTTTATGAATGCATTATAATGTATTATGAAGGTATCTATAATGTCTTATGATAACTGCTTTAAGTAAAGTGTTACTGAATTATAAGTTGTGGTGGTGAGGTAGATCAGTATGAAGGCAGAGCGAGGGTATATGAGAGAAAGGCTGTGAGCTGAAAGCGTGAGTAATGTGCTCAAAAACACCTTTATAGGAAAGAAGAATTTATACAGAGAATGAATGTGCTAGTCTCTTCAGGGTGCACTGGGCATGCGGCTGGAGAAACGGGGTGGTACCTGCGTCAGCAGCGCCCAGGTGAGCGGGAGTGTGGCATCTGAGGTGCCAGCGGGGCTTCTGGGCAACGGGCGGGCCGCGGGAGGATCGCTGGGAGCGGCCCGGACTGCTGCTGGCCGAGCTCACAGACCAGGTCGTGAGGGTGCTGCAGTCGCTCGCACGCTTGGAGGTTGGCTGCAGGTGGGTGGCGGAAGAGAATGTTCTAGAACAAACACCTAAAAATAACAGCCAATCGCCTTTGAAAGGCCAAAACTACTGCTCTGTTGTGGCCACTTATTCGTAGTTCTTGCTTAAACAGTTACCTGTCCATCGTCTGTACCTGCATGCACCTCCTATTCAGGATTACAGGGGGTCTAGAGCCTATCCTGGAGGCTATGGGCGCAAGGCAGGGAACAACCCAGAATGGGGCACCAACCCATCGCAGGGCACACACACACATCATTCACTAACACACCATTCACTCACACACCATTCACTCACACACCATTCACTCACACACCATTCACACACACATCATTCACTCACACACCATTCACTC
Organism: Paramormyrops kingsleyae; assembly: GCF_048594095.1. Lineage (NCBI taxonomy): Eukaryota > Metazoa > Chordata > Actinopteri > Osteoglossiformes > Mormyridae > Paramormyrops > Paramormyrops kingsleyae. The sequence goes on along the minus strand of NC_132820.1, from coordinate 17,996,662 downwards.
ACACACCATTCACACACACATCATTCACTCACACACCATTCACTCACACACCATTCACTCACACACCATTCACTCACACATCATTCACTCACACACCATTCACTCACACACCACTCACTCACACATCATTCACTGACACACGCACACCTACGGGCAATTTGGTAACTCCAATTAACCTCAACGTGTTTTTGGAATGTGGGGGGCAAACCGGAGTACCCAGTAGAAACCCCACAACGACATGGGGAGTACATGCCAACTCCACACACATAGAGCCCTGGCAGAGACTCAAACCCCGGTCCCAGTGCAATCTGCTGCATCACCCCCTGATTAAAGTATAAAAATGATTAAAACAAGATACTTGGACTTTACTCTACATTTATTTTTCAGACAGATTCTTGCATGCGACATAAATGTCACCAGCGCAAACACATAATCAGCAATTAAAGCAATTACGGTTCGCATTTATGCCTCACTCAGCAATCGAAAATGCATTTTTGTGGAAAAACCAACAGAGCCACAGTTCAGTAATTGTCTGAAAGTGTCAAATAAGTATATATTTAAATTTACTTAAAAACTGGCAACATTAAAATTAGCAAAACATACAAAACCATTTGAAGTGAGATAAAATGTGAGATAAAAAGCAGGAGAGGTTACCAGGAAGACTATGTGAGGCCGTCTGGGCAGCGCCAGGGGTGATCTGCCGTGGGAGGTCTCCTCTGAGCTCTCAGACGACGGCTGCCGGAACGTCTGTCCCACCACTTTGTGGTCATAAAGCTGCTCCTCGAATTCTATATGGGAGACAAACAGACACGACGCTGAACTGGGCTGAGGGAAGTTTCTGGAAAACGTTCGGCTCAAAGTGGAAGCCCTCCATACTTGTCGGTCACCCTAGGGCCTAGTAAACAGATGACTTACTATTCTACTTCTTACGGAGCCCAAGACTCCCTACACCCTGAATACTCATGCCCACCCCTTTCCTCTGCATCTGCAGCCACCCTACCCCCCACGTCCCGCTCCTAGGATGGTCTAGATGGGAAAAATGAACTTGCACTCTGGGAAAATATGGATGCCTGGAGCCCAGTGCCAGGTTGCCTAGCGATGCCGGGGGCTTCCGACACAATGGCCGATCACTCGAGGAGACAAAAGGCAGCAGCCCCGCCCCTTTCTTCATTTCAGGGCCCGGAGTAAACACAGTAACTTTACCCAAGGCATAAGGCCCGTCGAGCATATCATCAAGGTGCACGGAATGGGTGTCACATTTGGGCAAACGACGTCATAAATATAACGTTGTCCATTCATTACGAAGAATCGACATCTCATATTCGAAGCGACAACTGCATGCTTTATTTACACAGATGGCCTTTGTGACGTTAAGCGGACGGCCTTTATGATGTAACACAGAGACCACAAGTCTCCTGAATCAGTGGGGTCTTCTGACACAGGCAGCGAGTGAAACTCTCGCAGTGCCTTTTAGAGACACAAGTAAAGAAAATTATTTACTACGCCACAGCTTTCAGCAGCTCATTATGACCACCCCCCCCACCCTTCCCCAAACCAGATCTTTACTACACCCACCCGCTCTGTCCTAAGGCTTAAATGGAAATCAGCCCTGGCAATGTGGGTTGAACTCTGCCCCCTCCCACGATAGAAGCAGGAACAAACGTATTACACACAGAAATGAAAGCTGATGCTTCATTCAGAGACTGGAGCTGCAACCGGAGCCTCACGTGACGCCTCTAGAATGAGGATGGCCTGCTCAGCGAGAGCCTGCGATGCTCGCACTGCCTGCGTCGTCTGCAGTTAGGGACCCGTCACAAAGCAGCCAGAGATTTTATAGCCCACCTGCGCAGAACGGACACCTCGCTTTGAGAGGTGTTTACAAGATCGTGGTGCCATCTGTAAACACCTCAGTCAGACACCGCTCAACCCAAAAGGGGGGAGGGGGCACTGATAGTGCCAGGGAACTCTAATGAGGGCTAATAGTCCCAATATGCATATTACAATACTGCTGTGGCCCTTTGGTAATATAACCATATGAAGAGAGGAGATTAACATGTATGATCTACATAAGAACATATGAAATTTACAAACGAGAGGGGGCCATTCGGCCCATCAAGCTCATTTGGGGAGAACTTAACTAATAGCTCAGAGTTGTTAAAATCTTATCTAGCTCTGATTTAAAGGAACACAGGGTTTTAGCTTCCGCTACACTAGCAGGAAGACTATTCCATACTCTAACTACACGCTGTGTAAAGAAGTGCTTCCTCAAATTTGTTTTAAAATATTCTCCCACTAATTTCCACTTATGGCCACGAGATCTAGTATTTAAACTAATTTTGAAATGACCATTTGGCTGAACAGCATCCAGATCCGTTAGAATCTTATAGACCTGGATCATGTCCCCCCTTAGTCTCCTTTGCTCAAGGCTAAACAGATTCAGCTCAGCTAACCTCTCCTCATAAGACATTCCTCTAAGACCAGGAATCATTCTCATAGCCCTCCGTTGCACCTTTTCTAAGGCAGTAATGTCCTTCTTAAGGTATGGTGACCAAACCTGCACACAGTATTCTAGGTGGGGTCTTACCAAGGAATTGTATAAATGTAACATCACCTCCCTTGACTTAAACTCCACACATCTAGAGATATAACCCAACATTCTATTGGCCTTTTTTATTGCTTCCCCACACTGGCGAGAGTGGGACATGGAAGCATCAACATACACACTGAGATCTTTCTCGTAATCAGCTATTCGATCCAAGCTGCCACAATCCCTGCAGCTTTGAGCTTTAGCAAGAACCGTTTGTGGGAGACAACATCAAAGGCCTTCTGGAAATCTAAGGATATCACATCGTAGGCCTTTTTGTGATCAATTTCACTTGTAGCTTCCTCAAAGAACTCAAGTAGATTCGTTAAACAGAATCTACCTCTTCTAAATCCATGTTGGCTATCCCTCAGAATGTTATTTGCATCCAGGTAATCTACCATTTTCACCTGGATTATAGCTTCCATTATTTTTTCCAGTAATGCTAGTTAAACTGATTGGTCTATAGTTTGCTGGATTACTTCTATTCCCTTTTTTGAATATGGGTGTTATATTAGCATGCTTCCAATTTGAAGGTACCACACCAGCAGATAACGATTTCTGGAATATTAAAGTTAAAGGTTGGATAATAATATCCTTCATCTCTTTTAAAACTATAGGTAAGATGCTATCAGGGCCCTGCGATTTATTTATTTTGAGCTTAGCTAGGCTTAGTACCACATCAGCCTCAGTTATATATATACTGTATTGGTCATAGACAATGCTGAATTCATACTAATTGGTGGTAAGTTACTTGTGTTCTCTACTGTGAAAACCCGTGAAAAATAATCATTAAACTCATTTACTATATCAATTTCATTTTCAATTATAAGGTCCTTACCATCCTGCAAATTAGTGATTTCAGCTTTTAGAGCTCTTGTAGTTAAAATATTGGAAGAAACTTTTATTGTCATCCTTAGCCTCCAATCCAATGCTTTCTACATCCCTCTTGGACAGTCTAGTGTTATTTCACTCTACCTGTAGACTTAGATACTCCTGCTTAATTTTGAAATCATTAGTTATTTTCCAATTGTGGAACAGAGCCCTTTTCCACCTGATTTTATTCTTAATTTCCTTAGTAAACCACCTTGGTTGTCATTTCCTAGATGTAGTTTTGATGGAAACAGGTATAAAGTCCTCTTGCACTTGCAACAATGTGCTTTTAAAAAATTCCCATGCCTCTTCAACTGTTTTGCGATTTAACTCCATCCAGTTTACAGTTTCTAGTTTCAGTCTCATACCATTAAAGTTAGCCATCCTAACACTGTATACTTTTAATTTCGACTTTGCTCTTCGGACACTAAAATTAACCTCGAATTTAACCATGTTATGATCACTACCGTCCAAAGGTTCTAAAACCTCTCATTTTCCAATCCTATCCTGGTTATTACAAAAAACGAGATCAAGAAGGGCTTCTCCCCTGGTAGGAGTATTAACAAACTGAGTAAAAAAACAATCCTGTACTAATTCCACCATCTCAAGTTCATTTACAGAAGAGCCAGAGACTGTGTCCCACTGTATCCCAGGTAAATTAAAATCACCCATAACCACCACATCATTTTTATTACTCATAATCCTGATATCGTCATATAACATTCTGCTTTCCTCTACAGCTACATTAGGTGCCCTATAACAAACCCCGACAATTAGGCCATTTGAATCTTTAGCATCAAGTTTTATCCATACAGCTTCTGTACTTTTATTTTTATCAGTGAGATCCCTTGCCTGCAAGTTTTCTTTTACGTATACTGCAACACCACCTCCCTTCTTGCCTATCCGGTCTCTACGGAACAACGTATAACCATCCATATTATATTCATCACCATCATTGTCACTCATCCATGTTTCAGTTATTCCTATAATGTTGTAAGTGTCTGATGAAATTAAAGCCTCTAAATCATTAATTTTATTTGTAATACTCCTAGCATTCAAATACAGACCACAAATGGTAGGCCTTTTACAGTGCCCACTTTTAATATTTATTTGGGCTTTCCGTCTCTCCCCACATAAATTCGTAACTAACCTCCCTGCCCCCCCAGTCCCTAGTTTAAACATTCCTCAACTACTTTACACATACGCCTCCCCAATACACTGGTTCCCCTATGGTTCAGATGCAACCCGTCCGGCTTGAACAGGTCCCACCTGTTCCAGAAGGTCTTCCAGTGCCCCATAAACCTGAACCCCTCTTTCCTACACCACCATTTTAGCCACGCATTTAATCCCCTTATCTCAGCTAACTTAGCCTGGCTTGCACGTGGCACGGGAAGTATTCCAGAGAATACCACCGTGGATGTTCTGCTTCTAAGCTTATCCGCGACTTCTATAAATTTATCTTGCAGAACAGCCCTCCTGCCCTTTCCTATGTCATTGGTGCCAACATGCACCACGACCACTGGATCCACCCCGGCTGGGGCCAAAAGCCTGTCCACTCGATCTGGAAGGTCCCCTACCTGGGCACCAGGCAGGCAAGACACCGTACGGGACCCTCTATCACGGGTGCACACATAACTATCTACACCTCTTATAATTGAATCCCCTACTACCACAACCTCCCTCCTACTGGGGCTAGGTGGCTCCTTGGTGCCCAAGGGCCCACCTGCCTCCCCAGTCTCTTCCGGCTCTAAAGCTGGAAGCACCTGAAAGCGGTTAGACATTTCTAGTCACTTCAGGTGATGCCGCCTCTGTGAACTGTGTACGCCCTTTTCTACGTCTACGACCTACGTTCACCCAGCTCTCTCGACCTACCTGTTCATCATTCTCCCCCCTCCCCTATGTGTTTATGATCGTGTATATCATCTATGATGTATATTTCCCTGGGTGTGGGGGGGGGGCAGCTTCCCCATTGTATGTACTGTTGGCGACTGGCCCTCATTTCCCCAGCTTCCTGATGGGCAGTCCGAGCCTGAGTCCTGATCAGACCTCCTACATACACCCATTCATTTTATAAATATGTGTCCTGATGTGGAATTTGACATTGAGCAATTTCTAAAAGTAATGCTAATGAGAACAAGCACAGACAGTAAAGAAAGGAACAATGATTGTGGATGCTAATACTAATGAGAACAAGCAGCAATGGCGAGGAGAGGAGCAGCATTTGTTTATGCTAATGAGAACAAGCAGAGACACCGAGGAGAGGAACAGGATTTGAGGATGCTAATGCTAATGAGAATAAGCAGCGATAGTGAGTGTAGGTGCAATGTTTGTAGATGCTAATGCTAATGAGAATGAACAGAGACAGTGAGGAGAGGAGCAGTGTTTGTGGCTGATACTACTAATGAAAACAAACAGAGGCTCAGAAGAGGAGCAGCATTTCTGGATGGTAATGCTAATGAGAACAAGCGGAAACAGGGAGGAGAGGAGCAGCATTTGTGGATGTTAATGCTAATGAGAATGAACAGAGACAGTGAGGAGAGGAGCAGCGTTTGTAGCTGCTATTACTAATAAGAACAAGCAGAGACTCAGAAGAGGAGCAGCATTTGTGGATGCTAATGCTAATGAGAACAAGCGGAAACAGGGAGGAGAGAAGCAGCATTTGTGGATGCTAATAGTAATGAGAACAAACACAGACAGTGTGGAGAAGAGCAATGTTTGTGGATGCTAATGCTAATGAGAACAAGCAGAGACTGAGAAGAGGAGCAGCGTTTGTGGATGCTAATGCTAATGAGATCAAGCACAGACAGTGAGGTGAAGAGCAGCGTTTGTGGTTGCTAATGAGAACAAGCAGAGACAGCAAGGAAAGGAGCAACATTTGTGGATGCTAATACTAATGAAAGAGACTGCAAAAAGGAGCAAGAAAAGTCCAACACAGATGAAAAATCTGATATAACAGGAGTTGATATAAAATATTGCATTGTTTGAGTGTTTAAGTAATTAATAGCGCATTATCATTGATAGACTGACTAGTGTGTGTGATGTCATTGTGGTCTTTATGAGCTTCGACACCCTGTTGTTTAAACAGAGGATAAATTACAAATCACACAAAACAAAAACATTGTTCATCCATCAATATACAAGATAATGCAAATAGTAAGATAGAGGGGATTGTCGCACTTTAGGAAGGCAGCAGAATGTCCCTCAATTTTAGATTTTAAATTTTAAATGCTAATCCCGTCAGTGATCGTCGAATGCACAAAAATGTCCAAATACCAGCAAAATAAATGAGCAAACCAGTTTTACTGGATGCAAGAATTCAGAAATACTTAAAAAGGAGAAGTATCCCCTATTCTGCCCAACCCAAAAACAGGCAAGAGGAAGGAAAACGAGGCAGGCCCACGTTACTGCTGAAACCTGCAGGCATCGCGGAGGAAATGGGCGTGGCCAACAAACGTCTAACAATATCAGTGTTAAGGGTTGCCTCCACACGCACCCCCACGCCCCTACCTTGCAGCAGCCGATGAAGGTTGACCTGTGCCTCCTGATGCAGCTCCTGAACGCACTCGGGCCTATTCCACGAGCTGAACACGTTCACGTGCTGTTGCCATGACGATTGGAAGTGGGCCGCTTGCTTGCTCTCCAAGTCCAAGTTAGTGGTGGCTGATAGAGAAGACAGAAAAAGAGGGGGATAAAATGCACTAATGTGAATATAAATATATGGCGCTATTACCTGGAGCCATGCGTTACATCACACCAAGAAATAGCAGATATCAGTCGGAAAGAGATCAGCTCCTATTGGCCTTTGGACCACCATAGCGGCTTCATAGAGAAGTATTTTCATAGAGAGTATTTTCAAGCTGGGACTAGCTGGGACTAGCTGGAGTGAGTTCTGTAGAGATACAGCTAAGAAAGAAGGCATGTTGCTTTAGACTTAAAGCAGCTATTATGAACCGGAATAAAAGCCCAGTGCTGTTTGTCTTTTAATTGCACGAATACCAGGGGAGTTTGTAGCTATTGAAAAGAAAAGTCAAGTTTACCTGGGACTTGACTTTTTTTTTTTTTTTAAGTAAGACTGACATCCTGGCTAAAATACTCAGGGCTCAGCTTAAAACACAGTGGGCTATAGTCAGACCTAACGACGCCCATGGAGAATCACATCTGCTAATTTATTTATTTGTTGGTTTATTTTTTTATTCATCTTTAATTTATTTTTTATCTCCTTAATATCCTGTTTTTCAGGATATTCTATATGTGTACCGTGTACTTTTTAGTTTGTTTGCACTACACTGACTTTATGGCGTTATGTACTGCCTTTGCACTGTGTTTACTCATCCTCTATGCAGTTTACTGCTGTATGCCCATGAATGACTCCTAAGGATCAATTAAGTCCATCTCACTTTGTCTTATCTTGTCTTGTGCCGTCTCATATTGAGATCATAAAGACATCAGGAGCTTCACAGAATTTAAAGACTACCAGCATCTACCCTTAAAGAACTGGAAAACTTAATTCCGCTAAACTACAGAACTGTGTGGCATTTCTCTTTGTAAAAAAATTAACAGGTTTGGCAGGGAGTGATATAAGATACAAAATACAAGAAGCCAACCATCTCCGGGAGAAAATGGGTTGAGTTTGCGAACATTCAGCAAGCAAGACACCAACATTAGAGCAAAGCAGGAAACAGTCAGCTCTCCGAAAGGCACTTAGCTTCTACTTTATGGACACTGACAAGGGAAATATTCTTGCAAAGCAAAAAATAAAATTCATGAAGGTCGGGACCTGAGAAGACACTGAGGACTTCCCACAGCTGAAGAATGTAGCTCATAAGGACAGCGGACACCCGAACCGGGGAAACACCCAAACCCGGGACACACCTGATTCAGGGAAACACCTGACCCCAGGAAACACTCGAACCCGGGACACACCCGAACCCGGGACACACCCGATTCAGGGAAACACCTGACCCCAGGAAACACTCGAACCCGGGACACACCCGAACCCGGGAAACACCCGATTCCAGGAAACATCTGAACCCGGGAAACACCCGATTCAGGGAAACACCTGAACCCGGGAAACAACCGATTCAGGGAAACACCTGACCCCAGGAAACACTCGAACCCGGGACACACCCAAACCCGGGAAACACCCGATTCCGGGAAACACCTGACACCAGGAAACACCCGAACCCGGGAAACACCTGAACCCGGGAAACACCCAAACCCGGGAAACACCTAAGCCAGGATACCCGGCACTGTCGGGAACCAAATCCAAGCAGAGGGTTCGATATGATTACACCTGGGGAGAGGGATCCCATAGAGGAGTCCTGCTAAAAGACACCCCAGCTGAAGGTAACACAAGGGGAGCTCTGCTTACTCTCCTCTGGGCATAAGGGACTCTTTGTAAGAAATGTAAACGTTTATATATTTTTCCATTTCTTTACACCCTAAAGAGCGAACAGCATTATTTTCACTCCCTGATGCAAAAACTGAAGCCTGAGGCTGTATCTGGGTTTACAAAACAAGTTAAGTGAAAATGTGCAAACTATTGTGGTGTGTAACAGAATATATAATTTCAAAGTGTTTCTACTTTCACAAAACCATATGAAACCCCATTTTAAATATTTTTACTCATAAGGTCTATTAAACGGTGCTGAACGTTCAGTGCACAGATATAGTCCATCCAATCATATGTCTCCTAAACATCTCACATCGTAAAAGTAAGGCGTCACAGAAAGTGTGCATGTTTTTAACCCAGAGAAAGCTGAGTGGGTTTCCATCTAACCACACCTCACTGTCACACGAGGTCACTCTATATCTGTCGAGGCATAACGGAAAGCTTCGATGTAACCTCTGAGAAGGGCGGGTTCCTCAAACCATGTCACACTGGTTAGGTTTCTCACGGGGAGGGACTGGCTCCCTGCCCCCACTTTCTGCCCCGGAACCTTCCATGACAAAATCTCTGAGCACAAGAAACATATTAGTGTACTAAAACATGGCTGTAAACTAGCGAGGAAATTAAGACACAACCACCAAGGCTGCGGGCACCACAGCGTCTTCAGGAAACAGGACTACGGAGTGTGTCTGAGGTCAGTAAAATGAAGGAACTGAGAACTCCATTTGTACATTCTTGTCCCCCCTGCATACTGTCTTATGTCCTGCATCCTTGCCTTGTCCTGTATTGCACTGCCGTCTGTCCTACTGTCCCCCTGTACTGGTCCCCTGTCCTGCAACTATGGCAAAACAACTTCACTGTGCCCCTCCCAACACATGTGACAAAAAAAAAACCTGAAACGTGAAACGTGAATTTACAGTGCATCCCGCATGAATACTTCTTACAGGGAATATCTGGGATATCTGCCTGTCTGATCCACAACAATACGCTAGAGGATGAAATCAAACCATCATCTTAACACCTGAACAGTCTAAACTTTACATTCATTCCCAGCTAACAATTTTTGGTTTTGGTTTTTGAGTGCAATTTTTTTGGGTTATGGAACGTTCCCTGAAATTTTGTTTCGTTCCTATTGTTTGCCAGGAAAGTTGTTTTTTGTTACATTTGTTATAAACTGTTACATTAGTTTTTAGTTGCATGGTTTTGTTTTTGGAACATTCTCCTAAAATCTGTAATGTGGGAACTTCTGGATAACCTATAGACAATTCTCAGAAGCAGTTGTTTTGGTGATATTTGTGTGCGAGGTGTGTATTGCAAAGCCCACAGCAGCAGAACTTGTCCCATCCGGTCTGATTCTGATTCTGATTCTGACAACATTCCTGTTTGTTTGTATTAACATTCCCCTAATCAGTGCAAAACAAAAAACCTTTGGAAGAGCCTATAACAATATTTCAGTTAGGTTTTCTAAATGTGGTAGGAACGTTTATGTAGTGTTCGAGTTTTTAGTTCCCAAAACATTTGCAAACGTTCCCAAAACGTTATGAGAAGGTTCTTGTAAAATTAACCATAGGAGAACCATAGGCTAATGTTATTTGAACGTTCCACGTTTGCTGGGTTGCCTGGTTTGTCTCAGCTCTCACTAAAAAAGAGGATCTCACTTGACTTTGCCACCCACCGTCTTTTCAATTGACAGCCCAAGGCTACAGATGTTCCTGTGTCATTGCAGTGTGTCTCGTGGGGACGGACAGGAGCAGAACAATGGCAGGCGACAGCCTGACTTTACACCTCGGAAATCTAAGGCCAACGTTAAGAGCAGATGGCATCTTCCTTTGGGCATCAGGGCACAAACATTGGGAAAGTGCACTCAACCAACATTCAGCAACTTCTGCTTATGACCGGATGGGACAAGTTCTGCTGCTGTGGGCTTTGCAATACACACCTCGCACACAAATATCACCAAAACAACTGCTTCTGAGAAAAGGGCGGAACATTATACGCAGTCAAGTCAGCTGACTGGTCCTGGCACGTTCCATGTCAGCTCTTAGGTGGACTATCCTCATTCGCCAGGACTGTCTTTCAGCCACCGTATTAGTACACTGCACCTTAAATGGACAGTAAGTTAGAGCCGTGGAGGAGCCTCAACACCAGCACCGCCATCCGAGTGAACAGAAAAGGGCTTCATCTATTAGCTACAAACACTTACGAAAGATGCAACAAAATGATATATAACTTCATATTGTTAACTGAATAACATAAGATAAAACACCCAAAGTATTCTGATTCTGATTCATTGTTCTTGTATGACGAAATACATGCAGAAATAATGTGTTGTCTTCCCCATATTTGCGCCCTCGCATTGTGTCGCATTGGTCTTCCAGCTCCCCTCCCCACAAAATGCCCTTGGTAGGGGTCACATGCTCACGTTCTCCAATGGGCCATCTCTCTGTGCCTGAAAGTTAGTCAGTCAGATTTCACATCCCACTGTGCTCCAGGCTGCTGCACACATTCACAGTGTGCACATCCCCACAGAGATCCCACTGAAACAACACAGCTCTCCAGCTCTCCATATCCATCAGCTATGACACCTGATATCCAGTGACACCAACCCACAGTAGCAAAGAAATGCTGTTAAAGCGCAGAACGGCAGTGTCTTTCTCCAAAACAGTGAGGCAGATCCATATACTGCAACTAACAATCAACAACTCAGAAAAGAAATGAAAAGCACAGTATTTTACCAGATAAGGAGTTCAGTGCTTCAGCGTGCCGTGCCGACAGCCACCCGCAAGGATGACTTCTCGCTCAAATGCACAGGGGGTTCCTCCCTCCTCCTGTATCTAAACACTCACCGAAAGCACCACACCCACCAAAGAGGAAATTAAAGTGCAGAGGCGTTGAGAGAGGAAACCACAGTGGAGATGGTCACAAATAAGGACCCCCCCCCCCACACCCCAGTTCAGCTTTTTGACCTCTGAAAACCCACACATCATGCTGCCACAAATATCCTGGACGGTACTCACTCAGCCTGCTGCAGTCGCCCCAAAGTATGCACAGATAATGACGGCTTTCACTAAGATCCTGTCACCTGATCCTAAATGTGTTCTTCCCAATCATAAAAAGTCAACAGAGAATTGAATGAATAAACTGGTATTGGTATGAAATATGATCTTCATCTAAAGTTTCTGTGCCTCTATATTCCGGCTTGGAACCAGCGATTATCTCTCTTTGCATGGGACCGTTTTAGACTGAATAACTTTCTCTGTCATTTCCACAACTAAGAATAAAAGCAGCCGACAGCCCTCGTATGAAAGCTCATCAGAACCGCTGAGATCCATCTGCATAGGAGGTCCAGTTCTGCCACACGGACAGCATTCTGATTCGATGCACAGACTTGGGACTAAACACCCGTTCCTTGCCTGATTGCCCAGTGATAACTGCACTACCAACAACCCCAGTGCACTGGGACTAATACACTGATTTGACGCTTTATACCGCTGGACACTTTATGCTGTTAACACTGTTCATTCTGTCAATACTGTTTATATTGCCTACTGTTTTTGTCAGTAATACAATGCTGGCCAAAATTGTGGAAACACTACCAGTTTTTAGAGACTGCAGAACTTTATTCCAGTTACTTATTTAATCATCCGATGTATGATGTTGTTTGATTTTGTAGTAGTTATTAAAGCATAACGCCAAAAATGCTAGGTGTTTAACCTTGAGAGCACAGGCAGAGTGGCCCACCCTGCCTCCAGAATTCGGCTCACAGGCGGCTTGCAGTGGGCACATACTCAGGTATCTATATCAAAAATGTATATAGAGAGAGTCATATAACTAAAAATTGTATTACAATTCAAAATACAGTCCTGGGTGTGATTATATCTCTTGGCTGCCCTGGGAACGCCTTGGTATGCCCTAGAGGAGCTGGCTGGGGACAGGGAGGTCTGGGCATCCCTGCTTAGAATGCTGCCCCTGTGACCCAACCCTGGATAAGCGGCATATCATGACTGGATGGATGGATGGATGATGGATGGAATGCAGTCCCATTTGCGTAAATTATTCAATGGGCTCTATGTCTGTAAATCCAGGTTAGCCTTAAGATTATGGCTTTAAGAAATGATGGGAATAGTACAGTGTGGCATGTTCTGCCCGCGGGAGCTGGTCGCCTGCCAGGCTGGGCTGTGTTCCCCTGTCCTGGCATTGTTTGTGCCGACTCCAGAACAATCATTCGGGAAGGGCCAGCGATTATGTCACTTATTTTGGCCAGCAGTGTGCTGATGTCCGCCAGATATCAGCGCCAACAGCCCTGACAGCAGGCCACTGGGGGACACCAGAGGCAGCTTGGGCCACACACGGGGGGGGGGGGTATTTACCTGAGGGCATCGCCAACCCGCATTCAGCGCCCTCTGCGTTTCGACTACATGGTTACTCAAGCTCAGCCAATCAGGCGAGGTCATGCTCAAGTACGGCGCCCTTTTGTGATAATTCTGAGCTGCCCCCCCCCAGAGGGATCAATATGATGGGGCTCCCCCCACAGCCTATGCGTGCTGGAAGGCTGGGAGCTCACAGCAGCGCTCGTCTCCTTCCTGCACCTTTGCATGGGGACTGCAATAGTGGCGCAGCTTCTGTTTGTTGCTCCACACCTGGCAGTATGAACACACAGGAAGGGCAGCCGAGTTATGTAACAGTCAAACGGCCACCTGCGGGATTATGGGAAGGAGGGGTAACAGTCTGCCTACCCCACCATGATCCGGCTGCCTATTTACACTCTCAAAAGCAATGAGCCTTTAAAGTAACATTGTCATTTAGTAAGCAATCAGTATATTATTAGCCAACTGATGATTAGCATCCACAGAATTCATTTGAATGCTTTTCACATAGCTCTTCTTGCACGTGACAAATTCAGAGAGTGAATTTTTAGAGTGCACTCATGGAGCATTTCAGACAGTCAAGGGCTTTGCACATAGGCTTAATGGCAACAGGCCCCGGGTAGTGGGCAGTGGTGGCTTAATGGTTAGGGAAGTGCACTTGTAATTGATAGATTGCAGGTTCAAATCCCCGACCCGCAAGGTAGCCTGAGCAAGGCACTGCTCCTTGGGCGCTGAATTGGCTGCCTCCTGCTATGTCACGACGTCACCTATGGGCTAAATGCAGAGGGCACGTTTTGTTATTGTGTGCTGTGCTGTGGTGTGTCAACAATGACCACTGATCACTAAAAGATTCGAACCAGCAACCTTCCAATCACAGGTACAGAGTTCTAACCCACTGAGCCACACACCTCCCCCCTGACTTGGAGCTATTGAAGAATCCGTTAATTAGACTGGGAGATCAGGCATTTCCAAGACAACAGAGAAGCTTTTACAGGTGCAGTTCATTCCCATCGCCCATTGTTGAAATGGACATTAAAAGGTGGGCAGCAACAGAAGAAAAAGCATGAGGAGTGAGTATGGGAGACAGGAGGAGGGAGAGGGAGAAGGAAGAGTGGAAGAGTGAGAGAGGAGGAGGCAGAGAGCAGGGAGGAGTGAAACAGGTGGAATGAGAGATGTCAGCAGTGACAGACAGAGAATTTGGCAGTAAAATCGGAGACAGACCCTCTCCCCTCCCTCCTAGCAGTAATGAGAACTCTGCTGACACCTTCCCCTGGGGTGTCACGCTTGGTTCAGAGGACTGCTGGCGGTGAAACGCATGCTAGCCATAAGACCGGCCACTTAAAAGCAAAACCCTCAGAGCAGCACAAGACAGCGCCAAACCTAAAGTGGGCGGGGCCTAAAGTGGGCGGGGCCTAAAGTGGGAGGGGCTAAAACAGAGGTTGTTGAGAAGTTTCGCAGGATAAATCTGCAGTGAGTGAGGCCAGCCTCCTCCATTTATTAGGGCTTCAGCCTCTTATTATCCAAAGTATCCTAAACCTCTTGAGGTCCAAACCTGTCCACCAGTCTGGCCTATCAGAAGTGATGCAGAGCCCTCGTTAGCAGGGCCATTAGCATGAAAATTGCATGAAGCTTAATGCTCATTTCCATGTGTATTTATAATCCTGGCAGTGTGAGACCCCCACTGCGGATCCCTCACATCATGATTACAGTCCAATCATAGCCCTGTGGTGAAATGTGAACCGAATCTACCGGAACGCACTCCCCAGCACCCCCTGCCCACCCCGAAACAAGGGTCTTTTTTGGAGCATGCCTTTAGCGCTCTACGACTCTGACCAGCGCCGAACCCACGACCGCTTACGCCAAACCTCAGTCACTGATGCCTCTGATTTCCTGCAAGCTTTAGGGTGAACGACAGAGCGACTCGGACACACGTGTCTCAAAAGGACGAGGGGGAACAGTGATCAACAGGATGCTAAACAAAACTTCCTTAAGTTTCCTTAAAAAAATCCTTACTAGTGTACTCTGTTGCTAATGCATGTCCAGGACTTCACTGACCAAGCAGCCAAAGACCAGCTCAGCTGGCAGAATAATGCACCACAATGCAAAGCACTGCACTGCCCTCGTTAGACTCACGCCTCCCAGTCCCTCGAGGAAGCTCAGGCTGCCCCGCCACCTCCCCATTTACCCCCTCCTTACCTCCTTTGCTCCTGAATGGCTCCAGCCTCTCCATGTCTGCAGGGGGTCCCAGGCAGACCCCAGAGTGTGAGTGCGAGCCCTGGTGTCTTGGAGGGGAACCGCGAAGGAACTGGGAGCAGGGAGAGTGTGTTTAAGGGAGACGCGCGACTGGAGAGCAGGGGGCGTACGGGGGGTCCCATTGAGGGAGGGAAAGGGAGAGAGAGAGGGGGAGCAAAGGGGGGCCAGCTTCCTCCCCTACGTCTGGGGAGAAAGGCAGGAAGCCAGCAGGAACCCGCTGTTTTGGTGCCCCCACCCAGCCCCCCGTGTCATTGTCACCCCCCCAGCCATGCTTTCCTTCCCGGCGCTGGAGCCGCTTCCTGAAACACACAAGGTGATGAGGGAGGCTGGCTAACAGGGCATCATGTGGCGGAGCGGAGCCCACATAAGGACAGGGGGCATATGGAGGAGCCTGGTTTGGGACAGGGGGGTGTGAGGAGGAGCCCAGACGGGGACTGGGGGTGTGATGAGGAGCCTAGACAGGGACAGGGGACGTGTGGAGGAGCCAGGTTTGGGACAGGGAGTGTGAGGAGGAACCCAGACAGGGACAGGAGGTGTGAGGAGGAGTCCTGACAGGGACAGGGAGTGTGAGGAGGAACCCAGACAGAGACAGGAGGTGTGAGGAGGAGTCCTGACAGGGACAGGGAGTGTGAGGAGGAACCCAGACAGGGACAGGAGGTGTGATGAGGAGCTCAGACAGGGACAGAGGGCATATGGAGGAGCCAGGTTTGGGACAGGGAGTGTGAGGAAGAACCGAGACAGAGACAGGAGGTGTGAGGAGGAGTCCTGACAGGGACAGGGGGTGTGAGGAGGAACCCAGACAGGGACAGGAGGTGTGAGGAGGAGTCCTGACAGGGACAGGGAGTGTGAGGAGGAACCCAGACAGAGACAGGAGGTGTGAGGAGGAGTCCTGACAGGGACAGGGAGTGTGAGGAGGAACCCAGACAGAGACAGGAGGTGTGATGAGGAGCTCAGACAGGGACAGGGGGCGTGTGGAGGAGCCCAGACGGGGACTGGGGGTGTAAGGAGGAGCCCAGATGGGGACTGGGGGTGTGAGGAGGAGCCCAGACAGGGACAGGGGATGTGTGGAGGAGCCCAGACAGGGACAGGGGGTGTGTGGAGGAGCCAAGTTTTGGACAGGGGGGTGTGAGGAGGAGCCCAGACAGGGACTGGGGGTGTGAGGAGGAGCCCAGACAGGGACTGGGGGTGTGAGGAGGAGCCCAGACGGGGACTGGGGGTGTGTAGAAGCCAAATGCTGGCTGTCCACTGTCAGCCAGGCAAGGATATGGCAGCCCCTGATTCAGCAAATCAGTAAACATGCACAGACACTAAACTGTACGACAAATCACACTGCATGCTCATTTTGTAGTTTCTGTGACCATGGTGTTTCTGTCACTTGGTCCTCGCCTATATGTACACAACATGTATATTAGACTAAGGCGAACAGAGAGAACAAAATCAGCAATGACTGGTGTTTATACTGAGAAACACCCGATTCTGTACGAGGACATGCACACCCCCTTGGGGGGACGCAGCTCCAAGGTGAACTGAAGGATAGGAGATCTTCCATGACACACACCGACCGGCAGGGATTCAGACATGCACTCTGTGAAAATGAAAGGTTCCGGGGCTGGATTTACACCCCCCCTGCCCTCGGAGGAGACACCCTACTGTGTGAGATTAAAGGGACCGGAACCGGCCGCTGACTTGGACACCACTACTGGAGAAGGAGAGAGCGAACGGATACGTGTTAAGCTGTAACAGGAGGTGGGATTTCGAGAGAGGAAGACACCCAATGCTGAGCACAACTGCGGGCTTGGGTGTGTGTGTGTGTGCGTGTGTGTGTGTGTGTGTGTGTGAGGCTGAATCAGAGGGAGGAAAGAGAAGGGCCGTAGATTCAGATGTTACTCTGTGATGTACACATCATTCCCCAACCGCACCGAAAGAGGTGTGCAGGATCAGGGTCAGAGATTTGGGGGAAGATGGTGGCCTGGCAGTTACCGGGGATTAGGATAAATAGTTTGGGATGGGAGATAGAAGGAAGAGGACAGCAGATGAAGGCTGAGGAGGAGGTGGGGAGGAGGCAGACAGACAGCAGGGTGCCTGAGGAGGGCTGGCTACGCCGGGCCGGACTGTGGGGGTGAGAGAACACTGATAATATGGGGTCTGACCCCCTCTCTCACCAGTTGGGGCAGGATGATACCAGGCCCTTTGAAAAGTAAAAATACTTGGGCTGACCTAGCAAAAGCAGGACGTTGCCCAAGGACGAGTGAGTGTCACTTCCCAGCACAAAAAAGAGGATACAGAGACAAGGGATCTGTGGAAGCACGGCCTGCCACCAGGGCGGCGACACATGCACGAATGAGGAGCACTCCACTGGAGATGCCCCCGTACGGACATAAACACACGCACACACAAACAACCCCCCTGGCTCACCTCTCACCATTCCACACTGGTAACTGCTAACAGTAACATTGACGAGGTTCATATCAACAGCCTACGAATCCAGGAAGTGCGTGTCAGGCATCCCTATCAGACACAAAGAACTGGGGGCCCAGGAAAGACGGCACTTTGCTAACATGCGGCATGTATGACACACGCGATGAGCTGTCAGTGACACCGGGCACCTCTGCTCCGCATGAGGGAGCAGCCACACCTCGCAGGGCTCTCATTCAGTCTGAAAGCCACGCATGCATCTGGTGCCCTGGAAGGTCGTCGTTCAGTCACAGGCTATCAGTCTCGGTCGCCTTCAGCTCACGTGCGTGGCTATGGCTGCCGGAAGCCCCCAGCGTCTCACAGACCCGAAACTCCACAAGAAAAAAAAGCAAAAAAGAGGAAGATTCACACACAAAGAACCCCCCCCCCCGCTACCCTACGCAGCTGCACTGCATTCAGGCACGGACGACACAGACACACCCCAGCGCTGCGCATTCGGCTGGCCTGACCCCTTTGAACAAACAGCCGAGGGGCGGGTGGAAGGAAACAGTCCTGGAAAGAAAGTGGGGGCTGGCCATATGCCCCCCACCTACAGAGCTGCGGAGAACAGGCTCAGACCGCTGCACCGCTGTCGTACTTACGCTGCCAAGACCGCGGCCTGAATGAGCTGGTTGCATCACCACCATCTGATTGGTTGAAATGCATGGAGATACCAGTGATCTGCACATGAATTTTATTAAGGAAAAATCCTTTATTCTATATATTATTAATTATTAGTAGCATCGCACAGTGTGACAAACAGGTGATGTAGCTTCGCACGCTCGGTGGATGGGAGACTAACCTGGAAAGTTGGGTTGCTGCTGGATCAGGTTATGGATCAGGTTATGGATCAGGTTATGGATCAGGTTATGGATCAGGTTATGGATCAGGTTAGCCTATCCTCTGGTCTGTATGGATCCCAATGCCCCAGTACAGTTGCAGGGACATTGTGCTGTTAAAATGGTGCTGACCTTTGTAGGGCTACCATATTTGGTGAGGCAAAAATGTCCAGGGATCAGAACATGAATGAGTTTTAGCGTTCATCGGCCAATCAGGTAGTGCTTCTCATGAATATTACTGAGCTTCCCTTAACCACCCTTTAAAACGATCAGATCTGCCCTCCTAATCATCCCCTATATCTAATTGGTGAATTCTCTCCTGCCCCTTCACCACCTCAGCTCCTGTGAATGGCTGCTGTCTCATCCAGGGGGGGGCTACACAGTGGTGGTCGAAGCGGCTCCCCATTGCTTCTGTAAAAGTGCTTTGGGTGTCTTGAAAAGTGCTATATAAATGTAACTTTCATTCATTCATTAATTCAACACGCCGATTCTCACAGACGTGCTAACAAAAATTAACACAAAGTAAATCATAATGCACACAGTGTGAACAGTAAATAGGCATCTTGTCCTTTTTACGTCACTGTCTCTCTCCAAACCCAACAACACCTTTACTGAGTCGACCCTTCTGCAGTGGAAAGCCAAAGCTGGAACTTGCTATAAGCAGTCTCTATTTGCAGTACGGCTCGGGTACGGCTCGGGTAGAGCTCGGGTAGGGCTCGGGTACGGCTTGGGTACGGCTTGGTTTCTGTACGCCAGTGGAAAAGTGACAATAGAGTGTCTGACACCTCCTGTGCTCCCTGTATTACTCCCCAGGACAGTGTGCTGTCCAATGTCAGCTTGCCTCCCTCTCAGCCTCAGCCAATCATGCGCATCCCTCCTGTGCCACTGCGGCCTGGCCACGCCCCATCACCAAACCTAATTCTTACCCTAATTCATAAAATGAGGCACTACTTTAGGGTTCAGCAAAAGTGCATTACATTGAATTATAGTTTATATTCCAAGTATAACTGCGCACCATGGCGTAATTCACACAGTTCACCAAGAGTAACTGAATGATCAGCTTAATTTTAAGCATAGTTAGATGAGGCACTGGGGAATATAGGTCAGAACAGGCAAGGTTCTGGCTGGGTCCTGCTAAGCACAGGCTACAGTGCCAGCGCAGTGCCGGGGAAGCTGTGCTCACCCCAGGCCGTCTGCCCAGGTGCCCTCCTGACGGCCCCGTCCGGAGCATGTGCCAGGCTCTCTGCCGGCGTGGGAACGTCTGCAGTCCATCCCAGAGACTACTGAACCAAACTCGGAAAATCATATTACAGACACATTATTAAAATTTTATTTATTAGGTGCCTTTGAGCTGATGTCGGTACCAGACTTCCTGAAAGGCATGTTAATTGTTAAGACATATAAATATGTAACTTAATATAATAGTAAGCTCCTTGTGTTTCTGTGTCTGTGACTGTTGCTTCAGAAATTCAGTAACATTAACCCTTTAAATGTGTTTAAATGCCTTTTTCAACTGCCACCATTTACCCCAAACCCTAACCGTAACCCTAACGATGTCTTCTAAGGAAAACACAGCGCATGCCTTCAAGGAAATTCTTGCACAGGAGGTATGTGTAAGGAAAGCAGTTTTTAAGAAATTTATGAATTTCATTTTACAAAAAACTGAACATCAACTAGAGTTACAGCCCCTTAGATTGAAAGTCTCGACCCGCCCAAAACGAAAAGACACTTCAAACTAAAGCAAAGATCTCGACACGTGGTGAAAGCCTCATTGGCCATGTTTGAAAGTCAGTCAGCCAATCAGGGCCAGCCACGCTTCATTAGGCACCCGGCTAGTGACCCTACTGACCTGAGTGTCTTCTGCTGCTGCTCTGCTTCGTATCAGATCACATGACCAGCTCATCACCACTCGGCCATATGAACCGGGCGGCTTCATAAAGCGACACCAAA
Organism: Paramormyrops kingsleyae; assembly: GCF_048594095.1. NCBI lineage: Eukaryota > Metazoa > Chordata > Actinopteri > Osteoglossiformes > Mormyridae > Paramormyrops > Paramormyrops kingsleyae. The sequence continues at coordinate 17,975,956 of NC_132820.1, read as the reverse complement.
AACAGCTTCTGCAAATGTCTGCTTCCCCGCCAGTTTCACTTCTACCTCACAATGAAGGGAAAAAACATTTTTGTCCTGTTGCGCCCCACCCCTGCTAAAAGTCAAAAACAACACATTTTCACATATATACTTTTTGCGTTCTTATTTATGTGACACATATGATCCTTTCCACAACTATTTTTAAAAAGCATAGATTTTGTATGAAATGTGTTTTCCCATAAATATCTTGGCAATTTGATGCCACATTGTATCAAAGTCACATAATGCTGATAAAATGCTATATATTTCCAACATGTACATTAATACAGTATATGAATTTTGTAGCTTTGTCTATATTAAACCCCAGAGGTAACATAAAAATATATCACTGCTCTGACACATACATTTGCCAATATGCCAATATCTCATTACAGCAGAGATCACTTTCATAGATAACATTTAGCACACATAGCGAAAGGTACGAAACGCAAAAACAATCAGTGTCTGTGGACATTAAAATGATTAAAAGCTGACTTGGTAGTATACTCCGTAAGGGTCAGTCACATTTACAATTATATCAAATAATTTTCAGCATCAGACTAGTAGTCCCACCTTATCTGCAGGGGGGTGTGTATTCCAAGAATTCCAGTGGATTATACACCAATGGAGTTAAACCAGACAGTACCAAACCTATATATACAATGTTTATCTTATACATACATACATACATACATACATTTTCTGTAATCGCTTTGTCCTGTTCAGGGTCTCAGGTGGTCTACAGGTGAAAAGCAGGGAACAACCCAGGATGGGGCGCCAACCCATCACAAGGCACAATCACACACCAATTACTCACACAGGCACACCTACGGGCAATTTGGCAACTCCGCATGTTTTTGGACTGTGGGGGAAAACCAGAGTACTTGGAGGAAACCCCATGACGACACGGGGAGAGCATGTAAACTCCACACACATGGAACCCTGGCGAAGATTCAAACCTTGGTCCCAGAAGTGTGAGGTGTTGCAGAAATTTAAGGCTGGAGTCATCTGCTCGAGCAGGGCCCACACGCACATTCACCGAGGTCGAGGCAGCGAGGTTGTGAGCAAAGGTAAACAATTTGCTCGGGGCAGATACAGGGTCGAAAGAACTTTCTCCTAGACAGAACATTCCCATAGACTCCGGCCTGGCACAGCACCTGGCCTGATAAAAAGGTGATCCTCCCAGATCCACGGGAAAGGGAAGAAGGCCGTCAAAACAGGGAAAGAAAGTGCCCCAGTGTTTCAGGGCCGCGGCTACAAGATAGCAGAAGGTGACACTACTGGGAAAGAGCTCAAGGCCTGTAGGCCCACAGCAGTGATGCATGCAAGCTGCGTTCATTTCTAGGCCCTCACAAATTTTCTCCACAGAGGCAACTGTGCGAACCACTGCACCCCCACACCACCCCTGAGCCAAAATGTCCCATCCATAATGCCGGGATTTCCCTGAATATCAAACTTCACTTGGAAGAGCAACACTGAAAGAAACTCCATTTGGACCTAGCTGGCCCAACACAAAAAAATACCTGGAACAACACTAAACAAGCCATGAAATCACAAACAATACAAAGTTGCCAGCTTGCTCAGTCCTCCATACCAGAAAGAGAACAGGACATAAGAACCTCCTAGCTGAAGGCTAACAGCCTTTCTGCGGCTACTCATCAAGGTGAACCTATCATGGGTTTGAATACCGTAGGCTGCGAGGATCTAGCATCGATCTGTCAGTCCATCAGGTAAAATTCAGCAGAGCAGATGTCTGGTGTGAGGGATCACCGGTAGCTCTTTCCGGTGTAATACTGCTACTTGGCTGTCAGCCTGTGAGTCTGGCTTCACTGTGGGGTTATAAGCTGCCAATGGTCTTTGAAACAGTGGTGACCTCAACAGTTTTAGCATCAACACAGTGTCTCCAAGTATCTTCAAAATGACTCTTTATTCCCCCACCATTCATTCTCTCTCATTTCCCTCTGTGGATTATACAAATGACCCACATGCCGCATCATTAGAATATCACCCATAATTCTCTCTTCCTGTCTCAGTAGCCACTTAAATGGGACAGAAGTGACACAGTGGGCAAGGTATAGTTGTGAATGCCAGTCTCCCGATGGAAACCAAAGCATTTGCCCTCTAAAGTAAATTTTTGCACAGGGAGGCCTATGGGGCAGCGTACGTTCTGGAAACTCTTCTCTTGGACAGCTCTACCTGCATATTGGCTGGGTCCCATATTGGAGAGCTGGCTCTTACAGACAGCACTGGGAGCCAATGCCCCAGAAGTCAACTGAAGGTCTGCACCTATAATCTCTCTAATATGTGTGAAGCGCTGTCTGTGCCGAATCATGTTTGTCTTCACAGACCATCAAAATAAATAATCACAGAACATTACTTTACCAAACAATGTCTTGACTTAAACTTTGTGTTTAAAATACAACATTCTTGTTTTGCTTCCATACTGAAATCACTTCTACTTATCATAAGACCCCCATAGAGGCCAACTGGTCAACAACACATTAATCTCCGGATGGCGTGACCTCTGCAGACTTAACGGATCATGGGGCACCAAGATGCTTCAAAAAACCACATGTACATAATTCCATGAGTTTATGAAGAATGTGTCTGCATCGTGCCTGCATCGCATCTGCATCATGCCAGCATCGTGACTGCATCATGCCAGCATCACATCTGCATCGCGGCTGCATCGTGCCTACATTGTGTTAGCATCGTGTCAGCATCATGCCTGCATCATGTCAGCATCATGCCTGCATCATGTCAGCATCTTACCTGCATCATGTCAGCATCATGCCTGCATCATGTCAGCATCATGCCTGCATCGTGTCAGCATCATGCCTGCATCATGTCAGCATCTTACCTGCATCATGTCAGCATCGTGACTGCATCATGCCTGCATCGTACCTGCATCATGCCAGCATCGTGACTGCATCATGCCTGCATCGTACCTGCATCATGCCAGCATCGTGACTGCATCATGCCTGCATCGTACCTGCATCATGCCAGCATCATGCCTGCATCGTACCTGCATCATATCAGCATCGTGACTGCATCATGCCTGCATCATACCTGCATCATGCCTGCGATGTACTGGAATCATGCTTACATCATTTCAGGAATGTGCCTGCATCACGCCTGCATCACACCTGCATCACGCCAGTCTGGATGTCAGAGGCCCACACAGTAGCAGCATGTAGCTAGCAGGAATGTGCCTGGACACAGCTAAGAGAGATCAGCTGCCTCTGGCTAATTCTCAACATTCTGCATTCACCAAGAGAAGGAAAGAGAAAGTCATTCAAGTTTAACAAAGTCTCTCCTATCTGCACTTCTGAAAGTCTGCGGGTTTGGATGCATAAAAACTGCTTTGGTGCAATATTACAAAACCCAAGATCTGAAGCATTTCTTTACAAAAAGCAGCGATTATAATTATTGTTTCTATGGTCGGGAAATTAAGAGTAAGTTCAAGCTTAGAAAAACACAGGCAATATCTGAATTATGTCTCCCCTTGAACAGAAATGGCCAACACATCCCTATGCCGCTGTCACTCTAAAACACCTATATTACCCAGAACAATTTTGTTCATCTGAAAAAAAGTTTCCAGACACTTGAAATGAAACAAAAGCAAATCATTTACCTCAAGGATGTAGGAATTACAGCGACGGCATTCTCACGAAACATACAGCTGTATCTCCAGAACACCACAGACAAACATGCAGGTGGTGTTTCGAAGGAGCCGGCCGGTTATCTCTAAACACACTGAGCAGAAGGAGGGGGGCAGCTGGATGGATGGACCCAGCCCTGCTCGCCAGCAGAGAACTTCAGCCCTCAAAGACGGGTGCAGTTGGAGAAGGAAAAATGACATGGAGGGTGGGTTTGTGGGCGGGGCAATGGGGGGCTGGACGTTGGGGGACAGAAGGGGGGCAGCCTTTTTCAGAGCCTCCATAACTCAAAGCAGACTCTAACCAGTTCAGCAGACAGCAGGATCCCGCTGGGAAGCGGCTGAAGGACAGGGGCGTCTGTTCGCCTGCCCAGTCGCCCCCAGATTCCGTGCGGTGACTCTCGAAAGATCCATTTACGCACAACCCTCTCGTGCGAGTTCAGCCCGTAAGAAGCGGATTAGGGGTCTGAGACAACAAGAGAGGCACGTCTCTGTCGGGGTGAAAACTCATTTAAGGGTGACACTTTACCAGAGGGGGCACCAACTACAAATATATTAGCTGCTGGATATAAAAGATGCATTACGATTCATTAATGATGAACAAACGTGAGACCAGTATGTAACTAAGACTTAGTTTGTGGTTAATTAAAACATAAGTAATAGCTTATTACTATATTATTTGTGGCCCCCAATGTAAAGTGTCGCCAATTTAGGGGCCAGAAGGTTATGGTAACTCCATTAGGAACTGAGTGTAAAAGTTTAGCATGATTTTATCAAGTTACAGCTCAACAGTTACAGCCCCCCCTCCCATACATGCCAGAAAACCACAGAAATAACTCCATATATCAATATTAATTCTGTCATAACTGGTTATACACCAATGGAGTTAATGGGACATTCAAAAGCTGTTACAGACACAGCCAACAGCGGCTAATCCACAGACACAGCTAATGGCGGATAGCACACAGACACAGCCAACAGCGGATGACACACAGACACAGCTAATGGCGGATGGCACACAGACACAGCCAACAGCGGCTAATCCACAGACACAGCTAATGGCGGATAGCACACAGACACAGCCAACAGCGGATGACACACAGACACAGCTAATGGCGGATGGCACACAGACACAGCCAACAGCGGCTAATCCACAGACACAGCTAATGGCGGATAGCACACAGACACAGCCAACAGCGGATGACACACAGACACAGCCAACAGCGGATGGCACACAGACACAGCCAACAGCGGATGAGACACAGCCAACAGCGGATGACACACAGACACAGCCAACAGCGGATGACACACAGACACAGCCAACAGCGGATGGCACACAGACACAGCCAACAGCGGATGGCACACAGACACAGCTAACAGCGTAAGACATTGTACTGTGTATCTGCAGCACGATCTGGCAGTGGTTCACGATCCAGGATCCATGCCCAGTGAAACATGTCAGGGGAGGGACTCTGAGGGGAAACAGCAAGAGCCTGTGTTCCCCTGAGGACTGAGGATTCACCAGCGGGGGCTGGTTACCTGCCCGACTCGGGGGGAGTCGCCAAACCACAGGTCAGTGTCAGACATAAGGTCTCCCTCCTACAGCTTCTAGGCTGTTCACCTGGGACCTGGTTCACCAATTCAGTCCGGCCGGTCGTTCTTTCACCAAGCCGTCACGCCAAACCTCGGCCCCTCTCTATACTCTGCATCTGTTTTCAGCAGAATCTGATTCCCCGTAAGGGCAGATGGGAGAAGAGACAGAGGGGACCAGAGTCTGGGTGTGGCATGACATTGTGCTTACTCTTCGATGACAAAGAACCGTTCAGGGCTAGTCGGCCTTGCCATGTTGCAGGGCACCCTGACCTCCTCTGCCCACGATAGCTGCCAGCCATCCCCTCTCTCCCGTACACACAGTGCACTGATAGGCTTTTTTGAGAATACACTGCTGAATAAAAGAGATTGACCTGTTTAAGCTTTTCAAACTGGTTGACCGATTTATGATAGTTGGCCAGCTTAAGATATGTTTTTGAATGATGGTTTGGCAGATCATACCAGTTTATGATGGTCATTCTGACTGGTTTAGCTGGTCATAACAGCATGACCAACTGGTGACCCGCCCAGCTAAACCATCAAAGCAGCAGGAGCTGGGACATGACCACCTAAGACCATCTTAGACCATCTTAGACCAGCTAAAATCAGCTAAAACCGGCTACAAGTATAAGATGATTTTTGAAGGACAATGTTTCAACAGAGCAATAGAGCTTAAATCAGGAAGACTGCCTGCGCCAGCCAACAGAAGGAGAGGTCAGAGTCCCAAAACCTGCCGCCCTCAAAGGCACTGATTTAAAAATGTTGTAATCAGGGCATCAGGTACATGGAAATCCATGATGCTGGACACAGACTGAGCCGCCGAGAAAAAGTGGCTGTTAAAGTGACCCCTCACGACGGGCCGTGTCTCTGTCCCGGGTTTAATACCCACAAAGCCTGGAAACCAGAAGACAGCAGCCACGACACAAGCTGTGATACAGATACTTGGGCCCAGATTTTGACCCAAATGTTCTGGAAAGATAAAATTAGTCGTGGGTGGTTTTATTAAATCTGAAGAAAGAGAGAGACTGAAACAGCTCAGGGGAGCCGCTTTGAGGGATGAACCCGCAGCTTTAAATGTGCAAACTCACTGTCATAAGCCCAGAAACTTCAACTCCTCCTGCTGACCGCCCTCCCCCCCCCACCCCACCCACCCCAACCATGAAACTTCAGCAAAGCTCAGCAAAGTTCAGTCATATCTCTCTCTGTCTGTATAAATACAGCACCAGTCACAGGTTTGGAGACCCCTACCAATAGAAAGGTTTACTTGGGCCATGTTCTACATTATAGAATAATTGTAAAGATTTCAACACTATAAAATACTGTATGGAACTAGGCACTGAAAAAAAATTGTTAGGTGGGGGCAGCTCTGTGGGTTGGGGCAAATCCCTGGATCAGCAGACTGATCCTACCATTGGGCCCCTGTACGAGGCCCTTAACCCCAGTTGCCCCAGGGACTGGTTGATCCTACTGTCTCCTCCATGCCAGTATTCATGAGGTGTGATGTGACACTATCACTGTTCTTTGTGGGCGGGTTGGTGTGGAGATGACCGTTAACTTATCTGACACCTTCTCAGAAATCAGAGGATGACCTCAAGTGACCTTCAAAAGGAATGGGAAACATTAAGTGCAGGTGTGAAGTGCACTGCTAGAACAGTTCATAACAGGCTCATAGAAGCAGGACTGAAACTTTCAGGAAGTACTGTCTGTGTACCATACACACTGTAACATTAGCACCACACTTACTTTCAGGATGTACTGTCTGTGTTCCATACACACTGTAACATTAGTACCACACTTACTTTCAGGATGTACTGTCTGTGTACCATACACACTGTAACATTAGTACCACACTTACTTTCAGGATGTACTGTCTGTGTACCATACACACTGTAACATTAGTACCACACTTACTTTCAGGATGTACTGTCTGTGTACCATACACACTGTAACATTAGTACCACACTTACTTTCAGGATGTACTGTCTGTGTACCATACACACTGTAACATTAGTACCACACTTACTTTCAGGATGTACTGTCTGTGTACCATACACACTGTAACATTAGTACCACACTTACTTTCAGGATGTACTGTCTGTGTACCATACACACTGTAACATTAGTACCACACTTACTTTCAGGATGTACTGTCTGTGTACCATGCACACTGTAACATTAGTACCACACTTACTTTCAGGATGTACTGTCTGTGTACCATACACACTGTAACATTAGTACCACACTTACTTTCAGGATGTACTGTCTGTGTACCATACACACTGTAACATTAGTACCACACTTACTTTCAGGATGTACTGTCTGTGTACCATACACACTGTAACATTAGTACCACACTTACTTTCAGGATGTACTGTCTGTGTACCATGCACACTGTAACATTAGCACCACACTTACTTTCAGGATGTACTGTCTGTGTACCATGCACACTGTAACATTAGCACCACACTTACTTTCAGGATGTACTGTCTGTGTACCATGCACACTGTAACATTAGCACCACACTTACTTTCAGGATGTACTGTCTGTGTACCATGCACACTGTAACATTAGCACCACACTTACTTTCAGGATGTACTGTCTGTGTACCATACACACTGTAACATTAGTACCACACTTACTTTCAGGATGTACTGTCTGTGTTCCATACACACTGTAACATTAGCACCACACTTACTTTCAGGATGTACTGTCTGTGTACCATACACACTGTAACATTAGCACCACACTTACTTTCAGGATGTACTGTCTGTGTACCATACACACTGTAACATTAGCACCACACTTACTTTCAGGATGTACTGTCTGTGTACCATACACACTGTAACATTAGTACCACACTTACTTTCAGGATGCACTGTCTGTGTACCATACACACTGTAACATTAGTACCACACTTACTTTCAGGATGTACTGTCTGTGTTCCATACACACTGTAACATTAGTACCACACTTACTTTCAGGATGTACTGTCTGTGTACCATACACACTGTAACATTAGTACCACACTTACTTTCAGGATGTACTGTCTGTGTTCCATACACACTGTAACATTAGTACCACACTTACTTTCAGGATGTACTGTCTGTGTACCATACACACTGTAACATTAGTACCACACTTACTTTCAGGATGTACTGTCTGTGTTCCATACACACTGTAACATTAGTACCACACTTACTTTCAGGATGTACTGTCTGTGTTCCATACACACTGTAACATTAGTACCACACTTACTTTCAGGATGTACTGTCTGTGTACCATACACACTGTAACATTAGTACCACACTTACTTTCAGGATGTACTGTCTGTGTACCATACACACTGTAACATTAGTACCACACTTACTTTCAGGATGTACTGTCTGTGTTCCATACACACTGTAACATTAGTACCACACTTACTTTCAGGATGTATTGTCTGTGTTCCATACACACTGTAACATTAGTACCACACTTACTTTCAGGATGTACTGTCTGTGTACCATACACACTGTAACATTAGTACCACACTTACTTTCAGGATGTACTGTCTGTGTACCATACACACTGTAACATTAGTACCACACTTACTTTCAGGATGTACTGTCTGTGTACCATACACACTGTAACATTAGCACCACACTTACTTTCAGGATGTACTGTCTGTGTACCATACACACTGTAACATTAGCACCACACTTACTTTCAGGATGTACTGTCTGTATACCATACACACTGTAACATTAGTACCACACTTACTTTCAGGATGTACTGTCTGTGTACCATACACACTGTAACATTAGCACCACACTTACTTTCAGGATGTACTGTCTGTGTACCATGCACACTGTAACATTAGTACCACACTTACTTTCAGGATGTACTGTCTGTGTACCATGCACACTGTAACATTAGTACCACACTTACTTTCAGGATGTACTGTCTGTGTACCATGCACACTGTAACATTAGTACCACACTTACTTTCAGGATGTACTGTCTGTGTACCATACACACTGTAACATTAGCACCACACTTACTTTCAGGATGTACTGTCTGTGTACCATACACACTGTAACATTAGCACCACACTTACTTTCAGGATGTACTGTCTGTGTACCATACACACTGTAACATTAGTACCACACTTACTTTCAGGATGTACTGTCTGTGTACCATACACACTGTAACATTAGTACCACACTTACTTTCAGGATGTACTGTCTGTGTTCCATACACACTGTAACATTAGTACCACACTTACTTTCAGGATGTATTGTCTGTGTTCCATACACACTGTAACATTAGTACCACACTTACTTTCAGGATGTACTGTCTGTGTACCATACACACTGTAACATTAGTACCACACTTACTTTCAGGATGTACTGTCTGTGTACCATACACACTGTAACATTAGTACCACACTTACTTTCAGGATGTACTGTCTGTGTACCATACACACTGTAACATTAGCACCACACTTACTTTCAGGATGTACTGTCTGTGTACCATACACACTGTAACATTAGCACCACACTTACTTTCAGGATGTACTGTCTGTATACCATACACACTGTAACATTAGTACCACACTTACTTTCAGGATGTACTGTCTGTGTACCATACACACTGTAACATTAGCACCACACTTACTTTCAGGATGTACTGTCTGTGTACCATGCACACTGTAACATTAGTACCACACTTACTTTCAGGATGTACTGTCTGTGTACCATGCACACTGTAACATTAGTACCACACTTACTTTCAGGATGTACTGTCTGTGTACCATGCACACTGTAACATTAGTACCACACTTACTTTCAGGATGTACTGTCTGTGTACCATACACACTGTAACATTAGCACCACACTTACTTTCAGGATGTACTGTCTGTGTACCATACACACTGTAACATTAGCACCACACTTACTTTCAGGATGTACTGTCTGTGTACCATACACACTGTAACATTAGTACCACACTTACTTTCAGGATGTACTGTCTGTGTACCATACACACTGTAACATTAGTACCACACTTACTTTCAGGATGTACTGTCTGTGTTCCATACACACTGTAACATTAGTACCACACTTACTTTCAGGATGTACTGTCTGTGTACCATGCACACTGTAACATTAGTACCACACTTACTTTCAGGATGTACTGTCTGTGTTCCATACACACTGTAACATTAGTACCACACTTACTTTCAGGATGTACTGTCTGTGTACCATACACACTGTAACATTAGTACCACACTTACTTTCAGGATGTACTGTCTGTGTACCATACACACTGTAACATTAGTACCACACTTACTTTCAGGATGTACTGTCTGTGTACCATACACACTGTAACATTAGTACCACACTTACTTTCAGGATGTACTGTCTGTGTACCATACACACTGTAACATTAGTACCACACTTACTTTCAGGATGTACTGTCTGTGTACCATACACACTGTAACATTAGTACCACACTTACTTTCAGGATGCACTGTCTGTGTACCATACACACTGTAACATTAGTACCACACTTACTTTCAGGATGCACTGTCTGTGTACCATACACACTGTAACATTAGTACCACACTTACTTTCAGGATGTACTGTCTGTGTACCATACACACTGTAACATTAGTACCACACTTACTTTCAGGATGTACTGTCTGTGTACCATACACACTGTAACATTAGTACCACACTTACTTTCAGGATGTACTGTCTGTGTACCATACACACTGTAACATTAGTACCACACTTACTTTCAGGATGTACTGTCTGTGTACCATACACACTGTAACATTAGTACCACACTTACTTTCAGGATGTACTGTCTGTGTACCATACACACTGTAACATTAGTACCACACTTACTTTCAGGATGTACTGTCTGTGTACCATACACACTGTAACATTAGTACCACACTTACTTTCAGGATGTACTGTCTGTGTACCATGCACACTGTAACATTAGTACCACACTTACTTTCAGGATGTACTGTCTGTGTACCATGCACACTGTAACATTAGTACTACACTTACTTTCAGGATGTACTGTCTGTGTAAAATGCACACTAGGGTGGGGTGAAAAAATCTAAATTTCCAATAGTGCGGAAAAGTTGTCACTGGACCTCGTTATTAAACGTGCAAAATATCATTGGAATAGGTTAATACTTTCAGGTTCCGCAACGCGATCGAAGTTTTTCGCCTGTCACATCAATACACAGATCCACGCTACGTATCATCCATATCATAACGCAATGTAAAATTGTTCCAATTTAATACAAGAACCTAACAATCGGTCAGTGACAATGAGTAAGTGGGAAACGACTCATTCAGAAACGTGACGCTCAGGAGCATGTTTACACTGACATACTGGCAATATACACTATCCATCATCTATATCGCTTTATCCATCTGGGTCTTACCAAAAATATTGGGACACCCCTCCAAATCATTGAATTCAGGTGTCCCAATATTTTTGGTAATATAGTGTATCTAACCATTTTGACTGTGATGCTTAATACTTTTCATTTTGGTGGCACTGAGGAACAATTTTACATTGCGTTATGATATGGATGATACGTAGCGTGGATCTGCGCATTGATGTGACAGGTGATTAATCGTAATGCACGTAGAGCCGCAGAGCGACGTAATGTATGTGTATGGCTGATAATCTGCGTTACCTGAACTTTGGTATTTCATAGTGATTATCATGTTGTGAAAGTGCACAAACACAACACCGATGAATGCCAAAACATTCATGTCAAACACACCAGTTTCAACACTGCAAGTTTATGCATCCCAGTGTGTAAAGTTCACTGGCAAGAGAAAGCACTCACATGCACAAGTAACTTCTGTAGATCTCAAAACATTCTGCATACTGTTGTGTTTGTGCACTTGATGTGTATCTGACTGCTGTACACATAAGAATTTCCACCTGGGATCAATAAAGTTAATCTTATCTTGTGTTATATTATGGATAATATCTCTTCGGCAGACGCCCCCCGCAGGTGACTGCAAGGCTCCAGGGTGACAGCTGAAGCAGGGCACTGCCCAAAGCAGTAGGGTCTCCGGTATGTAATGTATTTGTGTCAGAGGTCACAGGTCAGCGGTCTGCATGGACCCGGCGGCATCGCACCCCTTCAGCTTTAAATAAAGTGAGTGCCAGTGACCCGGCAGTGCTGCCCATAGCGCCAAGCTGCCAGCACTGCAATCATTAGTAAGGAGGCTTTTCCAGGCAGCCCAGCCCTGCACCTTAGAGTGCGAAAGCCTCCCTGCAGGCTCTCACACAGCGAGTGAGATGGGAAATTATATAAGCTGGCTGGTGGGTATGAGGAAATCAGGGCCGGATCCCTGTCAGGCAGAGAGGAGCGCTGTTTGCTTTTCATGGGTTTAAATCCTGACTGAAAAGCTCCTCGTCTACCTGTTTGTGTGGATGCGGTCCTTCCGTCTGCCTCAGCATAACACATGGGGTCGTATCTGTACTGTGATTTCTGCCCTTCAGCTGTTAATCTGATCATTAAAGCTTGCATCCTCTGTCCACCAGGGGGAGACGGTGCAACCAACAGATGGGGAAGAGGATTTACCCTTGTGTCTCCTTACTGCACCCATCAAGCTGCCATTGGGACAAATAACTAAGCAATCAGACACCACATGGAGTGTGGGTCCATATTATCTTCCCACACCCAGTATTCCGGGTCAGGGATATGAATATGTGTTTGTGATCTACAGCTGTGGTTCGTTTCCTCTGCAGCTCACTGCAGAATAGTTTTGAACCAAATGAAAAGAATCTTTGGAGAAGCAATTCAGGAATAGCCGTCAAATGATGAAAGAATATAAGCAGTCAATGCACAGAAATGGGCAAAATATGGAAACTTTACATTGCGGTGACCACTAAAACAGAAATGCTAGACATAGCCTTTTACTGCCCCCTACTGGCAACACGCACAATCTGGCTCCGTGTTGTGACAAGAAAAGCAAATCCAGTGTTTAATGAGCACAATGTTCAGTTTATCCTCATACATGCAGCATATTAGCTGACAGATGGCACTAGGCGATGAAAAATTATTATTAAGTCAAAAGTTTGGAGACCTCTACCCATAGAAAGGTTTACTTGTACCATTTCCACATTTTAGAATTATTATAAATACATCAGAACTATAAAATAATTTATACGGAATTATGCACATGTGGGGGCAGCCCTGTATATATATATGTGTGTGTGTGTGTGCGTGTGTGTGTGTGTGTGCAGCTCTGGAAAATTTCGTAGGAATCTGCATTATTAAATACTGATGCCGTTATCTTAACAGCAGCTTTTAAGATCCATAGTATATAATCTACAAAAGATCCAGAAGGTTTACAAATTATGTATGGTCCCTGGGATTTGAACCCACGGCCTGTTGTTATGTTTTTAGCACAATGCTCTACTTGTTGAGTTACACATACTAAAATACAGGCTGTTTCTGTCTCAACAAAGAAGGTGAATGGGAAAAACCCTGTCCCTACCATAAAATCGCTTAAAATAACAGGAAGTCTAGATCGTACATGAGCAGGGGAAACTGAAGGAGGGCTGGTGTCCTGAACAGCTGGCGTCAGACAGATAAAGGCTTTCTCCCTCTCCCCCATCTCGCTCTGCTACTCTTTCTTACTTCTCTAATTCGAACAAAAACACCATTTTGTGTGATACAGCCCAAACACAGAGATCAACAAATGACAGCAACTACACTTTGTGCAGAACAGCCACACACTGCAAAAGGGTGAAATTCGTACAGCAACATGCAGAGACATCTGCTTGATGTGTAAATGTTAAAGGTGAAGTGTGACGCTGCCTTTGAAAATACAGGTAGCCCTCGGCATCCATGGAGTCAAATAAAACCATGGATCCAAAGTATTCTAATGTACTCAGATATATGTACGATGGTTGTCTGCACTGAACATGTACAGACTTAAAATTCCTTATAATTATACCCTATATAAACAATGTAGTATAATAACTATTTATATAGGATTTATATTGCATTAGGTATTATAAGTAATCTAGGGATGACGTATAGGTTATTTACAAATACTACGCCATTTTATATACGGCACTTGATCATCTGCAGACTGCGGCATCCCTGGGGGGTCCTGGAAGCAACGCCCACAGGATCTGGAGGGACGACTGCATTTCTGAGAGTAAGACTGTAGGCATGAAAAAGGCGTAAACAATGGTGTAACAGAGCTAAAATGAAGAGTGACCTCGGCAGGTCAGTCAGCAGCCCGGCCCTGGATCAGCGCGCACATGCGGCTTGGCTTACGTAAGCGTCAGCCCACTCGGGCCCAGCGTGTGGGCAGCTCGTGGGCCCTGCTCAATGCGGCCGCTGTTCCTGGCACGCTGGCGGCCACACATGTCACCCTACACCCACCCCCCCCCCCGGCCGTACAGGACACGAGGAGATGAGACGTACCAGGCGCTGACCCGGTGCTCGAAGCCGGACAGAATGGGGTTCAGGCGACGCCCAAGCGAGTTTCTAAACGTCACACGACAGAGGACTCGACGTGCTGAAGGAATGGGGGCACCAAGCTCTGTGCGCCTACCTACTCCTCAGTATCAGCGATGCCGATAGGCTGTCACCCTGACCCTAACCCTATCAGAACCAAGCAGATTGTGCTCACCATCTGATTGGGCCTGAGCCAGTCGCCATGAATCGAGGCGCGAGACCTGGCTGGGGGGAGAAATCCCCGAGCGATGAGGCTGAGACCGTGCCTGCAGCCCGACAGCCCTGGAGAGCTGAGGAACACGCTGAAAGTGGGCATTGACAGGCGACCGGCCCTCCTCGCAGCATCGTCTGGGCTGCCGGCCAACATAGCACTGGGCCTGTCTGTCTCATAACGCATAAAGATGTCACTATGTCTCTCCGTCGGTCCCTTTCGATTCAGTTAGGCCCTGTCATAAAGGCCTTCTTCATCCCCTCTGTCCTTTGTCGCCGCTAATGTACTGCCACACAGCTGAGGGTAAGCACTACAGCTCATCCAAGGGCTAGTTCATGGCCATCCAGTCCTTGACTTATTCTTGTTGCCCAAATAATGTCTTTTGGTAGGCCTTCACTCTGTGGAGCCTTCACATTTATCAGACGTCGGTGCAGACCACATGGTACAGACGGACAGGCTAACAGCCTTACACGAAGGACTGTCAATATTAGGTTACGAGTCAAGATGATTTCTAAGAATGAGCTCATTGTTGGAGGCGATTCATAGCTTCACCAAGAGCAGTAGATTTATTTGGCAAATGAATGAATGAATGTTACATTCATATAATGCTTTTCAAGTATCCAAAGGGCTTTACAAACCCAATAGGGAGCCACTTCAACCACCACCACTGTGTAGCCCCCACCTGGATGATGTAACAGTAGCCATTCTGCACCAGTACGCTCACCACACAGTCTCCTGCCCCTTCAGTGGTGAAGGGGCAGGAGAGAATTCACCAATTAGATATAGAGGATGATCAGCAGGCCAGATTTGATAGGGCCACAGTGGGCAATTTTAGCCAGGACATCGGGGAACTACTCCTACTTGTTCGAAAGATGCCCAGGGATCTTTGATGACCTCAGAGAGTCAGGACCTCAGTTTTACATCTCATCTGAGGGACATTTTCACAGCACACTGTGTCCCCGTCACTGCATTGGGCCACTGGGATACACACAGGCCGCAGGATGGGCTAACCTGTCAGCCACACCAACACCTCATCACCTTCAAATAAATCACGGACACAGAAGTCCAGCTCTATAAAAACTCTTCAGAATATAGTGGTGGCAAAATCCTGAGGAGATGGTTTCCCGAACTTGGACATCTCCTGCCTGTCACGGCCAGCGATGACATCATCACACAATGCTTCTGTATCTGTACGGTCCCCAAACATCAACGTCACGCCTCCTCCAGACTGAAGAGGAGGAGGTGACTTTTTTCCTTATGACAGAAGCCTTTCTAACCCCCGAGTGTGTGTTGGGGGGGGGGGGGGGTTACAGACCCTTTACTTTACAGTCATTGCCTCTCAAGTCGGTCTCTAATAAAGACGCAGGTCCCAAGTGCGACACCTGTGGCCAGACAGAGGGTTCATCAGGCTGCCATAAAACCCAAAGCTCAGCAAAGACAAAACTTCCAATTACTCTCTGGGTGAAATGAGCCAGCGATTGGGGTAAGGGAACCAGGGCATTAACCTCCAGATGTAACCCGATATTTCTTACAAAGCACGGCTGTATCTCTGTGAACGCTGGCTTCTGTTTGTGATGGAGGGCAGCTGGTGCGAGGTACATTTATAGCCGGACTGCAGGGGAGCCCAGCAAGGACAGTGACACACCTTCCCTGAGCACAGCGGCCATTGTTTCCTCCCCCTCACTCAGCGGACCGGCGCCCTGCGGAGGGCCTCGCGAAAATGGTCCTTTCAGCACCATCAAATATGCCGGCAGGGGCCGGCGGAGGGACGGGCCTCGCCGTTTAATTTCAGCCCTCCCTCCTGGGAACCCCTCTCACTGTGCCCCGCGCAGGAGCAACCCTCAGAGGGACGACATGCGTGCGTGAGCTGGGCCAGACAGGAAGTGATGCGTAGGAGCAGGACACGCCCATCGCATTGCTATCGGGGGCCAGCAAACATTGATAAGGAGCTAAATTAATGTGTAATGAGGTTTTCGCTGCAGTGGTTTTGTCTGTAGTCACAGGCAAGGAAAGACAAGCTCAGTAACACAAGGTTATTAGGTCACAGCGAATGATTATTATTAACAGTATTCATAACGAACAGAAATTTTAATAAAAACATGCCAAAAGTATAGATGTTATATAACAAGTCCTCTCAGAATAACCCCAAAAGACTTACAATACGCAATGGTTTAGTGTGGGCCTTTAATTACAGGAAAATGAGATATTAAGAGTGATTTTCCACTCATGCTACTCAGCTATAAAGCACAAGGGCAGAGATTAAAATTCCCTTGCAGCCAACCTATTCCAAGAAAGGTAATATCCACAGCATTTCCAGGTAGATACCATGAACACCGTGATCGGGAATCCGTAATAGGACAGATCCGTCGTATTGGCCCCAGGACACTATAACATCCATTTCAGAGGTAATAACTTCCTCAAACACACCACAAGATATTAACAGGGGCCAATGAGAGCCGAAGACAGGAACTGTTTGTCAGTGAATGGCCTGAAATGGAACCGTAACAGATAAGGAGCGAACAGGGAGGAAACAGTATCGCTAGTTAGGGTCTGAGTGCCTGTGCTGGGAGAAACAGCAGAAGAGCCGTTAAAATCAGCAAACCTAGTTGTGCTAAAAACCGAGATACTGATCATAAACTGGTAAGCGTGACATTTCGCAGGGAAACAAGGCAGGTCCTCAGTCGGCCATCTGCCGGCACATTTATGGACTCCGGTGTTTGCTAAGTAGGTACCAAGCCGAGCCAATCCCGCTCTGCAGCCTGGCGCCGGCTCCGGCCCAATCTGCCGGATGCGCTCTCCTGACTGACCTTTTCGGAGACGGGCCGGGGGGGGGGAGCTTCCCCACCACTCTTCCGCAAAGCCAGGACTGACACCTGCACAATACTCCGGGCAGGCAGGGCTCTGACCAGGTGACCAGGGAACAGGCCGGGAAAGGCGACGTGAGTCTCTGCTCTAAATCAATACCCTCTTAGCATGCATATCAAAACTACATATAAGAGATTTGTTCAAATAAATAAATAAACACTACCACCCTGTCACCTCAATCCCCAGAAATCTCTGGGCAGGACAGTGAGGGAGTCTGAACACTCAGACGCTTAATCTTCTCCTAGGGTGACCACTTAATCCATGTCAGGATGACACTATGAGCTAACTTCAGGTTTTACAAACTATTTTAGAACTGAAAGGCTCCTGTCCTTGGCTAAATAGTTCAATTCTTCTTCTGTTTTGAGTGGCTTGTTTCCTTGATTGAAAGATTGAAAGACTCATGTTAACGTTCGTGACACACGCATGATTACAGGGGACTGACCAATCAGCACACAACAAGAACTCAGTGCTTATGTGAAATCTGGGTCCTTTTAATTGAAATGTTAGTTTACAAACCCTGTGCTTGCTGACTGTCCCCCCTGACATGGATTAGGTGGTCACCCTAGCCTCTCCTGTCTGGGTGACCAGCATGCAAATGCAAATCTGTGCCGCAAAGCATTCTGGGACATTGGAGGCATTACCTGGGCGAGCATTTTGCAGAAGGGTGGGACTGGCTTCCACCCATTTTACATTCTGTTTCGGCGTCACAGTTCTATGCAAAGCTAAGACATTTGTGTCACGTCCCAGTTAATCGTCAGTTACTGCAAGAAAAGATTTACAGTTATATACAGAACCCATGTGTCCTTTGTGGTGAATATTCTTACACAGTCTTCAGAAGCGGAATCAAACAAAAACGCAAAGACATTATGTGAAGGGTGAGTTTGAAGAAGAGCAGCAGACGTTCACAAGTCTGCCATAATAACAACTTGGACTGTTTAAAATAAATATGAATGTTTTGCGCAACTGCCATGCAAATGCTAAGATAGATTTGTTAAGATTGGTTTTTCCGTCCTATAAAAAAAGGCATGACTCTCAAGTCTAGCGAGAGTCTGTGGGCACGCTATAAGGAAAGCTTGCTGTTTATTTTTTTGTTTTAAAAAGGTACTTTTAAAATGCAGGCTGATTTCCAGCACCACAGATATGCCTCACTGCTGCTGAAGTGGGCTATAAAGAAATATGTCGATTCGTCCTTCTCTCGTTCACCTTGTAGACCTGCCAACATTCCAGCGGCCCAGAGCTGACAGGAAACCAGTTTTTTTGCATCCAAACACCCACTAACATAAACACACACACAAACACACATCAATATACACCGAAATTCACTCCATCAAAGAGGCATGGAAGCTTTGTAACGTTAATCACCTTCTGCTGCCAAAGCAGTCAGCTCCATGCCCAGATATTCTCCTTCTCTCACTGTGCAGTGGCAAATCCCAACTGCGGCAACACACAACCACACTGGAAAGGCCGCAGGCTGCTTAGGGCTATGGATGGATGGATGGATGGAATTAACAGGGAAAGAATGCAAATGCAAAAACTGTAGGGTCTCAATGAAACAGCACGACCAATGACTGCTATGATCGACCAGCATGCATGTAGCGAAGCAGGAATAAAATGAGTAATAACTGACATAAGCCAAACTGCCCTGGTTTTAAGTCTGCGGTGTTAGTAAAGTATTCTTTGAGTATAGTTTTGAATATTGTTTTGGTTACTCTCCCGGCTTCTTTGCTGGGCTCCGAGTCAATGGTGTTGGGGAAATCAGTCATCGCCAAATGAATCTGGCCCTGATTTCAGACTTTTTTAGGAGGAAAAAAGCCAAAAAATGGAGCAAACCAGCGATTTATGTTAAAATCTAGCCCTCATTACACCGGATGTTAAAATCTGCTGATATTGTGTTGTGTTCGTAATTTCTGAAATCATTTAATTACATTGTATTATTCTATTACCTGCTTCAATGTAAGGTATTCTAACTATGTTAGATTAAATTTAGACTGTAACTCTCTTGAAATTGCAGGTCACAGTTAGATAGCTAGAAGGAATGTAAATTGACATAAAGCTGCTGCTTCAGAGCAGCGATAAAACGTTACCCGAGAACAGTTCTGTACTTTACTTGCCAGAAGTCAAAATGAGTTTAACTTCACTCATTTTTCCCTAGAACAGTGTTTCCCAACCCAGTCCTCAGGGACGTCCATGTTTTTGCTCCCTCCCAGCTCCTTGCCTGGCAGTCCATGCTTTTGCAGGGCACTGGGAGGGAGCAAAAACATGGACCGTCTAAGGGTCCCCAAAAGGCCAGTGTATCTGCAGGTTTTTGGGATCACCTTTAGTTCAGCTGTTTAAACCCAGGTGTGAGGACTCTTCAGCCAATCAGTCCTCTAATTAGTAATCTAATTAGGCAGTTGCAGCAAAAACCTGCAGACCCAATGGCCTTTTCTGGGTAAGATTGGCCACTCCTACTCTAGATAATGGACATTATCAGACCATTAACTGTAATTAATTTAGCATTTTGTTACCACACTGACCTTAATTTTTGCTCTTATTCATTAGGAGAAACAATTAAATATCACAGCCGTGTTGAAGAGATTACAACTGAGCTAAACCTCCTGAATATGCAATTTTCTTGCTTAATAGTGACCTTCATAGGTGGATCAATACTTTTCAATCAATTATGAGTGATAACCACAATACTCTTGTGTATTACCTTAACAAGCAAGCCTTTGCATAATAAGCCTGATTTTAAAAGCTGTTTAATTACTAAGTAGCTGTTGGCTAATCAGTCTATTGTGTGATGCTCCCTAAAATTGTGGGAAAGGGGTACCCCTTTCCTACAGGGGAGAGGGGAGGGGTTGGGGCAATTTAGAACAGGAATGTCTTGGGGAGGGGGTCTACAGCCTATCCCAGAGAATACAGGCACAAGGCAGCGAACAATGCAGGATGAGGCACCAACCCATTGCAGGGCACACCCATACACCAGTTTGTCACACCCACACACCAGTCTGTCACACTCACACACCAGTCAGTCTCAGTCACACTCACACACCAGTCAGTCTCAGTCACATAGGCACACCTACGGGCAATTTGGTAACTCCAATTAACCTCAGCATGTTTTTTTTTTTTTTGGGGGGGGGGGGGGGGGGGGGGACTGGAGTACCCAGAGGAAATCTCATGATGACATGGGGAGAACATGCAAACTTCACACACATAGAACCCTGGTGGAGACTCAAACCCTTGTCCCAGAGGTATGAAGCAGTAGTGCTATCCACTGCACCACTGTGCCCCCCATGAATAAATGTTCAAACAAATCCCTGACAGCGTACCGCCACTCAATTCCCACGCTAAACAAACAATGATGCCAGTGAGCAGTAACTTGTTGGCCTCCGCTGGCGATGCCCACGTTAACAGAAGCCCATGCCCGGTCCTGTGCCGCTAGCAGGGCAGAGGGCCTGACCATCACGCTCTCATCGCCGACGGGAAATTAAAGCTCAGCATGTTTGTCACCGGCCTGCTCATTCACTCACTCTGCACCGGTGGCTCTCACGCTCTGGCGAGTCCTGCCCGTACTGCCGAGTGACACATCAGCCAGATGCCTGCTTTCAGCCGCTCACTCCCTTTATGTTTTCCTCTCAAACACCACACATCTGGGAATGATCTCCCCGGCGTGCTGGCACCAGCTAATGGGCCAGTTTGTTGATCTTAAACTGTAACTGCATCAGAATTGCTGAAAATCATCTTTATAGAAAAGATGGCGTCTCCTGAAACCTATTCTGACCTGCGGTTGGGGAGAGTTTATTGACGGCGGATGCCCACACAGAACAAGGAACAGAGGACTGGGAGTAGGATGAGTCTCGTTCAGTATTTCAGAAGGTGATCAGCACCCACATCTGTGCCATACCTCCTAGGCACACGGTCGCTATGGTGATGGACGCTTGAATGAAGAGGAGGGTACAGGTGGAGCTCCAGGCTCTCAGATACCCCCCGTCCATACCAGGGTCTCGGAGGGGTTGAGAGCCCCATTGGGGTCCCGTACTGGCAGGCAGAGGGAAACATGGATTACCCACCCAGTAGGACAGTTCAGAAAGGCATCATAAAAATTATATACTTTTTCAAATTTCTTTCCAAATTTTTTTATTGCCAATAAAAGTGCAAGAAATAAAATCCACATTCCACATGTTCTTTTTGGACACCACGCTAAAGCTAATAAATGCCGAATGAGTTTCTGATGTCTTCTCCTCTACCTTTTAAATATGGTGAAATATGATAAAATCACTACGTTGCTGATATAATAGCTCAGACACGGGCCCGTTTCGTCTCGTCGGTCCTCCAGCAGAAAGCCCAGCAATTAAACATAAACAAACGCATCACACTCATAGCAAACAGGCTTGTGCAGTAAGTGTGCGCTAAGTGTGAGCGACACCTCCCCCGCTTCGCTAACTGCGCTCCGCCCCACGCACTGACTCCCCGTCACCGACATCGTGAATGAGACCCATGTAAAATCTCAGGCTCGCCCCCCTCCAGATCGCCCCAGCCCCGGGAAGGCGAAATGGGCTGTCCTGGTAACGGCAGCACCTCCCGTCCATGGCGTTTCCGTCAATCGACAGAAAGCAGATGAGGTGCCGAATACTTCCTGTTATCAGTGTAAACATCAGGCGAATAGTGACGGCGGACCTAACATGCTCTTTATCTTTAGCACTGAAATGAAAGAAAGGTGAAAGTGAAAACCTCCAGTATAAAACACCTCCAGAATTTGGCCAAAGAGCTTTCCTTCCACCAGTTTCGGCGGGGGGCTTTTGGCTGACTCAAACGTGGCCTCGCACCATGCCGGCCACACAGTGTGAAAAGTGTGAAAAGTGTACAGGATTAAATCAAAGTCAGGCCGTAATGCTGACCGAGACTCACTCTGCCACACTTTGCTTTATCTTACAATGCAGGTCCCGATCCCTGCAACAGCGGCCCATCTTTCAAAACCAGTTATCCTTCATTTTTAAAGTTCTTTAATCGAATAATCGAATAACCCTGTAACACGTAAAGTATGCAATGTCGGTTGGCCTGGCACAAGGCAGGGGTACACCCTGGACAGGATGCCAGTCCGTCAAAGGGTACCCACACGGGCAGAGATGACGTACCAAGAGGAAAGTCGCGTGACACCAGGCCAACGTGCAAGCGCCACACAGATCGGTGGCAGGAGTCCAGCACCAATGCTGCGGCTAAGATACCCACTGAGCCACTCAA
Source organism: Paramormyrops kingsleyae (assembly GCF_048594095.1). Lineage (NCBI taxonomy): Eukaryota > Metazoa > Chordata > Actinopteri > Osteoglossiformes > Mormyridae > Paramormyrops > Paramormyrops kingsleyae. The sequence continues at coordinate 17,952,896 of NC_132820.1, read as the reverse complement.
ACTGGGGTAACAATAATAAAATCCTTACATATTCTGTTTAAATACAAGTGACATTTCAGGCTGCAAAATAGACCAAAAGCACAACGCTAATACCGATCACTGCCACAGACAGGCAGACTAATCAGACAGACAGAAGTGCGGCTCTGATCCCGACTCCCATGATCCGCCCTCCCATCCTAATCCGGGAGGGACCCCATTCGACTCCGGCTAAAGCTGTACCTCTGCTAGCAGCAGCCTGCCAGGCGCCTCCCACCCCCGTCCTCCGCGAGGACACATTACGCACAGATTCGCTTTTTACACTCCGCAGTTTTTGGTCCAAATGAGCTCATTTCATCAGGACTGATGGTTTCTGATCAAATTCCGACTAGGATTTACTGTAACAATTATAATATTTTTCAAAAATGCATGTACGGACACGATAGCTCTTAAATGTTTTTTTAGCTCTTAATAAGATTGCACAAAGTACATAGGCTATGATTTTATTAAATGGATTACCGGCAGTAAAATGTTTAAATTACTTTATCGGAATTAATCTTAAGGCACATTTTGTCTCTTGTATGATTTGGACAAATTTACTAAAGCAAGTTATAGCAATACATCTGGCTCAGTTATTTAACTGAACCTATACTAATCTTTAAAAATTAGTTTGCGTATTAGTTTTCATTATGCAACGCCTACGCAATACCAAACACGACGCAGCCACTTGACAGTGGTCCTACAGCATGACTCAGAGAAGTTAGACACTGATGAACACAAATATATCACTTATTTCAGAACAGCATCATCAAAATCGTAATTAATGTTTATTATTATAAAGAAAGCTGATACTATCCCATGTCTGCGTTTTGCAGATTTTTAGGTATGTTTTAATTTGAACGAAACGCATGCGTGACATTTATTTCTATTTTGGGAAAACCACCTTTATGTTTCATCGAAGAACAAGCACCAATGGAAACGAAATCGTGCATTAAAATTGAATTAGAATTAAGATTACAGTTTGAATATTAAATACATTAGTTACAGTTAAACCATCCAGTCCTACTGGGTGTCTCACATTTATTGCAAGGAAAACAATGCATTGATGTTACGCACGTGCAAATAATTGTTTTATCTGACACTTCACTAAAGCCATTCAACACGTTGAACTTGGCGGGTGAATATGTAATTAATGTATAAAAGCATTTCAATAAACCATAAGATGCAGGTTTTGCGTTTGTGCGATGTTTGCACCTACTACAGTGCCGAAGATTATACTCATACAACTCAAGTACAGTAATTTAAGCAACGATACGGGTTACCAAGCACCTGTACTGACTCCCACAATCTAAACCATTTTCGATCCCTACGGCTGATCCCCCCAAAAAAGTGCTTACTATTTAACGGTGGCCGGGTAACGAAAGCCGAAACGTGCTTCTGCAGACTGATAACTTTGCTCTCCAGCGTCCTCGATCTCTGACAGATGGACAGAAGTTCCCCCTCCAGATCCTCCAGGATGCTGACCGAGAGCCGGGATAAATCCGAAAGCTGTCGGAGCAGGTTGCACAAAGTAAAGCTGCACACATCCACCAGATCCGCGAAGATCTCTCCATCTCTCCTATCTTCACTTCTGCAGACATGTTTGGGGACGATCAGCCTATTACAAAACGGCATCTCCCGCGTCTCTGCCCGGTCCTTCTTCGTGGAGAATGGTCCGCGGTACTCCTACGAAACCTTGCTTGGAGCTGCAGTTGCTTTCATGTTTTCCTCTTTTTGCATCGCGAATAATCGTCCGCTATGTGGAGCTGTCTTGTGCGATGCATTCGCATTAAGCCACAGCGTGTGAAGGGGCAGGGCTCACGCCGCGGACAGTCTCCCTGTATTTTCGACGTCGTCTAGGGCGGATTGTGACGTCTGTCTGTTTGTTTAGAGTTTTGTTTGTTTACAGCAGAACAACATGCCTTGATGTTACGCCGCTTGTCAGCACATGGCAAGATTAAATCAGTCAACATACCAGCGGAGAAATGGACATTCAAGAGGAGATTTTAATTAGAAATCAGGAAGTATTTGCTAAACTTGTGAGACTCGTTAAAGCCCCCTGTGGGATCTTGCTGTTGCACCAAGCATGCGGTCACAGCAAAAATACCCACCGACATAATGTGTAGCATACTGTGTAAGTCACTTTGGATAAAAATAAGTTCTCTCAGGAGCTAAAACAGGTTATATAACTAGTGAATGAAAATACAATGTGCTTTACACATATGGTTCCCTCTATCTCAAAGACAGCTCGAAATAAACTGCTTCTGCGCTGTATTGGCCCGTCGAATGGTAGCATAGACCGCAGACTAACTGCACAGATAATCTTATCGGCACTTATTTATGGATTTTTAATAAAATATCTGCTACGCCTCTCCATGTGAACTCCATGATTCAGACAAATCCTAGGTTAGTTAATATATAAAAAGTTTTTTTTAATGGTTAAATGGATCAGAGATTCCTTTATTTGATTTTATTTTGGATAAATAGAGAATATGAATTTTACGGGTAAACGGAGTGTATCTTGAGGCCCAAGTATCTTAAAAGAAACAACAAAGTCTAAGAAACAGAACCGGGATACGCGGCTCCTCCTTCCACCATTAAAATGATGAAGTGAGGAGATTAAATTAAAAATGGTGAAGATGAAGAATAGGCTACTATCCTCACATAGAGAAAAGTGGGACTCTGTGATCTGAATCTGTGAAATTCAGTGCAAAAATTAGGGCAAGAATCAAAATCTTGAAGGAATAAGTACCAGGTTGATAACCAGTAAAACAGGTTAACTTGGACAGAGAACTTGGGAGATAAATATGTAGCATGAAAGCGTGACGGATGCTGATAGTTTAAGAATCCATAATTGGGCAGATTGTGTATTCTTGTTCATAGATAATAGGAATCAAATGATTTAATATAAAATAGTAGCATTAATAGTTGCTATATTTGATCCTATGGGTAATCATAAGTCTATCGGATACAAGACGAGCCGAGAAATATCAGCCAGACCCTCTAAGAAAGCTTGTTTTTTAATCATATCACAAACACACAGCATCTGCAGGACACTCGATGTTGTTTTGACCACCGTAATGATAATTATCAGTGGTGTTTAACCAGGGCCCGGTCATTTACACATGCACCTTAAAATAATTCCAAGGACGTAATGGCTTGCGCCGGTCCAGATTCCTGCAGGGTTTGTTGTGCTCTGTGCCGAGCCTCCTGACCAGAGCCGCAGGAAGAACAGCCCGCGGCCCAGCAGGACCCATACGGCGTTCTGGAGCTGTCAGAGCCGGGAGAACAGGACGTGCGCGGGCCCACACAGCCACGGCGTGCGAAAGCGGCGGCGCGCCGACGCCACGGTTCCCCCGCGCGCGGCGAACACACCGGCAGACCAGTTAAGGGGATGTATTTTTAGTGGACAGAGTAGCAAATTTATTCAAAGCCTATTTCAGTATTGCATCAGAAAATCTCAGGTAAAAGCTTGTATTTTTAAAGACTTGTCCCTTTAAAAAAAAAAAAAAAAAAAAAAAACTTCGGTCCCTATGGTTCTTAGCTCACGTTGAAGAGACCAGGGCATGAACGCAGCCCCACTGTAAGACTGTGTGACCACAACGCTGAACGGAGGCAGGAGAAGTGGGGGGGCGCAAAGGGACCTGCGGGTGGCCAGCGGGGACAGGAGGGCCATGTTTAAACTCCAAGTACTAATCAGTACCCAATTAACCAAAGGTACTCATAAGACTGCATAAAGTAAGACTACCAAAGTGACTAACCACATCATTCTACTGCCAGCAAATACCTGTAGCTGGCTTTATAAACTATTCAGACCAAGTCCATGACAGACATTTTAATGGCATCTTGCTCACTATGAGAACAATTTATTTACCACCACGGTAAGAAAGGACATTTAAATTCAGCAAGAGATGTGACTATAAAACTTTGAGGGGAATTTCTCTCCATTTGAAGCTTAATCCAGTTCCAGGCTAAATCATTAAACACCTCCAAGCCCTTTGAATAACACGACACTTGTTTTTTTTTTGTAAATAACATTTTATTTGAAATCAATTCTGCAGATTCCTCATTCTCCATGGAGCTCAGCTGCTCCCCTGCTTGGCGGCCAGCCTCTTGTCTCTCTCCTCGGCGATGGTCAGGCGGATTCCCTTACCGCGGGGCAGGGAGACCCATGGCTTTGTGCCCTGGGAGAAGGGGCAGGGAGAGGGAGCGAAAGTGCAGAACGCGGGACGTGCCATCAGTGACCTCCACAAAGCACACATTGCATCATGCATGTAGAGAACACATTTATGGTGGGCACTAGTAAAACATGCATTGATATTTACACAGAATTCAGTATCGTTTCATTCAATGTCACTCCTGTGCAGATGGGCACACGCAACACTTATTGGCCACTGTTTAAACTCCACTGTTCAGCCGTTACTTTAATATTCTCTTAGTTATCAGTGTGTGATTGCTTCTGAAAGTTTCACACAAAAACCTGGAGTCTACGCAGGTATCCCTATTTAACCAGGAAAGCATAGCTTTCACTTTCAAGTTCAGCTAAGCAGCAACTTATATTAACAACAGAAACCACAAAAAAGTTTTTTCCCAGATTAATGTTAGTTTAGAGAAGCACAATTATAAACTAAATGCAACGAAGTTTGGGACAGCTAACATTTCTGCTGGGTACAAAAACTGCTCCCTGGAAGATTTTCTGTGAAGCACATCCTGATAGCTTGTTGCGTCTGAGGATAATTGACTGGGTTTTACATAAGTGTAAAAACAGCCAGAGGTTCTAGGGGTGGCTCTTACCTTGCCAATGACGAAGATGTTGGAGAGCCGGGTGGCGAAGGTGTTGCCGGTGCTGTCCTTGACGTGGACCACATCGAAGGACCCAGGGTGCCTCTCGCGGTTGGTGATCACCCCGATACGCCCCAAGTTGGCGCCGCCAGTCACCACGCACATATTGCCTGCAGAGATAAACAGGTTCAGTTCCAAATGCAAGTAAGCCGGGAAGATGGAGGTCACAGCAGACAGCCGACTAGCTGGTAAGTAGAGTTCAGCATAATTCAGGTCCAGAGAGTAAAAGTCCAGACTGGGATTTTGTTTCAACTAACCAGCTGAGTTCTCTGACTGTGACTGTTTCTGCTCAACTGGCTTTTGAAACAAAATTCCGGTCAGGACACGCAAGATTTCCACAGACCAAAGCGAGACCACTTCGTGAGAGAATCCTACAGACTTCAGGGCCACCAATAACCCAGGAACGGCCTTTACCTGTGTCAAACTTGATGAAATCTGTGATCTTGCCGGTCTCTAGGTCAATGCGCACGGTGTCGTTGACCTTGATGAGGGGGTCTGGGTAGCGGATGGTGCGGGCATCATGGGTGACCAGGTGGGGGATCCCCTTGTTACGGATGAGGATCTTCCTCACCTTGCAAAGTTTGTACTTAAGGGAAAGATCACATCAGAATTTTAGCACACACACCGTCAGCTACCACAAACCAAACGCCACAGTGATCCCTCAGGCTCAGAACCCACCTTGGATTCCTCTGCCGTGATGCGATGGACGGCGAAGCGACCCTTGACGTCGTAGATGAGACGGAAGTGCTCTCCAGTCTTCTCGATGCTAATCACATCTGAGGCCAAAACGTATGCGTGTAAGGTCACCAACAAGGCTGTACTACTAATGAACATTATTCAAGACATCAAGCACACGGGGCGCACAGGAAACACACACTGGAAATGAGTCTGGATACTGCCTTCTATTCATTAACGTTCATTTATTTAACAGACAATTTTGTCCACAGCAAAGTCCAAGTGAGGACCAGAGGATAAGGGATTTGTTCAATTGCCCATAAGGAAAAATCACTCAGGCAGCCATGGGATTTGAACAGACAACCTTCTGTTCACAAGGACGTGATCCTAACCCACAGCACCATAAACCATCAGCCCCCTAGCCATCCCTTGTTATTAATCTGTGTAACCCCAACTCAAAAGCCACCGAGAGAAAAAGTGGGAAATAAATTATGGCATTTAAGCACCGACTTTGCTTAGGAGGCCGTTCTGTAAAACAGATTTTTACTAAGCATGTAATGGTGCACAGTTTCCCGGCAGAAGTGCCTTAAACACCACAGGGAGACTAACTTGCAGACGTCGTTTCTGCCTTTTGCTCCAGTCCTTCATACATGCAGATGATCATCAGATGAATTAACATGCTGGGTGTGTTTCCAGCAACACAGAGAGTCTTGGTCTTAACTACTCACTCTGTGTTGATGTAATTGATTGATAAACCAAAATGTTCCTAAACTACTAAGTGATGAGGAGGGTCTTCTGGCTCCTGCGTTGCCATTACAGCTGATTAACCAGCATTAGCCGCAATTTCCATGTTCAGGGGTTAAAAGTAAAAAAAAAAATCCTGAGCCTGAACTTTTTTTTGGGGGGACTTTTTTATTTGAAGGACTTACTTCAAATATTGACAATAATAAAAAGAAAGTTAAAAAAAACTGCTAAACAATAGCAAGTGCTTAAAGTGCTTAAATAACAAGTGCTCAAAGTGCTAAAGAACTGAACTGCTAAACTGAAGATTTGAAGTGAGATCACTTATTTTTTCTTTTTTTCTGCGTTGTAAGCAAAGTCCTACAAACTCTTTCTTTTTAAGACATTTGTTCATGTAACTCGCATGTTGATTTGAAACCGACAGGCTAGTTAATGCTTTTTTGTCTTCTGCCAGTTTTTTTTTTTTTTTACACAGGGTGACCAGTGGATGCGAAATTCTGAATGACAAATCATGTTCTGCTATAAATGTGCACAAACGTATTTTTAAATCGCAGACACGGTCAGTCATAGACAACGGTGTGTCAGCTGTAACAGTTGCTCCCGGCAACGTCGTGGTAAGTTTGAGTGCACGGGCAGCGGCTCTATGACCGGAGTCTAAATCATGACAAGCAAGCACTTTCTTAGCGCTGCTGGCATACAGTAGCTTCCTCGAGCAAGTCGTGCAGAAACAAGCCCCGGGCTCTCTCAGTTTCTTGCACCAACTGCCAAAAGGCTCGCCATCTATACTTTCTTCAATCCACACCCAGCGCCATTTATTTTTGAGTCCTTTATCTATTGCTAGGACATCATCCCCAGGCTTCATAAGCTTGTGCTCCATTTTTTTTTCTCCGACAACGCTAACGTGACATTGACGTATGGGTGTCAATCATACCGTGTTGCAAGGACCCGCCCTTCTCTGCTTCTGATAGGCTTGTAACGTTAGTTCCTCTCATATGATTGGTAGGTGAAATAAATTGGCTCGAAAATATTAAACCGCATGCGCAGGCTCTAAAATATTATTATTTTTTTCCCTCACGGCCGCACGCAGAAACGGCACGGTGCCGGAATACTTTAAGCCCTGCATGTTGAACATTTAATTGTGAATTTAGGTTCCACCCAAGTCAAAACACACTCACTCGTTCCACTCTGCACTCCAATCTGAGAAAGACACAAACTTCGTGCAGTCCTGGTTTATACTACAGTAGTACCTCGGTTCTCAAACTTAATCCGTTCCGGACTCCGGATCGAATCCTAAAAAGTTCAAGTTCTGATCGAATTTTTCCCATAAGAAATAATGGAAAACCAATTAATTGGTTCCCGGCCCCAAAAAAATTACACCTAAATATGTTTTTTTTTTTAAGCATTTAAACACAAAATGAACAGGATAAAACAAGAGCAGCATTTTTTTTTCTTAATGGCTTCCAAAACGATAAAGATCTTGTCACTACATTACCCCTGTCCTGCCCCGTTCGTCCGCTCCTTCCGTGTGCCACGCCCCCTCGTTAACCTCGTGTGGTCAGCTGTTTCTGGTTGTTGTCATTAGTCCTCTGCATTAAGTCCACGTTTCAGTTTGTTTCCCCTGTCCGGTCACTGGGTGCGTTCGACTTGCTTACAGCGCTGGCTTAAAGCAACGCATTCTGATCCTGACGCAATGCATTACGGTTAGATGCATTGCGACCTCTCACCCGGCAATTTATTAGGTCAGCGTTCACGGTTCAACTTCTGATATTCAGATCGAGTTCTAGGTCAAACTGGTTTGTTATGACTTCCAAGAAATTCGAGTTCTAGTGAGTTCGAGAACCGAGGTACCACTGTATACCTTTTTTATGACTGATGGCCAGTCATCCAGATTCACAGTTTGAACAAAACTTTCAGCATGGACCTGAACACAACCTGAACGCTCTCCATTTACCAGCTGGGGTGAAGGCTCACTGCCTATCGCAACTCTGCCGTCACGACAACACTTACATTTACAACAGTTCGCCCAGGATTTTCCAATTACAACGCTGTCTTATGAAGGTGCACAGTGCATCACTTAAATCACTGAGGTAACCGGGGACTGGGTCAGATTCTTAAATGGTTTGCCTAACTATACATCTCGGGTGTATCTGCCATTGGGCTTCAGACATGTGGAATAAAGTATAAAGTAATGCACTTGAATTTCACAGATTAGCCCATCAGCACACTGACCCTAACACCCAGAGGACTGGCTCTCCCTGGGACTGAGCCAAACCCCATACACTGCACTGCAGTCCATCCCCAGTATAGACACATCTACATTAGTTATCTAACGCTTTTATTGAAAACAACACAGATTTGAGAAAATCAGACAGTCCCTGAAGCGAATGGGGTTAAGGGCCTTGCTCAAGGACCCAGTGCTGACAACACTCTGCTGACTGTGGGATTTAAAGTGACGACCTTCTGGTTACATGAACAACATCTAACCCACTGAGCCGAACACCACCACCAGGTCAGAGGGTCGCTGCCATCCCTAAAATGGTGAAACGTTTGGGCTTGTGGACATAAAACTACCAAGGTTCAAATCAACTGTCAGGCTTCAGTGTTAAGGCAAGGACAGAAGCCATGGCCCCAGGACTCACCCATGAAGCCAGCGGGGTAGGTGATGTCAGTGCGGACCTTGCCGTCGATCTTAATAAATCTCTGCATGCAGATTTTCTTAACCTCATCTCCAGTCAGAGCGTACTTCAGCCGATTCCTCAGGAAGATGATGAGGGGCAGGCACTCCCTCAGCTTGTGGGGACCAGTGGACGGCCGAGGAGCCTGGGAACGGGGAAACGGTCCTCAGAAGCAAGACCTCCAAGGGAGAACTCACAGCAGATGTCTAACAGACGGCAACAAGCAAATTCAACTAATCATCTGAATGACAGAATGAAATGACGTGGGAAAATGAAACTTTATTAGCCACTGGCACGAGAACAGATACACTGGAATATTTCTTCCACATATCCCATCATGGTCTCCGTTTTTGAAGGCATACACACATGCAGAAGTGAGATCAAAGCCTGGGGTCTGAGCGCAGGATCGGCTATCCTTTCGGCGCCCTGGAGCATTTTTACAACGGTCTGCCGCATAAAAATCCAAACTAAACCAAATCAAACTTACAAACACCCCGGTGAGCTTGTCCAGCATCCAATGCTTCGGCGCTGCCACGCGCTTGAGGTGCTTTTTCGGTCCTCGAGCCTAGTGAGACCAGATAATAAAAGATCACTGACTGCTACGCACGCGAGTTAGCATCGCAATAGCGAGGGGGAAACGGTCCGACATCGCGTCCAAAAGCATTTCTAGGAAAGTCCAGCCTGTGCTTGTTGGCTGCTAACTCTTGTCAGTAGCGGCATGGACCTGTTAACCATATTAACTTAAAACGGATAAACAATTACGAACACTTTAAGAATAAACGGTATAAAATGGTTTTCCAAAGTCGGTTTATGTGGCACATAAAATAAATTAAATACAATTTTACAAAAGCAAAAGCACTGAACTATGGAGTGTTAAAATACCAAGAGAATTACATTAGCTACAAGTTGCTAATGTGACTAAATATTGTAATATACAGGGGTTTAGAAAAATATAATAAAATATAATTTCGTTATGGTTTGAATATGCTATAATTAAATAATGAAATCCATTATCGTCTATAGAAAAGACGATGTTTTGTGCAAAATTCAGGGTCGGAAGGCAACAAAAATGTACTCACCATGGCGAAGACAGCAGGAAAAGGGACGTCACAGCGTAGGACGTGAAAAGAGAAACGCGGAAGCGGACGGGTGCCGGAGAGGGCCAATAGGGGCGGAATTATAGACGATGCTATGAATGCTTTACTGCGAGTACCGATAAAATATATTATGAAATATGTATTTCTACTAGGACTAGGTGTTAAAATCCCTTGATGATCAGTATTGTATGGCGATTTCATCTTAGGTAGGTGACCTCATGGGTTTTCATGCGATGCGAAAAAATATTATCCCATGAAGGTATACGGTATTTTCTATTTAACCAATATACTGTAATTTAAAAGGTATAGCGGTGTTACAGTGTTTGAGTTTTTTTGTTTTTTTTTTTTTTACAAAAAAAAAAGTTTTTTCTTTTGCATCTGCACATCGACATTAAACACCATCGCAAAATGTAGTGTGACAGGATTTGTGTGATGGGTCATGTTTAATAATAATAAAAATAAGGCATCTGGTTATAAAAGGAAACGAAAGTTCCACTTGTATATTACAGTTTTTCACACGAGTGCTTTAGTGCATTACTCAAATGACAATTAACATTTGCAAAACAACAAATGTAATCCCCACACGTACCATATCTCACTTCTGCACAGCAGAACGTCATTTCTCATTGTTTCATGCACATTTCCAGATGTTTTAGTACATGTATGCAAATGGTTTTGTACGGTTGTCATCATTTGGCACAATTTTCGGTTGCTTCAGTTTTATTGGTCAAATAACATTATAAAGTTTCCCACTGTAATAATTTCACATCTAAAATTATATATGCGTGTCATCAGTATATTACGATTAGCAAAACAGTTAACCAAGCTTTCAAAATGATTTTTAAATACATTTCATGCATTGTTGCGTCTCTGGTTCCCGCAGTAGGCCTGCATGATTTTGTTGTCATTTTGTTGTTCCTGTGTTGCTTGCTGTTTTTGTGTTATACGGTGCTGTGTGACTTGTTTGCTATTGTACTGTGTCTTGAGATCTGAAGTTACACGTGCACGCGTGTGCTTCCTCTTGCCGGTGAACTGTACATACTGTACTGTAATGTTCTTTGACATGAATGGGTATTAGTTTGCAAATGAAAAACGATCAGTCAGTGACAATGAGAAAGTGAAAACCGACTATCATTCAGAATTGTGGAGCTCAGGAGTATGCTTACACTAGATCAGGGGTGGCCAATTTTATCCGCATAGGGCCAGTGTGTATGCGGGTTTTTGGGATAACCTGTAGGTCAGCTGTTGAAACCCAGGTGTGAGGACTCTTCAGCCAATCAGTCCTCTAATTAGTAATCTAATTAGGGAGTTGCTGCGAAAACCCGGAAACACACCGGTCCTTTGCGGATAAGATTGGCCACCCCTGATCTAAGCTTTTTGACTCTCGTGGTTAGAACGATGATGATTGTACTTTTCATTTTGGTGACTAATTCACTGGTGGAATTATTTGCTTTTGAGAAATGAGTTAATTGTTTTGGGTAAGTTTTGTTTTGGGATTTTGCATCTAAACCACATTGTTGTGCTGTATGCATGAACTGTTTTGAGAAATGCTCTTATAGTCTTGAGAATGTCATCTTTCACAAAATGTGTCCAAGCAACTGACAAAAACTAATTGTCTTTGGTCAGATACAACCTTTTGTAGCTAATCCACAGTGTTATGTGACATGCATAAACTATTCTGAGAAATGCTTTTTGTGAGCTGTTTCGTGAAATGTGCGAAAGCAATCGAGAAACTGTAATCTTGTCCATAGCACAGTGTCAGGAAAAAGCATTTGTGGGTACAGTTACTTGTCATTGGGGCTGTACATGCAAGGGTTTGCCAATTGTACCCTAGCTGTAGACAAGTGTACCTTTTAGGGAACAGGAATAGACCCCGAGGAACATTTTTGTACGATCGAGAGTACATTAATGTTGTTTCTAACTTGGGGTACCATTTTTCTGACATTTTATAGCAATAGTGCATACTTCAGGGTTCCTGCATCCTCCCCACAGTGTCCCCTGCCTTGTGCTCTGTGTGTTTTTTGAAACCCTGCACTAAATAAACTGTCATGGATAGTGGCCCTTAACTCATTATGTAACTACCTTAAAAGTGAAGGTGAAGTGATGGCGTGTGGCTCTTTGGGTTAGGACTCTGTTTCCATGACCAGAAGGTCATCAGCTTAAATCCCTTGGCTGGCAAAATGATGTGATCATTGGGTCCTTGAACGAGGCCCTTAGCCCGAGTTGCTCCAGCAGTACTGTCTGCAGGAGGATATCCACATGGGCACATATGTTTACTCCACGCATGCCAAAGGTGGGATTAGAACCTGCACCCCTGGTGGTGTAAAATGGCAGTGCTGCCCACTAAGCCTCCCTGCCACCCAGCATTATTGCTGTTTATGTTAACCTGCTCACTCAGGAGTAAAAGACTAGAACCCATCCCAGAACATACTCATCGCCTTTTGTACTGACAGAATGGCAGAATCACTGCACGTATTACAGCACAAATACACTGGTCTGTATGTCAGAGTAAATTAAATATCAGCAGTACTGTCTCATACCTTCAGTGACGGGGTCTGGACCCCACCTTCCCTTTGGAGTCCCCCCCCCCCCCCTCCCCACTCTGTGTGAGTTTCTGCCTGCAGTCCAAAGAGATTGGTTCCACGCTTGTAGTTGCCCATAGTTTATGACTGTGAGGGTGTGCCTCATGGGATGAGCTCCACGTATCCCTGCCCATGGTAAATGGTTGGAAGATGGATGAACTTGGTAACTTATTTGAAGAACCACTAAGATCAGGCATATCAAGCAAAAACAGGCATAGATTTTCAATATTTTCACTGCCATATGTTTATCTGAACTTAGAGGTAACCTGGGGATATGAGATGATGGATGGATGCAGGGGTGTTGCAGATTGGATGGACCTCCTCCCCCCCCTTAATATCCGCAGCCCCCTCTCCATAAATAAATGAGCGCTTTCCATATCTTTCACTATGAATCTGCGTGTTACTGAGGCCAATTCGCTGCCCATGCAGAAAGCGATAAAACCTATACCCGATGAAGACTGAAGACCTATATCAGACAAGCTCGTTTTACGAATTATTTTTTTTAGCTGTGTTTAGAAGATACACTGTAACATTAGTCTTATTTTAAATAATCGAATCTTTAAAATTATTTTTAAATCTTTCTTGCATCATATCCTTTCATAGTGTGACTCTTACAGGTGTGCTCATAGTAATGTCACAATATACCCCCCCCTGCCACTGGGGCAAGTTCGGTCTCCCCCAGTGTGAAACTCCTTATGACATGGATGGATGTATGGGTTGCTTGCATGCATCAGCCAGATAAACAGGGTGACGTGCGTTTGTGGGGTAGAACTCGTGCCCATTCTGGGGATGTTATTTTCTCCAGTCCTGTGATGGGTGGGGGTCCGATGCTACTGGGACCGTTAACTCTGATTGGTCCAGGGGTCGTCTGGCCCCAATTCTCACTTGTCGCTTTCTTTGGACAAAAGCATCTGACAAATACAATGTTAGTAAAAGAACTTCATAACTAGTTAGTTTTGTAGACTGAGATAAAATTTATTGATCCCAAAGGGAAATCCTCAAAAACTGGAGGATGAAGACATTGATCCGACTATCGTGCATGCTGTTTGAGAACTCTAATATTTCAGCTAGTCATCCACACAGAAAAATTATTTAAGACTGTTTGTGTGGATCATATTTGACAGTGAGTATATATTTGCTGCAAGACAATGCAATTAACTATCATTCTCTCGGCACTGATGTTAAAACTGATGTCAAATTTAAGTTTGCGAAGTATTCGCATGTCGCTACGAAAGAGCCACTAGATGGCAGTATAATAAAAGCCGAAATTCAACTCTAGCGAAAATCGTGGAAAAGCTAAGATCGGTGTACGGAGAGGTACCGGGACGTTTCTGCTCTCTGGATAGGTATAGCATCTGTGTAAGTCTTGTTCCACGGGACCTGAACTGGGTTAGAGAGAACACAAAAATCTGAAATATGCAGCAGTGTATGAGCACAATTAAACAGCCTTGTTATAGACAATAGGAGCTAGATGTTCCATCCAACAGCGGTTATTTGACAGAAAACATACGTAACAAACAATTGTTTCTTTACTACTAGTACTATAGCGAAAATTAATGTTTTTTAGAGATTTTAGAGACTTACTCTTAAAAAAAAGATGTGTTCTGATTTCATAGTTAATTTATCATTAAAAACAACTTTCATTTCAGAATTTATTTCAAAATGTGCAGAAAAAATATACAATTGTATGGTTGTGTCCTTGACTGTGGACCATAAGTGCTTAGAAAAACAAAGATCTGGATTGAAATGATAAACAGATTAACGGTTTAACAAAAGGTTTATATTTACTAGATGCAAACATGACTTCACAGGCTTGCTTTCCAATGGAGGCCTTCCCGTTCCCATCCAGCAACTACAGCAGCTTGATGTTTTTCCAACATCTGTCCAGAAAAAAAAAAAAGTGTTCCCCCAGCGTGTGTTTACAACCCCCTCCGAAAAGGTGATGTTGCTGAAAACTGAAGGTGGGGAGACTTCAGCCGTACGTTAGTCCAAAGCTTTTATAGAGATCCAGCACCAAAACTCAACATGAAACCTGCAATGCTTTGTCATTTTTTACCTTTCCAAAAAGGTCTTTGACAATTCTCATATATACACATTTAAAGGCAGCTTATACCAAAATTATTCTCAGAGAAAGCAGGAAAAATTAACCCACTAGCCACATAAAGCTTTTGTTATAAAAAATAGCCATGTTTCCTTACAGATCAGATCGCTCTGATCACACACTGAGGGGGCGGAGCTGGACAGTGGTGGACGGGACCAAGCCGGGACAGGCCTGCATTCAGGACAGGCCTGCATTCAGGGTCTCCTTCAGTTACTGGGCTGTAACAGCACACTGCCTGCCACAATAAGGCCCGGGAAGAAAGAACTGCGGCCATCCAGACCAGGGGGTCAGGTGAAGCAGTTTGTCGTCAAAAGGCTATTTGTAGAGCTGCCTCCTCGACTCAGCTGAAAAAATGTCAAAGAGTCTGTTTTCAGTCAGTTTGCTGGAAAACCTTGCATATTCAACATAGGAGAGACTCTGAGCCGTAGATAGATTTTTAATAATTAAAAAAAAAAACAAAAAACACTAAATCCAAAGAAAATAAACCAAACAGGTTGTCAAATAAAGTAGTTTGCAATCCTCCCTTTGGCTTTTCAGCTTGAAGGCAACGTCAAGTCATGGCGAGATTCCAAAGTTCACAAGACCACCAAGTTATCCGAGCGTCACCTTGAACTTAAAATAAGGAGAAACGGCTTTACAATGCAGAGGGAGGCTCTGTCAAGGCCAGCACAAGCCCTGGTCACAAAAAGACACTTCAAAGAAAAAGGATTCTGTATTCCTTAAATGCTGTGTTAGTGTGCGTCATAGCTGGTCAGCGGCCGGCAGAAACGTCGGAAATGAAGTCAAACTCGTTCTGGCCCAACCATAACTCCGGCAGCTCGTTAGCCTGATCCAAGCCCAGCTCGACCACCAGGGACATCAGGACCTCTTCATCCACAGGGTCAGAATCAAAAATGCTGGGAGATTGGCCCGTGCCCGCGGAGATCGGCTGCCCGGCACCTGCGGACACTGTGCTGCAGCCCCGGGTGGGTCCACTACCGGGGGTGGAGGCCACCGTCAGGTTCTGGTAGTGGCTGTTGAGCTTCTGAAGCTGCATGCTGGCCAGCAGGTGTGGCCCTGACTGTAGGCTGAACGTCTGGGACTTGGGTTGGGAGTGGAGAGCGGAGGAGAACTGGACGCTGGCCTTGCCTGGTGCGGAGTAGTGGAGAACGGATTCACAGTCCTTCATGGTGCAGTTGGACAGCAGCAGAGAGCTCATTGCCCGAGTGAAGCTGGAGGAAACAAGAAGAAACGTGAAGCAGCAAACGGCAGCACCTCAGAGCCTCGTTTCAGCTCAAAGTCAATTATTTAACTAAAAGCAAGAACCAATTTAAAAAGAATGAGGTTCCAAGCCTGTTCTCAGGAATCTAGAGAATGCACAGGTTCATTCTGCCCTCAACTTGTAGAAGCCAATTATTTCCCTGATTTAAAGTCAGCATTCTATCTGTCAGTAACAAGGCTGTTAGATTCAAAACAGTAGAAGACCTGAAATTATACACAGATCTGGCAGGATCAAGGTTTAGGAGGGCGTATGGCAAGTACCGAGTCTTCAGCAGAATTGGTATGATAAAAATAGCCAAACCAATCACATTTTCCCTCCAAATTACCCTTAACAACTGCTTGACTGAAAGAATATTTAGGTCACCCTCTCCGATACAGGACAGGGCACACACCCCCAGCTCACTCTTGCCAGAGGGAATTCCTTGAAGTGAGTTAATTGTTTAAGGGTGAGGACCATTCCTGAGCTTATGTTTGATCATAATCGCTGAAGTCTTGCAAGCAGCTGCAATCAGCCTGTTGTGCAACAGTCAGCAACAGCCTCTTTTCCAGAAAGAGGCCCATGTGCTGCCTTCATACCCGCCTCTGATCTGCATCTCTGTTCACAGACTGTCAGCTTGGACAATTACATCAGGCACGCAGATACGGGCTCCGATGGCCAAATGAACGCAGGAGGGCCGAACAGCAACGTAACTTTACTGGACTCTACAATTTAAGTATATGGTTCTGACAAGAGGTCAGTTACGCACATTTCTAGTTCTTAAAACAATTACATTTTTCATTTTCAGCTATAAGCCTCTATTTTCTACTTCAAATGTATTAACCACACCAGACGTATCATTGAAGATTCTATTTCCTCCTACGGAGGGTAAATACCTGAGCGTTCGTCTCATTTAGCTTGTTGGTGCGCCAAATGGGATTTGTGTTTGAATTAATTACCAAACACATGTGATTTGCAGAGGAAACTTAAATTAATAAAACTCTTCCTGATGGTCTTGAGTCGCCACAAACATCGTGGAATAAATTAAGCTTCTAAAAAGATGGCAGAAATAAATGCTGACATGATCTTATTTTAAAAGTAAGTTGCAAATGTAGAAATATTGACAAATGTTCAAGTTTAAAAGTTTTAGAGCATTTTTGGAATAAAAAAAAATGAATTACCTTGTATTATGACATCTTAATATTATTATTATTATTGGCTTTAACTAAACACGTTAATAACAATAGTACGGGCCTTATTGTATGATTATTATAGCTACTTAAAATAAACATTAAAGATTAAACAAAATGCCTAAAACATAATTCGGTTGAAACTGTAAACTCAAGTCACCTATATAATGCTAATTTCAACTGGCTTTCAAAATCAATCATTTCTTAACATTTGAGAAAATATCTCGCCTTTAAATAATCAGTCTACACGTTTCACAATTCAATATACGGTATATAAAAACTTACCTGTGCTGTAGGTATCGGGATTATTAATTCAACATTCAATCTGCAGTACGACACACTAGACTAACGGGGGGGGGGAGAAAATAGACTGATTAACGTAGTTAGATATGCATTTAAAATCCGAGGCTTTTTAAATGAGAGAATTGGGGGGGGCCGACGTTAACTTATTCCTCAAAGTATTAACCTGTTTGCATCACCTCCTCCACCTGTCCAGGGCGTTGAATGCTCTCCCAGAAGCAAAGCTGCGGCGCATAGACCATATATACACAGCGACTCCACAGCGAAAAGCGGCGAGACTCTGGAGGGAAATCGGGAAAACGCGGCGTGGATTGAGCGGAGGATCGGACCGAGACGCGCTGCTCTCCGCGGCTGCTGAGGTTTCGGGCGTATTGTGCTTTTTTGCCAGGAAACGCACTAAATTCTCCCATTCCAAGGAATTACTTATCGTGTCTATTTTGTGTGGCACAATTAATTCAGAAAACTGGTAAAACGTAACCATCTTGTTAACAGATTAGATGTGCACTTTATCGCGCTTGGTAGCCTACTGGTATATAACCAGTCCGGTCCTCGGAAAGGCAACCGGAGTTTTCCTCTACAGTTTATATCTATCCGCCATAAAGTGGTTCTAAGTGGGCAGATGTTCTGTGTTATGAAAAGTCGTTTTGACCTCATATCAGGCTTCACATTAAAGTTTATTTTTTGCAAAATCATCAGATAAAACATTATTGACAGATTTCACAGTGGGTGTCAGTTAATAAAAACACTGATTTTTACATTGGCTTACCTTAGCAATTGAAACGTCGTTATTTTACACTTAACTAGAAGGGGAACTTCCTCAAATAATATCTTAGCGAATTAACAATAAAATATATTACTGTAGTGTGATCGTTTCTTTATTATGCATGTAATTGTTCTACTTTGATTTCTTAAATTTTCTAGTAAGAGGAAGCCAGTTACTTCAGTCTTATAGTAGCCTAACTGGATAACTTTTCTCGTGAAAAGCAACATTAACATATTAACATAAGGCTATAATACGTAACATAATTCCTGTCACATAGTGCCGTTTCTCGTTTTGGATTTAAACCCCTGTTACAGCTGAAATACAGACATACCTAACTTTGATTTAAAAATAACAAAATAGTTAAGTATATAGGCTAGTCGATCGGATATTATTTTTAGAATCATGTTTTTCTGTGGATATAATCAAATTTCGTTTTCTATGTTTTTGCCTTTTTACGAATAACAGACACGCATGTCTCCGCGGGACTGATTCGTGATAATTAACAGTCGCCCCATTGCCTGGTTATATAAAATGAGCTCGACCACGATTTTGTCTAAGGTTTCCATTCGAAAGCCAAACGTACTCCTTTTATTTAATAAATATGTTACTAACATTCTGCAGGTCGGTGCCCTGGGGTAGAAAGCTCACAACAGTAGAGTATTATTTTAATAACCACCATGTAACCTATAAAATAATACATGTTGCGTATAAGTGTGCTGTTTGTAGCTAGGGGGCACATCGAGTTAATTTTGCATGAAACCTTACAGGAGGATTTACTGCTAAAATATGTAGTTCAACCCTTCTTCAACCCACCACTGTGACAGAATGATGGTAGCATTCACATAAGTACTTTATTTATTATTATTTTAAAAAACTAATTTTCCACTCCTGATCTGTCCACTCCTGTTGTTAAATCTGCCAGATGCAATTACTTTTTTGTTACCCTTAAACGAGACAGACGCGTTTTTATTGTTTCCCAAACGTCTTTGACGAGTTTTACATTCGCAGCCGTTCAGCGACTTCGGTTTGACTTTAATTAGTTACAAATGCACAACACGTGTATCTCCAGACGCGAACCGTCAATCCTGCCGTAACCTGCATGGGAACGACGTCGATTCTCACACACATCCCGGGGATTTCGCTAGAGTGTGATCTTTAATTACAGCTTACGCGGCATTTTAAACGAGAAAATTGCTTTTTAAAAGAAAAATGTTAAGTTAAAGACACGTATTGTTACAGGCTTCCAAAACAAAACAACTTTTTAAAGCTACAACATTTTTATGAATTCCTAGCATATAAAACTATCTTCCTTGAGATAATTATCCTGATTAGTGTCCACCTTAGCCGGAACAGCAGCCTCATATACAGAAACCTATTTGCTATGTAGAGATGCCAGTTACTCTGACTGCACATCTTTGGACAGGAGGGGAGACATGCAACACAGGTAGACAGTTATAACCTCAGGCAAAGGGCAGCGTAAGTAAGAGCATTATCCACTAGTCTTCTGAGCAAAATGTCTCTATTGTGCATTCTGAATATCTGCAGATCCTACAGTTTTTTGTCCTGGTAATATCTTTTGAAATTTGACATGCCTTGTTTATTCCAATGTTATGATGGTGCTGATGGACTCTGAATCACCAAAAATACCCTATCAAAATTTAAGAAAAAGCTGTTGACCTTGAAACAAATGTTCAATTTTTTAAAAAAGTATAGTTTGTGTTTTTATCGACCTGTGACGATAGCTTCCGAAATGGGTGTATGTCAAGGTGATTCTTATTTACTGGTGGCCCAACAGCTAGAAATAACGGCTCATTTACTAATTGCAAATGCAGACTTTTATTAGCAAAGATTTGGCGCCTCCAAACGTAAAGGCTGGTTGTCGGCACTGCGTGTCCTAGTTGTCCTTTTGAAAGCCGGAGTTCTTGGTTCAAGATCTATTAAAAGAGGATCGTTTTCCATGTAATGTACAATGGACAGCCCGTGCATTTGTCCAGATCTTTGGGAATTGGTGCGGAATTACCACTCTCTGCACATTCTGCTGTGTTTTCGAAGAACTGGAGGTATGGTGAACCAGGAGAAATGAGCACCCTGGATTTCGCATTATAAAAAAATCCCTGGAAATCTTTGAGTAATGTTTTCCAAAGCCTGCGCTGGTGATCGCTTTCACATACTGTGTTCATTATCGTAGCGGTACAGATTTGGCAGTCTGAGCTGGAGCCCTCTCTCTAATGCATTCTTAAGATTCCCGGTAAACAACAAGCAAGAAGAAACTGAACCGTGTGCATGGAAAATCGTGTAGAATTAATAATACACACATTTCCCCCACTTCTAATTCTCTACAAAAGCTTTCCATTTAAATATTTGCCAATTCTGACTTTCTACAAACATTGTTCGTTACTGGAAAACAAAACACAGGCTGTATTTGCTAAAGCATAATCGGGCATGCGCCAGCAAAGTTCGCGCTGGGAAGCAATTACGTATCGCATTTAAGAAGTGTTAAACACAGTACAGTTCCGCAAATGAAGGTTTTCAAAGCCTGCCCAAGTTCTGTTGTCAAAATTTCCACATTACATTCTGCTATCTAAATTTTAATGCTTGATTTAGCACATTATACACATAAAATTGGGTTTCTCCCCAGTCCAGCTGATATAGAGACCTACCTAGTGCAGTTTGCACAACCAGTATTCAGAAATGTGTATTAGTTTGAGTATTTATAGTGTAGAGTCTTAGTTAAGTTATAAGATAAACTGACTCATCCTCTTTAATGCACACTCTGCCAGTGCACTAATAAAGAGATGATGCTGTTCTGCTTTTATTCATGGTTTTAATCTGTCTAAACTGGTGTTTCTCAACCCTGTCCTCAGGAACCCCCAGACGACAGCAAACATTAGGCTGAGAAACCCTGGGATAGGCTATTCTGTGTCGGCTGTGTTAAAACACTCCTCAGTGGCCGTGATAGTGGTGAGGTGTCCGTAGGCGTTTGGGACACCTTGCCTGACTCTGAGGAGTGCGGGAGGCCCCATCCTGCAGAAGTTCATTCTGTTCGGGGGCGAAAATGACCCACCCAATCAGAAACACAGTATAAAGCATAAACAACAGAAAAATAACCAGGCTCAAAGTCAGACTATATTGTCACAGGACAGGCTAATAAACCCCCACGGCTTCAGTATTCGTGGTAGCATGGAACAGTATGGAGAAATAATTAAAGTGTTTAATAGTGCAGTAATTCTGTGTCTTTAATGGAAAATGGACGTGTCTGAAAACAGTCTGTGTCACACACCAGTGGCTTTTTATGTGAAGGAACAGAAGTTCTACCCAGAAGGCCTCAGTGTTCCTACATGCCTCATTTACATCGTCAGTAACTGAAAGGTTGAACCTTTGTGTTTTTTTTGTGTCTGTCACAGAGCTGTCCGGTTTCCCGCTGCCCCCAGGGCATGTGCGTGCCACGCGCCAGCCTGCGTACCAAACCTCCACCCATAATGGCCGGTTTCCACTCCCGCTTCCTAAATTGAGAGCTCTCGGTTCCCTGCCCGCCCTGGCAAAGCTGCCCATGTCCCACAACCATCACCCCCCCCACCAAGCCTCCACAGACCTCTTCAAAAAAGCCGTACCTCCTCCGCATTTTGATCCTTACCACCGAGTGCAGCTGGCCTGGCCACAGGCAGCAGGCACTGAAAATAAGCAAGATATCCTCTGTAATAAGGACGAACCGCGCTCTCTGACTCCCTGCTTCAAGGCCTCAGTCCATCCTGGGGACCCAATGGAGCTAAATGACGCCTAAGTGCTTACAAGATCCAGTTCGCACTGACACTGTCGTGCTACATTAGCACAAGTCAGCTGGGATGACTTTCCACCCTGTCAATGCGGTAAGTCTTTCTAGCAGAGCGATTTAGAGCACTTCGGTGATAGCCCTCGTTACACTCAAAGCCGCGTCCTTGAATTAGTCGCAAGTCTTTATCCATAACCCATCTGCTACCTGCTGCCCGGTCAGGAATGTTGCTTTTGGGTGTCTGTCAGCAAATCTCCTGAACTGCATCAAGCTAAACTTTCCCTAGTCCTTTTCCAAGTAGTTTGGTCATCAAACACTCTGTCATCCACCCTGTTCGCATCCAGAAGTCTTCATCTACCGGGAGAGTCAGCATCAGCAGCAATCTGCCTCGCTATTAGGCCAAATAAAACACAGCCTCTGGACAAACACACAGCACCGGCCCCAGCCCTGAACATCACTGGCTTTTGCTGCCGCTGGGCTAAAATGATGCTGAGTGCTAGAACATTCTGATAGCTGTGTTCTCTGATCCGTCCTCGTAGGCAGGAGAAGGGCACCGGGCACCAGGGGGTGAGGGCCTGGGTGGCATCACACACTCGGGAGCGAAGGTGCCCCTGTCTCCATGGCCTGAGTGTTACCTCAGGGCACTGGGACGGTATACATCCAGGATGGGGGTCAGAATCTACACACACACACTCACACACATCATAGATTGCTGGCAATTTGTAGGTCATTGTACCGTGGGAGGAAACCCAAGGAGAATACAGACATAGATACACAACAAAACATATAGAGAGAAGTATTTGCGCAAGATTCCAATAGAAGTGTATCTTAAATGATCATGATAAAATCCATCCAACCATTTTCTGTAACCGCATGTCCTATTCAGGGTCCTGGGGGGTCCAGATTCCCGGAGGCTATGGGTGTAAGGCAGGGAACAACCCAAGATGGGGCGCCAACCCATCACAGGGCACAATCGCACACCATTCACTCACAAAGGCACACTTATGGGCAATTTGGTAACTAACCTCAGTGTGTTTTTGGACTGAGGAGTACCCGGAGGAAACCCCACAACGACACAGGGAGACTAATAATAATATTTCGTTTGTGACTCGCATTCCTCACACCCACATTTTGCCAGATGGTGCACTAAGTAGGTTCCCTGGATCATCACGGTCTACATTTGATTAAGCCGTTGCTGAAGCTGGATGGACGCTCTGCTCTGAACTTCTGCTCCACCTGTGGTGCATTAATACCTGTTATGGAAAGTGCTTTTGCATAATGAAGGAACAGGATAGCTCACTGGGGAATTTAGGTCCGATCCACAGTCCAGGCAGATCGTCTTACCTGTACGACCCCGTGTTGTGCAGCCTGCAACCCATAAATATATATTTGAAAGCTTTCCAGAAGTGGTTTTCTTCCAACAAATTACACAGGCTATTAAATTATCACCCGCTTTACGGCATTGTCAGATAGCTAGCTGATGATAGAAAACATGGTTGCCTGGTTCAAAGTTTTTTTGAAACTTGTTGGCTATCCACCATCAAGCAGGAGATTGTGGTGCTCTCCTACCACAGCCAGAATCTCCCCAGGTTGCATCAGATTCCCGCAGATGTGGCAGGTGGATGTAATTCTTTGCTTGTTGAACGTGATGAGGGGCTTGCAGTCTCTCCTTTGGCCCCTCGTTCTCCCGTATGATGTCTGACCCGGGGTCATGTACTTTTTTTTCTTCTTTTTTGTTCCTCCAGGAGGTCAGGATGTTCTAGTAAGAATGGTTTCAAATAATTGGCAGTTTAAGGAAAACAAACGATGCTCCTCCCAGCGACCTCCCTGTATCTCCATCTGCTCCATAGGAGTGGGGGGGGGGGGGGGAGAGAGACACCCCCAAGCCACTTACCCTGTCAGCAGGGCTCTCAAAAAACCAACTTGGCCTAAAATAATTCTGGCAATTATTACGAGAGCTTCTTCTAAGGCTCTAAAATCCTGCCCGGCGAAGTCGAGCAAACAGAATCTCGGAACTGCTTTGGCATAACAAAACTTAAAATTTAATAACAGCATGGAACGTGACAACTTAACTGCAAGAAAATTACTTGTAAAACAATATATCTTACTATGTAGAAGACAGTCAATGGACTTGCTGTCATGCTCTGTACACACCTTGACATTTTGGTGCCAATTGTTTTTTGGTTATCTAGTCATTTTTTATATCTCTACATTTTTATATAGTCAGCTGCTTGGTGGTAAAGCATTACTATAGTTATGACATCATGCGTACATCATGCTTAGTACCTTTATTGTGTTTATTGTAATACATAACCATCATTACACTAAATGACTCATTTAGTGTCTCTATAAACAAATATACTATAAATGAATAAACAAACAAATAAAAGATAGATTGATTTGATTGATTTCAGTGTTTCCTGGAATTTTGAGCTGACGTGAACATCCAGGAACAACTGGATGCAACACACAGCACACTGTGAGATATTTGTTAAAACACGGGACTATGTTCTTATATGTGGAGCACGAATAAATCAAAACCGATGCGTTAATCTATGAGATATCTGTGTGTCATCGGGCCCAAAATGACCTGCAAAATAAGGGCATTAATCATGAATTCCATTCAAAGCGCTTTCCTTCCTATGTTTACTTCAGCACAAAAAGTCGCACGGTGATGACAAAAGCGTGCTCATGCCAGGGCTGTTACGTGCAACATGAGTGCAAGCCAGCGGGGGAGTGGGGAGGGGGGGGCAGTCGTGCTCGGGCACAGTACAGGGCAACCGGAACAAGTGTGAGTATCACCTGAATCCTGCAGTTTCTGATAAGCCACCTTCTCACCCTGGAAACCTGGAAGTAAACTAACATACTGACTTCAAGCCCTGAGTTGTAGCCCAAAGTGTAAAACAAGCCATTCGTCAAATAAATGCTAACATAACTGCTAAGGACAATTTTTCCTTTTTCCAAGCAACTATTTATGGCTGATTTACTGACTTCAGTAAACCCATCCATTAGCCACGTATCCCGCGCTTGCATTCCTCAAACGATCCCTTTGCCTTTCCCTGACATTTAATGTCATTTGTTCAGTCGTTTGTTTTGACGAAGAGCAGTTTTAAATTTCTGAAGTGGAAGTCATATTATTCAAACTGCCAGACTGAGAGCTATACGGATTTCGGTCATTATCTAAACATCTGTGGCTTTGGCCAGCACCCAGACATTTTCCTGGCCATTTCAAACAGAATGCCTTTCTGATTAATATGGAGGCGGGGTTTATGTCCACGGGAACGCTGGGCCCGCTGACGTGCCCTCTGCAAACCCCATCTGTCTGAAGGTTACTTAGGTTTCTGTCATGCTCTGGTCAGCTGGGGGGGGGGGGGCTGGTCAATTCATTCATCATGGACAAACAGTAGTAAACAGAAACTGTGTCAGAGAGTCAGACACCCACAACCTGCCCCGCCCCTAAAGATCTTCAGTGTTCCTAGAAGCCAGGCAGGGGCTTATCTAAGTAAATATAAAATGCTGGATTTAAATGTGCCAGTAAAAAAATCCATCCATCCATCTTCTATCCACTTACCCTAGTCAAGGTCACAGAGGGGCCTGGAGCCTGTCCCAGGCAGGGCAGCGTAGGGCACAAGGTACGGGTACAGCCTGGATGGGATGCCAGTCCATCATAGGGCACATACCCATGCTGTTACACTTTATGGACCATTCTGCCACACCAGTTAACTTACCTGCATGTCTTTGGACTGTGGGAGCAAACCACAGTTCCTAGAGGAAACCAGTATGACACCAGGGAGCACAGGAAGGTGGGATTCGAACCTGCGTTTGTTTCTAACCGACATTTGTTTCTGCTTATGATAAGTTTGTAGGTTGTGATTACATTATTTCTAAACATAATTTAATCGGATACATATATACATACATATATTTGCGAGTGCAAGAGTTTTCATGCACATTTCAGAAAGTTACCAGACACCAAGGACTGTCTGGATTCCAGATGATTTCTAGTAAACAAATTAATTCAGCAGAATTTGCTTCACGGTGGCAAAGGCACTAATGTTATCAGGGAAGAAAAGCACAAATTGTCCTTGTGTCACTGCTTATTACAGTAGTTCAGTATGTATACTGGATAGAGCCAAGCCGTGATGAGCTGCTTTTGAGGGAGACGTAAGGGTTCAGTTTTGCCTTTCATTCAATCGTAAAGGCAGCGCGGACCTCACTGAGAACACAGCTTCTCTGCTTTTATTTCAACCTATAATTGCACCATACAATCCATGATAAAAAAAAATATACAAGACAGCCTTTCGTCTGAGGGCAGAACAGGCTTATTGTTTTTCCAGCGCGCTCCAGAAAACTCCACGCAACCCTGGCCGCGGAGCTTCATTTTGGTGAGAATGTCTGTCTCGCGGGGATTTGTGACTGGCCGATATAGCGGGTCGGGCGCAGTTCTTACGGCTCTGTTTGGATTGTCCTGCTTTCATTAGACCACAGGTCCTGTCTCTGACGGCGTCCTCTGTGAGGGAATCGGCATCTGGGCAAAGTTCACACCGCGGCAGGAAACGGCGCAGCATACTCATTCCCCCCCGCCTTTGGGGGCTCCCAGAGTTCCTGCCGAAGGTGATTTGGTGAAATCCACCCCAAAAGCATAAACAAAAAGAGAGAGAGAGAGAGACCCTATAGTACATACATCGAGGACAGAATGTGGGCATCTTACTAGGCATGGCAGTATGTTCAGGACGACAGGGCTGAGGGCTGGATCGGGCCGCGGGGTCATTCACAACACCAGAAAAAGTCTCCTTATCTGCACTCCTCTGTGTGTGATTACAGAGACACAGGCATCTGCTCCTCTGCTTTCAGGCAAAGAAAATGGCATAGAGCTAATTGTGTAATAAACACAATGTTATACGAAAATGAAATATGCATATCTCTCTCTCTCACTCACACACACACACACACTCTCGCCATATATATATATGCGCATTCTGAGCATCATAATTTGAGCTGTATGTGGTGACTCAGTGAGATGGGGCGCAGCGCCTGTCATCGGAATGTCGCTTGTTCACATCCCAAGGTTGACGACTTCATCACTGGACCCCTCAATCACTCCTGCCGCTGTCTAACCCTGCTCTCTCATGCTGGGTGAAGGCTACATAAATGTGGAGTTATATGCACGTAGGCTGGTATTTCTACGCCCACCTCGGCTGGGAAACGTCTCTGTCCTCAGATGTACCATCTCATGTCCTTCCTTTGGGGTCCCTTATAAAGAAGCCAGTCAGGCTGCTGGTGAGTAACACAGAAAGCCAGCTGGCCAGTCTGGGCCCTAAAAGGCATTAAAGGCAGCACTCTATAGGGTGTCCCCTTGTGAAAGAGTCCCTTGTCTCAGGTTTTGTTGTTCTATGTGATAATTTTGCCCCGCCCTGAGAGCAGACTGACAGCTAGAGAGTCCAATGGGAATCCCTGCTCAGGTACAGGATGTGTCGTTTCCCCAAATCAGCGAAGAGCCCGCCTCCCTGCTCTCCTCTGCTCACTCTCTCCCAGAAGCACCGCTGGGGTTAAATTGTTTCGTTTGGTGCAAATGGACAAACAAACATCAAGGTAGGGGCTGAATGCAGGGAGCCGAGGGGGGGCGGTCTGGCCTTTGATGGATGTGGGGGTGACAGGGACGCTGGATGGTCTCTTCACAAGTTGTTGAAAAGAAAGCAGAGACACAAAGCTGCAGATGTGGGGGAGCTGGGAACGACACTGTCCTAAAGGCGTGTAGGTGCTAGCACAGCGTGTCCCCTTTGTCTGGGCCTGTTTGTCAGTCCATCACAAGGAGCAGTCAGGTGTCTGAGGAACAAACACATCCTTCTTATCTAGCCCCTTTGAACTTCTTAAACTGCGACCCTCGTCCTTCATCTCCCAAGCCAGTCTCCTGCATTCTGAATCTGCCTTTTTTTACGTTTAGTGACTTTCTCTCTTCAGCACCCTGTTAAATTCTTTAATGCATCCACATCACCTTATAAATTTATTTAGTTAGCAGACTGTTCTTCCATGAAATAGGCTTTAATTCATTTATTTAGTTAGATATCATATCAAAATGAAGACTTCCAAAGGCAGCTTGTCAAAATTATCCATATTGTTTTATTCCTCGGGCAGCAGGTTGACGTTGCACTTTGAGATCAATAGACCATGAGACCTTACGATGCTACTAATTAGTAGCAGAAATTCCTCTTTAATAAACACAAGTGAGATTTTTTTCTATATAGAATGGCAACACTTTACTTTACGGGGCACAAATACTTATCAATACTACTAAAGTACAAATCATGAACAAATATAGTAGCTACTTGAGATTCGTCACGATTCATTGAAGAACAAACATGAGATCAGTATTTCACTTGTGTTATTCATTACTTGTTCCTTAAAAAACCAGTTCACAAAGGTTTATATAATTAACAAATATAGTAACAAATACAGTAACTGCTTCAAAAAACATGCATCATAATTCATTAATGATGAGTGAATGAATGATTAATTATGAGATCAATAAGTAACAAAGACTTAGTTTGTGGTTCATAAATACATAAATAGCATGATACTACATTATTTGTGTTCCCTTAAATAAAGTGTTACCAACATATTAATGGTATATCCTACCTTTCACTGTATCTTAATTAGGTCAGAGGTTGTGTGCAGAATAAAGGTTATGCTTAGAAAAACAAGAACATCTTTTATTTGCGCTCCCACAAAAAAACTTACGTTACCTCAAAGCCTTTCTTTGTGTTTCTCGGGGGGGGGGGGGGGTTAGCAGACTGGAGCCTCGTCTGCCCACCCCTCCATGTCTCCTTTCTTGTATAATTATCTTGGAATTTTCAACCTTTCCTCAAAAAAAGGCCCAATTTGGAATAAAGCTTGCATTAGGTTCTCCAGAAAATATGCAAAGGTAGCAAGGAATACAAGGTGCTCTATGTCTGTCTGTAGGGACAAAGTCTGGTATTGTTAGGCCTCCCCTTAAGCACCTGAGAACAAGCCGCTTTATTGAGGCGCTCGGACATCTCTGATTAGGGGGATGACTCAGCGAAGGCAGGGGGAGCTAGAGAGCTGAAAGAGGAGCCGCTGCAGATCTTCATCTGCCGGTGCCCGCTTGGCACGGGGGGCCTGGCCAGGCATTGGCACGCTCAGCCTGGGGTAAAACTGGCAGGCAAGGCAACCTGGGGGGTCGGGGGGGGGCGCCATGTCCGCAAGGGCCTCTTTGTGCGCGATCAATTTGTACGTTTCATCTCTCTGCATAAAGCATCTGAAGAGGAGAGGAGAAGAAGAGAGGTAATAGGGGCCAGAATCATGGAGCGTACCATGCCAGGCAAGATGGGGGGGGGGGTCAGGAGATGGTAAAACAGATGAGGCTACAGAACTGCACAGGTTGTAGGTACTGCACCTCCGTTTTCATCAAGTTCGTGCAGATTAGAACCTTCCAATGAATCTCAACATCAAGGGCGTAGGTTTGTTTTCGACATTGGTAGGGACCAAATCTGCCCCAAACCCCCCACCCCCCTAAACACACATGGTACTCTCACAATATAGTCCCTACTGTCCATACCAAATGTACGCCATGTTCGTCATCAGACTGTATGTACGGTGAGACGTGGTGCCTGAGGACAGCAGACTCAGCCGCAGATTTGTCAATAAGCTCTAGTCGCTGAAAGCGTAACTATGCAGACCTCCTGACTCTCGTGGGGGCCTTAAACGCTGTCCAGCCGTGAGTGTTCCCGAGTGCAGACTAAAGACGGGGATAGGCAGTCTGCAGAGAAGGCAGGGAAGGGCCTCGGGTGTCCCGACCGGAGACAGACGGGGCAGAATGCTCCCCCGGAGGAAGACAGACCTTTGGTAATGACCCAAACGGGGCTGCTTTGGACCGGAGCAAAATAACGTGCTTGTTTATTCTGTGGCAAACAGCAGGACCGGATGACTACATTACATTAGCAGATACTTCTATCCAACAGGGAGATAAGGGTCCGGTGCTGAAATCACACCACTGACACAGAGGGTTAAGCTACCGGCTTTCAGGCAGAGTGTCCGAAGCCTTCGAGCCGCACACCACCCCCAAGCCGCACACCACCCCAAAACGCACACCACCCCGAGCCGCACACCACCCCAAACCGCACACCACCCCAAAACGCACACCACCCCGAGCCGCACACCACCCCCGAGCCGCACACCACCCCCCAGCCGCACACCACCCCGAGCCGCACACCACCCCGAGCCGCACACCACCCCAAAACGCACACCACCCCGAGCCGCACACCACCGCCCAGCCGCACACCACCCCAAAACGCACACCACCCCCGAGCCGCACACCACCCCGAGCCGCACACCACCCCCAAGCCGCACACCACCCCCAAGCCGCACACCACCCCGAGCCGCACACCACCCCGAGCCGCACACCACCCCCCAGCCGCACACCACCCCAAAATGCACACCACCCCAAAACGCACACCACCCCCCAGCCGCACACCACCCCCGAGCCGCAAACCACCCCCCAGCCGCACACCACCCCAAAACGCACACCACCCCCCAGCCGCACACCAACCCCAAAACGCACACCACCCCCCAGCCGCACACCAACCCCAAAACGCACACCACCCCCAGCCGCACACCAACCCCAAAACGCACACCACCCCCCAGCTGAGGGGATCTAGACAGAACATTTCAAACCACAAATACAAGCCACAATTGGACCTATTTCTTAATTTCATCTCGTAGTCTGATGGTAACAAAATATTTGTCTGCAAATAACCTCCATGCCTATGAACATGGGGAATCCTCACGCAGTGTGTATGTGTGTGTGTGTGTGTGTGTGTGTGGGTGTGTGTGTGTGTGTGTGTGTGTGTGTGAAGGGAAAGCCCAGTAGTGTTAATGCTACATTAAGCACCGCCTCCAGCAGACACATGCACACCAAATATTTTACATTTTACCTGCACATCAGGTCGACATAAAAACCTCATAGCGTTTTAAATAAGCAGCCCCTGAGTAAAAAGGCAATGGAGTCAGACAGGAGGGACGGCTATGGGGGGAGGGGGGGGGGCGTCTGGCAAATGAATGAGATATTTGTTACAAAGCTGAGAGGTGCTTCGGACGGGACGGCCCAGAGCCGCGAGATGAAAGGCAAGGGCACCTGTAAGGGCGGCCGGCTCCCCAGAGCGCAGAAACAGGAGCCGCAGAAGCGCCGCACAGTGAGCTCCTCTCTCTTCCCGCTGAATAATGGACAATAATGTCAGAAGTGCAGCGTCACCGGGGCCAATGAAAGCCTCATTCCAGCACGGTTACCGCGTTCTAGCTTGGTGACTTAAATGTGCAATAGAATGGCTCTGCAGTCACATTTTCAATATTCATATTTATTAATTACACAGATTTCTAGGTTACTATCACTAAATGTGTCCATAAATGAAGGAAACCCATTAAATATATTATTTTGTACAGTAGATTTTTTGCAAAAACTGACTCTTGCGCTATGAAAAGCACACTTATCTGTTATTCCTCCTTGGCCTAAACATTAAAAATGCATCCATATTCAGGTGCGTCTACTCATCCAGTTTTGGCATGATTAACACAGATTATGTGATTTTGGCCACTGTTCTCCTGGGAAGCTTCAGTGCTTCAGCATTAATTTAAAACCCTTCTTCAGATAGACTGACACAATCACGGAGGTCTACAGAGAGTTGCTCAGACTCCCTGATGTGGTTCTTGGTTACTCTGCCACGCACTGTAGCTGCGTCCGAATTCAGGGGCTGCATCCTTCAAAGGATGTGGTCTAGGAAGGCATAGCCTATATGTCCTTCGAAGGTCGAATGGGACAGTCTGGCCGTCACCAGCTGTTTCCTTGAGTCACAAAGCGCCGCTCCTATCGCCAAGCCGGGAAACAGCCATTCTGTGCCGAGAATCTTGGGATGTCGGGCAGCGTAGGATTCATTGGAGGATCCTTCGCAGAGCTGCAAAAGGAGGCTGCATTTCTAGCGGCATTTGAAAGAGCCAGTGTGACGAATTCGGTCTTGAAGTGTGCAGCCCCTGAATTCAGACACAGCCGGTGAGCTGCGTGATCTTACAGAGACAGGCGTGTGACTTTCTCACTTATGTTCCATCAAGTTCATTCTCGGTGGAATACAGTCAAAATCTATTGACTTTTCAAAAATGACAAAAAAAAAACAGGATGGGCTCATTTTGGAGTGTCACAGTAAATGATTTGGAGTTTTTTTTTTTTTTTTTTACAAAAGCTTTAAAAATGCATAATGAGATATAGTGCGTCGACTGATGGCAGTTAAATCCATTCACCTCGAAGGTTGGAAGCCAGAGCTGGGAATGACATCACACCAAAGTTAATGGTGTTCCGGTACAGCAAGTCGGAGTACCACTTAGCGATACCAGTTCTAGCCAGGTTTATTGTTAGCCATTGTTAGCAATACCAGTTGATAACAACATATTACACGGTATTTTGCGTAAACAAACACCATAGCAACATGTTCGCAGATGGAGGCTGGACAGCACTGTCTGTTTAACCAATTTAACAAGCTACAAATAAGACAGACGTGCTAATAAACAGTATATAATTATAGAGGAAGCCCCCCTTATACAAAGATAGCATTATCAGTATAGTAAAAGTACGTGGTGCGGACTCCAAACATAATACCAATCCCATATTTCTAGAAATACATTTCAAATATATTTAAAATATATTTTAGAGATGCGAAAAAAATAATATGGCAATAATATCAATATACTGCAAATATAGGGTAATTGATTTTTGCAATACACATTACATCTATTACTTTTTTCTATCAGAAATTCATGTATATTTCAATGAAATTTATTTCATTCTTTACTAACCAAAACTTATGAAAACATACTTAAAATCGGAGCTCGTTTTAAATACGTCGGCAGTTGTGTTCTAACACACTGACATTCCCGCTCATTTCTTGATGTGCAATTGACTTGTATTTATATTATATCAAACGTTATTGTCGTCATGCAGAGTACATGTACAATACCAATGAAATGCAGGCAGCATCTGACCAGAAGTTTAAGAACAACATTATTCACAGAAAGCACCGTAATTTACAGTAATGTGCAGGAGTTAAAGCATGTACAGAAACCAGAAGGGTATGTTTGCCATGTATAGAAACGTAAAGGTATGTAAAGATATACAAATATAAAGGAGTTATACATTAGATATACAAATGCTATTTGTTGCAAATAGAAAGCAACAGTAAATATATGGATGGCAGAGAGGATTAAAGACATGTATACCAAACAGAATAAACAGTATAGTGAACAGGATAAATAATGCTGTGTAATTACATACACGTGACGATAGGGGGAGTGGGGTGGCACTATCAGCTCAGAAGAGTGACAGCCACGGGGGGGGGGGGGGGGAGGGATTTGATGGGGAAGGTGCTCCTGAACCAGCTGGCCTGGAGACGGATGTTACCGGGGGGGGGGGGGGGGGGGGAGCAGACTGTGATTAGGGATGGGGCCGTCTTTGATGACAATGGTTGAGGTAGATGTTCCCAGTGGTGGAGAGCTGGGTGCCAATAATACGTTAAGCACTTTTCACTACTATGAGTAGTGAGCTAAGCGGTCAGAAGCAGAGCAGCTGCGGTACCACAGCGAGATGCAGGTGGTGACCATACTGCCAAGGATGCAGCGATAGAAAGTCCAACAGTCTCCGCTGGAAGTAACCAGCATGGGGTAGTTGATGGTCCAGGTGAGATCCTCAGAGATGTGGACATGTGCAATTTTGGTGTTGTGGTGCTATTGAGACAATTCAGATACAGTAAAAGTATACTATTAATAATTAAATATAAATTAAATACTATGTGGCCAATATGTTTTAGCGTGTTTTTAAAATACATGCCATTAAATCTATTTAAAATGTATTTAAGTATACAGTAAGCTTGGTCAAAAGAATACAAAGTTAGTACACTGTATATAGTTTTAGTGTATTAAATCCTTATCATTATCACAACTGTAATATATTAAATATACTTTAAGCTGGGTCAAAAAAGCATGATGAAAGGATACATTAATCGGGTGTGTTTAAGTAAGTTAATACCATATTTTTTCACAGGGGGTGCAGCCATCTTGGATCTTGATGTCGGGTTGCATGGCTTCCTTCGACTTTGGGACGTGCCAATTGAAATTTACAACTAGCAGCTCAGAAATTCCAACTTCCGAGCTCAAATGGAACACGGCATTAATTCATCTTGTAAAGGCAAGCACTGCAGTTTGTTCCTACGGTCATGGGCGGACTTTCCATAAGCTGAGGGTAGACAGCTGCCCGAGGCCCCATAAACAGAACTGCTAGAAGTTAAATTTACATGTAATATAACATGATTATTAACTTATAGCCACATATCTGTTATTTGCATTTTTAGCAACAGTTTTCAGGACAGACAAAGCTGCCCCCCGGCTGTAATGGATGATTCCTACTTTGAGACTTAACTCTATCTAGCTTTCTTATAGCACTGGAGCACAAAGCAGCCTAACAGAAGAAGAAAACGGTGCAAAGATACAAGACTAATACATCGTCTCCCGTGTCTTTGATACTATCCCACTACAGTGGTAGACAAATTCAGAATAAACATGCTGAGAACACTATTTACATACAATTGCTTGAAAAATCAAAGCAATGCAACTGAAATTGAGAACTGCAAAGTTTCTATTTTTTCTGTGAACGTTTAATCACAGATGGAGAAAAGTACAAAGAGTAATGATGAATTTGTGCACATAAAGGTTATGCTGGGAAAAACAAGAATATATTTTATTTCCACTCCCAAGCAAGTCTTACATTACTAAAAGACTCCAGCGATGGTTTCTATTGATAGTGACTGTATGGAGGTATAAGTGAGAACCCACACGCATTTGCCTCAAGGCTGTTACAGGGAAATACAAGTTTACATTCTGCATGAGCTGGGAGGAGACAGAGCCACAGACGGGATTGGTCTGGATTAGAGTTATTGGTCACTTCTGTATGCTGATTGGTCATCATTTGGGCCAATAAGCTCACTGATTCGGCAGTCAGACTCCATCTTCTGACACCACTTACCCTATTCAGGGTCAAGGGGGGGTCCAGAGCCTATGGGTGCAAGGCAGGGAACAACTGAGGACAGGGTGCCAACCCATCACCGGGCACCCTCACACACCACACATAGTCAATTTGGTAAGTCCACTTAACCCCAGCATGTTTTTGGACTGTGGGGGGTAACCGGAGTACACAGAGGAAACCCCACGACGGCACAGGGAGGACATGCAAACACCTCACACATGGAACTCTGGCAGAGACTTGAACCCACGTCCCAGAGGTGTGATGTGCTAACCACTGCACCACCATGCCACCTGGCAGACAGACTCTTTGGCGTTTATTCAGGGTCTGCCAAGGACCTGAAGGAGCGTGAAATATGATTCTGGGAAGGGCTTATGGGGGATGGTGTTCCTCTCCTGAAGTCACCCCAGCGTTTGCAGTAGCCATCCAACATTCCCATGTACTTACTGACACAATCGGGGCAGATTAATGCATAGGGCAGGGGAAGGCAACCCTGATCCCATCCATCCATCCATCACCATCCGCTTATGGGTCGCGGGGGTAGCAGCTTCAGGAGAGACACCCAGACCTCCCTCTCCCCAGCTACCTCTACCAGCCGAGAGATATAATCCCTCCAGCGAGTCCTGGGTCTGCCCCGGGGCCTCCTCCCTGTAGGACATGCACGGAAAACCTCTCCGGGTAGCCGCCCAGGAGGCATCCGCACCAGATGTCCAAACCACCTCAACTGGCTCCTTTCGACGCGAAGAAGCAGCGGTTCTACTCCGAGGCCCTCCTGGATATCCAAACTTCTCACCCTATCCCTAAGGGAGAGCCCAGACACCCTGCGGAGAAACCTCATTTCGGCCGCTTGTATTCGTGATCTCATTCTTTCGGTGATTACCCATAGCTCATGACCATAGGTGAGGGTAGGGACGAAGATGGACCAATAGATCGAGAGCTTTGCTTTCCAGCTCAGTTCTTTCTTTGCCATGACGAACTGGTTAAGCGCCTGCAAATCACCAGTAAAAGTCCCTGAGGAACCACACCTGATCTCAGAGAGACAGTAAAGCCTCAGCAGAGGTGACTATTTCAAGTCCAGGAAGTAAAAATCCAGACCAAGTTTTTGTTTCAACCCACCAGTTGAGTATAAAGACTCACAGTCACAGAGGACTCCACTGGTTGGTTGAAACAAAATCTTGGTCCCCCCCCCCCCCCCTTATAATATTATGTGTGCAATGCCTGTTTGCACTGCATAACTGTTTACACTGTTTTAGACTGCATAAATACAATTATAATGTGTGCAATACTTGTTTATACTGCATACCTGTTTACCTGTTTTACACTGCATAAATACAATTATCATAATTTGTTCAATACCTGTTTACACTGCAGTTTTTTTACTTTATCTTGTATTTTACTTTATCTATCTATCTAAAAGGTCAACATAAGTTAATTAAAGCATTCACATGTTCATTGAGTGCAGGAAACGTGCTTCTTGCAGGGGCCTCATTACATATTAAAGCAAATGTGGCAGAATATGTCACAACATCCATTAGTAGACGAGGAGAAGGTGAGAAAATACATCAACACCATTTCTGCCACCGAAAATGTTCCATGATATTTAAACTAACACTGTAGGCCCCCAGAGTCATTATGCTTCCTTGTTTCGCTTTATCAAAATATTCATCCAACCATTAGAGTAAAAGCAGTTAATGAGGGTAGTAATGAATTTGCATAATTTTAATTTATGCCTTGTCTGTGTGTGTGTGTGTGTGTGTGTGTGTCAACAATCCTGTGGGAAGTCATGAGGAAGCAATCATGTCATGGTGGCTGGGAGCCATTCATGGATCACGGACCAGCCGGAGTGTGTGACCCTCCAGACAGACGGAGCCTGAGACACACACACACACACACACACGGGGAGCAGAACGGCGCAGAGGGCACCACCTAGAGGAGGAGGACAGGCCCTGCGTGGAAACGCAGCTGCTAGCATCTGTAGGACACTGACCTACATGAAACCTGCCAAGATAATAGTGATGCCACAGGCCGCTCAAAGTGAAGTGAATCTGCAATATTGCGACTTTAAGCTGAAGTCAGAATGTTCTGTGATATCTTAATAGAGTCACTGCTGCATGACATGGAGTTATTTATGAAAAAAATCAGGCAGAGCAACTAAGTGCCGAAACCCCCTCACTCTGCAGTGTCCTGCAGCAGGAAAAAATGCAGACGCACTGGATTGGCCATCAGGCACTGCCTCACCTCCAAAATACAGCATGTTAGAGGTGATCAAGCTGAACCCAGTGTGATGTAAAGGCAGAGTTTGCTACAGTGTGTAACAATAACAGTGACCGTGAAAACAGGGCCAGAAGCAGCAGCGTGTGCTATTCATGCCAGAGAACTATACATGTGACACATATTAAACTCACATGTATTTCAACAGTCCCTGTAACCTGTATGTTACAAGAATCCTTCAAACACTGACACACTCACAGATGCAAACATGGACAAACACACTGAGAAAGTCACAGACACACAATCAGAGAAACTCACTCACACACCCACAGACACACTCAGAGACACACACAATCACAAACACACAAAGACACATACACTCAAAAAACACACACACTCACAGACACAAACACATACAGACACACACTCACAGACACAAACTCACAAACACACACAAACACATACAGACACACACTCACAGACGCAAACTCACAAACACACTCACAGACACACATACACACTCACAGACAGACATTCAAAGACACACACGCAGAGTCTCCTGTTAATACTTTTCAATGCTTTTATCTGACCTGCCTTGATTATGGGTAGAATTATGAGGCAGTTTAAAAGCAGTTTCAAAAATGAAGGCGACGTGGTTTTTACTCAGAGCAGTTTTTCAAGACTCCTCTGTTCTTTTGCAGGATGTGATATTATCTGCACTGGAATGTTACCCCACTGAAGCATCCAGAATGTTACTCCTCTGTCTGAATACGACTTAGACCTTCCCTCCCTGAACTCCTGAGCCTCTCCAAGTTCTCAGTACAGAGCAGATTCGCTTGGGTCAGGACAGGACCACCTCCAGTGGCTGCAGGGGCGATTAACACTCACCAGGCACCTCAGGCACAAACAATAGTTACTGGGGGGCCAAAGTTCAGGGACGCCAAATCGGTACCATATGCATATGTTTCCCAGCCTGTGTACTGTGCCCCCACCCGTTGCTGCAATAGTCTCAAATCGTAAGGTAGTGTTTTATACAGACAAAGTGTTATAGCAGCAGATGCTGCATATTACAGGAGACACACTGCATGCTGTGTTATAGCAGCAGATGCTGCATATTACAGGAGACACACTGCATGCTGTGTTATAGCAGCAGATGCTGCCTGTTACAGGAGACACACTGCATGCTGTGTTATAGCAGCAGATGCTGCCTGTTACAGGAGACACACTGCATGCGGTGTTATAGCAGCAGATGCTGCCTGTTACAGGAGACACACTGCATGCGGTGTTATAGCAGCAGATGCTGCCTGTTACAGGAGACACACTGCATGCTGTGTTATAGCAGCAGATGCTGCCTGTTACAGGAGACACACTGCATGCGGTGTTATAGCAGCAGATGCTGCCTGTTACAGGAGACACACTGCATGCTGTGTTATAGCAGCAGATGCTGCCTGTTACAGGAGACACACTGCATGCGGTGTTATAGCAGCAGATGCTGCATATTACAGGAGACACACTGCATGCGGTGTTATAGCAGCAGATGCTGCCTGTTACAGGAGACACAGTGCATGCGGTGTTATAGCAGCAGATGCTGCCTGTTACAGGAGACACACTGCATGCCGTGTTATAGCAGCAGATGCTGCCTGTTACAGGAGACACACTGCATGCCGTGTTATAGCAGCAGATGCTGCATATTACAGGAGACACACTGCATGCTGTGTTATAGCAGCAGATGCTGCATATTACAGGAGACACACTGCATGCTGTGTTATAGCAGCAGATGCTGCATATTACAGGAGACGCACTGCATGCGGTGTTATAGCAGCAGATGCTGCCTGTTACAGGAGACACACTGCATGCCGTGTTATAGCAGCAGATGCTGCCTGTTACAGGAGACGCGCTGCATGCGGTGTTATAGCAGCAGATGCTGCCTGTTACAGGAGACGCGCTGCATGCGGTGTTATAGCAGCAGATGCTGCCTGTTACTGGAGACGCACTGTATGCGGTGTTATAGCAGCAGATGCTGCATGTTACAGGAGACACACTGAATGCGGTGTTATAGCAGCAGATGCTGCATGTTACAGGAGACACACTGCATGCGGTGTTATAGCAGCAGATGCTGCCTGTTACAGGAGACACACTGCATGCCGTGTTATAGCAGCAGATGCTGCCTGTTACAGGAGACGCACTGCATGCGGTGTTATAGCAGCAGATGCTGCCTGTTACAGGAGACGCACTGCATGCTGTGTTATAGCAGCAGATGCTGCCTGTTACAGGAGACGCACTGAATGCGGTGTTATAGCAGCAGATGCTGCCTGTTACAGGAGACGCACTGCATGCGGTGTTATAGCAGCAGATGCTGCCTGTTACAGGAGACGCACTGCATGCCGTGTTATAGCAGCAGATGCTGCCTGTTACAGGAGACGCACTGCATGCGGTGTTATAGCAGCAGATGCTGCCTGTTACAGGAGACGCACTGCATGCCGTGTTATAGCAGCAGATGCTGCCTGTTACAGGAGACGCGCTGCATGCGGTGTTATAGCAGCAGATGCTGCCTGTTACAGGAGACGCACTGAATGCGGTGTTATAGCAGCAGATGCTGCCTGTTACAGGAGACGCACTGCATGCCGTGTTATAGCAGCAGATGCTGCCTGTTACAGGAGACGCACTGTATGCCGTGTTATAGCAGCAGATGCTGCCTGTTACAGGAGACGCACTGCATGCCGTGTTATAGCAGCAGATGCTGCCTGTTACAGGAGACGCACTGTATGCCGTGTTATAGCAGGCTGATTTCTGTGCACCCCTGACACTCCCTGTCTGACTCTTTCCCTCTCTCCTCCTCCCTCCAGGTCTCCTCAGCTCCTCTTCTGCCTGCTCGCTCGGCCCAGCAGCTCTGGCACCTCCTGGGCTCCTCCTGCCAGCAGATCCACACCCTCTGCAATGCGTCTCTCTTCCACAGTGAAACGCTTCCCCTGTTGCATGCGGCGCTGTGTCTGAGGAGAGCCAAAGATGAGGCTTGGCCCCTGAACAAAGGCCCTTTATAAAGAGGCTTTTACAAGCTCCCTCTCTCTCCTCGGCATCCCAGCATGGGCCGCGTTGCCCTCCGTCTGTCCCGTCCAGTTTGGCCTCTCGACTTTTTCATTCTGCCTTTATCGAACGTAGAAAACATTTACCTCACTGGATTTGGAAAGTATCTGTTATGCATGTCAAGTCACTATGATCAAAGTCAAACAACAGATCAAAGCAATAAAACGACATTTACATGCATTGCAAGAAAATATTCATAGTTAAACCCTGATCTTCTCTCAGACCATAATGATATATTAACCAGGTAATCTAGTTTATCCTGATTTCCAAAAAGAAACGCTATG
This sequence comes from Paramormyrops kingsleyae, assembly GCF_048594095.1. Lineage (NCBI taxonomy): Eukaryota > Metazoa > Chordata > Actinopteri > Osteoglossiformes > Mormyridae > Paramormyrops > Paramormyrops kingsleyae. Next base: position 17,912,258 of record NC_132820.1, on the reverse strand, counting down.
GATAAAGTCAATTCTTCTCAAGGAAAATATCTCTTCTTTCGGTTCTCTGTTCCCTAATTTACAGATGTCTCAAAATTGCCACACACAGACTTTCTATGGCTGGGGTCAATTTCGTCCACTGCAGACAGTGTAATTCTGGATTGACTAGGAGATTCTTAGCAAAAAAGGCACCTTGTGACTGGTTTGTATGTAAATAATGCAGCCAGGTTATAAATAATGCAGCTGATATATCAGGCATATAAATATTCAAGTCGCACAGCTGAGAATCCCAGTGCCAGTAAAATGCCTTCCACTAATCACACCCCCCCCAGTTTGATTCCTGACATCTGTTGGCCCTTCTGACCTGGTTCAGTTGTCCGCCCGCTTCCCTGCTCCCCCTGCCTTTGAGTCGATGAAGACCTTGCCTTTCTCCTTCATACACTGTGTGTTTCTTTATTGACACGGACAGCAATTGCACCCCACACTGTATAATCATCTGCTTTTCATTTGGTTTCATTAACATGGTAATTGCTTGCACCAGAATGTCCGGCTCGTCTTCGTCTGCAATAATATGCTGTTTGCCATAATTCCAAAAGCAGCTCAGTAGGTATAGCTGTTTGTCGCCGCTGTGCCTCCCTGGAGGTTGCATGTTCTCCCCGTGTCCAGTTTCTGCCTGAAGTTGTACTAATTGGCGCCCCTAAACTGCCCGCCACCTTAACATGTATGTGCCCTGTGAAGGACTGCCATCGTGCCCAGGGGGCACCCCAGCCTTTTGCCCTAAGCGACCCTGCCCTATATGTCTCTTCCCTGTTTTGTCCAGCAGGTGTTGCTGGCTATCCTGTTCCCTCCTTTGTCTTCATATGAGACCCTTGTGTGTTTTCCTTACTCTGGATTGCTGTGTGGCTCAGTGGGTTGCGTATATAACACAAACGCTGTGGTTCTCCAGTCATGGGTTCTAGACCAGCCTCCCCTCTTGTTTCTATTTATTGGTTTTCTGTTCCCTTGTGTTTGTTATTAGTTATCTTTGCTTCCCTGTTTCAGTTTGCCCTGCCCGTGTCCTGTTTGATTTTGGTTGTATATGTTCCTAATCTTCCCTAGTGCTGTTACCCCTAAGTGTTTGTTAGGTTCCCTGGTTCCTGTTCTTTGTTAACTGTAAGTTAATTCACCTGCATCTCGTTCCATTGCCTTGTTGATTGGTTGGTTAATGTTTTTGACTCACACCAGCCCTTTGTTATCCTCATTACCTGTATATTTGAGTGCCTGCCTTCATTTTCCCAGTCAGTCATTGTGGTTAGCTAGTGTGTGTTTATTCCGCATGTTTGGTCTTGTGTTCCTCTGTGTTCCTCCTTGTGTTCCCCATGTTCCTCGGTGTATTTGTTTTGTGGTTACTTTGGTAAATTCTTATTTCTCCCATTTAGTTACAACCTCTTCTGGTCCTTTCCCAGGGTTTTCAGTTTTTGTTAATAAGCCCCTTTTGTCTCTGAGCCCCTAAGTGGATAGTTGCCCTTTTTGCTGCCTGCACCGTGCCGTGCCGTAACATGCGAGAGGTTCCAGGTGCACTGTCACCCCGACTAGGGTAAACTCCTGGGAGATGGATTGAAATACTGCTTGGTCAAATCTCTATCTTCTCCCTTTATCTGCTGTCCATCCTTGTATGACCAGTTATAAGGAGCAAACTCAGTTCTCAGATTCTAAAGTTCACAGAAAATGTCAAACGAGTCAAAGTTATACTGCCACCTACTGCTGCGTGTTTTAAGTCAGTATTTTTTACTTTATTGCCAGACATTTTTTTTTCCGTTAGAAGTTTCTGTCTTTTGAAATAGCAGTGTTTTGGTTTGGTTAAGTATTATTGATATTCTCCAGCAATTTCAGTATAGAAATATTAGACTCTGCCATTAACTTTATTGTAGCTAGATCTATACTAGCAAGAAAACAGATGTAACAATCTGTCATCATTGTGGCAACTGTAATGCAGCTTTCCTGTGCAAATCCAGTTTTATAATCTCAGGTGCTGTTCTGGACCGATAAACTTGGGTTTATTTGTATTAGAAATAGGAGCCATATAAAGCATTATATCCTGACCAGTAAGGCCGCCCAGTTTACAAGAGCAAAAACCAAAAAAGGCAAGAGAAGCAGTCCTGGCTCAAGACCCGCATGAACCCTGCATGATTTATTTCACATCAGTAATTCCATCCTGCAATTTATTTTCCTTAACAGAAGAAACTCTTACTGAAAGCTCACACATGCATTCTGTACCGAATGATCATTCACGATAAAAGAATGATCCAATATAACTAAGCAGATTTTGCACTAAGCCCCAATAGTTGCTATTTAGGAGATGCAGTTCACTTCGACACAGAGACAAATCACACAAAAGCAGGTGAATTCAGAACATCACAAGCATAAAGGCTCATATTTCACTGCATATTGTGCAAAATTGATCCAAAATCCACTTCCCACTTTGTGTCACCGGGCGACATAAGGCACCTGGTGGAGATCACTGCTCGCTGCATAGCGCCTGCAGCCCTGCGGTCACCAGGCTGACGACGCTGCAAAGCCACAGGAAGGAGATGAACCCAGACGCCGACCCGACCTGCAGAACAGGAACTGTTTGGGTGTTGAGGCCGCTGGCCACACGCGGCTGATGTTTTATATTCAGAGCTTTCGAAGAAAAATTAGTGTGTGACTTAAATACTTTGACAATGGAGATGGAAAGTTGACCTATTGGTTAATTAGTAGAAAGGCACTGACCGTGATCTCTGGGTACAGGAAACAAACTTAACCCAGGGTCTCAGATTAGCATGAGGAAGTGCTTATCGAAAGGAACCAGTTGAGGTGCTGCGGGCATCTATCTAGGATGCCTCCAGGCGTCTCCCTGCCTCGGACATGTCCAATCAAGAGGAGACCCTGGGGCAGACCCGGGGCACGCTGGAGGGAATATATCTCTCAGCTGGCCTGGGAGCATCTGAGGAGCACCTGGGTACCCCCCCCCCCCCCCCGGAGGAGCTGGCTGGTGAGATGGAGGTCACCATTAGCATTGCAAAATGTCACTTTCAAAAGTCAAACAAACACTGTTATACTGATGAGGCTAAGATTCATTAATCGAGCAATTTATCGATATATGTGCAACATCTACAAAATTACATTCTTAGTATCTCACCCAGACGCTGCAAATAAAGGAAACAAACAAAAAGAAAAACATGAGCAGGGCAAAAAAGCATATAAAGTGCACATTCCCAAAGGAAAATGTTACTGGTCAAAGCTCGCTGGTCTGTAGCTTGGGGTGACATGACTGTGATTCTCATTTCAGCCTCATTTCAGTTTCTCCAAAAACTCACAAGGAGAAATAAAGAGCACAGGTACAGCATGATACACAGGGTCCGAGCCCTTCATGATACACAGGGTTCGAACCCTTCGTGATACACAGGGTCCGAGCCCTTCATGATACACAGGGTCCGAGCCCTTCATGATACACGGGGTCCGAGTCCTTCATGATACACGGGGTCCGAGCCCGTCATGATACGCAGGGTCCGAGCCCGTCATGATACGCAGGGTCCGAGCCCGTCATGATACACGGGGTCCGAGTCCTTCATGATACACGGGGTCCAAGCCCGTCATGATACACAGGGTCCGAGCCCGTCATGATACGCAGGGTCCGAGCCCTTCATGATACACGGGGTCCGAGTCCTTCATGATACACGGGGTCCGAGGACTTCATGATACATGGGGTCCGAGCCCATCACGATACACAGGGTCCGAGCCCGTCATGATACACGGGGTCCGAGCCCGTCATGATACACGGGGTCCGAGCCCGTCATGATACACGGGGTCCGAGCCCGTCATGATACACGGGGTCCGAGGCCTTCAGCCACCCTGGCCAAGTATGTCCTTGGATTTGAAGATAAAGAGAAAACTGACAAACTACAAAAGGGAGAACTTTCCCACTACTGTATGTGAAATAGCTGAATCAGAAATTGAAACATTTAAAGCAGTATATCTGTCACGTTATGGTAGGTTTCGACAGCTCAGCTCTTGCCCAAACAGTGCTGACGCTGACAACTCTGGCAAGTCTGTACTGACCCCTCGAAGCGTTTTGGTCAGCTAACCAGACGACATCTCCAACAGCCACGTTCCTGTGTGTTGTGTGCCACTTACTCCTCACAAATAGATTAGGCCCAGCTAACTGACTCCACTTCTTCCAGAACCGGTCAACCCCAGTTTGGATGGCTCTTAATCTTTTGTAGGGGTAGCTTTCAAACTCAAAGCTTCCCAGATCTCCTCCAGGTCCAGTCCTTCCAAGCAGAAGGGAATTAGGGCTGATGTATTCTATACAGTCCTCCCGGCTCTGAGTCCTGGCATCTACGGGTCTTTCATTAGCAAGGTTAGCAGCCATGTTGAGGAAGGTTTGGAATTCACTACATGTAAGAAGTCCATTCCCTACCAAGTTGTGCAAGGCTCGCTTCACTGCGCGAACGGCTGCCTCTGCGGCTCCATTCCTGTGAGGAGAGTCTGCTGGGTGGATTTTCCAAATCCATTCACAACCCAAGGAACAGAAGTCATTTCATTGTTTTCTGATCATATAGGAGAAATTAGCCAGAGTCTTATTTTGGGTTCACAAAGATAGTTGTCCAGGAAAAATAAGTGAAGCAGTGTTGAGATTTCTTTTCCGATTTTCTTTTCCTCTGGGTATACACCATAGATATAAAGTCCCATAAAGCAAGGAAGAAGCACTGAAAGCAGAATGAGAAAGACAGAAGAACCAGGCTGCAGTTTGCAAAAAAAATTTTTAAAAAATATTCACAGACACACACCCTTAAATTAAGAAATGAGTAAAACAAAAAATTTTGCTGTGGTCTTTAAATTTTTTCTGGAACTCTATATTATACACACAGACACACACACGCACACAAACACGCATACACACAAACACACACACCCAAATGCACACACACATAAACACACATGCACGCACACACACGCATAGCTCTGGAACAAAATATATCAATAAGTGAAAAGTAAGTAGTAGAACCTTGAAAGTGTCCTTTTTAATATAACTGGAGTAAGGGAGATTATGGGATTTCTAACTTCATTGTGTATAAAGTTCTGAAGTCAGGTCTATCATGCTCAACAATGCTGTGGAAATTAATTTAATTTATTAATTTATAAAAATAAAAAAAACATGACTGGACTGCACACGATCTACCAGCAGGTAGTTGTAGAAATAAGTCGCCACAGCCTTAAGCAGGTAAGTCATGTTGCCAAACTGACCACAGGGGGGCGCTGTCATATAGAAGTCTGCAAATATTGTTGGATTGGTCTTTCTCCAGAAGATTGTCATTAGTTCCCAGGGTTTCCTGTGACAAATACATGACAGTGGGAGTGATAGAGTTAACAGTATCATTCACCAGGCATGTGACATCTGCAGGGTTGGACACTGACCTGTTCGTAACAGAATATGTTACTGGCCATGTGGGTAATGGTGCCCATGTGGATAAGGTCTGTGATGCTGGGCATGTCAAACTCAGCAAATGTGCAGAGCACTAGGGGGATGTGGTTTGGGGCGGTCTCCACGGTGATGGTCATTTCACTAGGGGGATGTGGTTTGGGGCGGTCTCCACGGTGATGGTCATTTCACTAGGGGGATGTGGTTTGGGGCGGTCTCCACGGTGATGGTCATTTCACTAGGGGGATGTGGTTTGGGGCGGTCTCCACAGTGATGGTCATTTCACTAGGGGGATGTGGTTTGGGGCGGTCTCCACAGTGATGGTCATTTCACTAGGGGGATGTGGTTTGGGGCGGTCTCCACAGTGATGGTCATTTCACTAGGGGTCATCTGTCAGCAAGATGGGTAAGTGGCTAAGGTGCAGGATAAACTGCGAGCTGTAAGACACCCGAAGCTCTAGACAAGCTCAGAGTTCATGTGACGGTGGAATTCAATTCAATAATAATATAACATTAACATGTCAATATTCATTTATTCATTATTATTAACTGCGGAAAGCAGAGCTGGAGGACAAATGGTGCAGAAAAGCAGCATTTTAAATCCACCCTTTATAACTCCTCCTTGGAAGAGCTCACTCTCACCATTCAGGAGACTCTCCCCTCTAGTCCACCACTCGACAAAACCAGAAACACTTTAAAGTTTTACCCGGAGAGCACTGAGATTCACATGGATTTTGATTTCTTGATTTCAGTTCCTAAGAAAAGGCTTTCACTGTCATTTCCTGCAATGTGCGTGCATCCTTACCATTATACAGACATTAGAATGTCCCAAAGACGTACCACACCCCAGGATGAAATGCCCAATTTCCAAAAATAAAGCCCATGTCAGCACCTTTCTCATGGCTGATGAAGGTAGGACACACCCTTCAGCCAACAGACCATGACACTGCACAAAGAGGAATTACCGAATTAACAAGATTTCTTCATGGACATCCAGCAAGACTTGTGTTCGGATATTCTGATGAGTAATGTGACCGTAAAGCTATCCATCCATCACTCCACCCATCCATCCTGCATATTCAGGTACGATTAAGGCTCTCCGGAGCCTTTGCAGGAAGCAGAGTGTGTGCACACTATACCAAGTTCTCACAGCCACTATCAGTCATCTACAGTCAGAAGCTCATGCGAGCAGCACATCTGGATTTTGGGCAGAAAGCAGAATGCTCAGAGGGAATGTACACTGGGAGAGAATGTTAGCTCAGCGCTAACTCAGCTGCATTCAAACCCCTTGTCAATGAGCTGCAAGTCAGCAGTCATACCCAGTGAGTCACCAGGCCGCAGTAGCACCAGTTTTGGTTGTTATACCCAAGTGGCCATTTTTTGCGAACACGAATCTGGGAGAACAGAGCATTTCATAAACACGATCTCTGACCCTAACATCCCACCTTCTCGAAGATCTTCCATGCTTTCTGGTAGAAGCGAACAGGCGGTAAAGCATGCCATCTGGCTGCCTCCTGTGGATGCACGTTCCCTGGCAGCTATCCCAGGCTTGGAAAATGCCAAGACTTCCCTGAAGGAACTTGATGGGAGAAGGTCTGTTCCTCTGTGTAATGGAGAAAGAATCTGTAGGCCTCCTTCCCTGCATCTCAGTACTGAGTCAGTGATTCTTTGGATGTTAATGTACTGTCATGCACTACAGGTTAAGTCCCCTTATACCTCGGCTTTGATAAATACTGTTTTCTTATTGGCCCAGGGATGTCATATGGGTGTTGATCATTTTTGTGTACCGTGAGAGGTAATACTGGCAGCCTAAAAACTGTTCCATATTAGTGTGTATTTTTGTTTTATTAAACATCTTAATATAAAAACCTGTGTGACTTCTTACTCATAAATAAGCAGCTATTCTTATCAACAAAATTATCCTTGGCTTTCAAAACACAAAGGTCTGTCTGTTGACTGTTTCTATGGTAACGGTACGGCCTTCCTGCTCCCAGTCAGTAGCCCGACCAGACGTTCTATCCTTATAAGCAGTATATTTTTAGAGTGCATTGGAACATTATTAAATACTAATTGAAATAATTTGCTTCTGAAAAATTAACCATGACTAGTTTATTCTATTATTATTTTTTGTTCATTAGCCACCATATAAGCGAGATAAACCACTATGTGGTGTACAGTTATACAAAAATAATCAACTCCAAATTGGTTAGGAGTATTACACCAAGTTGTCGTTGATTATTGTCATATAACCACACATCTCCTCGTGGTTTATCCCTCACTTAATAAGCCACATACATACTTGTATGTGCGCAATTCATACATCCCATAATCGCATTGCAATCGGATGAGGAGATGGATTCTGTGTTATAAAACAGACTCCCTATGTTCTGAACGATCTCAGAGGTCACATAAATAACATTTCAATATTAATTTATTCTGAAAACAGTGAAAATGGTGCCAATTTACAAAGAGTGCAGAAAGCGGAATTTCAAATCCACCTTTTAAAGCTCAGACTTCTGATCTTGTGTACTCCTTTGGATAATTTGACTCATTTGGAATAATTTTGACTAAAAGTGTAAAACTAGTACCCAATTAATGTTTACTTATTATAATGTACCCAGTGTTCATTTTTTAGACTAACATTTTCAACTGATTTTCTTAATTTTAACTCATACTGAAAATATGAGATTAACAAGCATACATTTTAAGTGTAGCTTCAGCTTAATTCTGCTTTTATTTCTCCATATTACAATGTATTATAAGTAGGGCAGTCAAAATTAACGAGTTAACGTGGATTAATCCACCATCATGATTAATCTGATTAAAATTTTTAACGCAATTAACCCATCTGCAGCGCAAAATGACTCAAAATCCCTGAAATGTCTCTGTCAAACCATTTCGGGCAGTTTTGGTGCGTTCCATTTGCCCTGGGAACTCGTATTCCGAGTCGGATTCCGGAGTTTTGAAGCCAGAAGTGACGGCATGCACGCTCCCGTTTCTCAGAGATCTCAGAGCAGCACAGAGGATCCCGAGTTCAGAATCCAAGATGGCTGCACCTTTTATCAACAGAAGGGAAAGTTGTAGTTTTATACCATTTAAGCACTACTTCTCATTTGTGGCTCATTAAATCAGTTGCACACACTATACCGTCCAACTTATCTGTGGACGTGTTGCTACGGAGTTTTATACGTAAACCACCGTGCGTAATGTGTTATCAAGTGATATTGCTAACAATGGCAATTAACTGGGCTAGAATTGGATTTCATGATTAGTTGGATTATTTGTTGGATTTACGGTAGTTCGGGCTAATTGTAAGTGAACGAAGATAAAAACCATTTAAACTGAGGTACCTTCAATCCGACAAGTTGTCCGGCTAAGCAAAAAATCTTGCTTTTTGATATGGGTCCATGGTATTGCACTTCTGTGGCAGTTGGAATGCATCCGACTCGTGTTCAAGATGTTCAATAGACATGTTAAGTGCATATATATTCCCTTTTTTCTTGAGTCTGTTTGCTCATGCAAAATGAAATGCGATTAATATAGATTAAAAACGAATGATATTTAATCGTGATTAATTGAAATTAATCCAGAGCAACCCTGTGATTAATCTGATTAAAAATTTTAATCGTTTGACAGCACTAATTATAAGTGTAGGTATTAATGAGAGGGTGCGAGAGCAATCACACCAGCCTCGATCTGCTAAATGTCAATTAAATGGTCTGTAAAGAGGAAAACATTTTAAAATAGGCTATTCCCTCACATTCTGGTTCTAAGACCTGTCTATTAATAACAATTAACTAATAATTAACCTCCAGATCATTGCTGCAAACATCACTGCACTCCAGGAAAAAATCCATAAGAACAGACATCAAAATGAGTGTTGAAAAAAGCTGCTTATTGTTGCCATAGAAATGCCTTTGGCATTAGTTAATAAGATTTATAGTGCACTTCATTTCATAAACCAGCACACAAGATTCTATGTATTTATAACCCATAATCAGTTCTGTCGTGAAGGTGAATTACTTTCTCCAAAAGCTAATTGAATAGTGTTCAGCAGTGCAACTACGCTCAGCAATGATGAACAAATGAATACATAGTCTTGGACCAGCCGAGGTGTAATTTCCATAACATAATGCCGGTTCCTGGTCATTAGTTCTTCTTGATTGTGGATGTTCATTGGCAGGAACACCATTATAAGAACAAAGCCGACCACTTGATCTACATTAACAACATCAAAGGCTGTGATCTGAATTCAGCACCATGGCGTCTGGAATCTAAATGTCAGATACTGTAAGAAACACATTTGCAATTCAAGTGGATGTTAATGCTAACATGCTAAAGTTGACTGGACACGCAGCTACCCTGAACTCCCAAAAACTTATTCCTTGGCAAACAAACTTGCGTGGAGCTGCTCTTCTCACGTGTTTCCAGGGGAAGGCCCACTGTCGGGGGCTTCTGATATGGCAGGTTGGTCCAAGATGGCACCAGAGGCAACCCCCATGGCCTGTTGATCTGCTGTTTTCTGTCTGCTTTTGTTTGTTAATGTTGTCAGTTACGATCCAAACAGGATCTCCTATACAAAAGACAATTTGCTTAACATGCGGAACACTATTCTACAAGAAGTTCCTGCAGAAACATCTTAAATTCTCCATTCTTTGGGGATTGTATTATTATTATTATTATTATTGATTGATTCTGTATTGATCTCTGTGGGCAAATTCCCGTAACGCCTCCCACGCTTGCTCTGTGCAGGTGACAGCAAGCTGGACGCCAAGGTTACGGCATGGCATCCCTGTCTCAGATACTGAAGCAAAGGCAACATGGCAAGTCTGCATGTGTTCAGGTCCGCTTTCGGAACAGAGGAGTACAGTCACCGCTGCTGGGAATCATCCTTGCTAATCTGAGACCTTCATGCGATAAACTGGGTGAGCTGCGACTACTAATCAGGACAAATAAAGGACTTTATCATCTCACCTGTTTTCTCTTTTACAGAAGCATGGTTATCGCCATCAACGCCTGATGAAGCCAGTGGTCTCAACAGCTTCCATTCGGCGCAACCAATACCTGCTCTTCTCAAGTTAAACCGAAGGTGGAATTTGTGTTGATGCTGTTTTTACTTTTGTGAGGTGACCTTAAGTGTAGTGATGTCACTGCTCTTCTGAAAAGTCGCCCCCCCTATCTGCAGCCGTAATTTATAAACTGTAAGCCCTTCCACCCTCTGTGTGAGTTTCCCTTGTTTATTTTGGTTAACATCCTTTTAGCACCACATGCTCGTATGCCAGGCGAACTCCTGGTCCTCGCTGAACAGATCACCGCTTCGGAAAGGAACAACATGTACTATTTACTCAGCTTGCAAAAAGAACTACTAGAATATTGGCAGCATGTTTCTTGCGCTACAAGAGAAGGAAAAACTCTTAATACTTAAAACCATTAATACTTCATGGATAAGGATGCATATCGTCCTGCCCCCCCCCCATCCCCCCCCCTCTGGGTGCCTCTGGGTCATTCAGATCATGGCATGATTCATCCAATCCCAGTGTACAGACTCAACTCTGCAAACCCTGTTCTAACCACGGTCAAATGGTGGACCCCTGAGGCTATACAGGAGCTGTGGATGCATCTTTGACACAACAGATTGGAGCGTATTTAACTAAAGATGTGACCAGTGACTACTAGCAGCTACACAGACATGGTAACACCATTCATCAGCTTCTGTGAAAACGCCTGCATCCCCACAAAGACCAGAGTCATATACAGCGATGACAAACCCGGGTTCAACGCTGAAGTCAAACAATTGTGCCATGAGAAAGAACTGGCTTGCAGGCGTGGAGACAAAGACCTGTATACGAAGGCTAAGTACAGGTTGGAAAAGGAAATCAGAGCAGTGAAAAACAGGTGCTCTGGGAAGCTGGAAGAACAGTTCTCAGTGAGTGACTCCTCTTGCGCGTGGAAAGGTTTGTAAGCCATTATACAAAAAGAAACCCCTCCCACTGAGGACTGTCGACTAGCCAACAATCCGAACACCTTCTACCACTGATCTGTAAGGCTTATGCCAGGTCCATCACCTGTGCGCCATTGTCCTCAGTATTTCCTTTACCCATGAGCGTAAATCCCGGGGGGGGGGCGGAGGGGACATGTCCCCCCCTATCCGAGTGTTGTCCCCCCCAAAAAAATTATATAAAAAAAAAAAATGTATGTATACCTAAAATAATTCTGTAAGTAGAAAGAAAAAAACAAACGCAAAAAATGCATTTAGAAACAGTTGAGTTCCCCCTCCCCTTCCTCACAGTGGTTTGGCCAACTGCCTGCTTTCCCAGGTCATCTCACCTACTCTACACACACGAATCAGGTGTGTGGCTGCGGCTCAATTAATGTTGAACTCCAGTAAGTAGGGTATTTTATTCACTTTAAATAAAGCGATTCTCTTTAATGTAGTTGATGCAGACTCATTCATAAATTAGTTGCGGCAAAAATGCTGATTACCGATGTAATTTTCCATGACTCTGCTATATTAGCGATTAAAATATTACTTATCTAGTTAACGTTAGCTTCTTTACAATAGCTAGTTGCACTGCAACTAACACGCCAAAGCCGTTTCCCATGCATTGTTTTATTTGTGACGACTTGGCATAATGTTAACTTAACATTAACGGCCACAATTAGCATATTGTTTAGCTGTGCATTTACTAAATGAGCACTGTGCTACGTCCGAACTGACCCCAGTTGTATTTTTTTGTATAATCAATTTCTATTATGCATTTAAACAGTCATGTTTAAATTTTATTGTATGTTGATGGCTTGACTGTAAACAACATAACAAACAATGCAATAAATAGTTTTGAAGAAAAATCTGCTTTGTCATTGAACCTGAGAAAAACTTTGAAAATAACCACAATGAGGCAGTCTCCATGCTACAATGATAATGATAGAAGTAAAGTTTTTCATTGTGGGAACATATCTTTGTATAATTTGACTGTATTATTTGTGTCCCCTTCAAAAATTGCTCATGAGAAGTTTTAGATTTATTGTCCCCCCCTACTGTTAAATGAAATTTACGCCCATGCCTTTACCGCCATGAACTACCTGTGAAAAAAGGTGAACAGTCTATTCAAGAAGCAGAAGAATGCGCCTGGCCCTGGTGGTGTATCTCGAACCTCCTCAAAGTGCTGTACTGATCAGCTGGCACCAGTATTTGCAGACACCTCCAGTCAATCCCTTTAACGTCTGCATTGTCCCAGCCTGCTTCAGAAGTTCATCAGTAGTCATGAAGACCCTTGAGAGACTTGTGCTTGTCTACCTCAAATTTAGCACAGACTCCCTGTTAGACACTCTGCAGTTTGTGCATAACAGATCTGCAGACGATGCAGTCAGCATGGGAGACTACTTCATTCTACAGCATCTGGAGTCTCCTGCAACCCATGCAAGGGTCATGTTAATTGATTTCAGCTCAGCATTCAATACTCCATTTCTGTTACAGACTAAACTTTTCCAGTTGTCTGTGCCTGATGCCACATTCCATTGGATTACTGACTTCCTAAGTGACAGGAAGCAACATGTCAGGCTGGGGAAGATCATCTCAGACTCTCTGACCCTCAGCAGCAGAAGGACTGTGTATTGTCTCCATTGCTCTACTCTTTATACACCAACAACTACGCCTCCAGAGCCACATCTGTAGAACTTCTGAAACTTGCAGAAGAGCCCAAAGTAATTGGTCTCATGCATGATGGTATTGAGCCAGTGGACAGACAATGGTAACCTAGCCAGTTACCTGGCGCAGCTGAAACAACCTAGAGCTCAATACTCAGAAGACTGTCAAGATGGACTTTAGTAGATGACCCTGCCAACCACCTCCCCTCATGGTAAATGGAACAGCGGTAAACCGATTGGAAACATTCAAAATCCTTGTGACCACCATCTCACAAAACCACAGATGAGAGGCCAACACTGCCTCCTTCATCATGAAGGCCCAACGGAGGATGTTCTTCCTCTGACAGCTGAGAAAATTCAAGCTTCCACAAACACTGTTTGTCCTTACTGTCTGGTTCGGATCATGCACTGCAAGGGAAAAGGCAAAACTTCATCATAAGCTCAGTAGAGAGGATCATCGGCTGCAGTCTGCCTCCATTGCAGATCTACTATAACAGATGCAGAAAGAGAGTGGACAAGACCATTGACTCGACACATCCTGCCAACCCTATGTTTCACAGGGGTGAAGTACTGGACTGTCAAAACAAGAACTAAAAGGCACAGAGTTTCTTCCCACGGGCTGTGGCCCGGCTCAATGTCAGTATGTGCAGATCTCTCCTACAGTAACATAGATGCTGCACCTGGAAGACTGAACAGTACACTTGTGCCAAAACCTCCTAACAGGCCAAGAACTCTTTGCTTTATGTTAGGTACATAGGACTGTGTATATTGCTTATCTTGCTACATAGTATACACTGCACAGCCATTCAGTGACCTCACAATTTAATCTCACGTTGGTTAGAACTAGTTTGCATGGACACGTGGAGTACGGTGCTCCTGCATCTTACACGGTCAATTGGTTCCACAATCCACCACAATACTCTAAAACAATGTACACCCATGACTCTTTTGTAAAAGTGCATATTTACTTTGCATATACACATATTCCCAATCTTTCATATATATAATTTGTATGTGTATAATAATGCCTGGATTACAGAGCTGTACCTATACAATATAAAATCTGTGTAAAAACAGTACAGTAGTTTAGGAAAAAATTACAAAAATTATTGTACATACACAGTACAGTATAATACTGTACAAACTTTCTTAGGACCAATATCGCAAAAGGTATCAAAAACACAATTAGCAAATGCTAAAAACTGTACAATTAGGGAATGCTAAAAATAGCACAATTAGCAAATGCTAAAAACTGTACAATTAGGGAATGCTAAAAATAGCACAATTAGCAAATGCTAAAAACAGTACAATTAGGGAATGCTATAGTACAGTACACAAATAGCGAATGCAGCTCTGCCACCAACCAGTGCTGGACAGCAGCTGAGTTAGGATGCTGGCCGGTGGATGTCTCAACAGACAGCATGCTGACACAAGCCGCGCTCAATCCATGCTTACACACTTTGCGTACCAGATTGAAATTGTGCATTTTGGTTAGTTTTAAAGCTTATATATTATATTCTTTTTTTATCTGCACTCATTCAAAAACCGCATAAGATGCAGGCTGACTGTATATATATTTATGACATTTACAATTTGCAGTTTACTTCCACATACGTTGACCTTTATTAAATGTTTATTATCTTGCCATTTTCTTGGAATGAACGTCGAGTCAAATTCCTTGTTAGTATGACTTTGCTCAGCCAATCAAACTGACTCTGATTGTTGTGTGCCAACATGTCCAAGAACGCCTGGCAACAATGATCAGCAGCTACTTAAAACTGGACACCTGTATAGAAGTGAAGAGCTTATTACATGATGGGATGCATTACAGGGCACCTGCAAATATCACCTCACTGAGCTCCACCATTTCTTCAGCATTCCTGGGATCATTTGGGATCAGTGTCACGGTTTCACTGCAGTTCCCTGAGTTCGGAGTCCCAGTCCACAGGCCTGGCAGACACACTAGAAAGCACATGATGCATAGACAAATGGCTGGCTCTACTTACAGGCAGAATATGCAGCTATCTAAGGCCCCCAAATTCACCACGTTGTGGAGGAAGCAAAATGATCATCAGTTTTCTTGGTAGCCCCCCCCCCCATGTAAAGCTTTGCCTCGGGTCCCTGAAAAGGCAGAGCCAGCCCTAGATACACTACAGCCACAGACATTGTACAATATACTGTTATTTACTTTAATCCAGTCAGTTAGCCAATGAGGGTGGCATAGTGGCTCAGTGGGTATAGCTGTGACCTCTCTGTAGGCTAATCCAGGTAAGGTAAAGGGGGACACACCTGTTTTTCCACTGCGATTGTTAGTGACAGCAGGAAGAGAGGAAGGAAGGAAAAAATAGGAAGGAAGTCACCTGGCCTGAGCAGAGAAGGCGGAGCTCTGGAGTCCATCTTGGGAAAGACTCTTGAACAGAGGGTGGATCTCAATACGAAGAATGCAAGGACCATACTTGTGGTCTTGGCAAGACCAGTCTTTCTAACTTGCCTTCGAAGAACGGACTTGGGGCGCAATGCATCATGGGATTGGTCTCATTCGGCGAGGATGCAGCTGATGAATCCTTGATATTTGGGGCAAGATCAACATGATGTTTTGCAGCCAGAGGGTGGATCATCCCTGGTGAAAGAGACCAAGACTTGGGCCCATTTTTTGGACATTTGTCAAATCTCAGTTTGATATTTTGGTGGTTTTGTGTGGGGTGATAGAAGCAATGCTAATTAAACCCCTATGTCTTGCACTGTCTATCAGTGTCCGAGATTTTCGGTAACGAGTGTTACGGGATAAATGCAATTTTGCATGTTGACTCTCCAACCATCCCAACTGTCCCACAACCCTCAGCTACAGAGACTGGCATGTTGTGGGTTTTTCTACCCCCACACACATAACTCTGATAACAATCTCTTCAGTCCCCAGCCCTGGAAACATCTCCCTTCACATTTGCTTTTGTGTTTTCCGAGCCCAGCTGTTTGTTGGTGAGTGTGTTGAGTTAGCCCAACTCCTGCCCGTCCTCGTCTAACCCTGCAAAATGCTACTTTGTAAATAAATCTGTTCCTCGTTGCTAAATTCCCGTAATTCAGGGTTCGTTTGGTCTCAAATGGATATTCTACAGAAGCAATTCAGTCTAACTCTCATAAGGAAACTGCATGTTGACCAGTCACAAGCTTGGACCAGCCACCATCGAGTTACAGCTCCTACTCAATACCCTGCTGCTAATTAGTTTAGAGTGATAAAGTGCCAGTAAACTAAAAAACATTCACCAGGGGAGGTCAGGGTATAAACATGACTGTGTTTTATGGCTGTAACTTTATCTTGTAGAAGCAAAGTAAGACAGTGCCTTGGTTGTTTTTGAAAAAGTATAGAGGATGTCAGCTTCACAGTCGATGTGTCCATTCGTGTCTCTAGGCCAGTGTTTCTCAAACCAATCCTCCAGGATCCTTAGACAGGGATTTTAGCTCCTGGGAGGGAGGAAAAATGTAGACTGTCTAGGGGTCCCTGAGAAGAGGGTTGATCCAGGTACACTATATGCAGTGCTTGAAGTGGGAACAAATAAGTGCAGGAACTCTAATTTTCCGACATTTGACATTTGTGCGGTGAAAAAAAAATCAAGTCTTTAGGATGTGTTGGTTCAAAAACTATTTTAATTTAATCATTCTTCCAAGCAATAACCTATAGGCATAGGCTACTTTTTTCTAATTCACAAATGGAATACTGAAAAACCATTAAAACAACATGTAGTCTTCTATCGGTCTTGTGATATTGTCTATTCTCGGGCCACTGTCGCTGCGTCGTGTCAGTTTCAGTAAGTACCGGAACGCATGTAAAATACTAATGGTACAGTACACAACAGATACATGTACCATTACAGACCTAGCCATGTGCTGCATTTACAAAATATACAGCTTTCCCAACTTTACAACTGTAAACAGAATAATAATTTTGTGATTTACATGTGTTATGTGTGAAATGCCTGGATTATTAACTGTGAAATGAAAAATGACTTTTGTACCATTAGTAATGCAATGAGAGCTCAACAGGCTGCAGCCGCAGCAGTGAGTGGGGTAGGGGGTGTCGCGACTCTGTCTTCCAGAACCACGATAGGATTATAAATGCTTGTATCACAGTTTCAGTCTCGGTTTCAGAACCACTACACCTTTAATCTATACCCAGTGTTCCCCACAGAATTAGTGGTGGTGGGTGGATGGGGTACCAGTGTGTGTGTGTGCGTGTGTGTGTTCGTGTGCCCATGCGACGCACAACATCAATTTCTTAGATGAATTATCATAATGCATGCATTTCCCACTTTGTCTTTTGCCAATCTCTAAGAAGAAACTGTATTTTAGATGTGCGCTCAAAAAAAAAAAAGAACCAGCTCCTGTGACACATATAATGCGTAAGATGAAGTTCTCCAGTCCGTTCTGCCTTTTACAGGCTCGGTGACGTTTAGTTCATGGGAATTCATTGTGTCCTTAGGAACTAAAGTAGCTGATTCATCGCTAATGACAGCTTCTTTGAATGACAAACCACAATATGCCAGTGCAGGGGCATCAGGAGCGTTTTGAATGTGGGGGGGACACACTGGCGGGGGGTCTGTGGACCCTCCCCTAGAATTTTTTTAAAGAATTAGATGCCATTTCCAGCATTCTGGTGGATTTTTAAAAGTTGTTAAACACCTAATTTTTACTTACTTTCTGCTTCTTTGTAAAGAATTTCCTTATGTCCATTGTGTCTGGGTTGGGAGCAAATATTGCAAACATTCCTCAACCAAGAACACCCTACTGGTACTTAAAGTAAATAAGGCAAAGCTTAGGCTGCTCATAATATTTCATTGTTTAGTTGAACATTAATTTAATGTGGCCTAGGGTTAATTTTGAGGGCATATAACAAAAGAATAAGGTTTTAGCAAAAGTTGGACATCGTGGGATGGCAATGGGGCTGACGTTACCTCCTCCAGTATCGAGCAGCCTGCACCTTTGCTGTTTACTGGTGAGTCGTTGTAGGTAACCCGGAAAACCCGGAGTGGACTTTCATTGGTATGTGTATTCTCATATCCATCAAGTGGAATGGATTCTTTCGCGAAGCAATAGAAACAGCGCTGGGTGAACTAATATTTTATGTTAAATGTGGGAGGGTCCAGACGAATAATTATGAAATGTGAGGAGGACACGCCCCCCTCAGATTTAATGGTGGCGACGCCCATATGCCAGTGCCTCACCATGCCTGTGAAGTTAACTAGAATGTGACTAGCAGGCTAGCAAGTTAATCCGCAAGTTCTAGAGCACAGTGCTGCTGTCTGCTAATTGCTCTATCTATCTATCTATCTATCTATCTATCTAACTATCTGTCCTGTAATCCTGTAGTGAGCAATATCTGATAGTATATCTTACTACATACTTATCTCCTTGGTTTACTGGTCGTGAGAAAATTAGTTTCCCAACGAGCAAGTTGTGTAAGAGGTTATTTACTCTATTGTGTCTATTCAAAGATGGTGATAGGTTATATCTGAAAGCCTGTACGGCTAGTGATGAAGATTTGTAAAAAGACAAAATATATTTTTATATATATTTTATTCAGTATTTTAAATACATAAAATACAATCACTCAAAGTATTCTGTTATAAATTACATCAGATTTTTTTCTATCCAGCAAAATACAAATTACAAAATACTTAATTTTAAAGTAATGAAACACGTATTTTAAATTGAAATCTCTGATTAAAGTGTGGTACTGTCACAGGATACCACCTTTGTGATAAGTTCATTTGTGAATTTTCTACCTTGCTAGATATTCCACGGTCAACTCTACGTGGTATTATTGTAAAGTAGAAGCATTTAGGAACAACAGAAAGCCAGCCATGAAGTGGCTGCCCATGTGAAGTTACAGAGCGGGGTGACTGAGTGCTGAAGCCCATATTGTGTAGAAGTTGCCAGTGCTCTGTAGACGCAGTAACTGAAGAGTTCCAAATCTATTGGCATTAACTCCAGCACAAAACTGTGCGCCAAAATCTTCATGGAATGGGCTTCCATGGCCGAGCAGCTGCATGCAAACCTCACATCACCAAGCGCAATGCCAAGCGTTGCATGGTGTAAAGCACGTTGCCACTGGACTGGAAGAGTGGACATGTGTTGTGTGGAGTGATGAATCACACTTCTCTGTCTGGCAGTCTGATGGATGAGTCTGGGTTTAGCGGTTGCCAGAACGTTACCTGCCTGACTTCATTGTGCCAACTGTATCATTTGGTGGAGGAGGGATAATGGTATGCGGTTGTTTTTCAGGGGTTGGGCTAGGCCCCTTAGTTCCAGTGAAGGGAACTCTTAATGCTTCAGCATGCCAGGACGTTTTGGACAATTCTATGCTTCCATCTTTGTGGGGACAGTTTAGGGAAGGCCCTTTTCTGTTTCAGCATGACTGTGCTCCAGTGTACAAAGCAAGGTCCATAAAGACATGGCTGGGTGAGTTTGGTGTGGAAGAACTTGACTGGACCCACAGAACCCTGACATCAACCCCATTGAACACCTTTGAGATGAACTAGAATGGAGATTGTGAGCCAGGCCTTCATGTCCAATGTACGTATCTGATCTCACAAATGCTCTTCTGGACGAATGGGCAAAAATTCCCACAGCCACACTCCAAAATCTCGTGGAAAGCCTCCCCAGAAGAGTGGCAGCTGTTATAGCTGCAAAGAGGGGACCAACTCCATACTGATGCCTATGGATTTATAATGGGATGCCATGAAAGTTCCTGTAGGTGTAATGGCCAGATGTCCTAATACTTTTGTCCATATAGTGTAGGTGCCATCTTGAGGACCTGGAAAAACAAGGAGCAGGGCATCAGTGAGGAGTCCATCAGGTTGAGAGCTGGCAGGACAGGAAAGACTCAATAATGGCTCTCTTTAAATCAGAGCAAAGCAAAAATACACAAAGGATAGAGTCTCAAGATTAGGACAACATCTTTAACTTGAGGATGACTGCACCAACGAGTACAGGATAGGAGTTATTGGCCAATACTCAATTACTGCCAATACTCAAATGGTATAATGTAACAATGGTTTAACAACAGAGAAGCTACAAGAGTATATAAGTGTCAAACTTTAAGGAGCATAAGGGCTAAGTTTGTCTATAATACTAACAACTTGGTTTTACTTTGGAAGATTTTGGGACTGAAATCGGACCTGATGCTGTAACTGTGCTATGATACGGATCTGTTCCTCCTTGGCTTTCTGAGGTCTCTTCCTGTCCATCCTCTGAAGAACCATGCACGGTGTCCTCAGCAAGGCAGGCCTCCCAGTGGCACTGTCACCGCAGGCCTGCCCCCAGCATGGCTTACCACCACCAAAGAAGGTCACTCCAACAACCTCCTCATCTGGATCCCGTATGCGGTGAAAGCACAGGACGATCAATACTGAACTAACAGCATATTAGGCAAGACATATTTTGCATGGGCCATTCATAAACATAAATCATTTGACATGTGATATTTATCAGTTATTAGTAACTAGTAATTATATGTACACAGTCGTTGCTATAATGAGAAGTTTATGTGCAATTTAACCTTTATATGCTAATTCATACTTTATTTGCAGTATACAGGTTAAAATGCAACACGATTTCTTGTCATAGCAGCACAAATGCACATAAAATAAGTTACAACAAGAAATTTACCCATTTATCACTTTATATGATGAATGTGTACTTGTATTCCAGTTATGTGATTCTCTGGTTCTACTTAAACATACGTCACAAACAACCAGGAATGATCTATATACATTATGCAATTAGCTAATTCAGTAGCCATTTCTCTGTTTTTTTTTCAAAGTAGACAAAACTGCAGGAGCCTGGTCTTTGTGGTCATCAACTAGCAATAGCAAAGAGAAGATACATTTTGCTGGCTTATAAACGAGAGAACTGGGGTGTTTATCGATGTGCATACTTGATTGTACTGGTGTTCTAGAGTAATCATTTTGCATCATCTTCCATTGCCAAAGACCAGTTCCAATACTAAGAACAGAAGTACAGAGGACGGGAAAAATCCCCCGATGTCGTTCTTGCCCCGCCCCAAATATCAAGGATACATCAGTTGCATCCTCGCCAAACGAGACCAATCCCATGATTCATTGCATTCCAGGTTCATTTTTAGGAGGCAAGTCTGCAAGATCACTCTCGCCAAGAACAAAAAAAAAAGAAAGAAAGAATCTCTTTGTTTGTGAAAATAGCATCACTAGTCCCATCTGCCGAGGATGTGTGGAATATCTTCAGATGCTCTAATTCAGGCAGCTTTGCCATGTATAGTACAGGGTACGATGAGGCAAGCTGGCAAATCCTGAGCAGAGCAAACTGAAGCTTGGGAGTGAGCTCAGCCCTTTGACAGGCTTCCAGAATAATGTCCAAATGGCTGATTACACGTCATTTAGAATCAGATGTTCTCTGTTCGCAAATGTGCTCCAGCAGCTGTCACGTATACACCCGTCCTTTGGATGAGAGAAAGTTAATGCTGTTTACATGTAATTAGCTTCTGTTTCAGCTGGGCTTCATTCTTACAGATATTTATCAAACATCTACCCAGTTTCTATCGTATTAGGTAATAATTCCACAGCAGGAGATCCACACATGCTAGCTGCCTACTGTGTAGCTCTGGAGAAGGTAGATGTTGACTGTATTGTAGATCTGAAGATGTTACGTCAACCACAGTACAGAGCTACAGAGTGCAGAATATATGGCAAGAAAAAACATTATGGGTTCCTACCTGCGTAGTGAAACGGATCATGGGGGGAACAGTGTTCTGACGACAGGGCCTACCAGTCTTTGGTTATGCCCTTTGTGTGGAGGGAGGGAGCGAATGAGGGAGGCCTAATTAAGGCTATTCAGGCGGACCGGCACGACAACGGGCTCCATTCAAAGGAACTTCTCATCAATCAGCCACCTTTCATAAAAAAACCAAAAACTCTTTAAACATGCACTCATATAAACTACATATAATCACACGCACCCCATGACCCTCTATTGCACAATTAGTGAGGTGAGTTGTAAGATGGACAAACACACACACACAAACAGACACACAGACAATCCCATGTTTCTCCAAGAGTTCCCTGATTTCCTCTGTCTCTGCTAGAATAGACATTCAAAGGCAATGTTAATTAATGTTACCTTTAGATCCACGCTTCATCCCAGGGATTTTTAGCCTGCTGTTTTCCTTATACTAATTACGTTAAGTGTTTATAAACACGTAATCATAATAAATTAAAAATTAAACAGACCCACCACAACTACAAGCTAAAAGAAACGGAAAAACCCTGATTTGCATGTAATTGGCATTTCTACCAGCTCTGTACTGTTGCATTTTCTAAACATTTGCATCCTGCAGGCTATGTCCCATGCATAGTGCAGGTTATGTTGCATGCACCCTGCATGTTATGTTGCATGCTTCCTGCAGTCTATGTCCCATGCATCCTGCAGGATATGTTGCATGCACACTGCAGGTTATGTCGCATGCATCCTGCAGGTTATGTTGCATACACCCTGCAGGTTATGTCCCATACTGTACATACTGCAGGTTATGTTGCGTGCACCCTGCAGGTTATGTTGCATGCATACCGCAGGGTACGTTGCATGTTCCTTGCAGGTTTCCCATAGGTAGGAAGATAGGAAATGCATATTGAACCACAACATGTGGCTTTGGGACAGTGAAGAAATGCCTGTAGAGAGGATCGATCCCCCCAGGGCCAGAATACCCCGGAACGGAAGGTGACATGTTCCTGATCCAATTTTTAGGATTGCTGAACTTTAATCAGCTGTTGCTCCAGTTACTTATTTAATCGTCCAATGTTTGATATTTGTAACATTCTCTGATTGTTCATAAACATTACCGCCAATATTCATGTAGTAATTTAATAAAGAGTAATGCCAAAAATGCTAGTTTTTCTACAGATTTGGCCACTAGTGTAATGCAAATATGCAGAAACAGGAGACAAAGCAATGAAGAACCAGCTGCCTGTCTGATCAGAATCCCACCCAGGGTATCTTGGTATTCTTGCACCTGAAGGGCATCAAGATGCCAACTATGTGCTAGGGATCTACCAGTGGTTTTCCTTGGAGCAGCTACTTTGTTTCCTTACAAAACGTTAAGGGGTGGGACTTACCCCGAGCAGGATGAAGTCCCCACACATTCAGACCAGGAGAACAATTTCATTATGTCTTAACTAACTTTGCCATCATTCAAATGCAATCAGAAGCTCCAGGAAGACCGAACCTGCACCGGGCTGCTGAAGAAGATCCCATCGAGGATGAAGAAGAACCTGCCCAGTGGCCACTCACACTTGATATTCTCACACAATTGTTCTCCAGACTCATGATGAAGCCTCTTGGGCTGCTGGTGAAAGACGACATTAATCTAGCAGTTCATTGTAGCACTCTTACTTCTGAACTTCAATAAGAGATACAGTAAACAAACCTGCTGTATGTCTACCCTGCCAGTAGGTGACAGTAGAGCTCTACTGACAATTTTCTGACCAGTGACCAATGCAGCTGTAAACATTTACCTTTTTGAGGGTTTTGTGGCCATCTCTAAAGGAACGGCTTCATCCATATCGTCCAAGCATAGAATATTGAGCTGAAGGTGATGACAGATCATGTTGATTCTTCAAAAAGATTAGTGAAGAGTGACCTTATGGAATCCTTTGCAGCTTTGAAATGACCTCCTCCTTTGTCCTGTTCACAACATTAATGTTCCCAACTGCAAACACTGGCTATGAAATGATAATCAACACACCAGCACCCATGTCTATGGAAGCTGAAGCTCTGTTTCCCAATCCGGTCCTCAGGGACTCACAGTCAGTCCATGTTTTTGTTCCCTCTGAACCTGCTACCAGACAGCCCACATTTTTGCTCCCTCCCAGATCCCTAGGGAGGAAAAATTTGGACTGTCTGTGGGTCCCCGAGGAACAGAATGGGAAACATTAACTATTACCGTCTCTCACAGTCATCATACTCGATTTGAACAACATGACCACTCTGATTTGGAGGCCATATTCTTGATTCAGTGTTCAGGAAACTTGTAAGTTGTACAAGATAAGTACCAGCATTTTCCCTTTCACTGTGGAGAGCTGATGGTGCTGCTCACTATAATCTGGGCCGGCCATAGGTGTTCTGGCACCCGAGGTGAGAGTCTGTTGAGCCCACCCCCCAGCAGAAAGCAAATTGTGACAGTTCATTTACATTAAAGACATTAAGGTTCCTGAGGGCTGCTATTAGAACTAGTGTAAATAACTGTAATGTCAGAGAATGCAACCAGAGATATTTCTTCAGATTTTTTTCAATCATTCTTTTGTGCCCCCTAATCAAATACTGTAGGGCCCTAGGCGACCCCTATTTGCCTATGGTGGTGGGGTGTTGAGTGAATAATGGATATCATTATGCACCATGCAGCATTTTGAGTTCATTATGGTGTCTGCCTATTACTGACACTGGCACATAGTTGGTGTATCCATCCATCCATCCATCCATCCATCTTCAGATATAGTGACAACTAGGTGTATATGAGGTAAATTAAGTACTAACACTAGAGCCAAAGGTCTTAAGGTCTTTAGCCATGACTCTGAATAGTTATGTGGTATGAGAATGCACAGGTTCCAGCAAATCTACGCCGTAGTAAATATTGCACAAAGTGTTGTAAGAGATATTATTGATTCAAATCAATGGAAGAATGCAGGAAATTACAATAAGACTTTCTTTGAAGGTATCAATTACTGGGAAGTACAATGGAGCTGGCATCGATCTGTGTGATCCCTTGATTGGACTTCTCTCCATTCCCACATACCAGAAACAAACCTTACAAACAAAGAACCCTGTAATGGTAAACAGGCCTGTATATCTGTCTTTGAACGGAAAGGAAACATGGCGCTCTGGGTGGCGAGCTGCGGGGTGTTTTTTGAGAGTAGGGGGATTGCTGCCACCTTCCGTGTGGAACGCCAGATCCTGAATGACGTCCACTACATCCCGACTGTACACTGTATGAGATCCAGATGGATAAAGAGATCAAGATCAAAAGGAACAAGTCCTTGACAGAAAGTGCACGTCGTATTCTCATAAAAGTCAACAAGACACATCATATGACACACAAAAATAAATGAAGGCAGGCAGGGTGGAGAAACTGTGCCCACTACATCACTGAAATCTGGCTTTTTGCACATCTTATGCAACATGTTGTTGTTCGCCTTTGCCGTTTGTTCTGCAGTGCTGTTACCGATTTGGAAAACTCGCTCATCTACCTGTAGCGCTGTCGCTGTCTTGATGATCAGACCCTAAGGATGAAGCCTTACTTGACAGTGTCATCTGAGCGAGGAAGAGCAGACGGGTGAGACACCTACCTGCAGGTGTCCCCGTCGCTGCCGCAGGTGTGGGCGTTTCTGCTTGGCACGGACTGTCTACCGTGCTTCTGCTGTACTTGAACTTTTCAACTTAGTCCAGCTGTGGAAGAACAAGGCAGGTGAGCTGTGCTGCCATCTATAGGCCATGCGTGGTGTCAGCAGGCTGACTGTGAATGTATCTGCCTGATTTAATTATTGATCTGCTTTTTCTCTTCCCAAAGTGACTCGAAATTTTACCACATTTTTCAGATTTATCGCATGTGTGTTTCTTTTGAAGCGACACAGGCGAACGGCTGATCAAGGCGTCCCACAGCTGTGGCTTGCCACTAACTGACAGGCTCCAGGGCATAAACCCACTCTCTCAGTCAGTGAGCCCCCTGCTGGCCCGCCTGCGCTAGGGCGCCCGTGGTGAATAAGCAGTCCTGTCACACAACTTTGCCAGCCCCTGAGATGAGTATCTCGGTTTTATTTACTCTCGAGGACACAAACAGCAAGATGGCAACTGTCATAATAGTCATCGCCGAGCACCCCTCAGTAAGACCTGCAGAGAGTTTGATATGGGGTGGGGGGAACTTAATAATTTAAATATAAAGGCCTATTTTTTGGGGAGTGACGAATGAAGCCAAATTAAATATTAGGCTATACGAAATGTGCTGAAGTGCTGACTGTAAAACTCCTTTATACCAGGAGGGGGTGTTGCACTTTGAGTCTCCTAATTTAGGTGCAGCCTATCTTGCTAAATAATAAGAGTGGATTTAATTATCAGATGGCTATGAACCCAAAATTAACTAGTCCTTATCCTTACGGTGGTCTGGCCTTCACTTCATTTCCTCATGCAAACCAGTGGTACTTTCTGCTACACAAAGTTTTTGTTTTTTATATTCTACTTATTTACAAAAATTTACCGTTAGCCCTCAACAATTTTTATTTCTTTCAAAGCATTCTAGCGTATCAGTTGTGCTGATGAATTTTGCCTAAAAAGCAGATGCTGCATTTTATTTGTTGAGGAATGCAGTTTTTCTGTGGGCTGTCAGTGGTAACAGGATGCGTGCTCAGTCTAACACGCATGTGGGGGCTCATGCATGTGCGACAATGTGTCTGAGGCAATTTTCATTTCTGTTTTGCCGGTGTCCTGGGCTCCTACACATACTGCTTCACCTTTCCATCTGATCTGTCTTAGTCATAAGCACAACTGTCTCTTACTCAATCTGCTGTCTTTTCTCTCACTGTTATGAACAAACAAACAAAAACAAACAAATATACATGGTGGTGCTTTGTGTTGTGACTGCCTTTCACCTCTCTCTCTCTCTCTCTCTCTCTCTCTCTCTCACAGACACACACATACTGTGACACTCTTGTAGCTGTTCAGCTTGTTGACTTTGTCCAGTGGTGCTTTCTGCTTTTTAACAGCGTGCCTGCAATCACACACTCTAAGTACACTGCTCAGACGTTGGAACAGTCTGTTTGTGACCTGCTCAGTTTGTGACCTGCTCTGTTTGTCATTTGCTCACTTTGTGACCTGCTCCGTTTGTAACCTGCTCATTTTGTGACCTGCTCAGTTTGTGACCTGCTCTGTTTGTCATTTGCTCACTTTGTGACCTGCTCCGTTTGTAACCTGCTCATTTTGTGACCTGCTCAGTTTGTGACCTGCTCTGTTTGTCATTTGCTCACTTTGTGACCTGTGATGCCTCCAGCACAGCACTGCATTGTTGGACTAAAGCCTCTTCCACCCATAAGACGATTCTGTTCTCTTTATTTATGTGCCGGTGGCCCCTTGATATTCCTCATTCTCTCCCGGGTGGATGGCAGCTTTTCAGGGGATGAAGCTCCTCCTGGAGGCTGTGACTCGCTCCTAAAGAGACCCTACATGGCATTGTGTGACCTGGGCATGGGTTGGGGTCCGGCAGCGGCAGTGGTGGCGGTGACAGGTGTGGAGGCGGTTCCGGCGGCCCTGGCCTCGCTGATCCCGGTCCTGATACCGCTGTGCTGCCAGCAGTGTATCACAGAGACTGAGAAACGCAGCAGGATGGTGCCTCTTCTCCTTCTGCTCGCCCCCCATCATGGGACTCTGTAGCTTCATCCTCACCTACCTCACTAAGCAGTACTATCTTCTTTGCATCGACCGACGTGCCCACTGGGGGGGCTGTTCTGCCTCTGCCCATGCCTGGATGCCATGTGGCCCAGTGTGTGTAGCTGGATCGCGGTTGGATTCTGCCGACTGTTGTGTCCCTGGGCCAGCCGGCCTGTCAGCACCACCTGCTGGACCTCCTGTTGGTCCTGCTCCAAACGGTGCTGGTGGGCGTGGCCTGCGGCCTGTGCAGGGAGAGAGATGCAGCACTGCATGGGGTTTTCCCTCTCTGCAACCAGGACAGGAGGAAGGGAAAGCTCATGGGCACAAATTATTGGGTCAGAGAGATAGAACCTTATCGGAGAACCTACAGGAGCAACCCAGGATGAACAGTTTGATAATTCTGAATCACCTTTGCATATTTCAGAATGACCACGGGGAGAACATGCAAAATTCCACACGCATGGAACCCTGGCAGAAACTCAGCCACTGCACTACCCCATATAGATATTCAATTGTCTGTAAATAAACAGGCCTATTTAGTAATTAAACCAATACTAATAGCCTACAATGTAGTATCATCATTATCAGTGAAATATACATAGATTAAACTCCATTCAGTACATAGATCAGTGATCTTCAAATCTGGGCCTCAAATCCAAATCCAGGCCTTGTTTTCAGTTCTCCCAGGTAGTTGGTTTAATAATTACTGATTCTGATTGGCCAGAGGCTTCATACCCAGCTCACAGGTAGAGGAAGGCTGGAAAACCAGCAGGGCTCAGCCCTTGAGGATCGTGATTTGAATAACCATGACATAGATTCTGATATTAATCTGGCCTCAGTTGTTACAGAAGCTCACCGATAATACATTAAGCTTAGGGTTATATTTGTGTCCTTCTGGTTGCCAATAAGCCTGGCCGACTTTTCTTTACTGAGGACAGGGATTTGAAGTACGGATGTGCAGATCAATACTCAAATATCGATTCTTTCAATTTTAATGTCTTATTTTGAGAATCATCAACGTTATAGACACTTTTTTTAGATCTGGTAATTTAAATGTTTATATTATTGTAGAGAGCCGGCCATACAGGGTCGCCCATATGGGGGGAGAAAGGGGAAGACTTTCGGAGCCCCAGTGGGGAAATTGAGCTATCGACCCCCCCAGTCAAATTCTACTGTCAGGGTTGGGCTGGATCCAAATATTGATATCGGGGTCAGTACTGGCGATACCAACCTTGGTATTCCATCAAATTTGATCAAAAAAAGATATAGCTAAAATATTGTCATTTGATTGGCTGTAATTGTGTTGCCCTCTGTGATGTGATAGGCTGACACGCGCTATCAAACAATGCCTCATATACACAGTTTGTCAAAGTTCCTCAGTTTCTAATTGTTTAAATTTTATATGACAATAAGTGTATATATTGTTTATATTGCTCAGTCCTGTGCCCTGCATTATATGCAAAATAATGGGGTTCAGTCTAATTACTACATTATCCTGATAGTCTGACAAGTTTTGCAAACTTAAATATCTTTGGAATGTTTTTTCACCAGTCAGCTCCAAATAAACAGACATGATAAATACAACAAATAAATGCATAACTTGCATTATAGCCCACAAGACACACAACTATTTTATTTTAGTTTTGCTGTATATTTATTAATTTATAAATGATAAACAGTTGATTCATAAATTTATTCTCTCTATGAATTCATAGTATTGCAGCTTTAATATAGGCTGTTTGTTTTAGATTTTAGCAGATAGTCCAGTGGCACTTGATCATAAGACTGCAATAAGCCTTGACCCTGTGGCGCAATGGTAGCGCGTCTGACTCCAGATCAGAAGGTTGTGTGTTCAAATCACACCAGGGTCACTCTTTGTAGTCTGAGGCTCTAAGCCAGTGACTAGAAGCTCCCCCGGTTGAGAGAATAGTAACATCTTTATTAATATAAAGAGACTTTTATGGCCATGGTGTGTAATGGATAAGGCCTGTGTGCTTGTGATCAGAAGGTTGTTGGCTCAAATCTCATGCTCCATAGAAGAACCACATCTCTGTTGTGGCCATAACCCCCTAAAAATGTTCCACGGCTGCTGAATGTATGGCTGCCCCTGTCCCCAAAGCCAAAGCTTTGCTGTCACCCCGGTGTATGTCAGGATGGTATATGTGAAGAAATACTTCCCAATGTGTCTGTTCTCATGCTTGTAAAATGGCAAATAAAGTCTCCTTTCACTTTTTAACACAGAAGGAATTTTTAAAGTATTAAATGTTTGCCAATTTTCTCTGATCGTGTATAGACATGCAGTATGGTTTATTGACGCGTGTACTGCCTGCTTTTCTGTGTGACTGCTTGTGTCCTGTGATGGACTGGCATCCCATCCAGGGTGTACTCTAACCTTGTGCCCCTCTGTATCCCTGACCAGGAAAAAGATGGATGGATGGATGGATGGATTGATTAGTGGATATTTTTCTTTTTCTGAAAATTGCCCACTAGATGGCAGTACTACTGCAACTATCCATTACTTTTCCGATTTTAATAAACACGTGATGTTGTCCCCTCTGTCTCAATAACACATGTGCAGCAGTCCTCATATTTCTATTTGTATAATGACTGATTTAAAATAACCTATAAAGCAGAAAGAACATGCAAACAGCGGGTGTTTAGAGCAGCGTTGGGACTCGTGGCAGCTGGGCAGACCCCCCCCAGATTGCCCTCCCCTCGCTTCTTAATAACAAGACAGTTTGGCAAACTAAGGCACACCAGGGAACAAACTCAGAGTTTAAACTTTAAACACTGACAGAATGTTTTAATTTCTAATTCTGATTTTATTTATTTCAAGTTGTTGATAGACAGTATACTTGCAAATTTAAAACAAATTAAATTACAGTACAATGACAGGACAAAAACATAAAGTAACTAGCACGGACATATATATGAGTATGTTTTCTTTAAATAAGTGGACAATACATGGAATTTCACCCAGACAAATTCCTCAAATAGTTTACCTTCATCGTGTTACCGTCTCAATTCACATTCCACGTGGTATTTCACTCCTGTTTCTGCTTACAAACCATAGAGATGTAAAGTTCCAAAGCTTTACCACTCATGGGCCATGCAGCACATAACCACTGCGACACCCAGTGAACAGTCTCACATCCCTCAATGCAGTGAATAATATAACACATTACATGGTGTAACGTCCTCTCCGGAGGAATGACTGCTGTGGTAGTAAGGAACGTGGGGTCAGCGTTAGGGGCAGACAAAATCCTGCAGATACAAAGGGAGCAGTCTGTCCCGCATTCCAAAGCTAGGCACCATATTTGCTGTTACCCATGTTTTTTAAGTAAGTCCAGGTTTCAACTGTAGGCAGCTATAGCTCGTGCACATGCCAAACTGCATACCAGCAACACACATGCTATTATTTCAGGCAGTCGCCTCCAAACCAGCGCTATTACCAACCAAATGACACACCTGGCTTCCTTTGTACAGTCTAAAGCTGTGTTTCTCAAGCCGGTCCACAGAGACTCCCAGACGGTCCGTGTTTTTGGTCCCTCTCAGCTCCCTCAGCTGTGAGAGTCCACATTTTTGCTCCGGGGTAGGGAGTTGGGAGGGAGCAAAACCGTGAACCGAATGGGGGTCTCTGAGGACCGAGTTGAGAAACACTGCTATAGACTAATATACGATGAACTACACCCACCTCAAAAAAATGTTCGCATGCTGCCACAACACACATTTCTCTCAAAAGGATCAGAATAAAGCCTCGGGATTTTGCTCGTTCACCCCCTACGTTAATCTCAGAGTGTAGATGTAAAGTGTAAAAAGCAGCTTTCCAGTTCCTCCTTGAGACTTTTCTTCTCCCTCCATTGTCTATCTTCACGACATGGCTGGTTGGTGGAAGCCACAATGACTGTTCCTAAGAAGAGGCGAACAATAGGATGATATAGTGGTGAAATATGACCCAGGTGCCATCCGTTCACCCAGGGACAATTCCCCTCTTCCTATTGGCAGACATGATGCATGCAATATCATTTTTGGGCAACTTGCACTATGGTGAACAACCATTGTTATTTTTTTTGTTCTTGCACTTTGTTACTCATGTTTATGTCTTGCACTGTGTCTACTGTAAATTTTTGTATTCTTATTTGTATCCCTACGTGTATTTCAAATACAAGGACCTGACTTTCGCAGTGGTGCAGTGGTGCAGTGGTTAGCACTGCTGCCTCCCAGTAAGAAGGTCCTGGCTTCGGTCCCTGGGTCGCGTGTAGGTCCTTTCTGTGCGGAGTTTGCATGCTCTTCTTATGTCCATGTGGGTTTCTGCCAAGGGCTCTGGTTTCCTCCCACGGTCCAAGTGTGTGTGTAGGTTAATTTGTGACTCTAAATTGGCCCTGTGAGTGTGTGTGGGCTCCTTCCCAGGGTTCCCACAGGTTCCTGCCTGAGCCCATTGTTCCCAGGATAGGCTCTGGTGATCCCAGTTGGGATTAAGAGGAGATGGACCTGGAATTCACTTAAACACTGAGTTCTTACCACATGCTGATTGGTCAGTCTACTATAATCATGCATGTTTCACTAATGATAATGTGAAACAGCTAGATGAGTCTTTCAATCAAGGAAACAATCCACACTGCAAAAAGAATCCACCCTGATATGGATTAGGTGGTCACCCTATTATTTACACATAGTATTTTGTGGAATGTTTATCCTGTATGTCATGTAAAATTGTTATCTCTATTTTTGGCAGTGGACCACAACCAATTGTGATGTCATACATACTGGCAATGAATTAAGTTCTGGTTCTGATTCTGTTAGTTTCACAATGAAAGCAGACGCAGACGCAGCTGAAACGCAGAGGCTGGCAGCCCACCTGCAGATTCGGGTGGAGCACTCGTAGCTGTCCCTGCAGAAGGCCCCAAAGGGCTTGCTTCCCAGGGTCCTCCACAGAGGCGTCATGCGCACTGCCTGTCTCAGTAGCCACGTGGATTCTCTGTGGACCGGCTTCTCGGCCGAGTCTGACCTTCCGCTGCTGGACACCTGTCACATACACAGCAGCGGAGATTCTCCATGTGGGACAGTACAGACCAAAAGCCCAACTCTACTGGATAAGCAGCTGAATAATGGATTGGCTTATCATTACCTTCATCGTAAACTCAGATTCGTATGATACATTCAAATTCCTAAACATCAACCACAGCTCACAGAAACCAAAAAGAAAAATCACACTTAACCGGAGCGGATATTTTACAAAAATAAACTGCACCTTAACGAAAGTTTGTTCTTAGAATCACACCACTATATTCTCACAGACGTGTGCAGTATATTAAAAATGACATCAATGAAAAACATTTGTGTCATTTTCTCCATATTATTAACTTTTATTAGTCATATTTATAGTTTCATAACAGTTGCAGTAGTATTTTTAAGATTAATCTACTTTATCCTGAATTAAAGAGAGGATAACCTAAACTACATTAACGAATGCTGATAAATAATATTCCATGCATAAGAGTTTAAAGTAGATGTCCTCTTACCTGATGGATAACCAGGATAAGCAGGAAGCCCAGGGCCCCGCCTGTCCTGCTGCACATCGCCGCTCGCTTGTTGCAGGAGGTCTTTCTGGAGGCCATGGACATAATGGCTTGCAGATGTTTCTGTGGGGGACAAGCATCGCGTTGCCTCTTTATATCCAACGTCAGCTCCACCGAGGATTCTCCTGCCCCCCCCTCCATACGCGCCGGGGTCGTTCCGAACCCTCGTTGGGGTCACGTGGCTCTAGATGCTTTCAAAGCCGACAGATGTACTTTGGTGGGTCCTGTTATGAGTCAACAGCTCTGAGCGCCAATGGCAGGAGGATGGGTTAAGGGTGGAAGCTCGGGGCCAGCGAGGACGCGGAATCGGGGGCCGGCACCCAGAGCTATAGGAAGTCACTGGAATCATCACAGACGCTGCACAGGCTGGGGGGGGGGGCACCCTGCAAAGCCCACAGAGGCGGGACTGGACAACTGGAAACTTCCAGAATTCTTCTCCACTCTAATTAAAACTTCATATAACAATGGAAATTCTCCCACAATAAACCAGTGTTCCTTCCTCCTCACGCATGCAGTTTAAGCAAGCATTTGGTCAAATGAGTAACAGCTGCTCACATAAAGCCTTTCTTGGGGGGATTCGCTGTACATCTGCGAAAGACTGGCATCCCGTCCAGGGCATACTTTAGCCCTGTGCTCCACGCCGCCTGGGATAGGCTCCAGGGACCCTCACCCCCCACAAGCCTGACTGGAATAAGTGGTTAGAAGATGGATGGATGGATGGTTGGATGGTAAACTGTATATTTCTTCTTTCATAGGCGTTACTGATGACAAACAGCAGGTCGAGGTCGCAGCTCAAGAAGCAGATGAGCCAATCAGGTCTCAGCACATGTGACTCACGGACTGTGACCCAGAAGACTGACCAGAAGAGGACAAAAGTCATTATCCGAAAGGCAGCATTCACAGTGTTCAAAGGCAGCATTCACAGTGTTCAAAAGCAGCATTCACAGTGTTCTTGGCTTATCTGGAGCATTTGTACGACAGCCGGTTAATGTCTGTGGCCTCGCTTTTCTTCTCTTACTCATCGACACATCAGTATGGAGTTTCATATGGGTTATACCTATTTTTATATATTTATTTATCATAGTGGTGTGGGGGGGTTCAGTCGCTGTTATTGCCCCCTCTCACGATATGACCTCCTGCCACAAACACAGCGGCTGCATAACCATGTGTCTCTGTGGTTTGCCCATGACTGCGGGTTTACTGTGTCTGTATAACGTGCAGATCCCTCCCATCTGCATCACAGCAGCTACGCTCAGCTTCTGTCTGAACAGAACAGATTTGTGATTTATATCAGAGCACCTTCAGTCGCTGGCTCAGCCCACCTCAGTGAGCTACGCAGCACTGCTGTGGATGCAGCCTGCCTGCCATCAGACAGCACAGCACCCCCCCCCCCCCCCCAGCTGGAAGCACAGCAGGAAGGGACCCATCGCTGACAAATTCATGTTTGTTTAGTTGTACATACAATGTATCTACTGTTAATTAATTTCCTGAATGATATTCCACTTCCGGAATATTCTATTTGTGTACTGTGTATTGTTTAAACTTGTTTTTATCGGTGCATTTTATGTTCCTTGCTACTCTATGCACACGAATTTCCCCTTGGAGTCAATAAAAAAATGCATCATATCTTACATGAACGTGTTTGTGTTCCTTTAGCTTGTGTTATATTACCAAGTTACTAGTGTATCTAGTCGTACAGCACATGGATGTTTAAGTAAGATGACGGAAACAAGGGAGCCACACGACAGACTTACCGCACAAACCCTGCGACTTCACCGTCTGTCGCTCAGCACACTGTCCTTTGGAGAAACAGCCAGTCCTAAGTGCCTCACAATGGGCACAAGGCTTTCAGCAGAGAGGTGACTTTCTGGCTTACTATGAGTCTTCAACACTGACCGTACAAACTGAACTACATCAGTGTTTTCCACTGTGGGTGCAGAATATCACCAAGGATATCCGGCGTTCCGGATGATGAATCCAATTTGACTCAAAGACAACTAACTATCATTGCCTTTGCATCCTTGCTGGCTCGCAGACAAATTTTATTACACTGGAAATCTAGAAATCCACCTAAGGCATCGCAGTGGCTTCGGGATCTGATGTTATACCTACATCTAGAAAAGATTAAATATTCAATTAGAGGTTCTCACAAATTCTTCTATGTCTGGCAACCCTTATTATTGTATTTCACTGCTATAAAGGTACTTCCTTGACATTGTAACGTTCCTGACTATGGTATCCAGATCAATTTACCAATTCATGTATTTTTATTTTTTTTTTCCTCTTTTTTTTTTAAACTATTGCATATCCATCTTTGTTGTGTACTAATCTATTTCATTATTAATATTAGGTAGTATGTTCGGGGTTGGTTGGGGAAGGGTTTAAAATGTAACAATACAGTCTCTGTACAAATAATAGCATCCGTCTTTGGAAGAAAATAATAAAAAAAGAATATCACCAAGGATGCCTCTGACATTAGCGAGGGGGTACAAGCATACAAACCCACTACAAGTATGGAGATCGACCTCCTCTGAAGGGTGAAACACACTCAGGCACAACAGTGGAGGAGAGAGCTGGATATTGAGGGGAGCAGCTAAGTGCAAATATTTATAGGAGGGAAGGAAGGGTCCTGGAGATGAATGAATTCAAATGAAATATTGGGGGTACAAGTTCCCCCCGGTTCCTATGCCCCTGTTTAGGCACCCATGTCAATCTGGGTCCGTTTTCAGTCCCATTCCCAGTCCAACGATTGCATAAAGAATACAAATGTTTTTATCAATGTAAATTTAAAAAGCAGCTGCGGGCAAAGTACTGCTCCAGAAAAATGGGATCAAGCTTTTCATGTTTACAGGACGTTTCCCTAAGCTTCCAATATCCCTGACGACCTCCAAGGAGATCAGGAACCTGCTCTCAGGAACCTGCTCTCAGGAACCTGCTCTCAGGAACCTGCTCTCAGGAACCTGCTCTCAGGAACCTGCTCTCAGGAACCTGCTCTCAGGGCCCATTGCATTGGTTCCCAAGCTGCAGTCCCGCCCACCCAAGTGCGTCTCATTTAAAAAAAAAAAAAAAATCAGAGTCAGAGGGCAGTTTAATTTACTGGAGACGTGCAGGTATATCTGTGAATGTTCCGGTCTCCCAATTGTGATATTCACAGCAACACTGTGAAAGCGATTACAATTCACAGGTCACCATTGCAGCTCCTATAAGGACCACATACAAGTCACAGAATTTAATTATTTACATGTGAAATAATTCCAAATATGCAGCACAGGAATTTTACAGTGTCACTTAAGGGTTAGGCTCATCAAACAAGTTTCAACATCTTTCCTCATGCGGTTTAATTTCCAAGTAGGCCAACTGGCCTGCCTGCTTACCGCGGGAGTAGCCGTGACCTTTGCTGGCACTTTCCCGCTCCTCCAGGAGACGTGGCTGGCCTTCGGCGGATCGCAGACAGACCCGACGCCTTAGCCCAGTGCATCACGTAGCATCTTTTGTGCCAGCAGCGAGCCCCGAGCCATTGACGCTCAACGACCGCGTAAGGTCACTGTGCAGAAAGTGCAGGATCAGTTTTGGAACACGGGAAGTAACACTGAGAGCTGCTGGCATGGCCAGAAGTGAGGAGGGTGACCGCAACATGTGCCCAGAATTTACGCAAAACACCAAGAGCGCACGTAGGCCACGAAGAGCAAGGGGGGAGCCCCTCCCTGAGAGAGGCATTTCAGCAATGCTACACATGGCTGTTGGTTTTCTGCTGTAATACCTCACCTGGTTTTGAAAAGGACAGAAAACCACACAGCCAGGGTGGATAAAAGAACAGCTGCAGCCTAGGGCCCTGGCAAACATCAGAGCCCTGCCCCACCTCGAACAAAAACGAACGACTGGTTAAATAGCATCCGATTGCCCATGCTGATGTCAGTCTAGGACCCCCAGAGAATTTAATCCACCTCTGCACACAGCAGGAGCCTCTGAAATCTGCTGGGTCCCAGGACAGTTACGACAGATTTGAAAATGTCTTAAAGTGTAACCAGCAGAGACCGGCAAACACTAAAGTGAATGTGAGTGGCACACATATACAGCGAAATACAGGCAGGTGATCATGTGACAGGTGCAGGGACAAAGCGCTTTGTGGGAGGCCAGCAGCCCTCATGTTTAACCAGATAAATAGCTTTAAAAGCATGTCCAACACCTAACTGATCTCATGGAGTTAACAATGAGCATTCCAGTAGGAGATTGACATTCACATGTAAACACGCAAGCAAACAGGCCGTACTGCAGTCATAAAACTTACTTTATGCCCAATCCACAGACATCACAAAGCTAACTATACCAGATTACATTAACTGGCAATTTAGGAAGGGTACAATTATTACACGTAAGCCAACCTGCTTACATTGACAGACAGTGTGCAAACCTATTAACAACCAAAAAAAAGAAAAAAAAATGTAAATACTGCTACATTTACAAAACCACTTAAGCTTAAAACTTTCCTCAGGCCTAAAGAGACCAAAATTTAAAGAATCCCTTTGTAGCACTCTGGAGAGACTGTCAGGCCGCTAACTACCACCAGGGGGCGCTAGCGTCATGCTCAGGCATCAGTTCAACACGTCCATCCACAATATGGCTTTCTGAGTTGACAAAGTGACAAAAAAAAAAAAAAACCGTCGATTTGCAAGCAGAGTGTACAAAGTGCATAGCAGTTTTACAAAAAAATGCATTTTATTTTATTTCTTGCAATAAATCATAAAATTTTTTTGTACAGAACTATTCAGTCAACAGAGCCAAGACATTTTCAGAAACACATTGCACACGTCCCATAGATTATAACCCCCCCCCCCTCCGCCCCCCCCAGCAGCCAGAAGATAATATTTTTCTTTTTTTCTTTTTTTTTTTTAAGCATGCATTGGGAGGGCCACTCACGCCGACCCACAAAATGTGCAAGACATGATTTTGGGGAATCAGGAGAGACGGGGGAGCAGTTCAGCTTCCTAACCCTGAAGTCCTACAGCTCCCTGCGTCCGATTAAAAATGAAGAAAAAAAAAATTGGAGTGACTTTCATTTAAAAATCTTGAGGCCAAACCCATCACTCCAAAACAACCAGATTTCCACCAGGTGCTGACAGTGGTGAAGTGCAGAATAACACACATTTCCAATCCCGTGTGCTGCCTGTCGATTTCTCAGGATCGGGACAGAGTGACACGCACACGAACTTGACCGCATCCCAGGAGGCTCCCTGCTTCTCCGGAAGTGCTTCGGTCAGCGGGTGGCGCTGCTGAGCAGAGGGACGCCCGGAAGGAGGCGAACGAGTTTAAAACAAAGACCCAACAGCCAATCATGGGGCGGCAGTGGCTCCATCTCCAGGGGGCGGGGCCACATAACTGGCCCCACCTCCAGCTTACCGACACGTGCAGGACTCTGCGATCATGTCCTCGTACTCCTTGTAGGTGACCGTGCCGTTCTTCTCCATCATGAGCACGCTGATGGGCTTATATTTGTAGGGCACGCAGGAAGGAGGTGGCACCTCCTCGCCAGCCATCATCTCACTGATGAAATTCTGGATGATGGCGTGGTTGGGTGAGTTGTAGCCATAGTGCAGGATGCGGGGGCAGTCGCCCTGGCAGTAGTGGGGATTGTAGGCATGCGGGGCAATTATCCAGTGATCCCAACCCAGGTCCCGGAAGGTGACGCGATACGAGTGCAGTTTGCACTGGTTCTTAGGGGAGGCGCTCTTGCGCACGTAATTGGGAATGTCCAAGCCGATGCTGCCTGGTTCCTTGGACCTCCGGCGGCGGGGCCACACAGACGTGAAGGACGGGGAGACCTTGGTGGGGACAGCCCAGCCTTTGGGGGCCCCGTCCTCCTCCAGGTAGAGCAATAAGTCAGGAAGCCTCAGCAGGGCCCTGGAGGAGGAGATTCCAGGTTTGCCTCCCTGCCTCCCTCCTTCCATCTCCAGAGGCTCGAAGAGGCTGCCCTTCACACACCAGTACTGCATAGCCAGGGTCAGGCGGCTGCCTCTCCGCACGAGCACCTGTGGTGTGACATCCGTCTCGGCCCACTGGTCCAGAGGCCCGAGGACCACACTGCCCTCCAGGGGAACTCCTTGGTCAGACCCAGACTGAGACGAGATGCTGACCTCGCAGGCCACGGGCAGGCCCGATAAGGCAGAGGATCTCAGGTGGATGAAGGTGGCCTTCATCAGCCTCTCCTTGGGCAGGATCTTCAGCTCATAGTCCAGCCTGTATGTGTACTGCTGGTCTAGGATAAAACAGCACATGAACCACAGCTAGATGATTAAACACCCAGCAGTACGAATCAGTGCAACCCTCCACAAGCAGCCTATGCCACCTTAATCACTCAGTATTACAATTCGACAAAATCACTAACCTGAAATACTAGAAGCAATGGTGCTAGGGAGTTGGAACAAACACAAACAAGACCTGGTAAAATTTTAACGACTGATGACGATTCTAAACAAAGGGAAAAGAAAGTGGATGGAGTAACCCACCGAAGGAGCCGGAGGCGCGGCGCCTCTGCACGGCGTCTGGGCGGCTCGGCCGGATCAAGCGGACCGTGTTGCAGCCGAACGCTCGCGACTGCCGGGGTTTCCCGTCCTCGTCTGCGGCTCCCCGGTACAGACTCAGCATGAACTGCAAGCCCTGATCGGCGTGCTGCTCCTTCGTCAGCGCTTTGAAATTCAGATCAGCTCCATTAAGGGGCAGCGGGAACGCGTCGCCGAGCCCCGGCGGGGGCGGCTTGAAAGCGGATGGTTTCGGGAACAGGTACATCAGTGCTAAAAACCGGAAAAATGTGCAATTGCCGGCAGCCTTCATGTTTAACTTATGGAGCAAACACTTGCACCCAGGAAGGCTACCATCGTCCAAAACTCGTAAGGCCAGACATCGGCGTTCCACTGGCCACCCCAGGTATTGTATTTGACGGTGATGTTTTTTTTTTTTTTTTTTTACCTGTGACCCCAATTAACCCTCCACGTCCGACGCCGAATTACGCTTCATGACGCCGAAGGGATGGGGAAACCCCATACCTACCTATATACACCCGAGCACGGCTGTTCAGCCTTCGCTTAATGCTGCCGCGCCATTACAGGTCTATTTCAATACATATTTGCAGTTCCCATTTGGCATGCTCTTTATATATATCTTTGTTTCCTTTACATTTGTCGTGTGTGTTGGAAAGGACGGATGATGCACCCTATAAGAGTATACGTTCATTAACATGCATAAATATCTCCTGAACACGCATTTTTATAGCTTATATTTTTGTATAACCCACCATTTGATGGAAAGACCGTCCGTTTCATTTAAGGTTGTTTACATGGAAAACGAATGAACGCTCTGATCTTACTGGCAGAGATCATTTTTTCTGTCCAATTACATAACACAGATATTTACAAAGTTAGACCCGTAAAAAAAGAAACAGATTTATTGAATGGTTTTAATTACCGCGACGGTTTATCTTGACGTGCACGTATTTGCTCTTGACATTTTAGTATGGTGAACTTAATAGAGGAATTTTCTACAAAGTCAAAATCGTTTTGAAGTTTGAATTAGTTTAATAAAGCAAAATTAAAAGTGAGCTGCAAGTCTATCAAAGGCTGAACTGCACTGTTGCTCTGATTCCTGTAATTATACAGAGGAGCCCTTAATCTCAGTCCGGTGTGTCCCAGGCCATTGGGCCAGTGTGCAGGGTACCTAGCTGAGACTAATGTCTGTGTGACAGAGGCTCATGCCTCCATGGGCGTTTATGGGAGAATGCTGGGAATGTCTGTTACTCTTCCAGTTGGGGGGGGGGGCACCTCCTTTAAACTGAATCTGTTTAGTGCTGTGCTGTTAGCAGTTACAGTACAATTCATTAAAATGCATTCAGTCGAGGGAATCGTTCGGACCCACATTGTTTATTACTATTTATTGATTTATTTAGCAGGTGCTTTTATCCTAAGGGACTTACAGCTGGGACAGCGGGGTCAGCCAGTCTCAAGGGGCAGTTGGCGGTTAGGGGCCTTGCTCAGGGGCCCAATGGTGACATCACTTGGCTGAACCTGGATTTGAGCTGGTGCAATCACAGCATTATGATATGATAGAGGGCATAGGTGTGTGTGCTTTTGGGATTAAAAGAAATGAATCCTTAAATTAAATGGCACAATCTGGAAAAGAAACGTATGTAAGGCGGCTGTGGATATTACCTGCAGCTGACATCATGCTTGTGTGGCTGATTTCCAGTAAGGAGCTGTGCGGTAGCAAACATGTAGACTGGCTGGAGATCTTCGAAGACCGGGTTAAGAAACACTGGTCCAACAACATCATAGATACAGATGCATCATTTGGCTCATTTGCACTATAGATATAGATGTAGAGATCCTAGACCAGGGGTGGGGAACCTGATCCATGGAGAGCTGTTGTGGGTTTTTGGGATCTCAGTCAGCCAGTAATAAAACAGTTGTTGTCAATTCCAGTCCTGGGTACCCTCTGTTATTGGCTGATTGAGAGGCCGTCCCAAAAACCGGCTCCCACAGTG
The DNA here is from genome assembly GCF_048594095.1 of Paramormyrops kingsleyae. Lineage (NCBI taxonomy): Eukaryota > Metazoa > Chordata > Actinopteri > Osteoglossiformes > Mormyridae > Paramormyrops > Paramormyrops kingsleyae. The sequence continues at coordinate 17,870,645 of NC_132820.1, read as the reverse complement.
GCGTTTTGATGCGTTTTTTGTGGGAAAGCAGGTGCCGTTGTCCCCAAATGTGCTTCATGGCTTCGCTAAGCTCCGCTGCCATGCTGGCCGTCTCCTGCTTAGAGGACCTCTGGAATGCAGAGGTTTTCTGCTAAATCGAGTGCAGGGCTCTGCTCTGGCCAATGCATGCTACTCCATGTTATTCTCTGAAAAGCAAAATATTTGTATATTTTGATGACGCACCCATGTTCTAGTAATCAGAGAGGTGTTCCGTCACATTGGTAGCGATGCGGAGACCAGAGGATTTATTTTTGGCCCCTAGGGAAGGAACAGCTAGAATGGTTATGGTTTTGTGATGCAGCTTATAGAACAAGGAGCACTCCAAGCTTTTTAGGAACTCACTCAGACTCACTCTGTGACTTTAAGAATTCTAGAAAATGCATGCGTGAATAGAATCATTGCCAGGATATCCCTCAGACCCACCAAATGGGCCATTATAATTGCTATTTTATTGCTTATCAGTCCTAGTCCAATAAATTGGCTTTCTGCATATGCTCCAAATATAATTAAAGCTAATTTTGGTATTTAGGCTATATGTGCCTTCTGTAACAATGATATGGCTGCACGGTATCATATCGCCATACGTGAAATATACACGAGTAATATTGCGATATTTACAAAACAAAAAGAGATGCAATTACCACAAATAAACTACAGCCAAACAGAACTTATTATCTTGGCCTGCTAATAAAGTGTGTCAGACAACAAACCAGTGCAAATAAATGCAATGTGATTAATGCGCATGCGCGATGACGCTGAACCGGTGTATCGTGCAGTATTAAACAATGACATCACTCGATGAAGTCAGGGAAGATATTCAGTTAGTTCACACATGAGTGTTTTTTTACGTTTTTAATCTAGACAAGCTACTTATAGTTGTCATAAATGTCATTCCTAAGGAAGTGGCCTGGAGTTCTGGCCAGGACAAAACAGTTAATGTCAGTTTTAACCCAGAGATGTAATATGAGTTAGTCTCCAAAAAGATCGGCTGTTTGCCCTGATCTCTCTGCCGTGGCCATGCTTAGGCTCAATAAATATAACAAAAATAAAATATCTGGCACCAAAAGTTGGTTTTATTGTACGTAATATCTTTCTATTTCCAATATTCCAGTAATTGAGCTTTACATTGGCTACTAAAGTGTAGCTAGCATCTTAGTTGGCAAAAGCATGTCTATCGGGGTATAAGGGACTGGGTGGGGCCCCTTTACTCAGAGTCCCAGCTGGTTCAGTCAGCTGACCTCACAGTTTTTACAAGGTGGAGAAAGGAGCATAAATCACACATTAACAACATACAACATTGTCATTAAGTTAATATCTAGAAGTATTTCCTTTTATTTAGCGAATTCTAAAATGTTAATTGCAAAATAAGTTGGACCAATCAGGGATAATCAGTGCACGGAGCCAAAATAAAATTTCACAACATATCTATAGAGTTACAGGCTTCCTAAAAGAATGTTTTTTCTACTGAAAGACCATTTTTAACAGTGGGTTTATTTTACGTTGGATTATTACAATTAAAAACTCCTGCTCTGTTTAATCCAAATACGTAGCTGACTCTACTATTTTCAAATGCTTAAAATGACATGGTGATACATGTGATTATATATTTACATTTTACGTCATGTAGTATTACTATACAAAGACGATTGTTTATATTGTTATTAAGAAAGGCAGAGTATTTGCCAAACAAAAATCCAATACTGCACATGCAAACTGGTTATAGATGGTCGGCACGGCAGATGCATTCAGTTTAATTAATGCAGCACATTAATTTTCTCTCAAATATTTCCACTGCCAGGAAGGAGTCCGAGCAGTTATTTACTTAAGTCTGAGGAAAAGAGCGCCTGCATGCTCACTGTGTTGCGGTTGTATTGAAACTGAGTACAAACACACATTCATGTACACACATAAGCCTGCGTAGTGCGTATAGATACACGCACGCATATAGATACAAAGGAGTATCTAGGATCGCTAATGCAGATTTCTTATGGATAACTTTTCTTTACATGCAACCTCTCTTCCCCCCGAAAGAGCGCTTACTATTGGCGCCGAGGGCCTCTGGTTGCAGCGGACCTCAGATGGTGAAACAATGAAACTGATGCTGCAGCAGCGGCGTCCCCTCCCCCTTCCGCAATCCACATCGGACTTTTGAAGCTGACCCCCCCCCCCCCTCCTTTCCCTGCCACTCAAACTCCCCGGGAGTTACACTTCTTCCCTGTAAGAGAGTGCAGAGGTATTTCCCCCGTCCTCTCCCTCGTTGCTGTCCCGGGCGGGGGTGCCTGATGGAGACTTGGGACTGCGCAGCAGACCTCCATTGACTCCGGGACAGAGAGAATGGAAACGGTGGAGCAACTGGTGTCATTCCACCATATCCAGGTCCAGCTTCAGGGAGGCGCTCCTTGGGGCTTCACGCTGAAAGGGGGGCTGGAGCACGGAGAACCGCTCATTATCACCAAAGTAAGTTGCTGCCGTTTTTTGGTTCCCGTATCGGACGCCCGCCCGCATGTGTGGGATCCCGCTCTGATCGCAGCGATCGGGATCTTGGTGCAGATCAGAGCCAATGGGCTCTGCTGGATCGCCGGATCCCTTTAGCATCAAAGTTATAGACGGTTTGCCGGCCACAGCTTAACTTTAGGATGCATCGCGTTGATGAGAAACACGCATTTCCGTTCATTAACTAACTTTGCATACGGATAAGTCTGAAGTATCGGACGGCGTGTATTGAGTACATGTTTAGTATATTTACTGTGTCAGCTGCAAATGGAGACACTGGGACCTCTATGCCTCCCCGTTAGCAGGAGTTACTGTTCGGACCTGGCTTTTTTGGCTGCCATTGTCTCTAGATTTGTTAATGGCTTGTTTCCTTAAGTAAATGACCCCTATAATAGCTCAGTTCTTGAAATACCGTCTCACGCTTTCCACTTCAGAGTCCGTAGCGGTGCTAAAACATGCACCATTAACAATCTTTAAGATAATTAGTAATCGATTCTTATGCTCCTTCCACGGACTTGGTAGCGCTGTAACTACTTAAACTAAATTTTCCCCAAAATGTATAATTACCCAAAAAGTTTTTCGGGTTTCTAGCCATCGATTTCCCTCTGAAAAAAGGGTAAAAAATGTACCTTTGCTTGTCACCGGCACTGACTGTACCCTCAAGGGTCTGCAAATTGTACCATTAGCTGTAGGTAAATGTGCCTTTTAAGGTACAGAAATGGACTCTGAGGAACATTTCTGTACCATTTATGGTACGTTAATGCTGTTTGTACCTTTGGGATGTTCCTCAGAATCAATTTCTGTACTTTAAAAGGTACAATTACAAGGGTACAAGCAAAGGTACACATTTTTACCCTTTTTCCCTGAGATTGTTCAAAGAAGCCCATAACAGATTGGAGGTTGCCCTGTGTGATAAGACTTTCCTGAATTTTGGTTCCAATATATGATCTTTTCTTATGCATCAGGCAACGTGAATGGTTAACCCTTAGAACTGTAATGAAGTGAGCCGGCATTAAATGTGTTGAGCCATAAGATTTCTCCACAAAAGGCGTATTCGCTCTTCACATGGTGTTTTGACAACGATTTGGCAAAAGATGTTCAGTTTTTTGAAGCTGAATTTAAAAAGAAGTTCTTATTGATCTGTTTGTTCCTTGTTCTGTGTGGCATGATGTTTGGTATTACACATTAATCTGGAACTGCTTAAAGGAAGTGATGAAATGGTAGCCTGAATTGTAGTGAAGTATATATATGCAAGAGGAATGCTCAATCAGTGGTGTTTGTATACAGGTACCACTAGTATTCTAAATAATGGTTTGACAGTCGCATTCAAAGATAATATTTGATTTGATAGGGCAAATATTAGTCTTGCATCCAGTGCTTGAAAATAGGCAGTGAGTTATGGTTAAGTTCCTTATTACTTAGCAGCTCGGGGGAATAACAGTCCCCTGGTCACCACGTGTGTCTTTGAATGGACCGATGTCAAGGTATGGGACCCACTTTTCGAAATTACAGAGTATGGGACCGGAAACGCGTGCCGACTCCCTCCCCCCCCAGAGTCCCGTGGTTTGGTCGGGTCTTGTCTGATTCAAATAACTTTCACCCTTTCGCCCTAATGTAATGGGCAGCGTTTTTGTTCATCTCTTGTCACATTTATATTGGTTATTTGAATTTAATTACAAAAATTCTGAACTGATGCAAGTTGCTTGTAGTTTCACAGATGAAGCTATCCTCACTTGTACTTCTGTGTAAGCAGTAAAACTAAGTGCAGTCTATGTACAACTAGATGAGCAAAAGGCGAGGGTTAGACTCGACAGATCAGCTCTACCATTCCTATAGAGCAGTGTTTCCCAGTCCAGTCCTCAGGGATTCACATTCTGTCCACTTTTTCCTCCCTCCCAATGGGATATCTGGCAGGGAGCTCGGAGGGAGTAAAAACATGGACTGTCTGTGGGTCCCCAAGAACCGGACTGGGAAACACTGCTATAGACCAGTGAGCAGCTCGGCTGGGATCAGAACTTACGAATCCGCTTAGCATTAAGATCATTTGCTGTATGGACTCCCTCGGGACATAGCCGACCAACTGGATCCCCCGCCACACAGCACTGGAAAAGCATGCCGGCTTGTGCAGGTTTGACCAGATAACTGTATATGTTTCTCAGTCCTGCTGGCTTTCATACAGAAAGTTTTCCTATTAAAATTCTGAAAATTCTGTGCCGTGGACCCTGGATGTTAACTTTTATGTGAATGAGTGGCATCTTTGGTATGGGAACATATATTTTTGTGTCATGTAACGCCCAAGAGTAGCGTTTCTCAGACACTTCCCCAGATACTCCACGCTGCCTCCCAGCTTCCGAGGACCAGTTTCAGAAACATTGCTGTAAAGGGGAGTCTTCCCTAACCCTCTTATATCTCCTTAGGTGGTGGCTGTCAAAGGAAATGCCTGGTTTAAATTCTAAGAGTGCCCTTCCCCAACAGCCCCAACATTCTATTGCATGGTGTTTTCCCTCCGTTCAGGTTATTTATGTCGTCATCAACTGGTTGTTGGTTTTAGTAATTATGCTTCTCAGGTTCAGTCTCACTCCAGTAAATTGTGGTACAGCGGGATGTCAAATCCTCTCGGGTATCCGAAACTCTCCCTAAATTTAAGCCAGTGTTTATTCAGGGGAAGTTAATGTTTTAGAGAAAGCACATTTCTTATCTCGGGAATCTTAAGAGGCAGCCACACGCCTGTGGGGGTGTGCAGTGACCGGTGACTTTTCAATGACATCAGAAGTGACCTCCCCTCCCCACTGCCAGGGGACGCTGTGGCTTTCATGGGGTGCCACACATCCATGTGGCTGTATGTGTGGTCGGGCATCACTCTGGGAAGACCAAACGGTGGCCCGAACAGGAAGGAGTGGGTGTTGCCCCCTGGTGGCTGGGAGGAGCAGTAGCAGGCCCCCTTCGAGGTAGCTGAGTATGGCCTGAATGAGAGGCCCACAGGTCACTCTTTATCTGTCACGTTATATCACTTCAATGAAAGTTTTCACCTTGCTTCGATAAGTGCTGGATATCCATCACACTCTGTTCCCTGCCTCTAGATCACGACACAAAAGAGCAAAGAATCGTTCAGAGGTACATTAATTTGGCTGCCGCTTTTATCTACAGCTACATACGGTTTACAAAGCAAAGTCAGACAGCTCTTGGAGCAGTTGGGCATTAAGGGTCTAACTCAAGGATCCAATGGTGACATCACTCTGCTAACACTATGATTTGAATTCTGGGATTGGGCGGCCCCTGTGGGTGGAGGTGTCCAGCAGCTGGTCCATGACGGAAAGCTCGCCGGCCTCAATGTCTTGGCTGGGTTGTGCCGGAGGACCTGGCAGAGCTGTCATTGGCTACTTCTCAGCATGTGACCGGCCGTCTCGGAATCTCGTGCCAGACATTTTAACCAAATGCCGACAGAGTCGGACGTGGTGTGGGTCTGCGAGGCACTGAGAGGACTTCGGGTCCAGGCGCCCCATCAGGTCAAAGGCGCTCCCTAAAGCGGTTTAGCCGGCCGGCATTCGTGCTCGTCTGTTAGACGCGTCACCCTGGAAACCGACCTTGGAGGGAGGTCGCCGGAGCGATTCCCCACCCGGCAAGCGTTTTCGCCAAGGGCGAGGTCGTTTCACGCTCGTTAGCGTGTGAATGCTTTAGCAGCGTGCCGTTAAAGATAGCCACGGCCGGTAGCCTCATCAGGCCCTGCCCCCTGCTCTCACTGTGCTTCACATGCGCTGATTTATCTTATTTATATGCTTTGCGAGGCCACTTCAGCCCCGAGGCATCTGCCCCATCCTCTGAGGGTAAATGGCCTGTTTTACTATCGTCGTAAAAGCCAGTCAGATTACCTGGTATTGTTATAGTCAGCCTGAGAGCGACGTGTTAATAACCTGATGGTATATTTAGAATATCAACAGTATTTTGAATTACCCTGAATGAATGAATGAAAGTGCAGATTCTGGGTCATTAGGGGAGATCATGGACGTGTGGAATGAGGTCAATTGTTCAAAGACCGAATTCTTCCTGCGTAACTGAGATTCTTCCAAACACCACTGATGTTTAATAAACTAGTATGACTTTGTTTTGAAAAGAAAAAATGTTTTTTGTCATCTTTATACAATTTATAAAAATTGAAACAAAAAAATTAACTATAGTCCCCAGTCTGTCCTGCAGACCTTTATTTTTCCAACTTGCCATTTTCAGAGTCGAATCCTGAATGAATAAGTGGCTGATGTGTCCCTGCCCTAATTCTTTACATACCTTGGACGAGGTTCAATGGCTTCTCTTAGGTGAGCCGGTCCAAAAATGGCAGGCAGGATATGTAAAACACACATGTTTAACGTTGTTAAGCACATACACATATTTCCTTTAGTGTCCCTTTCGAAATGGACCGTGCCATTTTCATCGGTGAGGATTACATACTGGTACGTCGCCGCATTTCTTACTGGGAGCACAGTGACATAAGCGAACTCGTGAACGGTCAAGGTAATACGCAGAGACGTCTGTGCAAACAGGATTAGTCAGCGCAGACCAGAGGGAGGCAAACAAATCGCGGAATGTGGGGGAGAGAAAAAGAATCACTTTTCCCCAAATGTAAATTCCATCTGTGTTGTTTTAAAAAACACTAAAACAAAACCTTACTGTTCAAAGCAGTGTGGGTGTTTTTTTTTTTTTTAGGTAGAGTCATTTCATTCAGCTTAGATGTCTCAGTTGTTTGGACGGTTACTCTTTGGCGTCGTGGACGTGAAATTGGGGGGGAAGACCCACAGTATCGAGGCCAGTAGTGGGTCACACAAGACCTGCCATCCAATCAGAAGCCTGTGGCTCACTGTGGCTCCGCCCCTCAACTTTATCCTCAAGTCGCTTACAAGTTGGCTGCGATTTTCTCACCCACTTTGACAGCGAATCGTGTCCAGATTCCTGGACGGCCAAACCCAGCCCCCTGCTGGATATCCTCGCTGCCGTCCAAAAGCTGAGCCCCGGTCCGCCTCAGCGCAGGCAGCTTGGGGGCCGCCCTGCCGCAGGCTGCCGAAAAGGGGCCCATTCTGCCTCTCCGCTTCTCCTTATGCTGCCAGAAGTGGTCGGTTTCGCTCATTTGAAGTTACACTTTGTTTTGTGTGAGTTTATTTAAAATGTATAAGTCGTGTCGGAAGGACCTTGAGATCCCTGCTTTTGGCTGTCAGTGGGGTGGCCGGGGGAGGGAGGGTGCATTCTGGATTGGAATGTTAAGGGTTAAAACAAGGTCTCAGCAGGCTGGTTTCGGGGGAGGGACGGGGGTTGTCTCTGCCCCCCCTGTCCTTTGTTGGGGGCGGCGTTACGGGGGCCTGTGTGTCCACTGGGGGTGACAAGAGCCGTCTGGAGACGGCATCTTCATTAAAGTTCGTCCGGCCGCAGAAAGGGCCGCGCTCGTCCTCCAAGTCTCTGTAGCTGTTAAACGGGGGGAAAACGGGGGGAAAACGGAGTGCAGAATGGAACAGAACGAGACTGCGGTACTGCGGTCGGGCCCTTTTGGGGGGGGGGGGGTGCTGCAGACAACAGCATTTCAAGAAATGGTTGTTCAGCAGTTTTGCTGCTCTGACCCGACGACCGCCTGATTACTGGGGATGAATGCGAGGTCTGAGGACACGGCGTGTGAGTGGAATCGGCGTTCAGGAAGTCCATGTAAGCGGCTGAAAAACATGCAGAGATAGAGACCATGCTGACATCCAGCGTGGAGATCGAGGTCCGCCGCCATGCATTGGGATGCCGCAATGAAAACCGCATGCATATGATTCAGAGAAACATGTTATACATTTCAGCTGGCTTACCAACAACGGGAATATTAAACTTAACAATAATCGGAAACGACTAAACGTTCAATCTATGTCCTAGGCTGTTTTTTTTCCGGCGCTCTGTGTGAAATTCGAGTCAGTCACATTGTGACATTTATGCAGTGTTTACGTTGCCTACTTTTTGCCAGCCCTGGGTGGTCTGCGGGGGGGGACAAGCAGGTATCTGGAGTCACCCCCCCATGGACTGCCCCCTCCTCTCTCAGCGTGTGCGGTCTCTCTGCTCACCGTCTGTTTACTGCTCTCCAAGTCCCGCGATGCACTCGGGAATCCCAAAACCCTCGCTCCGGTGGGAGTGCACCCCCACCCAACCCCATGCCTAATCCGTTCTACTATTCCTGTAAATTTTCGTGGTGTGGCATTTATTGATCCGTCCACCATATCCTGTTAACCTGCTGGGGTGATTGTGGGTCTGGGACAGAAATCGACTGTTCGATTATCATGGTCGCGGTCACAATGGCGGTTGCGGTCATGGGCCATCAGGCTGTAGTACTCGCCCCCTTGTGGCTTCCCTGTGTAATTATCTCTGCCTTAGGGATTTATTCCAGTTTAAGTACAATACACTGTCTGATGGCTTGATCATCACAGCTGACACCATGTGACTTGCTGTGATACCAACATATCATTAAATATTCACATTTAACACTTGACAGAGTGCAGTGAGTGTTGTTTTACAGTGTTAATCTTTGCACACTCTTACAGTGCTCAATTGACACCACAGAGTGTTAAATTTCCATCTATCCATCCAACTTCTAACCACTTAACTAGATCAAAGTCACGGCACAAGCGTAGAATAGCATAGGGTAGGGGTTGGCCTACATCCTAGATGGGATGCAAGCTTGACTGTGTCCTTCAGAATGCCTCAGCAGTGTGTATGTCTTTAGGGCTCCCGATCGATTGGGAGGTTTCTAACAAACGCAATGCTGTGTGAGTGTGATGCAGCCTTAGCTGGCTGTCGCAGTGGCCGACACCCATGGAAAAACACGCCGGGAGCTGACCGCTGGAGTGCCGGCCTGCCCACGGGGAATCGGCACAGACGCACGTCTGTGTGCATGTGGGAGGCGGCTCTGTATGGGCGCCAGCTTCTGGCTCGCAGTCAGGCCCCGCCTGCCCCCTCCCTCGTCACCTTTAATGACTCTTAACGCTAAACCGTTGCAGATGTAATTAGTTCGTTTTTTTAGGTTAATTGCAGGCTGCCTGGCCATCAAACCTACCTTCCTTGAAAAACCAGTAAATATAACAGATATCACCAAACCTTCAGAAGTACTAAGATTGTGGAAAATAATCTACTGGACTGATATATATTGTACCGTTTTACTGCTAAATAAGACAAACATTTTCTTTAAGCACTTTAATAATGGCTCTTGTTGGGCAAAACCATGTTGCACAAATCCATACGATATTAACTGAAACAGCACAGCCCACCGAGGGAGGAGGAGAACCCATCAGGTAAGCTTTTACACCCAGGTTCCGGGTCTTACAGTGCCCTCTGTCATCATCAATCCATTAATCATTCTGCCCCCTAGAGAGACCCGTAAGAACAGCAACACAGACAAAAAATGATTTACAATAAAACTACACCCCCTTTGCCAAGACTGGGATGTGACAGTGTTATTCCCGCCTGCCAATATTTTCCAGGCATTGTTATGAGGATGAAGGAGCATTGCATTATGGGAAAACAGTGTTCAAGTACTTCTTTAAAGCCAATTCATACCAAACCACTTTTCTGCGTGAGCTTTCAGTTGCGATTGAGGGGACGTGGCGTAAATTTCGTCATCAGGGGTTGGTTGTGGACAGCTGCGGTCAGTGTGCTTGTAACCCTGATTTCTATGTATAGCGTAAACTTTGCGCATCTGTGCGCATCGACCACGCATATGCAAGGTAATTGACTAGGTGTCTCCAGTAGGTGGCAGCGTGGACTTTCACAGATCAGCAGTCAATGATGAAAGAGTAGAGGAAGAACAGTTGTTGCTGTAGTAATGGTGAGCAGCTGTATGAGAAGGGTTGGAGGTACCCGCAAGCCTAATTTTCATATTGTCCAGATATTATACCGAGTCATACGGTATTTTAAAAAGCTGCACTATTTCGGCAATATCAAATTTTGGCCATTAAATTCGCAGAGTGGATCAGGGCGTTAGAGTCCTGGCTAATTTTGTCGTAATAATTTCAGAATACTGTGGGTTGCCTAATTACCGTAATACTGCCCTCAGCCTTGACTACTAACTTTAAGACTGTTTATAAAGTTTACCAATCCACTGCTTGTATTTGTGTTTGTTTGCAATACCTCTGCCCTCTGCTGGTCTGGTGGAATGTCATAGCTGCATGCATACACCGGCCACAGCTGTCCGCATCCACAGCCAAATGTAGTATGAACGCAAGCTACAACGCAAACGACCATGTGCGGCCCGAAAGCGTGATGTGGAGAGCGGAGTATGAGCTGGTAATTAGTGCATAATGGGTCTGTATTATATACAGGCCTGCTGTGTGCCTTTCTCCTGCCTGGGGACAAGATGATCTGCAAGCCCCCCCCCCACCAATGTCCCCTCCACCCCCACCTTCACACGCATACATTTCCCAACTGGGCACAGGTCCCTGACTGCCTGTAACACACGCAGCGCCTTTTGGTGCTGGGGGTGGGGGCTGGCTAAATGTTACACTTTTGACATTATTATGGCATCACATCTCAAACCATTTTGTGCATTATAGGGCACAAAAGTAAATGTGTTTTATTCCGATGTCAAGGAAAAGTAGGAAGGTAAAAGCTTATTATTATGTTATTTTTATCACAAATACTATATAAACTTTTCACGTGTATTTTTGACAGATTATTCCATCAGATTAGCCCTTTTGGGGACATGTATGTGTGTGTATGTATGTACATATGTATATGTGTATATGTGTATATCATGTATATGACATGAGAACCCTGCACAAGGTTCCCACTGTGTGGTGCCGGCAGTGATGAGGCTTCTGGGTCGATTCCCGACTCCCTCTGTACCTCTGGCCGGGTCAGCATGAAAGCAGATGGGAGCGGAGCGGGCCGGACGCTCAGAATGTCCCACCAGGACCCCCGCTGCTCCGAGGGCTGGTGGCAAAGCCTTGTCAGGCGGCCATTTTGTGTCAGACTGCCTTCTTCGGATAAACAAGTTAATTGTCCAAATGAGCGATAATCGCTCCCCATTACATCACGGCCTCTGGAGTTATTACAATCTCCTGGGGGAGAGATTGAGGTATGATGGCAGCTTGACGTGATGCCTCTTGGGCAGTCTGCTTAGTGTATACTTTCGTTCTCCCACCAAGAATGTCAATACGGTTTTGTTCAGACGTGCAGCTGGTGCGCTGGTACGGTGCTTCACCCACCCCCTCCAAAAAGGGAGGTGTTTTAAAAGAGGCAGCCCTCTCGGTCTAGACGCTCACATTTTCCCAAGGGGTTTAGTCACCAGTTAAATGTACGTGTGGAAACGATGTTGCCACATTCCACGTATTACGGGAACAGACCATAAAGTTAGTAACTTAAAACATTCCTACATGAATTCTGAGCTTTTAACGTATTCCAGCAGCGACTGGGCCCGTCCATGCCGAATTAGGATGTCCTGTCTGTTTTATTGTTCTTGGATAATGATCCGAGTTCTCGGTTTGATGGGGTCTGAGGAGTAAAGAGTCCGAACCTTTGCTTTTGCGGAATCAGTTCGGGGTCATTTCAGAGGTTTAAAAATAGTTTCCTGTTTGGTTTATAATCTGGAATGGAAGCAGAAATCAAATAATTGGGTCAACAGGAAGTACAATTTAATGTCCAGAGTCTGATGTTGAATATTTCTGTCCCACCTCTAGAAAACGTGTTGCTGGTCCCTGCCTGCGATGCCGATAACAATTCAAAGTGCCGCTTAAAATCACAGAGTAAGGCCCGAAAATGTTCCCACGCAAAGCATGAAATGTAATTCTGCTTTATTTCAGTCCAGCGCTGCTTTGTTGCCTCTGATCGTCATGTGTTCCTCGGGTGTTTTGACATTTTCAATGAGATTTCCCTGGCCTAAAAATCCTTTCTGCCAGACTGTGAAAAGAGTGAAAAGAAAACTTATCTTTATGTTACCGAATAACTCATTCTGAAATAATGATATTAAAATTCCATATTTCAAACACAATTAAATCATTATGTTCGTACTGGCGTATGACATATATGAGGTGCTGGAATTTGACCCCTTCAACTTCCTCTTGAAGGACACCAGAGCCGTTAACCATTTCGCCGTCGATGGGTCAGCTTTTCACACTCTGGTGTCTCTTACAGATTGAAGCCCTTGCTATTTGCATTTGGACGGGGTTTGTGTTGTATCTGCTGGCGCTGGCCAGACTTGGTCAGTGTCCAGAGGGACAGAGAGGCTGGCTGCTAGCGGCTGACGGCGCAAACCTGCAGCCTGAGAGCTGGTGAAAGGTTCCACTGTGCGTGTCTGCATGTATGTTTCAAAGCATAAGGCAGGAGAATCTCCGTAAAAAGCGGATAAACCGTTTAGTTTAGCTAGGGTGATGTGAGAAAACATAATAGTAATAGTATTCTGAGACTGTTGGATTGAACAAAAAGCGTTTTTATTGAGTCAAATGTTTAAAGCAGGGGTAGGCAATCGATCTGCAAAGAGCTGGTGTGTATGCAGGTTTTTGGGATAAACTTCAGGACAACTGTTCAAACCCAGGTGTGAGGAATCTTCAGCCAATCAGTCCTCTAATTACTAATCTAAGTAGGGAGTTGCAGCGAAAACCCGCATACACACCGACCCACTCTGGATAAGATTGGCCACCACTGGTTTAAAGCTGTTTACCTGGATAGTAAATGTATAATTGCCCAGAACAAAATAAACACAACATTAACTTAATTTGTCTATGTTCTAATGCTAATGCAATAAAAGCTAACAGGGATTTTTCTTCCTGTTCTCCAAAAGGTTACTGACATCATGCTGGATGGCTAGACGAGCACCGCTGCAGTTCCCAAACCTCTCCTCAGCCATTCCACATGTCCACCAGCTTACTAAATTAATTCATTAAATTAGTAAAAAAAAAAAAAGTAATTGGGGCATTGATTGGCCATATAAGGTTTGCCAGTGGATAAGTCAAAAAACACATGGGTGTGTTGGATGGTTGCTGCAAATACTGGGGTGACTTTAGGAGAGGTTTAGAAATGACTAAGTTGGCATGTTTTGATGGATATTATTACAGTTCTACCCCAATATGAAGATCATTCGATTTCTTTGAATGCCTAAGACTTTGACGCACTGCTGCATGACATAAAAAGACATGATGTAAAGTTGCCGTATCCGATGCCCCGATTGTGAAGTGTTTTGGAGCATGGCCTGGTTAGACCCCAGTCCCTGCTCTGTGTTCTCCTTTGCTGTGGTGCTGTGATGTCCCACCTTAGGCTGTTCTGAGTGAGTAAAATGAGGTCTGTGTCCTCCAAGAAAGAAAGCAGAAAGAAATTCCAATACCTCACCCCTACCATCTCAGTTGGCAGGAAGTCTTAGATGTTTGCTGTAGACTGAAGAAAGGCTTTTCTGTGCCGCTGGGGTAGACTGACCTTTCACCTCTGGTGATGGTGGTGCAGATACTCGCCTGCCTGTCTGCGGCCTGCAGGTCAAACCAGCCCCTGATTTTGTTCGCTTTCGCCGCTGTTAACACCTCTGGTGATCTTGGTCTCTCCATACCTGTGCTGGTACTAGACCTTGCACTAGGGAATGTGCTGGACTGGGGATATGCTTTGTTAGGAGTTTCTGCTCACCACTGATGGAGACCTGGGTAAACCTAACCCTCATTCAGGATTGGAGTGACTACATCACATCTTTTCTGTAATGGCTATGTGAAGAAATCTGTGTTTAGTAAAAGAGCCAACAGTGAGTCAGGCAGGTAGCAACACAAATTAATACTTCAAAGTATTATCAACACCATCCTTACCATTTCCATCTTCATGAATATTCTCATCATTGTAAAGGGACGGCAAAGGTTGCCATATACAGTACCAGCCAAGAGATTGGACACACCAAGGTGCCTATGAAGGAGAGCGATAGTGTCTCATCACATGCCCTGGTCACCTGACCTAAACACAGTAGAGATGGTTTGGGAGGAGTTTGGGCAGAGAGTGAAGGGAAAGCGGCCAATGAGAGCTCAGCATTTGTGGGACCTCATTCAGGGAAGCTGGAAAAGCATCCTAGGAGGCCACCTCATGAAACTGGCGTAGAGGAGACTGTAGGGTCAGGCAGTCCCTGGAGGAATTGGGGTTAAGGGCCTCGCTCAAGGCCCCAATGGTGGGATCACTTTGCTGTCCCAGGGATTTGAACTGGCAACCTTCTGAGTCCCAACCCACAGAGCTGCCCACCCCCCAACAAATAATTTTTTTGGTCAGTGTGTAATTCCATGTAAGTCTGATGTCTTTATTCTAAAATGTAGTGATTGGTATAGATGAACCTTTCTACAGGTGTTGTGTCCATACTTTTGTATAATAACTGAACCAGCACCCCCCTCCCTCCCCCAACAAATTAATAACTTTTTGGGTTAGTGCATAATTACATGCATGTTATTTTATAATTTTGATGTCTTTATAATTATTCTGAAATGTAGAGAATACTACAGATAAACCTTTCTATGGGTAGATGTGTCCAGACTTCTGACCGGTGCTGTAGCAAGTAAGTGCATTTTTATTTATAAGGAACATTTGAAAACAACCAAACTTTACCAAAGTGCCGCCTGTACAATATCTGCAAACAATAAACAGTTCAAACATAGACAAAGCTGCAGAATAATGTTGCCAGATGAAACGAAACCTCCATCAAAGCATGAAAGGAGAAACAAAAACAATAAACAATTAAGATACTGTCAATCTGGAGTGAAAGCCGGTCTGGGTTTTCAGTCGAGATTTGGAATCGGTATTTGATGAGGGGGACCTGATGTTAGCCAGAGGCTATTCCCGTGAATGGCGGTATGAAGGGACTTTGAGAGCCGGCCGTTAAGCGACAGGGAAGTAGGAGCGCAGCATGGGGGCCTGCCATGGTGGCATGCTGACTGACGGTATTTTAACCCTCTTCTAACCCTATTTTAACCATCTTCATGACGGCTTCCCCCTTAGCCTGCTCCTCTAAAATGCGATAGCATGTGTCAGAAGAGATGGCGGGATGGAACCATTGTGATCATTCATTGGCTCTGTGTTGATGGGGGGGGGGGGTGACATTGTTTACCTTCATATAAGGAATTGCGAAATAGGGGGCGGGTCACTGTCTCCATTTCTCTATCCTTCAGCCCCCCGACACCCCCCCCCCTCCTTACAATGTGGTCATTTATCTGGTTCTGCCGCGTGGAGGACGTTGAATAAGAGGTTTTTGTTCAAGATCTGCCTCTTGCCCCCCCCCAACCAGATTGAAGAGGATGGGAAGGCAGCCCAGTGCAAGAAGCTTCGGGTGGGAGATGAGCTGGTCAACATTAACGGCTCCGCTCTGTATGGCTCACGGCAGGAGGCCCTCATCCTCATCAAGAGCTCGTACCGGACGCTCAGGATGATCGTGCGCAGGTGGGTCCTCGCTGCTCTATGTCCATCTGTCAGCTTCTTGTTGTTACATTAGAGGAGAGTAAGATCGCTGGACTGCGTTTCTGATCTCGTTGGAATAAGCACACGCATAGAACCTTACGAACTCTTCTAAGCAACAGAGAAGCCCATTGCATTACAGCAGCAATCTGAGCCCTTACTAAACATGTCTCTCTAACTTAGATTCAGTATAAGTGCACGTCATCATTCATAGCTTGATAACTCTATACCAGTGTTTCCCAACCCAGTCCTCGGGGATCCCTGGACAGTCCACGTTTCTGCTTCCTCTCACCTCCCAGCGCACCTGTACCAGGTATTCGGTGTTCCTGATTGGCTGAGAGCTGGGAGGGAGCCAAAACGGACAGTCCGGCGATCCCCGAGGACTGGATTGGGAAACACTACTGTACAGGGTTCAAAAGAAACAAATTATTTTTTCTCTGTCATAATGCTTCAAGCTGGTTAAACGTATGCAATTGACAGTTCTGATCAACAGTTACTGATATGGCAGTTTCTCCTGCACAATACTGCACCAAATATGTTTGGTATATTAATACATATATAAAACAAGCTAACGTGAAAGGTATTGTCTGATGATTACAGTCCAATGTGTAACCTACCTGCTTTATGAAAGTACAGGAAAGATAAACTGTCTCTTAAATTTCATTCAATATTCCGAAGGGCTGAAATACCAGTTCACTAACTAGTGTATTAGATAGTGTATTTAAAATAAAAATGATTCGAAGTGAAGTCCGCTCCGGCTGCGTGTCTGTCTAAAACAAGCCGCCACTTGAGACTCCTCAAATGTGTGGGCACCAAGAATGTTGTGAAGTGAAGCCCGTTTTATGAGCCTGTTTTTGGGTCTAAAAGTCTGGTGTGAAATGCTGACAGAGGTGGTAGACGGCCATTAAAACACAACTAACACAAGTAATTCTTCATCCCGTTAATTTGTGGCACTTAATGTATTTTTGTGCTATGACCGAAGAGCTAAGCTGGGCTGGGACCCCTCCCCTCGGTGCTCTCTAGCGCCACACTGTGGTCAATGTTGGAACTGCCGCATGGCAGCAAATACGTGCTGGACTCCAGTTGTCCACCTCAGAGTTTCTGGACAGTGTTGCTCTGTGTCTTTTGTCTTGTGATGCCTGCACGGTGCGGCCTTCATCCCTGGCACCGGCCTCCCCGTTTCCAGAGCCATCCTGCTTTCTGACTGTGCGAATCTGGGGAACATGGCAAATGCTAGCTGGGCATTGTTGCTGTCTCTCCGAACACCTCTTAGGGTGGCTCACCACAGGAAAAGTGGTTTTCAGCTGAAAAAAACAAACCGGGGGAGACAAATTCCTCTCGTTTTTGGTGGCCTTTCAGAGATGCCATTATGAAGACACTCTGTGATTATTCAGACCGAGCTTCCTAAGCTGTGGCTTGGCAGCCGGAGGCTGCATGCAGCACAGTGAGGCTCCTGCTTTGACTTACTCGCCTGTTACTGAGGGGGCAGCGTGTGGCTCAGTCTGCTAAAGCCTCTGTGTCTGTGATCGGAAGGTTGCTGGTTCGAGACCCAGCCTCAGCAGAACAGTAATGTCTGTGGGCCCTTGAGCAAAGCCCTTAACGCCCAGCTCCATGGGTGCTACAGGTTCAGTTTCAAAAGCATACTGCCTTGTGCCATTTCCTGCCCAGGATAGGTTCGAGCCCCCCCCCCCCCCCCCCCATGACCCTGAATGGGATATGAAGATGGACAGATGTTTTTTCACTTTTCGTACCCAAGATAGCGGATGCGCTCCTGTGTTCTTCAGGAGCAGTCATGTCTCGAGTGTGGATCCTGAGAATAGCATTCAGACTAAAGACCGGGTTTGACCTGATCGTTACATTGCCGCCGTGAGCTTCACTGGGGAGGGGGCTGGTGATGAAGCGAAACCATCAGCAGCTAATCAGGACGCTGTCACGAACCATCAGGTTTCTGAGTTTCTTGACTATCCATGTTAGGCTAAGGGGTAAGTAAGTAAACATTTATTATACAATTCCCATAGAAATGCTTATTTGTACTTTTCTCTACATTTTAAAATAATTATAAAGACATCAAATCTATAGAATAACTAAATTGTGCACTGCCCAAAAAATGTATTGTATGAAAAAATTAATTTGTTGTGGGTGGCAGCTCTGTGGGTTGGAACTCAGAAGGTCGGCGATCAAATCCCTGGGTTGGCCAAGTGATCCCACCATTGGGCCCTTGATCAAGGCCCTTAACCCCAATTCCTCCAGGGACTGACCAACCCTACAGTCTCCTCTACGCCATTTTCATGAGGTGGCCTCCTAGGATGCTTTTCCAGCTGCCCTGAAGGAGCGCCCACAAACGCTGAGCTCTCATTGGCCGCTTTTCCTTCACTCTCTGGTCAAACTCCTCTAAAACTATTTCTGTTGTGTTTAGGTCAGGTGGTCAAGTCATGTGATGCGACACTATCACTCTCCTTTGTAGGTGGCTTGGCGTGTCCAATCTTTTGACTGGTAGTGTTTATAATGAAATAAATCTACCAGCTGCTAAGCATAATTCAACTGAGAAACAAAGAGGACCTGGAAAAGGCTGCTCTGGATTTAAAACACAAGGCAAAGCATGAGCATCACTGATCTTGATTATTTTGTTTTGATAATCGTTCAATCAAAATCGTAACAAATTAAAATGCGACTAATTGCCTAGCCCTAATCAGCAGCCTCGTCAGCAGTTTTGACTTAGTTATGAAGCAGTAAATGCACCAGCACCTTCATACATTACAGACTGACCTTTTATACTCCTACTAGATCCTAGACCTCTGTATATTCCAGAGATGGAACATAAATATAGTGGTGAAGCAGCTTTTAGCTATTATGCTCCAAAACTGTGGAACACACTGCCAGAAGACATCCGAGAAGCTGAGTCGCTTAACACTCTTAAAATGCCATTGAAAATGCATCTTTTTAGATTGGCATTTTCACCAGTTTATAGTATTTTGTTTTACTTCATTTTGTTTTACTATATTCCCCCCCCATGTTTATTTACATTCTTTTACTACCTATGCTATTTATTACTTTTTATGTCATTGTTTTGTTGCTATATCAATAAAACATATTAGTTATTCCCAGTTTTATTGTAATAACCTTTTATGCATTTCTATTTACTTATTCCATCCTTCTATAATTTCATTGACCTGTATGTTAGTTGCTTCTCTGTTTTTGGTTTCGTTGTAATCTGATATGTGAAGCACTTTGAGCTGCACTCCATGTATGAAAAGTACTATATAACTAAAGAGTATCATTATTGTATTTTCTGACTCATTGTACGGTGGCACGTGTATCATTTACATACTTCTGCTTTTGATGTGCACCCAAGCTTCTCCTCCAGGGTCATTGGCTGCTACGCCCCATCCACAGCGCCAGTAGATATTTCCCTAGTCTAAAAGTCTTCTCTCCCAGTAAAAGGCTGGGTTTTGTTAAGGTAATCCTGCTGGTGTATCTCCTCTGTGCTGGGGGATGGTGCCAGGTCAGGGCTGCACCTCTTGGGTTGGTGACACGTGGTGTGTGGGCGGGGCCAATTCTGCCATGCCTGAGTCACCTCGACCTCTGGGCGGGGGACGGACGGACACAAAAAAGGTGAAAGCTGGAGGTTCTTTTGATCTCTTACCCTTCATCTTCATCATTCTGTCTGACATCTTCCTCTGAGTCTGACATAAACCCTGCATGGCAATGCGCCAACGGTTACTGTGGTTTCTGTGGGAGCTGCACAGATGTTTGGAGTGACGTTTCATCTCTTTGGTGGAGGTCGCTTGCCACAAGAGGGTGTCAACAACCCGTTTCTGCTGAAGCAGACATTTTGGTTTCCTGAGTGTGAGAAACGTTGGGTGGGCGGTTTTGTTTTTTTGCACAGAGCTGCCTTCGGCCGAAGCGTGCCCGGTGATGTCAGCGCACGTGAAGGCCGGGAGGTCACGTGATGGGATCACATGATAGGATCAGTGTGGCTCTTTCACACGTGGGTGGGAGCTCACAAGTGCCACTTTTACAGGGACAGACCGCAGCCTAATTAGCAGAGTACAGCTGTACTCACACTTGTCCCCGTGCCTTGTACCGAGCACAAACACGTTTGCCCCCCTCCCCACTCCCCACTCCCCCGCTGGCATGCACTCACGTTGCACTTCACAGTCCTGGCCTGAGCACGCTTTTGTCATCACCGTGCAACTTTTTGTGTTGCAGTAAACATAGTAAGGAAATCGCACATCTGAAAGGAATTTATGATTGATATGCTTATTTTATGGCTTATTTGGAGTCGTTTTGGGCACAGTGACATACAGCCCACTTATAGTATGCAGCAGTCATTTGCCTTCTTCACATAACTGTCGCTGCCTGACATGCACGAGAATGCTACTACACTAGAAGTATAATAATAATAATAATAGAAGAAGAAGAATCAATAGTTGTTATAATTACTATATACAGACACTCCTCTACTTACGAACTTTGAATGGAGAGGACTGTAAGTCCAAATTGTGTTCCTTGGGCTCCCATTTTCTGTCCGCAGCATCATTTATTTTTGTTCTGGGCGCCAATTCCGGGTAGTACGACTTCTGGCCCCTACTCCCACCACAGAGCAGCGTAATGTACGTACTCCCAGCATCCTAGTTCTTTGTACTTGCGTATACCCTTAAAATGATGTTGAATAATGACTTACGAACATTTCAAGTTACGAACGGCCGTTCGGAACATATCTCAGTCGTAAATAGAGGAGCGTCTGTATAATACTTAATTAAAATATAAAAGTGACTTTATACGATATATATGATATAATGCTTTATTGATCCTCAGAGGGGAAAGTCTGGTATTACAGCAGTCATTAGCAACAACTAAAGAATATAATCGATAATAAAACGATATCAGATAATATCACTAATATTACAGTTTACCTGCTCCATTCAATCCTGATCCAGCACATGTATAGTGTACATGTGTGCATGCGAGTGTCAGTCACATCATTGACGTCATGTCTGTGTTCCGTACTCAGGCACAGTTAGCGATCACGCTAGATGTGCACCACGCCCGAGTCTAGTTAAACTGTATATGTGCATGTGTCTCTGTGTATGCACATGTGTGTCTGTGTATGCACATGTATCTCTGTGTATGCGCATGTGTGTCTGTGTATGCACATGTATCTCTGTGTATGCGCATGTGTGCCTGTGTATGCACATGTGTGCCTGTGTATGCACATGTGTGCCTGTGTATGCGCATGTGTGCCTGTGTATGCACACGTGTCTCTGTGTATGCGCATGTGTGCCTGTGTATGCGCATGTATCTCTGTGTATGCGCATGTGTGTCTGTGTATGCGCATGTGTGTCTGTGTATGCACATGTATCTCTGTGTATGCGCATGTGTGTCTGTGTGTGCTAGTCAAACAAATTGGACTTTGGGGTGTCAGGATTTGCATCTTTTCAAGAATGGGTGTCCTATGAGAGAGGAAATTTTGCCGTGAGGGAGAGGACAGGGGATGAGTCATGGTTAGGGATAAACCGACCGTGTCCATTTGTGGATTGTCCCAGTGGAAATGCAGATATGTTGCGCTCCGCTGGGATTTCAGCTCCCCACCTCTCAGCAGAGGATTCTCGGAGGTCCCAGCCCCCGAACAGGAGGAATGGCGTGCGGCCCAAGCTACTGCTCATATTGCCTTAATTCTGCAAACTGAAACAATCTGAAGTATATTCGCCAGAATTGCACGAAGTCTCCCGCATCTCATTCTCATCAGAGCAGGATGTCGTCGAGCTTGTTGTCTGTCTGCCCTGCAAAGGACCTGCATCCTACCCTAGATGTATCTATACTTTGTGCCTCTGGCTCCTTTAGATAGGCTCTGGGCCTGTATCGGCTAGTGATGGATGGATGGATGGATGGATGGATGGATGGACCTTCTAGCCAGGAGGTGGGTAGTTCAGGTGCAGAAAGTAAAAATCCAGACCAAGATTTTGTTTTAACCAACCAGTTGAGCATAAAGTCTCAGTCACAGAATACTCAACTGGTTGGTTGAAACAAAATCCTGGGCTGGAGTTGTACTTTATGGAGCTGAACTATCCACCTTTGCTTCTCTCTAACAAATGAACTTCTTCGCAGAAGTCCTGTTTGATTGCCAAACTGCCTCTAAATTGTAATTGAAATATACAGGTGTTTCAAACGTTATCTTTGCTGTAGACAGCTAGTAACTGTAATGTTTTTTCTTCACTGTATGGCTGATTCCATATTCCGTTCTTGACTCCGTTCTTTTATTTCTGCACATTGACAGGCAGCAATTAGTACGAGATCCTCTACCGGCTCAGTCGGCTCGTCCTGCTGCAGAGACTCACACAGGGAGACCCCCGACCCCCCCATCACGTTTTCCCTGTGACGGCGCTAACAATGGGGGCCGGGGGAGGGGGGTTTCCGGGTAAACCCCAACGTGGCCGGTCTGGTTAACCGTAAACCCATCAACTGCTTGTTAAAGATTAAACAAAAGCATGGTGCATTTAAGGATGTTATGATGGGTAATAGGAGCTTGGGGGGGGGGGAATGTGTGTGTGCGTGCAAGTGTGTTTATGTGTGTGCGTGCGCACGCGCGGCTGTACATGTGTGTGTGCGTGTCTTTTTTAATTCCCAAATGTGAGGTGCATGTTCCCTCCTGGCCTCCTGAGATCTTCCTCAGCCATGCCATAAACATCTGAACAAAAGCTCCCCCATTCTGAGCGAAACAATGAGCATCCCTCACATTCTGAGGCCTTTTAGTTCTTAGAATCTTCCTGTTTTCCTTCCAAGAATAACCATTTACAAAGACACACATGCGCACACGCAGACACACATGCGCATACACGTGCACACACAGACACACATGCGCATACACAGGCACACAAAGACACATATGCATACACACACATATGCATACACAGACACACATGCGCATACACACAGACACACATACACAGACAGATATGCACGCATGTAAGTACGCATACACAGGCACACACACATGCAGACACATGCATGTATAGATAGACACACAGACACACGTGCAAACACTTGTGGTCTCCAACGCACACATGCCCACACGCAGACACACGCATGTATACACAAACACATGCAGACACGTGCATGCATACATGCGCACTCACACAGATGTACACGAGCAGACACACTGTTGTGCACACACTCACATGCAGACGCTCACGTGCATACACACACATATGCAGACACACACGCGCATGCACAGACACACGCAGATGCTCTCTCACACACGAACCCCCACCTCGCAGCCCGAAGCTGTTTGTATGGGGTCTGCAGTTATTGCGATATGCAGAGTCATCAAAGCTGAGACCGGGCCTTTCCGTAGGGGGTCTGGGGGGGTGGGGGCTAGCCCTCCTGTTTCCAATTAGCCGTGACACTAAGCCACGGCTGCGTTTCCCCGCGTGTTTTAATAAAGCCGCCGGCGGTGCTGGCGCTGGGATGCCGGGCCGCCTGGGTCCGGGCGCCGCGAGCCGCCCCTGAGTGACTGGGCCACCTACACGCGGGTCCTTCAGATCCGTGTTTGTCTGCCGCATTCCTGGCATGCTTTGATCCCCTTTCAGCGGGTCTGTCTGCGCGCTGAGATGCACGGCATCCGCTTTTAATCACTGTGGCTCCGGCGCTCACGGGAAGCTTAGCTCGTGTTGGCAGCACTGTTTATTTATTCGTTTGAAATGCTTATTTATTTATTAGCCGTAGGACCAGGAGGATAAATCATAGTAGTATTAGGATGTAGAAGATTATTATGGGGGCGCTGTGGGGCTCTGTGTTGGGGTTGTGTCCGGAAGGTTGCTGGGTTGAATCCCCTTGCTGTCAGAGTGATTAAATGGCTGTTGGGCCCTGAAAAATGGCTGAGCCTGCCCTCTGACCTCAGACTTTTGCAATATTCTGTCAGGGTACCATGGGAAATGCCAAAGCTAAAGAAGTGTGTAAGAATGTGCTGTGTATGTCACATATGTATATTTATAATACCCCCAAGATCCAGAATTTCCCCCTGGGATCAACAAAGGTAATCTTAATCTTAAATGTAAGAGTAACTCTCAGATGGATCAGTGGAAAACAATCGGATGGAAGACATAACGTGTCATCACCAGGGCGACCGATCCGAACACAGGACGCCACCGTTATTGCTGTAATCTGTGAATGGGATTCATGGGGGTGTCACATTTTGAGGAAGGCTGCTTTTTATTCTTCCTTATTTGGGTAATCCTCGATTTGGGGGATTTCCGTGCCAGCGGCTGAGGTCCCGCTATCTTAACGGCATTTCTCTGTCTCTCTTTACGGGGAATCTTCTCACGCCAGCTTCTCTCTGTCTGTGATTTAGGCAGAGAAAGGACTTTTCGGATCCTACTGCCTAAATCGCCGGCCTGTTCTGTGGAAGTCGTCCCGCTACCCACCCGTCCTGTACCGGCCCTTTAATGGCCTGGGCCTGTCTGACTGAATGGCTGGGATGTGGCGGCGAGTCACGCGCCCAACGCTGCAGATGGGAAGGCGGGACACTCAGGTGGATTCTGGGACGGACTAGTAAATCTGTAAATCCCACGTTGGGGAGCATTTGCACGCATGGATTTCCCCTACTCGATCCAGCGAGCTTTCCTCTCCATATCAAAGCCCCACCAGTAAATCCAGAGGTTTAAGTTGCCTAAACTCTTGCTAATATAAGGATGAAATGCCAGACCTCATTCAGAATCACCCTGCTAATAAACATCTGTTTGGTCCACGTTGTCTTGACTTGTACTTTTTGTTGTATGTTCTGTCTGGGCCAGACTTTCCTCCATCCTGTGTCTCTTCTGAACAGTGCCTGGGTCAGCCACCAGTAATCAGAACCAAACTCACCAGAGAAAGAGAACCTTGCCAGAACTCTTACATTTATGAGTGTGTCGTCTGTGGCAGATTTCTTTATGGCCTTTGGGTGTGTCATTCCTGTGGGTGTTCAGATTAAAGGCGGTTTCTGACTTTCCAAAAGCAAACCAGGCTTGGTTTCCTCTACATGTCCAGCTAACAAAAGCAGTGACGCTGGGAGTGAGGCGTGAGAGACCCAGCGCATTCCGCAAGCTGTATCGGGATATATCAGTGCAACCTGTTTGTGTGTAAGGCTTTGGGAGAGAGTTGCCTTCATATAGTGTAGTATAAATGTTACAGAACAGAGTGTGTTCAGGCGTAATGGGGGTAGTATAAATGCTACACAGCAGAGTGTGTTCCTCACACTGTGTTCAGGCGTAATCGGGTAGTATAAATGCTACACAGCAGAGTGTGTTCCTCACACTGTGTTCAGGCGTAATCGGGTAGTATAAATGTTACAGAACAGAGTGTGTTCCTCACACTGTGTTCAGGCGTAATCGGGTAGTATAAATGTTACAGAACAGAGTGTGTTCCTCACACTGTGTTCAGGCGTAATCGGGTAGTATAAATGTTACAGAACAGAGTGTGTTCCTCACACTGTGTTCAGGCGTAATCGGGTAGTATAAATGTTACAGAACAGAGTGTGTTCCTCACACTGTGTTCAGGCGTAATCGGGTAGTATAAATGTTACAGAACAGAGTGTGTTCCTCACACTGTGTTCAGGCGTAATCAGGCAGTATAAATGCTACACAGCAGAGTGTGTTCCTCACACTGTTCAGCCAAAAGAAAGACCTGGAAGCTTTTTCATTTCACTTTGTTCATTTTGTTCTCTTGTTCTCATCTTGTTCATCGCCATTGATTAACTGTAATGTTTTTTTTGTTTTTTTTTTAACTCACTTGTTTATAAGTGTAGTTGAGTGGCCTTTTTCAGATTAATCTAGATTGTCCTCTTGGGGGGAGAAAAAGGAAAATAAATATTCTTCCCCAAATGCGTTCCAGTCCTAGCCACTGGTCGGCATTTTGGGCTCTTTTCCGAGAGACAGGAAGTGCCGCCGCATTTCTCAGACAATACAGAGTGACCCACCCCCCACCCCCGGAGCCTCTCTGTCACCTTCCCGGATATGGCTTCCTCTCCGCTCCCGCTGGGCTTCCTGACTGGGGGAGCTTGGCTGGGGGCCGTGGTCGTGCTCATGGAGGTCTTGGAGCATGGTCCCCAGGGCCGCTGTGAGCGTGGAGGGCCGAGGGTCTCAGGGCCGCAGTAAACCCGGAGCACGGAGGGGCGGGGGCCTCAGGGCCACTGTAAGCCCGGAGGGCTGGGGACCTCGGGTCACTGTGAGGTTGGAGGGCCGGGGGCCTGGGGGCCACTGTAAGCCGGGAGTGTGGAGGGCCGGGGGCCTGGGGGCCACTGTAAGCCCGGAGGGCCGGGGGCCTCGGAGCCGCTGTAAGCCCGGAGTGCGGAGGGCCGGGGGCCTTGGGGCCACTGTAAGCCCGGAGGGCCGGGGGCCTCGGAGCCGCTGTAAGCCGGGAGTGTGGAGGGCCGGGGTCCTTAGGGCCGCTGTAAGCCCGGAGTGTGGAGAGCTGGGGGCCTCGGGGCCACTGTGAGGTTGGAGGGCCGGGGGCCTGGGGGCCGCTGTAAGCCCGGAGGGCCGGGGGCCTCGGAGCCGCTGTAAGCCCAGAGTGCGGAGGGCCGGGGGCCTTGGGGCCACTGTAAGCCCGGAGGGCTGGGGGCCTCGGGGCCACTGTGAGGTTGGAGGGCCGGGGGCCTGGGGGCCACTGTAAGCCCGGAGGGCCGGGGGCCTCGGAGCCGCTGTAAGCCGGGAGTGTGGAGGGCCGGGGTCCTTAGGGCCGCTGTAAGCCCGGAGTGTGGAGAGCTGGGGGCCTCGGGGCCACTGTGAGGTTGGAGGGCCGGGGGCCTCGGTGCCGCTGTAAGCCCGGAGTGCGGAGGGCTGGGGGCCTTGGCATACTGTCCACCCGCCCCTTCGTGGGGGGGTGGCATAGCGAAATCAGCCCCCGCTGATGATGTAAGGAACCTTCTCCCTCCCTCTCTCTTCCTCCATTTCCTGAATTTTTGCCCCCCCCCCCCTCCTCCGTAACGTACAAAGGGGGACTTTGTCACTCACTTTGTTTGGTTTTGTCCGGTGGAGCGTATGAAGTTGACTCAGAGCTTCTGGGCAAGTTTCGTCCGCAGCATGTGACCGGCTGCCGGCGGCTGCTTCTGCCAGCCCCAGCGCGCCGATGCCCCTCTCTCTCTCTCTCGGTTTGCCGGCTCGGGTGTCTCGCAGACACTCTCCCCTCACGTCTGGTGGCCTCTGCTGGATGTCGATTCACTGCTGGAGCACAGTAAGTACAGAAAGTGAGGGTGACGTGCTGGTAGGAGCCGGGGATCCTGGGAATTATCGACCTCCTGCCGGGTGTCAGGACACGCTGCGTGCGGCTCTCATGCAAACTCTTTCTTTATAAGTGTTTTTATTGGTTTTCAATCTGTGTCAGTTCTGTGTGTGTGTCACAGTGACTGTCCGTAATGAGTGTTTTAAGGACATATCCGATAGGGAGTTTTCTGAATTAACATTGTCAATGTCCTTACGGCTTTTGACATTTCCTCAGCCTGTGTAAACTATGAATTCAGTTCATTTTGAACATCAGTAGGCATTTTTATGGGTTATGATGTACATGCTGTACTGATATATGTATTTTTATGAAATCTCTATAGTAAACACTAATTAGGGCAGAATTACTGCATGACTGCTTAATGCTTTCATTGCTGTAATTTTGGTTATTTCTGGCTATTGGGTTTAATTGCCTTTCCTTCCTGTTAACGGTGCAGCACTTGATAATGATTGATGAGTCCCTGGAATGGGCTTGTCCATCACGCTGATCTTCTGGCAGTGGGACAGTATCTTCTGGATGTCTGGGAGTCTCATCTCCCTCCCCCGGTCTGGGACACCCGAAAGCCTCCCCTCAGTTGAAGACAGCGGTTGACTGCGAGAGCTTTCTTTTGGCCTCTCGAGTTGACATTGGCTATAGCTGAGTGTTTGTACAGCTGTCTGATCAGAGGGGAGCGGCTGATCATGGGTGGGGGTGGTCAGGGCCACACCGCTGCCGTCAGATGTGGATCGGTGCTGGTTTATTCGCCCTGCGGGCCGCACAGAGGTCCTCGGCACAGTGATGAGTCACATTCAGAGCGGTTCTGTTTCAAGATCACGGCCCGTGTGCTGGACGGGGCTCCGTGGCCCTGTGTGCGGGAAATCGGCCCCCTGTTTACGTATCTTTGTGCGTACCCCCCCCCCCCCCCCCCAGGCGCAGCGTCCCTGTGATCCGGCCGCATTCCTGGCATCTGGCCAAGCTGTCCGAGCCACCCGGCGCTGACGGCCCCCCCGCCATGCAGCTGCACTCTGGGCCCTTCGGCGTTCCGTGGCCCCCGGCAGGAGAGAGCAGGTGACACCCGGCTCCAGCCCGCATACCGCTGGGCTCCAGGTCACGGCTGTCAGAAAAACCCACTCCGGTTTCTCGTTAACATCGTTTAGGGAAACTAAAAATCCCGAGCAGAGACCGTGTTCAGGTTCCATTAGGCTGCATGCACTGATAAGATTATCTCGACGTTTCTTCCAGTAATGTAAGCATGGGCTAATGGTTATGGCGTCTCCGTGCAGTGGCGGCCTCGCGGTCCGTCTGAGGTCGGACGTCGGCACTGAAACAGGAAGTTCCCCGATTAATGAGATGCCGCACGCTAACTGCGCGATCGGCCGCGGCGGCTCCGGAGCCGTCCGCTCGTAATAATGCCCACATTGATCTGAGCTGTGTGTGCTGAAGTAAGGATCGAGCGGCACAGTGTGCAGGAACACTGATGATTTGTGAGATCGGTAACATCTAGAATGAATGCTTAGGGCTTTTAAGTTTGAATTAATTTGGCAATAATAAATGTAATATATTGTGGCGTGTGTGCATATGTCTGTGTGTGTGCGTGCGTGTGCGCATATGTCTGCATGCGTGTGTGCGTGCGTGTGCACATATGCATAAATATTCCCGGCAGGAGGATATTTAAGGAACTGACTTTGTGACCTAGTGTTTCGTAGTTATTGTGCTTTGATACAGAGAAGCTCATATCATTGTGCATGTAGTTTAGCTGCAGCGGTACTAACTGCTGTATTGTTTTTTGAGAGCTTTTCAGAAGCTCTGCCATCTGATCGAATTTGGTGTGTATTGCGCTCTGCCGCAGTGACTTGTCCATGCAGTGGAGCCAGCTGTCCCGCTACTGCAGCACTGACCGCAGCAGCTCGCTGGGCAGCATGGAGAGCCTGGACCCCCCCTGCCAGGGCTGCTGTGACAGCCAGCTGTCGCCCGTCGACCCCGTCATCTTCAGCAACAAGCGGGACTCCGCGTACAGCTCCTTCTCCGCCAGCTCCAACACCTCCGACTACACGGTCTCCCTCCGGCAGGAAGACGGCAGCTCCGTGGACAGCCTCTTCCATAGCCTGGGCTCCTGTCGCTATGCCGACGGGCGCTGCCAAGACCCCGACGGCGATGCGGGCCTCTTCCCCGAGGAGCCCAACAGGAAGAGCTACTCCTCCTGCAGACGCCCAGAAGCTCGGGCTCGGCCTTCCTCGTATGGCTACGAGGAGGAGCGGGGCCCCTCCACTCCTGCCAGGGTGCCCCCACAGCCTCCCGTGAGGAGGGATAGCTTCCGGGCCACCCGGGGTCGGCCGCGGGCCGCCGAGCAGCGCTGCCTTTCCGCTCCCGTCGATATCTCGGGCATCGCCGGATGTTGGGTTGAGGATCCCATAGAAATCCAGGACCGGAGCTCAGCTGCGACTCCGTGCAAGTTGGCAGACAGTAAGCCCTGCCAGCAGGAATGCTCACTGGATCAGTACTACAGCTTCAACTCAGAGCTGGAGGCCTGCGACTGCAGCCAACGTACGCCTTGCAAGGAGAACCTCTCTGCCTCCCACCTGCAACCAGGTCTGTCACCCTCCCCTTCTCTTTGCCCTCTGGATCCTCCCAGTGGGGGTGTGAGGGAGAGTGTGCAGCCCCCCTGCAGCTTACCCAAGGCCCCCAAGAAAAAGCACGGTGCGGCGAGTCACAGGCACAGCGCCCCCGACTCCCTGCTGTCCACAGAGCTGTCCACGCTGAGCCTCTCCGGCAGCCCCAGGCTGGACAGCGACTTGCACCCTCATGGTCCATGGGCCAGATCTTCACTACACTGTGAAGAAGATCCAGAGACCGAATCTGGCAAAAATACAATGCCTCTGGAGAAGTGGTCCAGCAGCAGGTGCTCCACACCCGGCTCGGTCGCAGCTTCTGAGCCAGAGGATCCACAGGCAGAGGGAGAAGCTGCCCAATCTACCGCAAGCCTGCTCTGTACTCACCAAACGTGGTGCTCCCCTCTTACCGCGCCTGGAGAAGAACCTGCAGAGCATCCCCAGCCAGTGGAACCTGCGGCTCTAGAAGAAGATTGCAGAGGTCTATACACGGTAGCCAGCAGAGACGCTCTTGAGCAGGAGAAACAAGACAGAGAAGGATACAGGGATAGAGAGTCCCTAATTCAAGTGGGCAGGCAGGACTGCTCTAGGCAG
This sequence comes from Paramormyrops kingsleyae, assembly GCF_048594095.1. Classification (NCBI taxonomy): domain Eukaryota; kingdom Metazoa; phylum Chordata; class Actinopteri; order Osteoglossiformes; family Mormyridae; genus Paramormyrops; species Paramormyrops kingsleyae. The sequence goes on along the minus strand of NC_132820.1, from coordinate 17,840,271 downwards.
CGCCGCCTGTCCAAATCCCTCCGACGCAGCGAGCGCTTCGCCACGAATCTGCGCAATGAGATTCAGCGTAAAAAGGCACAGCTGCTGAAGTGCAGAGACTCGGCCAACCTCCTGCAAGGTGAGGAGCCCCTGGAGGAGGAGGAGTGGGGGGAGCAGCATAGCCTTGGTGCGTCCTCCGACATCGCAGCGGTATCCAGCAAAATGGCTGCTCCTCCAACTTCCAGCACCAAAGGTCACAGTAGTTTAGGAGACCCCAGTTGGGGCTCCCAGCACACGCAGCGAGCTGGGCCCTGCCACACCAGAGTGGTGGAGGAGCCGGGACCAGCAGGAAAACCACGGCGGTGGCGTTGGACGCGGGAGACGGAGCCGTCCTGGACTGCTGGCAGCAGAACGTCGGAAGAAAGTACTAAACCAGTGACTAAGCCTCACTCCTGGTCTAAACTGGAAAATACTGACATCCCTCCTTTCGCAGACCGCAGAAAGTTCTTTGAGGAGACCAGCCGGAGCGTGCCTGTGTTAAGCCAGCCCGGTCCGACCAGTTACCGGCAAAGGCCGGATATGCAACGGAGAAACCTGGAGCAAGCCAAGATGGAGACTCCTGGACGGAGAACAGAAGCAAACCAGAGGCGCTATTCCTACCAGGGAGATGTAGGTGATGACGTCTTATACCACCAACTCCAAGAAGCGAGGAGAACTCTGTCCGGCAGCTGCGGTGCTGATCAGGAGATAACCCGGCCCAGCCTGAATAGCCACTACGGTGGTAATCGATTTGACAATCCCGAAGTACTGGAGATCAAACAGTTTTCCCGTATTGATGAGAACAGTCTCCGTCTCCCCTCCTCATGCTTGGGTAATCAGATCAGCCCTCAGGAGAAACCGGGACAGAAGCAGACGTGCAGGGCTCCGCTGGAGGTGAGTGTGTGGTAGAGTGTGCTGTGTCTCCATGGGTTAGCGGCTTTTCTTTAGGGGAGATTAGCTGTTAGAATCACGGGCCGTGGTCCCCGCAGTGTCACCTCTGTACCAACAACAGTCTAAGAAAGCACTGAGGGAGGTATGTGCCTGAAATCGCCGGTTCCTTTCTGTGCATATATCCATGTCAGCTGGCCGGAATGTAGCTCTGTTTGAATTCAGCCCTCCTCCTCCTTTGCTGGGCCTGTATTTCATCAAACGGCACAGGTTTCAGGAACATTCTAGTGCATTTACAAAATACCAGGGGCAAAACTGATGGTGAAAAGTCCCGTCTCGCTTTCAGAGTTGGGTTGTAGCATTACCATTAAAGACCGTGAGTAATAAATTCCAAATTTGATTCTTATAAAAATCAGATGGCTCCTCCGTGTAAATCGGCCCCTGGTGAATTTCTGAGTGTTGATATTCATTGCTTGTAGTTCTGTTTCCTCTAGGCTCCAGTCCATTTTTCCTGCCTCAGATACTTTCAGATGAAGGCCTTTGGTTTAGAGCAACACTGATTCCCATTTGCCACTTTCTTCTGTGACCCCCAGGGAGAGCACTTCTCCTTAGCATAACCAGATGTGCTGGGGGCAATAAATCTTGTCTTTTGAGGAGTCCCAGCACACAAATGGTTTGCTAGTACAGGGAATATATAAAAGTTCATCAACTTGTCATTCAAAGATACTCTATTAGGATGTGTTTGTAATGCTCTCTATGTGCTGAATTATGGTGGTTACTTTGAATTTATGAATATAAGGATTTCAGCATGAATAGGATTTGAATAAGCATTTTCTTAATCATTATCAAACCATTTTAGATGTAATTTTCGTTGTTTAGTTGTTAACAATAAAATGATCATTAATTTATTGGTCATTTTAATGGTACGGTCCTTATTTTTCATTCTGTAAATCCTTCCTGTAGGTACATCCCATGAAGATGATGGAAAAAACAAAACTCAGTAGAAATTTAAGTCTGACAGAGAGGTAAGAATCCTTCCCTTTAGCTCCATAAAATATGGTAGGTTTCATGCACATTCTTTCTTTAGTTCTTTATGTTTTAAACTTTAATCATTCTCTAATAAATCATAATAACCCTAATAATAATTATAATAACTCACTTTTGGTTGTTTGTCCTTTTTTTCAGGGATTTACTTAATTGTAGGTCTGGCCTCCGGCCACCAGACGGCGCTACACTGCCACACTGCGATAACTTTGGTGTAGTTGAGACACGGCGTGCATGCGATACAAAGGAACATGCAGCTCAGCACGCACAGCGCGGGCGGGCCTTGTCAGAGGGCAGCATCCACCTGGCACGGCGGCTTCAGACAAACGCTGTAACAATTCACATATCCGAGGCGGAAAAACCGACAGAAAGCGGCATCGCGGCTCGCAAGAAGGGGGTGCCCCCACCACGCCCGCCCCCTCCCGACTGGGAGAAGTTCTACCGCAGGAGGGCATCTCACCAGAGCTTGATTTCCTGCCCCTTTTCCCCTGCCGAGGAAACCCCATACCCGTCTCGGCCCCAGGAGCATGCTGGGTACCTTGATGTGGCCCGACAGCGCTCCTACAGCCTGCCCCTTAGTGATGGCCCGGGGAGTGTCACCGTCCTGCAGGAGACCTGCAGACCGGCCGTCCCGGTGGGGGAGGCCCCTTCGCGGGCGGCGCCGTGTGCGAGGTGAGCGGCTTCCCCCCATTAAAGCAGCCACGTGTTTCGCGCTGGGTGTGAGGCAGCTAATGCTGACCCCGAGCTCAGCACGAGCTGAAGAAAAAAAGAGTGGAAAAAATTGTGTGTGTGTGTTTTTTTTCTATAGTGAACACATTCAGAACATAAAACAGCACACAAAATAGCAAGCATGTAGAGGAACATGCAACAGAAAGTCACAAGTCATGCCTGAGATCTGTGTAAATGAGAGCCTGTGCTCTTATTTACACAGATTATCCGTGATCTGCTCTATGTAGATCTCATTCATTAACATTAATCACTGTTACTTTATATATTTTATTGCTGGCAAAGAGTTACGGATTACATTTGCCAGGTTATTTGATTTACAGTTTTTTTCTGGCATGTGAATGTATGTCATAGGCTGTAAATGTCCTACAGGTTGTCTGTGTCAGAAAGTGGCAGGAACGCAGAGCAGGAACCAGAGCAGGAACCAGCCTGGCTCTCAGATCCCATCCATCTGGGCTCTTGGGCTGGGACCAAGCACAAGAAAGTCAACAGTCAGAGTGTGACGGAAAAGGACCTGTCCATGGTGCAGTTCTCCCCGGAGATCCGCCCCTCAGGGAGCCCTGAGACATCCAACGACGCAGAGCCAAGTTTAGGCCCCGTTCATCTGGAAGCTGGCAGGGTGGAGGAAGAGCCCTTGGAGACGGACATCGATACGCCCCAGGCAGCAGAAGCGGCGGGCAGCTTGGCCGAGGGGCAGCCTCGGGCTTCGGCACGCCCTGGGGCCGTGCTGGAGACCGACATAGACATGGTCCCAGAAGGCGGTCCCTTATCCACAGGCGCACTGGCGGCCCCCCCTGGCCCTGCGGCAGAAGTCTGGTGTGGGGGTGCCGGGGAGTCGGCAGGAGCCAAGCTCTTGGAGGAGCTTCTCCCACAGGGTGGAGGAGGGGACGTGAGCAGAGAGGTCTGGAGGGGAGGCAGGAGCGGGCTGGAGCTCAGCGTCGACACCTTGGAAAGGTGAGAGCATTTCACAATACACCTCATTTATTTAGCAGATGCTTTCATACAGAGTGACATATATTTTCTAAGGAAGCAGGTCAGACGGCTCCAGGAGCGATTGGGATTAGGGGCTTAGCTCCGGGGTCTACGGTGACATCACTCAACTGACTCTGGGATTTGAATCAACAACTTAATTGAATAGGTGTCCAGTAGGTGGCAGCGTGGACTTTCACAAATCAGCGGTCCACGACGATAGAGTAGAAGAAGAATAGTCGTTGTTGTTGTTGTAGTGGTAATGGTGACCAGCTGTATGAGGAGGGTTGGAGGTACCCACAAGCCTAATACTGTCCAGACATTATACCGAGTAATCCGGTATTCTAAAAATCAGTACTATTTCGGCATTTTGAAATCTTTGCCATAAAATCCGCAGAGTGGATCAGGGCGTTAGAGTCCTGGCTAATTTTGTCGTAAGAATTTCAGAATACTGTGTGTTGCCTTATTACCGTAATACTACAATCAGCCGTGACTACTAACTTTAAGACTGTTGATAAAAGTTTACCCCTATCACTACACTACTTGTGTTTGTTGCAATACATCTGCCCTCTGCTGGTCAGGTGGGCTGCAGCCATCCACATCCACATCCACATCCACATCCAGTATGAGCAAAAGCTGCCCGCACAATCCCCAGCATGAAAGTGTACAAGGAAAAGTAAAGTGTGAACTATTTAAGGTGGACTTACAATGCCTGTCTCACTCGCACCCCCATCTCAGGAGGGCCAGGCGGCCCCCCTTCCATCCTCCAGGCCCAGGGAGCAGGTGCTTGTCATATTACGGCACCTCTGCTGCCAAAGCGCAGCTTCTTACCAAAATGAAGGAACAGACGAGCTTTGGGGAGGATGAGGAAGATCACGAGCTCTCCTATAAGAAGGTAACAGCGCCTGCAGCAGGAAAGGCATCCATCCATCCATCCATAAGCACTTGCTTATCCAGTACAAGGGTGTCACAAGACACAGAACATCAGGCAGGGGACAGTCTGGACAGGACGGCTGTGCGTTGCAGGGCTCACAGTCTCTAACTCTGGTTTGAGACACCAGTTCACCAAACCATTTGTTGTTACACACACAAACATGGAACAGAGGGTGGGATTTGACCCCACAACCCTGCCAACGTGGCTGTGGTACTAACCACAGCGATCCACGGTGCCAAATCGAATCAAATGAAGTAGATGCAGGAAATGATGAGTTTGCCTGGCACCTGTACAAAGCTATGAGAATCCCCCTAGATTAGGGATCAGCAGAGCGTTGCAGTCACACAGTGTCTCCCGCATTGTACCGTATGCCGTACCTGAAGCAGAGCGCCGCGCACGTCCACGTTCAGAGCCTCGACTCCCACATGCGCTGGCGTATATCTCACGCGGTCCTCCTGGCAGCAGCAGCTGATCGAGAGCCTGGAGAAGAAGCTGGACGTGCTGCGAGAAGCTCAGCAAGGCCTGCGCGAGGACATCCAAGCCAACTACCAGCTCGGAGAAGAGGTGGAGGCGCTGGTGCTGGCCGTGTGCAAGCCGGGCGAGGTTGACAAGTACCGCATGTTCATCGGGGACCTGGACATGGTGGTGAGCCTGTTGCTGTCGCTGTCCGGGAGGCTGCTGCGCGTGGAGAGCAACCTGGAGAGTCTGGGCGCGGACTGCGGGCCCCAGGAGCGGGTAAGCGAGCCGGGGGGGGGGGGGGGGGTGTCCCTGATTCCTACTGCCTCGTTGTCTTTATACAGAGCAAGCAGATCTGTTAGGGAATAATCATGCATCAACAAGTAATCATACTGTTTGCTTGATAATCTCAGCATTGAGTGCGTTCTGGACACTCAGTGCCTCTTTGGTAGATAGTGGCTCACAATGTTCTTTGCGCGATTCAGTGCCTGCGTAGTTCTGTAATCTTTAAGGAACCACCGGAACAAGTTTGTCTAAAGTAAACGCCTAGATATAATGGTATTTAAAACTTGCAAAAGGGGGAATCGGTAATGTGCAAAAGTCTTAGGGAGTCAAAGAAAATTATCTTCATGTCGGTGTAAAAAAAATAAAATAATTTCATGTCTTTTTGTTGACTTTTTAAAACCTTTCGTAAAATCACCCCAGTACTTGCGGTAACCATCGAATAAACCCATGTACTTATTAACTCAAACACTAGCGTTTTATGTTCGGCTAATTAATAGCTCATCAAATTATTTCACAAATTAAATTAATTAATTAAGTGAGCTGGTGGTGAAATTTAACAGACACGTGGGATGACTGGGGCACCCCTGAGGAGAGGTTTGGGAACTGAAGCAAAGTTCATCTAGCCGTCCAACCAGATATCAGTCATTTTTTGGAGAACAGAAGAAAATCTTTTCTTTTTATTGTGTTAATTTGTATGTATTCTAGTCCTTTTCTACACCTGAACACTCTCAGCTAGTTTGCGCCTCCCTCCACACGCCTGAACACTCTCAGCTAGTTTGCGCCTCCCTCCACACGTCTGAACACTCTCAGCTAGTTTGCGCCTCCCTCCACACGTCTGAACACTCTCAGCTAGTTTGCGACTCCCTCCACACGTCTGAACACTCTCAGCTAGTTTGCGCCTCCCTCCACAGCTCAGTCTCCTGCAGAAAAAGCAGCAGCTCCTCGGCCAGCTGGGGGAGGCTCAGGAGCTGAAGGAGCACGTGGAGCGGCGGGAGCAGGCGGTGTGCCGGGCGCTGGGCCGCAGCCTGGCCCCGGAGCAGCTCCGCGACTACAGCCACTTCGTCAAGATGAAGGCCGCCCTGCTGGTGGAGCAGCGGCAGCTGGAGGACAAGATCCGGCTGGGCGAGGAGCAGCTGTGCGGGCTGAGGGAGAGCGTGGCGCTGAGCGGCGCGTTGGATCGGGCCTCCGGCTTCTGCTGACTCCGGGGCTGGGGGGGGGGAGGCGGTCGGGGGGGCGGATGGCAATAGTGCGCCCCCTGGGGGCTATAAGGATAACTTACCAAAATATCTGCTTTACAGTGGAGAGACTGGAACAAACTATGGTGCTTATCACTATTCTTCTTCTTCTGTTTCTACTTGCTAATTGTAACCATTACCTTAACAGACGTGCTTGGAAGCGGGAGAAAGTTAGGCTGTGGGCCATTTGATTCTGTAACTGTAATGTCATATAAAGTCACCGCAAGGTGACATGACACTAGTGGTGTTGTTTTTTTCTTTCTCCTATAACCACACACAATTGTTATTTATTTATTTATTTATTTTAAAGCCAGGTCACATGACCGGCCCAAGGGAGCTTCTCCTCAAGGAACCCTAAGCTTCTCGGGATCAGGCCACGCCCTCCTTTGGGGCAAAACTCACCTTTGGGGGTCCAAATTTGCCTCTTTTTGTTTTTCCCCCCACTGTTACGGATTCCTTGTTTCTCTTCCAATTCAGGTTTTCCAAAGCTTTGTACCAAAGGATTTTCATTTGTGATTTTCGGACCGCCGGTAGTCTGCAGACGGATAAATACCAAATCAGACAGAAGTGTGGTCATACTGGGACCGACCTCTGTCATGAGTTTTAAAAGCCTTTTGTAACTGGCTTTTAGCAGATTTCTTATCTATTGCATAAATGTACTGATCAGAACGGTGGCGATGAATCTGTCAGATTTGTCTTTAATGGCATCATTAGCTCGTTAAGGATCAGGTTCGCTGTCAGCAAACACAGATCCCTTCTTTGTCCATTTTAGGAGTCATTTGACGCTGTCGGTAAGCCAGTTAAACTGGACATGCAATCAAGAGATATACAGTCAAAGAAGGAAACTCCGCTGCTTTTATAGAAGTAAATGCTTCTGTATCAGAGCAAATTATGAAATGGGATGTTTTTCGAAATCTGTAAAGCATATCCACCGTTTTGTAACCGCCTGCAGTGACTTACATACTGACAATTGTTTTTGTGCCCAAAAAGGAAATGTATATAACTCTTTTTTTTTTAATTTATGCTATATATGTATTTTGTCTTAATTCTGTTCTGTGTATATAAAACTTTGTATGTTACGCTTATTTGTTCCCATATAGTTTCTCACTTGAAACGTTTATACTTATTTTCTCGATTTATTGCAAAGCATTTTGTAAGACATGCATACCCGTAATAATAATTAATATTTTTAAAAGGTCTGTGTGTTGTGTAATTTTTTTCACTTCTTTGCATTGTAAGATCTGAGATCTCGAAAGGAGGATGTTGCTAGATAATTACAGTCATCTTGGCAGTCAGACTGCACTGAGACAGCATTAGATCAACTTAAGTCTGGCAGCTGTAACACTGCAGTGTGTCTGCAAACAGCAGTCCCAGAATTGAAGGCTGACTTCCATGGACAAAACAGAACAGGAGTGAAGAATACATATATGCGTTAAAATGCACGGACAGAAAAACTCCTGAACCAAAGATTTAAAAGTCTTGGAATTATGTGATTTATTTTCATTAACCGCTTGTCCAATCAGCAATCCATTCATCTGACCCAAAGGAGAACATGGAGTACAAGGCATTAGCAGCAAGCTCTGCATTCTGGGAAATGCAGTTTCTATCTCCCATAACTCATCCAGTTCAGGGTCATGGTGGTCCTGGAGCCTGTTTCAGAAGGCACAGGGCATGAGGCAGGTGACAGATTAGACTTGGTAAACTAAGGAGAGCCCCTGCTGAATTCAATTCAATTCAAAGAACTTTATTTGTCCCCGAGGGGCAATTAAGGCACACAGGGCAGTTGAACAAGGACACAGTGACATAAAGTGACGTTAAGTGCAAAAGTGATTACAGTGTTAGAAGTGCTGTGAATCTGGAGAACTGGGTAGATCCATGTAAATGTAGAGATTAATGGGAAAGTGACAGGTCCTTTCTGGTATATAGAACATTAATATATTATGTTCGGCTATTAGCTATATCCATCCACCCATCTTCCAACCAGTTCCCTGATCAGGGTCATGAATGGGTGAGGCAACTCGTAGGGAGGTCACGGAGCGCAGGCAGGACTGGAATAGCCCACCCTGGAGGTGTGAAGTAGCCACTTTGCTATAATAGGTGTCGAATGATTGCTGGAAGTTTAAAGAAATATTCAACAAGTCCACTAGATGTCGACATTTACCCTGTAAACATTATTATTATAATAAGGAAGTACCTAATTTCACGTGATTTATGAAAAATACTGCCATTTTAAAAACGAATTCCTGACAGCAGTCGGTCATACGGCACTGCTTTACATAGTTTTAATTAACCATTTACTTGTACTACCATAAGATATACAATTTAAACGTCTAGCTAAAAGTCGCACCCTTCGTTTTCATTGATAACCGTGCGTCTACGTAGTCGATGGTCGATAAGTCGATCGGCGTCCCGGCCCCCCCCGCTCTGGGATCGACAGTGCGGTCTGACGGGACTCGGCCGGGCAGCTGCGCCGCGGCGGCCGGAGGGCGGTCCGCTTCCCAGCAGCCGAGAGACCTGGTCCGCCTCGCTGCTGATTTCCGGACCGCAGCAGAGCCATGGGTCCGTGACAGCGTCGCCAGCAGGCCCGCGGGTAGCTTCTCGCTTTCACGTTTCATTCAGCTTCAGCTGAAGTCTTTCATTAACCAGCGCTCTGTTGCCTACGAATAGCAACGGATTTTTTTTTTAACCAGCTGGCCGGCCGGTAACTAGTCTTCGTAATTAGCGGCGCTGCCCATGCTGACAGGTAGGTCTCCCGGCCTCTCTGAATCACCTGTTACCGCGTGAACCCGCAGCTCTGCCCGTTATTAACCGGTTTATCGGGGTAAAACGCCGCTGTCGTGTCAGTAATTTGCGGGGAGTCTGCGACATCTCGGCTCGTTAGTTTGCCGCTCTCAGTCAGTTACTAGTCTACAGCAGTAATCTAGTTAGTGTCAGGGGGTCGGCATGGTTACGGGGGCTCGGTACGAGTCAGCGGCCGCTGCTAGGGAGGGGGTCCACCCGGATCGCGGCGGAAGTGCCGGGCCACTTTGCCGGGATTGCCGGAGATGGATGGCTCCTTCTTTATGGGTGGCTCTCCTTCCTTCTTCCTTCCTGTCCTTCTTTATGGATGACTCTCCTTCATTATGGGTGACTCTCCTTCCTTATGGGTGGCTCTCATGGATGACTCTCTTCTCTCGGGATGCCCGGCTTGCGCTTGGCTTACCGATGGCTCTCCCTTCCTCTGCTGCCGGCTTATAAACTCATACTCCTGTACAATGACAGGACTCCACTAGGCGAACTGATGATGGTGCCGTGTTGTTGTTGCTGTAATCTGACCCCGATTGTAATATTCTCGTGGTATAATTAGGATTTAACTTATCTCGTTTTATGATGTTATTAAAATATCAGCTGGTTTTAGTTGCCCCTCGGCTTTTAGCGGGACGCCACACAGCTGCGGCCGCCTAGATAATCTTATCACTGTGGTGGAAGTGAGATGGGGTCGACAGCGGTGTCTGATGTCTACGTGGATGTTTAGCTCTCAAATGCAGACACTTCATTTTCAAGATTATTATACAGGGACCCTGGTGGCCGTTAACCAAGCACCTGGCCTCTGCGTAAAGATCGGTAACATCTTAAATTAAAGTTAGTTTAATATTCAGCATTCATTTGACATTTAAAATAGAATTAAAAATGACGTACACATGCACATAAAGCTGGTATGCTGATATGTAGAACCGGCTGGGCAACATAAAGACTACTGTGCTTCACAGGCTGCAATGCTTGTTTTTGGAACATGCATGTGCAAGTCATTTTTAATTCTAAAATAAATGTACAAGAGGAACATTTCAAAAACCAGCCTTGTGGCTCATGAAGCAGAGTAGCCTCTATGCTGGACAGCTCCTTTGACATCAGCCACTGAAACGGCTGAAGCGCGTAATATGTTTGTATTTTGAATGTCAAATGAATGCCGAATATTACACTAACTTTACCTCGGCCGTGTTTTTATATCAGCATGGAAAATGCAGGGTACTGCAACGACAGCTTCAGTAGCCTCCAGAGCGGCACCAGTGACGAGGACATGGTGGAAATCGCTGGGGCCACACTGGATTTCTCCAGCACGGATGATGTCCCGCCGCTGGATCGGGATTATGTCTCAGGTACGTGCTGGGTGCCCGTGGGGACGGAAGCGGCAGAGCATTCAGAAAGCGGTCATCAGCTTCGCCATAAACGTGAATAATGTCCTCGCGTTTGCTAGTCGTTTGCCTTTTCAAGTAGTTGAAAGCTCAGTTTGTCCAGTTAAAAATATAGCTTCCTTCTTAGTGACGGCAATAATGCAGTTCTTCAATACGTGATTTATAGATGTAGGATATGAATAAGGAAGCTTTAACTCAATGAAGGGAAGCTTCCAAAGACGTCTACAGCGGATCTACCGTTCTAGTGTATATGTGATAAGTTTAGGAAGCATTAAAAACTAATGCTCAGAGATGAGATGAGAGTCATTTTGAGTTTTTCAAACTGGTTAATCCAAACTGACACCTATATTGTCTGGTGATGGCCACCGTAGGCATTATTTTGAAATGGCTTCTCTTTGTTGGTGTCCTTGCTCTTTTTGTGTTGTTGAAACCCGCTTTCCTCTGTGATGTTCTTCATGCTTACACTCCTTGAGAGTTTTGTTTACTGTTCTCAAGCACTGACGTGTTCCCTCTGTCAAGCTCAGGGTCAGTGTTTGCGTGAAGACAGTGTAGCTGAAGGCGTTTTGTAAAAGGTTTCCAGTGAAGGACTGTATGTGTGGCTTTCTGAATTGGGACCACATCATAGCACAAGGTCCCACAGCTAGTGGGTGTCTCCGCTAGAGTTTGAATTATAAATGAAACGTTGAAGGTTGTGCTTGTAATCTCTGGTTACGCCGGGGGTTTGTTTCTGGTGGAGTATTGATGCAGTGATGCGACCCTTGCTCGCAGAAAGAGCGTCAGCTGATCTGGCTGTTCTGCACAGGGACCTCTTTCTTCCCAGAAAAGATTAGTCATGTTTTGGAAAGGCATTCACGTGTTGCACAATCCTGATATGTAAGCATATGCTGTAGTGAGTGATCCAGTCTTTGCTGGACTCTAGTGTGTGGGATGTTTGTATGTAACGTTGGGTGTCTGTGTTTTCTGTGGCATCTCTCTGTGTTCGTGCATGTCACCCCTGCTCAGCTCACGCAGACGGTGACGGCCAGCTAACACAGCAGAGTTAAGCTCCGCCCCGTTCCGTGGGCAGATCGTGTGACCCAGATGGAACTTCTGGAAGCTAATCCTTAACAAATGTGTCTTTGAGCGTGCCGGTGTTGTCGCTTTCCCACATTCCCCTGGAGGTGCTTACGATCTGTACCGTGTAACAGAGATTCGGAACAAGAGGCACGTTTGCACGGAACCTCGGTGTACACATGAGGGCACTTTATGTTTTCTGAATGTCCTCCTCCTTTGTTTGCTAGTCTGCACAGCCCCTCCTGGTTTCCGTGGCCTCCTTTTTGCTCTCCTATTTAACAGAATGCCCCGATGGAAGATGTGCATCCGGGGGGCACAGCTCTGACAGGTCGTGATTATTCCATGTCCGTGCGCCTGATTGCGGGCGTTGCTGATCATCAGGATCTTCAGCAGTTCTTGGAGTTAGGTGTAATGGCAGGAGTTGCTTTCTGATATACCGAGAAGGGCTGGACTCCTGCGTCTGGGATGAAGAGCGAGATCGGAAGCCCCCCGGCCTGTGCTTGAGGGTGAGGATTAGGAGTAGGGCAGGCTGGGCCTGGTCTCTGGCCCTTTGCCGGGTCCCTTCTTGCGGCTCAGGCGGTGAGCTTGGGGGCGTCAACATTCTGCTCCAGAGCGGCGCTCCCTTTTGCCGATTTACTTTAAGCCTGACCTGCTGATAGCCTGATACTGAACCTGGAAGATTCCAGTTTCCTTAGTTGAAATAATAATTAGCAAGCTAAATATTTTTAAAGCTTCTCTAGTGAACTTAGCTTTCTGCACGCAACATATTTTAAGTAGTATTTACAAATAAAAATGCCTCTCTAAATGTTAAACTGTTTGCTCCAGATGTTTTTGTGGTAGTTTCTCCACTGACAACTTTTTGTTCACTTCTTAAGTCGCTTGAAGTGTCGGATGAAGGCATTAAATTCACAGACATTTTCCATAAGTGTTTTACCTGACCTGTCACACAGGATTAGTGGGGGCAGGGAAGGTGAGGGGCATGACTGTGGATGGAAACAGAGTGGGGTACTGGTTTCGTGATATGATGCTTTTGGTTATACTCATGATCCACAATATAGATCAGTATTTATTTTTGTGTGTATGTGGTAATGTTAACAAATCATTTTAAAATGATCAATTCAAGATCTAGTCACTAAGTTAAGATCCACTGAGATAAATATTTGACAAAGAAGTGAGATACACTGACAGCACTGAGACGTTATGCAGGCTGACAATTGCAACCAGGTACAATAAAATATCAGCATGTCTGCCGTCACTAGTTGGTACAAATAGTAACTTAAACTACTTGATCGGCTCATAAAATCGCCCATATTTAGGCTGATTAGCCGAGTGCTGGTCAGCGCCGATTGGAATGTAAACCGGTCATTTCCGGTCACTGGTTGATCAGTCAGTGTATCCCTAGTTGTTAGCTGATGTGCCTCAGGATGCAGTGCGTCTTTATTAATGAAACATACCATCATCTCTTTTTCTTTTTAATTCTCTTAATGACAAAAGGTATTATTGCCAGTTCCTCTGCATTGAGCCGCCCGGGACCCTAAGTTACGGTTGCAGAGCAGATCACTCAGATCAGCATTCTGAATGCTGTGAAATCAGTCTTGATGAATATCAGGGAGGGAAATGAAAGTATGGCAACACCAAGGAAGTTTAATCAGAAGGGGGATTTTTCTGTCTTGTTCTCTTCTCTGGAACGGTTTCTCTTTTGGGCTCCCTCCCCTGCTGATAATGCTGTGTAGAGTGTGCACCTTGAGTGTGGATTCGGTTTGGGGATTTCCCGGCTCTCCATGGAGTGGGGGGGGGGGGTGATTCAGCAGGCTCTTCACTTTAGAAAGGTGAGCGGTCAGCACCCATCTTGATGCTGCCTAGAGAAACGGCTCTGCGATTGGCTGGCGGTGAGGCTGCCGACAGACGATGGAGCCCGTGGGGGGTGGGGGGAGGGGGGAGGCCGGCGGGGAGGGGGGGTGGGGAAGGGGAAGAGGAATCGGGGCAGCATGAGCCAGTGTCCATGGGCAACTGTGGGCCTCTTCCCTGTCAGCCAGCGCCTTTCTGAAAGGCCTTTTCACAGCAATATCCATCTGCCTTATAGTTAATGATTTCACTTAGCTAATTAATGAATGATTCAAGCTAACTGATCTGGCTGACATGTGCCCTGCTAAAAGGCAGCATAAATAATGAAGTGAATGAAAAAGCCCTGTATAAATAGGTTGGTGCTGGCCAACCTGCTCTGCCTGCTCATTTGCATCTTTAATCATCCCCTTAACTCACATTTATCCTGCTCGTGACCTGACCAGTGGTCTGCGTGTGTGGTGTGCATTGTGGCTTTGCAGGTCCTTGTTAGGGGCGTAACCTTAGGAACGCCCACTGACGACATCGTTGCAAACTGTCGGTTCGATTTCTCAGCACTCAGAGCCTCCAGCTCAGCACATCCAGTCTGACGTGGAGTGCGGCCCAGCTTGATGACAGCGTTCCCAGGAGGTTTGCTATAAATCACTGTCTCTCTCGATGGGAGATAGCAGGTCTGAGCAGCTGATATTCAGTTTGCTGAAAGGCTTAACTGCACTGGAGCTCTAACTGCGGCTGATTTAAGCGCCCAAGTGCTGCACTGGTTGTGGCCAATCTCAGCTTTTCACTTGGGGAACTTGAGCAGTGCAGGAAGTGGTCAGTGTGAGGATCCAGTTGTGAGTGAAAGGAAACCAGTCAAGCAGGAATGAAGGAAGTAAAGGGAAATCTGTCCCCTTACACTGACAAAAGAATGGGTTATGTTTAATAGCAATGGGAATGTTCTGGGTATGATGGGCCCCAAAGTTAGCTGGCAGCTCTGGAAACAGGGCACTGGACAATGTGCACCACTGGTCTGGTGGTGGCGCTGGCCCCCGTCCAGGTACCAGTTCTAGTATCTTTCTCAAGTATTGCACTTCCAGTGGTTTGGTGGGTCATCTGAATGATGTTGGATCAGCACAGCATTTCCCCAGTCTTGGTGCTGGATCTGGGTTCTGTCTGTCTGTGTGGCAGATTGGCTTCTCACGGCCCCCGTCCTAGTGCTGGTTCTAGATTCTGTTAGTGTGTGTGGCTGATCCACTCCGTGTGACCCCTGTCTTGGTGCTGGTTCTATTTTTTGTCCATTTGCATGGCAGATCGGCTCCTCGTAGCCTCCGTCTTGGTGCCGGTTCTGGTCTTTGTCAGTTTGCATGGCAGATCGGCTCCTCGTAGCCTCCGTCTTGGTGCCGGTTCTGGTCTTTGTCAGTTTGCATGGCAGATCGGCTCCTCGTAGCCTCCGTCTTGGTGCCGGTTCTGGTCTTTGTCAGTTTGCATGGCAGATCGGCTCCTCGTAGCCTCCGTCTTGGTGCCGGTTCTGGTCTTTGTCAGTTTGCATGGCAGATCGGCTCCTCGTAGCCTCCGTCTTGGTGCCGGTTCTGGTCTTTGTCAGTTTGCATGGCAGATCGGCTCCTTGCGGCCCCCGTCCCGCCCCTGCCGGTTCCTCCCTGCAGCCTCCATCTGCCTTCGACAGGCAGCCAAGCCTGCTTTAATCATTCAGAGCATGTTCTTCTGAGCCGGCGCTTCCTCCCTTCGCCCCGCGTTCCGTGTTTTTGTCCGCTAGAGGACCAGTAGGAGGTTCTACGCTCGTTGCCTAGAGCCTGGCTTTCAGCTCTCTGTACTACAGCACTTCATACTGTTTCTGAATCAACCCTCATCTGTCTTTGCATACAGATTAGCGCTCAGTTCGTCTTTCTGTGATCCTTCACCCCGAGGTGTGTTGCAGCCGGTCAGGGGATACCTGGCTGTCACAGTGGCACGCTGTGCCGTTCTCTCAACTTCCCAGGGAATGTAGGTGTCGAGCGCTAGAACCGACGAGAGAATTAGGGTGGGCTTCTTTCGTTCTTTGTTTTTTTTTTCTTTCTTTTCATATTTTTGTAACATCAGAGTTTAAGTGCTAATGCAGCTCCGTCCTGGGAACCTGTAATCATCAACATTTATGTTCTTAACCAGCACATTTCCTGTTGCCTGCCCGATCTCGCAGCAGCATTATCGTCCGCAGCAGCCAGTCAGGAAGGAGGCTGGTTACGGCGGGACGCTGGCTGGCCCGGTTTCACCCTGACGCCGTGAAGGTGTGAGATGGCAGGATGTGATTGCACCCCCTTATAGCAGCACCTCTTTATTTATAAATACTTGGCGTGCTTCTTTTCGTGCTGCTGCGGTCGGACTGGCCGGGCCAGCGACTGCCAGATTCAGAGGCTCTTTGCCTCCTCTCCATTTAACCACGAGCAGAGGCGTCCACTGTGGTACCAGTAGTTTGCATATACGGAAGTCATTGGCAGTGAATGGGAATGTAACTTTTAATTCGATTATTACATGTATTTTTCATTTTTGTGATCTGAGTACCTCGGGTTCTCAGGATTGAGGTTTCGTTCTGACAGTCTGTCCGCAGGAAAGCACTCGGTCAACAATTCAACGGCATTACGACAAAAATGAATCAAATAAGTATATCGTCCCAGACACATCACTCTATGGAAACCCAAAAAAAAAAATGTGGACGGTTTCGTTTCTTCTTCCCCGTATGAGGAGCTGTGCCGATCTCACACATGTGAGAGTGCGTAAAGGTCACTGAGGTGTGCTGTGGTCATTTGGTGACTCAGTCAGCTGATGCTGATGGTCTCTCGGCACTTTTGAACCGCTTTCCCATGAGAGGTAACTCTATCAGATAAAGGAATGTGGCCATGACGCTGTAAACGGCGAATTAACGAATAACCCCACGGCTAATCATTTCCAGAAAGGTTTGGCCCTTTTGCTTAAACCCAAACTAGTTAGCCTGTGCTTCTTATTTGTCAGTTGGAGTACGTTCCTCGACTCTGGCCTGTTTAAACTCCACGTGGTTTATACTTTATAGCTGCCGTCCTGTGTTTTGGGGTTCCTTGGATTGTGAGCCGGTCTTGGTTGTATGTTCTGTATGTTCTCCCGAGTTGGGCTTGCTGTGCTTTACAGGGGCTCAAAGTCTACAGTCCTGAGTGTTTCTTGGCTTGTTTTTCTTGGCTAACATGTAACATCTTCTGAGCCTGGCATCCATACAGGCATTGCATCCTTTATTGCAGATAAGCATTCCCTCATGTCCTGTGATTAGCTCTTGGTGCTCACCTTGATTACTGCACTTTTCCGTTTTATTGCATCATAACGATGTTCTACAGCTATCATGTGGTGTGCTTTTTTTTTTCCAATGCAGTCCTAGTCATCATGTCTTGATCAACATGCATTATTCCATGAGCTTCTGTATGTTAATGGTTCTAACTCCCCATCCCTTTTCCCTTTAGGCTATCCTGCGTACGGCAGTGGCACAGACTGTACCAACGGGGCCCCCAAGCTCATGGACCTGCTTGACGAGCCCCTGCCTGGGGTGGGCACCTATGAGGACTTTAACACCATAGACTGGGTGCGCGAGAAGTCCAAGGACCGCGACCGCCATCGAGAGGTGACGACCACCCCCTGCCCCCAAAGACCAATTAGATATGACTGTCCACACACAATATGCAGTCAGCCCTGCTACAATGCGAATCTGACGCGATTGATTATATTAATACCTAATACAATAATACAATGCGGAATCATGATTATATTTGCACCATTTTCAGTAGGAGGAAAAAGCTCTACACAAACTACAACAGGATATGGTCTTAGTAAGAAACACTACTTAGGGTAGCGTGTGGCTCAGTGGGCTATGCCTGTAATCAGAAGGTCGCCAGTTCAAACCCAGCCTCAGCACGTCTGCAGGTCCTCGAGCAAGACCCTTTGACAAATCATCATATAAAAACACTGACACGTTTTTCGTTGACCATCTGTAGCCGTGTTGCCTTCAGTGCCCCTTTGCAAGCGACAAATTAGCAAGTCCCGCATGTTCAGTTGAAGTAGTTACTTGGCAGTTCTTGTGAGACTCATAACTATAGGGGATGTTTATGATATTTATTAATCTTATTTAAAATGTGTATAATTACATTGGTTACGGGTATTGCTGTTTTTATTATTTAATTCATTTTATTTGCTATCAGTTACTAAGTTTTGTAATCGCAATCCCCTAACCATATTTTTCCCACCCCGCTGCCCGATCTCGCAGCGGCATTATCGTCCGCACCAGCCAGTCAGGAAGGAGGCTGGTTACGGCGGGACGCTGACTGGCCCGTGCCTCACTCTCCCCCCCTCTCTGCACCCCTTCAGATCGCCAGCAAGAGTAAGGAGTCCACATGGGCGCTGATGAAAAGCGTCAGCGATGCCTTCTCCGGCTGGCTCCTCATGCTACTCATCGGCCTGATGTCAGGTCAGGACTGGGCCAGCCAGCCCCATCTGCTCATTTTGTTTACTTATTTTATATACACCAGCGCCCCCTACAGGACAGATCTGGTGCCAGCAGGGTGTTGGTTTCCTGCAGTAAGAGAGGCAGCATGGGTGTGTGTGGGTAGAGTTATACTCACGTGGGTGGATGGAGGATGTCAGACCCTCTGACCAGCACACAGTTTGAAGGCATTTGGATTGGGTCCCATCCAGTTTGGTGATGGGATACGGCTCAGTAGAGCCAAGATTGTCCTTCAGTGGTATGTGTTACGGATGGCATTTCTCAACACCCCTCTCCCGGGCCTGGTAGGCGCACTGGCCGGTGGCATCGACATCTCCGCCCACTGGATGACTGACCTCAAGGATGGCGTGTGTCTCAACGGCTTCTGGTTCAACCACGAGCACTGCTGCTGGAACTCCAATGAGACCACCTTTGTGGAGCGGGACCGGTGTCCGCAGTGGAAGACCTGGGCGGAACTTATCCTCGGCACTGCGGAGGTGCGTCCCCTTACCGCCTTCCACGGATGCTGCTGCTGTTCTTCATCCCTTATCTAGTTCAGGAAAGTGGTTTGTGGTGTCACTCTCGACAGTGACATCTTTGATTCAACATGGAGAAAGTTTGCACGTTGGTGTTGTGATGAGGTTCTGAATAAAACCATATGAACACGTAGGAACATGGATGACCTGTATAACTCGCTTAACGTCATTTTCGTTAATCTGCAGGTTAGAGATCCTGTTTTTTGTGAGTTCCTCCTGTAATTCCTCCTGTGTCCTGTAGGGGAGCTTCGCCTACATTGTGAACTACCTGATGTATGTTTGCTGGGCACTGCTCTTTGCCTTCTTGGCCGTGTCTCTGGTGAGGGCCTTTGCCCCGTACGCCTGCGGCTCCGGGATCCCCGAGGTAATGCACACATTCGTGTCGTCTAAGCTGTGAATTCAGGCTGGATTTCCTTTGTACAGGTTCAGCTTGTTTAATAGTTGGACACCTTGCTAATGTGGGCTGTACCTCCCTGATGAAGCAGAACTTTGGGTCAGATCTTAATGGTGGTAATAAGCTGTTCACCTGTCTCATTCCTTGTCCAGATTAAAACCATTCTGAGTGGGTTCATCATCCGGGGCTACCTGGGTAAATGGACCCTGGTGATAAAGACAATCACGCTGGTCCTGGCGGTGTCATCGGGCCTCAGCCTGGGTAAAGAGGGTCCCCTGGTCCATGTGGCCTGTTGCTGTGGAAACATTCTCTGCCATGTGTTCACCAAGTACCGCAAGAATGAGGCCAAGCGGCGGGAGGTGAGCTTGACACAGTTTGATCGGTCGGCCCTGATTGGTCACCCCTGAGTGGGCTACCCCTTGTGTCTACCCTGATTGGTCGGCAATGGGTGGGCTATCCATTGATTGGTTGACCCATGTGCCTCGTGTGCCTTGTGTCTCTGCAAATGTCCATATTCTGTGTCCTCAGGTTCTATCCGCTGCTGCTGCGGTTGGTGTGTCTGTGGCCTTCGGTGCACCTATAGGGGGTGTGCTTTTTAGCTTGGAGGAGGTGAGTTTGGCCCCCTGAGCCATATCATGTCACTGATCGCAGGCCCAGATTAGCACGAGACCTGAACAATACTATGTGCTTTTTAAAAAAAAAAAAAAAAAAGTTGGAGCAACCCATACAACCCTAAAGGGCTGCGCCCTTTATCAACAGAAGTCAAAACTGTAGTTGTATGCCATTTATTAGCACTTATATATTACTTGTGGCTCGTTAAATTGGTCATACCCACATTACTATCTGACCTCCATCTGTGGGCATGTTGCTATGGTGTTTATATGTACAAAATAACATGTAATGAGTTATCACCTGGTATTCCTAACAATGGCTAGAACTGGTATTGCTAAAATGGCTTCCCCACTTGTTGTACTGTAACGTGGTTAACTTGGGTGTGATGTCATATCCAGCTCCCAACTGGAACGAAGGATATAGATTTTAACCAGTCCAACAGACACAAAGGTGGTTTGTACTGAACTCTCCACTTCTGTCCCCCTCAGGTGAGCTACTACTTCCCCCTGAAGACCCTTTGGCGGTCCTTCTTCGCTGCCCTGGTGGCCGCGTTCACCCTGCGCTCCATCAACCCCTTCGGGAACAGCCGCCTGGTGCTCTTCTACGTAGAGTTCCACAGCCCCTGGCACCTGCTGGAGCTGGTGCCCTTCGTCCTGCTGGGTATCTTTGGGGGCCTGTGGGGCGCTTTTTTCATCCGCGCCAACATCGCCTGGTGCCGGCGTCGTAAGACCACGCGCCTCGGCCACTACCCGGTGCTGGAAGTGCTGCTAGTGACTGCGGTAACGGCCCTGCTGGCTTTCCCCAACGAATACACACGCATGAGCACCAGCGAGCTCATCTCGGAGCTCTTCAACGACTGCACCCCGCTCGACTCGTCCAAGCTGTGCGATTACATCAACTCCAATGAGACCAAAAGCAGCAACGAGCTCCCAGACCGGCCCGCCGGTCTCAACGTCTACATGGCCATGTGGCAGCTGGCGCTTGCCCTCGTCTTCAAGATGGTCATCACCGTAGTCACCTTCGGCATGAAGGTACAGCACTTTGGCTCATATGCCTCTGGTCTGTGCCTGTCCCCCTCTGACTGCCTCTGGTCTGTGCCTGTCCCCCTCTGACTGCCTCTGGTCTGTGCCTGTCCCCCTCTGACTGCCTCTGGTCTGTGCCTGTCCCCCTCTGGCTGCCTCTGGTCTGTGCCTGTCCCCCTCTGGCTGCCTCTGGTCTGTTCCTGTCCCCCTCTGGCTGCCTCTGGTCTGTGCCTGTCCCCCTCTGACTGCCTCTGGTCTGTGCCTGTCCCCCTCTGGCTGCCTCTGGTCTGTGCCTGTCCCCCTCTGGCTGCCTCTGGTCTGTGCCTGTCCCTTTCTGGTTGTTTGCGGAGTCTGTCCTTGTCCGCCATTGGTCTATATCTGTCCCTCTCTGGCTGCCTCTGGTCTGTGCCTGTCCCTTTCTGGTTGTTTGCGGAGTCTGTCCTTGTCCGCCATTGGTCTATATCTGTCCCTCTCTGGCTGCCTATGGTCTGTGTCAGTCCCTCTCTGGCTCTTAGTGTTTTTAATCTTTTTTTCTAGCATTCATACTTTCAGTATGTGATTGTACATGGTTGTTTGTCTTTTAAAACCTCCTTACCTCTCCTCCCCTCTCCTCCCCTGTTCCACTCCTGCAGGTCCCCTCTGGCCTCTTCATCCCCAGCATGGCGGTGGGGGCCATTGCAGGAAGGCTACTGGGGGTGGGCATGGAGCAGCTGGCCTACTACCACCATGACTGGGTGATTTTCAGGGGCTGGTGCAGCCCGGGCGCCGACTGCATCACCCCGGGGCTCTATGCCATGGTGGGCGCTGCCGCCTGCTTAGGTAAACACTCTCAGAGCCGCAAGCCTGGGCTCCCCCTACTGTACCGGTAGTAGTATTACAGCTTCACGGACCATTCACGCCAAACCTGTCTGGCTAAGCTGGACCATGTTCACTACTCGGTCACATCTTTTCTAATTCCCATCTGTGACTGAGTATCTAAGTAGATGATACTGTGGGTGTTCATTTGGTTTATATTCACACAATTTTTTTTTATATTATGCAGTACCAGTCAAGATCAGACCTTGAAAATGCGTGTGTGTTTCCAGAATGCAGCTCACACATACTGTAACATTTTTAAAGTCATGCATCTCAGAACCATGTTCTGGTCAATAATGGACCACAAATACGACGGTGTTCCTATAAGATTATAATGGAGCTGAAAAATTCCTATTGCCTAGTGACATCAAAGCTACCGTAATGTCGTAGCACAACACACTATGTGTTTGTGGTGATGCTTGTGTGAACAAACCTACTGTGCTAATGATAATAAGCTGTTACTATTTAAGTATTCACTATACTATAATTTATTTTGTTATTTAGGCTGTATCATATCGCCTAGGTGTGCAGTAGGCTATACCATCTAGGTTCGTGCAAGTACACATTTGTGCGATGTTCACACATGGATGAAGTCACTTTTCGAGGCATTTCTCAGAACGTTTCCCTGTCGCTAAGTGATGCATGACTAATTTTGAAGCTGCTTTATTCTGGGAATGACAGCCAGCTGCTGCTTTTATAAATACCAAGTTCCAGATGGACTTTGAGAGGTCCGTATTGCTAAGCTGGAAGTAGGCAGCAGTAGGAATGGGATCACCATCACTTTCCCCCCCCATCCTCGGACCATCCCGTTCACCGTCCGGTCCCTTCGCAGGCGGCGTGACCCGGATGACCGTGTCCCTGGTCGTCATCATGTTCGAGCTGACCGGTGGCCTCGAATACATCGTCCCCCTGATGGCGGCAGCCATGACCAGCAAGTGGGTGGCCGACGCCCTGGGCAGGGAGGGCATCTACGAGGCCCACATCCGCCTCAATGGATACCCCTTCCTGGAGGCCAAGGAGGAGTTCAGCCACAAGACGCTGGCCATGGATGTGATGCGGCCACGGCGCAGCGACCCGCCTCTCTCCGTGCTCACACAGGACAGCATGAGCGTGGAGGACGTGGAGACGCTCATCGCCGAGACCTCCTACAGCGGCTTCCCCGTCGTCGTGTCCCATGAGTCCCAGCGGCTGGTGGGCTTTGTGCTTCGGAGGGATCTCACCATCTCCATCGGTGTGTGGCCTCCAGAACATCGCTCATGCTTCTTACCCTAGGCTATGGTGTCAGCTATTAGTATGAGTGAACTCACATTTTAAAATCAAAAAGTACAACCACTGGAATTGGCTAGCTCCCGTGGCTAACGCCCGCCGCTAGCTCCCGTTGGCTAACGCCCGCCGCTAGCTCCCGTTGGCTAACGCCCGCCGCTAGCTCCCGTGGCTAACGCCCGCCGCTTGTTACCTTATCCAAAACGGAATTGGCTAAAGAATGGCACAGCTGGGCCCCTTTTTGCATTAGAGTTAACATTGGGTCCTTGCCTGCTGTTTCATTTTCCCTGCTCCTTTTCTCTCCTGCTCTCACTGTAACACAGAGAATGCCCGCCGCCGGCAGGACGGCATCGTCAGCACCTCCCGCGTCTTTTTCACGGAGTACATCCCCCCCCAGCCCCCCAGCAGCCCCGCACCCCTCAAACTCCGCCCCATCATGGACCTCAGCCCATTCACCGTCACTGACCAGACCGCCATGGAGATCGTGGTGGACATCTTCCGCAAGCTGGGCTTGCGCCAGTGCCTGGTCACGCATAATGGGTGAGGGATCGCGTTCTCTTGGGTTCACCTATCAGACGACAGAAAAGCTTACTACTGCATATATGTGTTTCTGTCAACTAACTATGATTCCTGGTGTCCCACAGCCGCTTGCTGGGGATCATCACCAAAAAAGATATCCTGAAGCACATGGCTCAGATGGCCAACCGGGACCCCGACTCCATCCTCTTCAACTGAGCCCTGTCCCCGGAGCTGTGTCTGCAGACTGGCCAGTTTGATGGCCCCACCCCCTTTCCACAGAGCTGTCTACAGACTGGCCAGTTTGATGGCCCCGCCCCCTTTCCGCAGAGCTGTGTCTACAGACTGGCCAGTTTGATGGTCCCGCCCCCTTTCCGCAGACCTGTGTCTATGGACTGGCTGGCTTGAAGGCCCCACCCCTTTCCGACAGAGCTGTGGCCTACTCGTTGGCCCCGCCCCCTTTCCCCAGAGGGCCGTGTCCACTGTGGTGTTGCAGGTGGAGCCAGGTGGAGCCATGTGGAGCACCAGAAGGATTTAAAAAAATTCTTTTGCACTATGGCTCCAGCTCCTGGTTTATTTTGTGACTTGCATAGACTTGCTACGCAGTAAAACATATCACTACTGTGACTTGGGATTTAATAATAATAAATGATGAAGATGTTGATGATGAAGTCGTCGCTCCCGCAGTTGGTGTCCCCTGTGAGGCCCCTCAAAGCCGCTCTTCCTGTTAACCCTGAGCCCGCTGGTAGATGTGGGTGACCAGGACTAGGCAGCTGCTGAGCAGAAGACTAGAGAAAGGAGTTCTCTAGGGTGTCCACCAGGTCTCCTACAGGGGGCACTGGTGGTCAGGGGATGGATGACCTTGGAGAGTCATTCTGTATGTGTCGGTGTGCTTGCAGGTGCTTTCAGGTCTGTGGTCCAAGCGAGTAGCATCAGATGTCACCGTGTCACCATCCGCCTCATTGAACCACCTATAGCCTCCTCATTCCTCACGCTGGTTTACGAGTCTCACCGTAGCAGGAGAGGTAATGGTCTTGAAACCTCAAGCCTTTGAGATGTTACCCTTTGATTAGGGTAGGAATGTGTAAATCATCCACTTGGAGTATGTTGTTGTCTGTTAAATGAGGTTTAACGTCTAATGCTGCATGTAAGGATTAGATCAGCTTGTGGCTCCCAGTTCAGAACACAAGGTGTCGCCATTGTGCGTTGCTATTCCTGACCAACTTTCTGAGACAATCACAGTGTGTCCACTGCATCTGATTTGTTGGGCCGTGAAACGTGGATTCCTTGCTGGAGTTCATCGTTGTGTGCGTGGCCGCTGCCTTCTCTGATAGTCACTCGTTCATGTCACAAGCCCTCCACCATTTTCTGCCAGTCACTCTGCATCTTCAGTTTCGACGCCGTGGTCCTGGCACGGCGAGCGTCGGCTTTTAAATAGGGGAAGTGTCCGACTTGATCCTCCTTCCCGTTTCGGCTTTCCGCTGCAGGGCTGGGCATGCCGGCCCGTACTTCCGCGCGGTCCCCGGAGGTTGGGCGGAGCTCGGCCAGGGTCTATTGTTTGGCCTGACCGGCACTTGGCTGCCACACAGCAGGGTTGAAGCGCAGGGTGTGTTCCCCATGTTTGGAGAACGCTGTCCTGGGTTTCGCAATGAAACACGCATCGGGGGGAGAGATCTGTCACAGGGGGCAGGAGGAGATTAGGCTGGGTTGAAGTGTTGGCAGTCAGGTTTTTGAAAACCTTCCGGAAAGTTTAATTACAGATGCATCCCATCGTCCCACTTTTAACCAGTTATTTTTCAGGGCATGATTCCAGTTCAAAATTCTTTCTCTCACATAAGAAGCAGATGGAGGCGTCTCTGAAAGACCTGAGGAAAGCATGTTTGTTTATGTGTACGACTGCATCTCTCCATTCCTTTAAATATTTATGCAACATTGGTCTTTAATCTGTTTCCTTTTGTACTCGTATTTAAGCAAATGGCAGATGTGTTTAAATCATTGCTATTTGTGTATGATTGCACACCAGACGCATGGAGGATGGATCAAAACAATTATTTATTTCCTTAATCGACTTTGACATTTAACAGTAATTAAAGGTTAAAGAATCTGCTGGAAGTTCTGTATTTGATTTGTGATCAATATTTGTATTTGTATAAAAAGAGAAGTGGTTTCAAAATTGTTTTGAGCACGACTGCTTCTAGTAAATCATATAGTTAGAAACAGCAGTTATACTCTATGCATTTTGATTTTTTTTTTGATTTTTTTTTAAGGAGTCCCTGATTTTGCCTAATTGAGGGTTGCATTTCTCTGTGAACATTTGAAATTCCGAGCCCTCTGTCTTATTTGCTGTTAGTTCAGTAGCCTTCCCTGCAGGTTTTGTAGCTGTTGCGTTAAGGGTCCTCTGCACAGAAGCTGATGGGGATCCTTCCATGCTGCTTTGGGACTCGCCCTGCAGGTCCAGGAAGAGGGAAACCGCGTGAGACTCATTTGGGTTCCTTTTTTGGTTTAATGGTAATTGATTATCGCTTTCGGTTACTCTGTGAACCTCCATCCAGAGACAGCTGCTCAGAGCCATAGTGTTTTACTCCTACAGACTGAGTATCAGGAGTGATATTTGATGGCCCCAAGATGCTAAAATCAATGTTCAGACAAATGTCTAGCGGGGCTGTGACTTCACTCCTTCAGAGGCATCACCGGGGTGGGGGTGGGGGGGCGTCTTCTTGGGTGCCAGTGGTCCGTGAGAATGGATCTTGGGGCCTGAGAAATGTGACGACTCCCTTCAGGCGGCTCAAACTCCCTCAAAGCGACCCCCTGGGGAGGGGGGGGCATCTCAGCACCCGTTACTCTCTCACATGCCATACAGAGTCTTTATTGTGGCCAAGGACAATAACAGGATTGTATTTTTTTTTTATTGCACTTCAGTAGGTTAACAGTAATAGTAATTGTAACACTTTGCACATTCTGCATATGTCAATAAATTCAATAAAAAAATTAAAGGCACAATTCCATAAAAATTGCACAGTAAGTCTTAGAACCTGTACAGTAGTGGACTGGAGTTCAAATCTCACCGAAGGAATGTGTGCAGTAAATTACTATTTACATTTCAGCATCTCTGGTAAACCTGGTGCTCAGCACATGCTGGTGCTCAGGACATGCTGGTGCTCAGACCATTTGCTTGTGAACCTGCGTTCGGCTCTCACAGTGAGCGCCGGCTTGTGCTACACTACTGCCTCTTCTTCAGAGTCCTAGATGTTTGCCAGACAGATGCATCGCAAACAATCTTTGCTCCCGTAATGGAGGATACAGCGGACCACCCCTGCTCCCCCACCCCTGCTCCCCCACCCCTTTCCCCAGCTTGTTCCTTGAACTTCCTGTTTTTAAAGTATTCAAAATCAATACTTTTTAAAAACTTACCCTATTTTTACAGAAATATATGAGCTGGAAGTTGGCAGCAGAGTATAAAACTTCAATGGGAAAGGGGGACAGATTAAAGCTCAGCTGAATTGTGGCATGAAGGAGAGATTATGGAGGCGATGTTTATACATTCAACTGCAGCCTTTGAAATTCATGAAAACAGTCTGGAGCTTCTGACGTAGAGTAATTCTTCCAAGATGTCCTCTTCTGACTTCTCTAAAAGCTGCAGCTGGGATCTGAATGATTTTTCTTCGAGTCATCACTAAAACTCTAACACTTCTCTGTCCTCGGCTCGCTGCCGGGACTTTACCATTTAAATATTGCAGTTTCACAACATGCTGTCAATAACCAAACAGCATTTACAATTCAAACCAATGAATGTGTCAAACAGTACGGATATCACTGCTACACTGTCCTTCACTGCAAGTCATTCACATTCATTTTCAAAAAGTCTAATCTCATTCTCCTGAAGAACACTGCAGATTTATACACAGTGACTGGCTAATTTTCACATTTGCTTTTTGTGTCATTGTGCTTTCTGTACATGATATATTGTAAGACCTGTGAGGTCGGGGAGTAACAGGAGAATATGAAATAGGCAAGTCACTGCACTTGTGTTGCCGAGCAACGGTGCTTAACGTGAGGTTTTGGCATCAGTACTCCTGCAGAAAGGGGTCACCTGTCCCCTTGAAGTCAACAAAGTCACCTGCGGCCGACTGATTGCTGGGCTACCATGCCTCATCTCTTGATCCAGGGGGCTCCTGTTCCTTTGTTTGCTGCAGACCCTCATGCATCCTCACTGCACTGGGATATTCTTCCCATGTGGGACGGCACTGGCGAGTTCCCAAATCTGCCAGCTGCCTTCTCGCTTCTCCCTGCAGTATTTATTTGTCTGGGATTGCTGAAGCGATTCCCTCCAGCCTCCTTGATACACATCTTTTTGGCTCTGTGGTCATCGCATGATCGCATTCTATTTATTTATTATTTTGTTTGAAGAGGAGATGCGCGCTGTACAGGGTGTGGGATCCGCGCAGTGTCCCTCCATGCTGATTGGCTGGAGCGAGTCCAGAAAGCACAGACGCCGGCGTTCACAGGTCTAGACGGAAAGCCCCGAAGTAGCTGGAGGACTCGTCGGCATGGACCGTGCCGGGCGAGGAGACCGAGACAAAGAGCTCGTCACCGGCCCGCAGCTCGAAGAGGCCTGCCTGGTAGACGGAGTGCAGGCCGTACTCTGCGTCCGGCGCCCAGCACTTGGTTCCCACGCCTTTCAGCAGCTGGATGGGCTGTATGTAGGACGTCTTCTTGTAGACGCACTGGATCAGCTGGTGACTCGTGCTGCCCAGGTCTCCCTCACTGGGGCTGGGGTAGCGGAAGTAGACCTGGGCGTACAGGAAGTACCGCCCATCCTGGGGCACCCGCAGCTGCCCGTTGGACAGGGTCATATTGTGCAGGTGGGCGCCAAAGCTGTGGCTGGTCCAGGAACGGAGGGGGTGGCGGCAGGACTGGTGCAGATCCGGCTGGGGGGCCTTCAGGGTGGAGGCAGGGCCTGGGCAGCAGGAGGAGAGAGAGGGTGGAGGGAAGAGGAGCCCCAGCAAAAGGAGGAATGCAGACATGGGGGGGTAGAGTTAGATAAACAAGCCTCAATCTGAGATAAAAGCCAGTATTCAATCAGGTCCAAATTCAATTACTGAAAGCAGAGCCTGATGTTTTTTGGAGTTACACATTTATATGGAAATTAAGAACATGCTGAGTAGAAACTGCAAAATGTTTTACACCAATTTATAGGATGGATGTCAGACCAACCAATCGGATGTCTTGGTCTCACCTGCTCCAGTTGCTTGGACCCACCTCCTCTACAATTTGATTGGTTATCTCTATGAACCAATCACTTTTTGTTCTGCCTTCAGAACATTTTTGTAGAAGTATAACTCCCATGAGCAGGACTATCACTGGCCATTTCATTCAGGCTGATACAGCTGTGCATGCTGATGGTGGGTCGTCCGGGAAGGGCAGTGGAGCACCGTCAGTCCCCCATGGCAAACATCTGCCTAAAACATCTGCATGGCGCCTCAGCATGGACACGGGCTGCACACGTGCTCGGCTGGGAAGGTCGGGCCTCTTAAACTCACCGCTGCTGTCCCGGAGAGTCAAGTGAGCAGATGGCCGCTGGGGTCCAGTGGGCGATTTGACACGGGGCCGGACCCTCGGTTCTGGCGGAAAGATGTAAACAAGAGTCCGGCGTGACACAGAAGGGGCTGTCCTCATAATGCCAAAAGAACTATTGCTTAATTACGAGCACAGAGACTCAAGGCTCTACGGAGTTTACAAGGAATCCCAAAGACTCTATTTGATGTGTTTACCCAGTTCGGCCCCTGGGGGGGCTCCCCAACTGCGCTCTTAAAAAGCAGCGGGTTGGTTATCGAGAGCACAGAGCACACATGGTGTGAATTAAAATGAAATTCGGCCGCTGTGCTTTGAAAATCGCTGCCTTATAACCTCCAAACAACACAAATACTCCGACAGCATCCAGATTCGTTACCACTGTTTTTTTACAGACATTACCCCCGCCAAAAATAAATGGCCCTCCAGTTTTTATCAGTAAAATTCAAGGTTAAGGAAAGTAAGCTTGAGGTCAGAATGATGCCTGAATGGGGAATAATTGATTTCAGCTGTGACAAAAATGGACGGTGACCCAGAGGGCCGGGGTTTGGGGTCATCCTGGAGGAGAGGGGGGGATTTGCAGATGGAGGCCCAGAGGGAGACTTACCCTGAAACGTGTGCTTTAAGATGAGATTCTCCGTCACCTGCGGCACAGAAATGCCCCACACGGGAGAACACGTGTATGAATAATGGGCCGCAGGAGAGCAGCGCGTTCACAGGAAACTGAGCAGGCGCATGATCCAGAGTAGACTGGCTGTACGCCTCCGTATCTCCCTTGCTCACACCCATCCATTTAACGTTCAAACACACCCACGCACTCTGTATACGCATTAACATCACACCCATCCATTTAACGTTCAAACACACCCACGCACTCTGTATACGCATCCAGTTTAATCCATTTCAGTCTCTTTTTTTGATCATTTTTAACTGGGTTTTGTGAATTATTGAGACAAAAAAGATTGACAGTGGGAATATTTGTCAGCCATGGAGATGGGTGAGATGTGGCACACAGAGGCCGTTTAATCACTCATCCAGCAGGGCGCCGGGCCGGCTAAGCTTCCCCTCTTCCATCAGAGGAGAACCCTAACTGCCATACTGCAGTCCGCAGGAAGTACAACTGCGCACTGTGGTCTGTGACGCACTCTCACGGTGCCCTGCAGGTGGCAGTGTGTGACACGCTGATCCCAGGTCAGATGACGGAATCTGTAGCGCCACCTCCCAGCCGCGCCATGTGCAGCATTCCAGGAATGCTGCACCTTCTCCGACCCCCAGTGAAAACTTTTTCTTTTCTATCGATTAAAATTTTGATTTGACAGTAAGAGGACGTCGGCAAGGTCACTGCCCTGCACATGTGATGTCATCTGAAAGCCATTACCGTCCTCTGTGAGGAACGACAGACTTAGAGTGGCGGTTATAGTATGAGAGACATGAGCAAAAACACTCTGTCCTCTAAAGAGAACAAAAATGAGCTTCTGGATCTCAGGAGGATGTGTACTTTTATCTCACATTGAAACACTCACCTCCTGTTCCGTTTATCTTTAGCGAAATATGTGCCCTGCAACCCTGACCTGGATAAGCAGATAAAGGATGGATGGATGGATGGATGGATGTGTAACCCAGATAGTTACCTTGGAGATGTAGGACTTGATGCCTTCGGCCAGCTTGATGCAGGGCTCCCCGAACAGGTGCACCAGATGCTGTGGGATCTCCTGGTCCTGATCCAAGGCACTCAGCAGACTCAGGCAGCGCAGCTCCTCCTTCACGCCCTGGACTTTCACCTGGTCACGGAAGCGGGCACATATCTCAGCTGTGAGATGCAGAAAACAGGGTAACGGCAGCGGGACTGGTGGCCGCGGCGTGCCACATTGTTGTGATGTGACCAGAACGCTAATGTGTCTGTTTGTGTGGTCTGCACCTCCCGGCCGTAGCTGAGCACAATATTGATGGTTGCTGCTTGAATCACGTCATGGTGGTGCTTTGCACTCCGGTATCATGAAGGAAAGAACAACAAAAGATAACATTCGCAGAAAGAGCAGTGCTGAGAAGGAGAGGTAACAGTGTGTGTCAGCCTGTGTCTGTGTGTCTGTCTGTAGTGCATCTGTTTGTCTGTGCCTATGTGTATGTGCCTGTATGTGTGTATGTTGGCCTGTGTCTGGGTGTGTAAGTCTGTATGTGTCCATATGTGTACGTGTGTTTCTGTGTGTGTCGGCCTGTGTCTGGGTGTGCAAGTCTGTTTCTGTGTATGTTGGTGCGTCTGTCTGTGTCAATATGTATATGTGTATTCTATGTGTGTGAGTCTGTGTCCGTATGTGTGTTTCTCTGTGTGAGTCTGTGTGTTTGTGTCTGTGTGTGTATGTGTGTTTCTCTGTGTGTGTCTGTTTTTGTATGTTTGTTTCTGTGTGTGTATGTCTGTGTTTGCATGTGTGTTTGTGTGTATGTGTGTGTCTGTGTGTGCTACCTGCTATCTGATGTCCTGTCCACATCCCCAACTCACACTCCCACCCCTCCCAGTCATAACAGCAGCAGGAAAGTGAGTCAGTCCATAATTTACCATTTTAGGGGGGTTTCGCTACTAAAAAAAGACTTACCACAATTAGATTAGTGCAACAGTGACATGTCAAATGAAGTTCAAACCTCACAAACATGTCTTTCCTAGACAAAGCTAATTCCAAAGGTTAAACCCCTTTAGTTTTAGATGAGCAATCAACAATGAAGTATCATCTCACCCCTGGGGGATCGTTAGATGTTAAATATTAAATACAATATTCATTAACATTATGTTAACAACACAGGCCTGCTGAAATCATGCAAATCCTGGCTACACACAGCAGAACATCCCTGCTTAACACTGCCATTCTCTCATTTGGCGGATCAAGCCTCATTCTGAACTGTAGAAAACAAGCATTGAGTGTGCCTGGTTACGTACTCATAATGACCAGAGCTTGGGTCTGCCACCTGGCGCCCCCTGGTGGTCGGGAAGAGCGCAGTTAGACACTCGGCAGAGTGATGTCACTGCCGGCCTCCTGAGCGAGGCCCTTAACCCTGTAGCCCCAGAAACTGCCTGACCCTACTTTCTCAAAAAATGTAGTCAACCCCTCTGCATTGCAGTTTCCCCAATGCAGTTTTGATGTATCACGGCGTCAGTTTGTCGGTATAAGAAATTCAATGGGATTTTTTTTTGAGTTTTCCAAAAGCTGCACACAATGCACTATAAGTTTAGTAACTCATAAATGCATAAAATACATGTACAGTGCTGGTTTAGAGGACACCAAGCGTGCTTATGGAAGCCTCTCACATAATATCTCACAGTGACTTTGTAGTGATCTCACAGTGTTCTTTGTATCTTGCGTTTCTCGTATCATTTTGCTTGTCATCAAGGAGACCGGGGGACCGAATAAACGTACGTGATTTTTCCAAATTGGGGGGGGCTGTGCCCCTAGCCCCCACAATGTGGAAGGGTTGACTGTACGTTGCTTTGGATAAATGTATCTGCCAAATAAATTGTAAAAAATGTACCATGACTGGTTTCTTAGAGCATGAGACGTTTGTGCTTCAGAACATTACCCCTGAATGTCAGCTAAGCGTACTACGCACCTCACTGACTCACTCTGGTCCCAGTCTGTCTGAAGACCATGAAACAATACACTCCTAAGTGTTTTTCATCGTATTCCGCTGCTTGTCGTGAGGCGCCTGGAAGCCTGTGGCCATTTCTGCAGACTCAGGCATCATTCTTGGGTGACTCATTCAATGTGTCTACAGAAATCTAACTTCAATGGGCATAGTAAGGGACAGCAACCCAGGATCTCCTCACAGAGTAGAGGTTCAAAAGAGAGAACTCTTAGCTCCATATACAATTTAGTTACATTTCCTAAGGAAAAGGGGCTTTTAACCCTAACCTTACTGCTTGCTAACTGCTAATAATTCAAATTCAACATTTATTTGTCACATAAAAATCATACATGGTATGACTTACAGGGAAATATTATTTTGTGACACTGTGACATAAAACACAACAGTGGGATACCAATGAAGCATGTTTAGACAGGGTTAGAGAAACTAAAGAAAATAAAATTTGCTCCGTCCGTCCCCTCAATATACACTCACCTAAAGGATTATTAGGAACACCTGTTCAATTTCTCATTAATGCAATTATCTAATCAACCAATCACATGGCAGTTGCTTCAATGCATTTAGGGGTGTGGTCCTGGTCAAGATAATCTCCTGAACTCCAAACTGAATGTCAGAATGGGAAAGAAAGGTGATTTAAGCAATTATGAGCGTGGCATGGTTGTTGGTGCCAGACGGGCCGGTCTGAGTATTTCACAATCTGCTCAGTTACTGGGATTTTCACGCACAACCATTTCTAGGGTTTACAAAGAATGGTGTGCAAAGGGAAAAACATCCAGTATGCGGCAGTCCTGTGGGCGAAAATGCCTTGTTGATGCTAGAGGTCAGAGGAGAATGGGCCGACTGATTCAAGCTGATAGAAGAGCAACTTTGACTGAAATAACCACTCGTTACAACCGAGGTATGCAGCAAAGCATTTGTGAAGCCACAACACGCACAACCTTGAGGCGGATGGGCTACAACAGCAGAAGACCCCACCGGGTACCACTCATCTCCACTACAAATAGGAAAAAGAGGCTACAATTTGCACGAGCTCACCAAAATTGGACAGTTGAAGACTGGAAAAATGTTGCCTGGTCTGATGAGTCTCGATTTCTGTTGAGACATTCAAATGGTAGAGTCAGAATTTGGCGTAAACAGAATGAGAACATGGATCCATCATGCCTTGTTACCACTGTGCAGGCTGGTGGTGGTGGTGTAATGGTGTGGGGGATGTTTTCTTGGCACACTTTAGGCCCCTTAGTGCCAATTGGGCATCGTTTAAATGCCACGGCCTACCTGAGCATTGTTTCTGACCATGTCCATCCCTTTATGACCACCATGTACCCATCCTCTGATGGCTACTTCCAGCAGGATAATGCACCATGTCACAAAGCTCGAATCATTTCAAATTGGTTTCTTGAACATGACAATGAGTTCACTGTACTAAAATGGCCCCCACAGTCACCAGATCTCAACCCAATAGAGCATCTTTGGGATGTGGTGGAACGGGAGCTTCGTGCCCTGGATGTGCATCCCACAAATCTCCATCAACTGCAAGATGCTATCCTATCAATATGGGCCAACATTTCTAAAGAATGCTTTCAGCACCTTGTTGAATCAATGCCACGTAGAATTAAGGCAGTTCTGAAGGCGAAAGGGGGTCAAACACCGTATTAGTATGGTGTTCCTAATAATCCTTTAGGTGAGTGTATATATAGTCTATTATAATTACGGCCTTGGTTGTCCCCCCCCCCCCCCCCCACCCCCCCCCAGTGTTGACTCCATGGCTACGGCCTTGTATACACATATACACATAATCCCTTCACAATCAAAAAACCCTCCACCACAGAGACACCAAGTTTCTCAGAAGGACGGCGAAATTCCCGGAAAATACAAAAATCTGTTTTAGCTTCTTCTTATCAGTATTGCTACCCGAATTTCTGCCTCCTCCTGTTTTCATTCTCATTGTTTCATGAAAACCACGATACAGTTTGTTTGCTCAGGCGTCTGACTGCCTCCAAGCTTGAAGTAATCTTTAAAATAAAAAACACGTACGACCAGAGGGTGTCGGCTGCTGTGGCGACTCCAGGGCGTTTTTACAGTCATATGCTGACCCAGCACTCAGGTAACATCAGGTAACCATCAGGTAACCATCAGGCTCTGTATTGTCACTCTTTCCTCCCTGTCGGTATCGACATCTTAACAGCAGAGGAACCGCGGCCTGTGCAGACATCGTTAAGCACGCCTCGAAAAAACGTACAAACTGTGCATAACCGGCGATTCACACGGTTTCCGGGCTGTCATCAGTCTGATCACTGACACCCATCACAAAGAATCGCTCCTCGTCTCCTCCGTTAACGATTCTCTTAGCATCATACGATGTTTTGTCTTGTATGTTTTTTGCGGCTAAAAGCAGGAAATGCATCAAAGCGTGTGTGCATGTCACAGGTAAGCTGACTCTGTGCTGCTGTCACCCCAGGGGGGGCTGCTGTGCGAATCCCCTACAGAAAGCTTCCTACGGAGCAGAGCACAGGCGTGAGGGGGATACTGGCTCTGATTTGGGCTGCATGGGGGCCCGGCTCCAGGTCTGCTGGGGTGGGGGTTACAGGTTTGAATGGTTGACCTGACACTGAACCCCCCCCCCCCCACACACACACACACACACTATCCTGAAGAATGCGAACCTGGTTAAGGGCCAATTGGACCCTCCCTTTGGCCAGAGGCTCGTGAGACCAAAAGCCCGGGGCAGAGAGTGAAGGCGATGGTCTGAAACTGAGAGTCAATGTGCTTCCTCCCTCTCCACCTCCCAGCCCCTCATAAAGGCAGTGCAGGCTCCCAGGGCGCGGGTGAACCCCCCCCCCCCCCCCCAAAAAAAAAGACAGCACCTTTGGACTCATGCCCATCGACACGCTGGTGTAAGCTTCTCAGAAAGTCAAACCTCTCTCGCTGTGGCTCTTTCATATTGCGTCCATTATAATCCAGGCATTTATCTAAAACAGTCATTCTCAAACTTTTTGGATCAGGCACCACTTTGGATCCAGCTGAATCAGCCAAGTACCACACGGGTGAACACGTCACATTGACGAAATACCAGGGTCTTCTCGCCTACCACCAGGGGGCGCTCCGGGTACCACGCGTGCCACAGTGTCAGAACCACTCATCCAGAGCACCACCCTATCATGCCTTTTCTTAGTCTTCCAGAACAAGCAGTGATGCGAACCTCACTTTGAGGGCTTGTGTGACGATGACGATGGAGGAAGTTTCCCTTTTTCCACAGGGCCTCCTCGAAACCGGCATAACTTTGCAGAGAGACTGAGGCTCTTTCTGAACGCTGTCAGCCTTTTGTGGCTCGTACAATAGGCTGACAGTCCTCTTTATCTTGATTGATGTAACTGCCGGGTTTTAAAAAAACTATTATGTCACTATTGATTCCCTTAATGCTTATAATTCAGGGAATGATTGAAACTGAAACATTATCAGTTGTTTCCCCCAAGGCTTTAAAATAAAGCGGAGCAGTGGGTCATTCATATATGTGGGAAAGTTTGCCTTGTACATGGAACACATGCAGCCTAAGGATATTTTACCTAATCTCTGATGACTAAGTGCAACATTATACAGGGCAACACGTTAACAGGATACTGCTGACGTTTTATAAACGAACTGGTGATTGGGCTCACGGGCGTACTCTCACACACACATACACACCACACGGAGTAGAAAAAGATCCAGTTTAAGATAATAAAATCGTGAAAAGCGAGCCATTTGTCTGTTATTAGACACCACTGAAACAACTCTACGGAAAGTTAATACCGTAATACACTTAGAGCCGTAAGAAGGTGCACTCTAGGTAGCGTAGGCTGGGTTATAGAATCTCCGCTGCTTAAGGGTATGACGTCGTAAAGGACGAATACTGCCGATGTTTGCATAATGAGTCCTGATTCGCAATCACCAGGCTGCCAGCTACCGCGACGCTGTATTAAACACTGAGACTAATTTCCACTGAAGTCGCACCTGTTTTTCTGCACCCCAGAATATGGGGGACTTAGGCAAAATTTTCATTAACGAAGCACTATCAAGCCTGATTAGGTCCTTCTATTAAGAATAAATATTTAATTAATAAAACGTCAATATAAAAAATACTGGGTCCCGGGGATCTAGTCCCTCTAAATAACACCGATGGCTGCCAAAGACAAATTTTATTTCTTAACCTTAACTTTATTTCAGGGATGGACCTGGACTAAAATATGCCCTTATCGTTTCCCTATACATGTCCATCACGAATATATAAATATATGCATACATAAATGCCTGCATGCCAGATGGCGAGTCAAGCCCTACTTTACATTTACAAGCATCAAAAATGAAAATAACGCCTTTAAGCAACATCATTAGAATTTTAGAACAAAACTTCCTACCAAGAATTGCTGCACAGTTTCTGTTACGCGGCGTTCCTATGTCAGCACTAAAATATGCGTTAATCCCTGGTAAACAATACAAATCCACATTATATCCGCATGCAATCATTATTTAAATTTGTATAATAGTAAGGCGGCCAAGGTGAAAAACCCAGCACTGTACCTTAATTACCACTTATTTCAAAAAGGTTTTTGAACAATAAGACTTTTCATTTTTAACTTAATGAAACTGAATAGAACGACTTCTGATTATTTCTAAGTGAAATGTGCAGATGGATATTACACACCACGGAATATACAGAATCCACCTGAAACTTTAAATTACTTTCTTGCTTCTATTGTGGAACAATGTCGATGTTCATATCAAACGCATTGTGTCCCGATTATTAACTGAAACGCAGATGGACTTTTTCTGGCAATCAGCCAAAGTGTAAAACTCTTGATTTTCTTCCCCTTCACTTTGTTAAAATAATTATCATTACGAGATCGCCTTTACATCATCAATGTGTACAGGACAATTATATCTTCATATAAGCATTACCCTACAGTGCTTTTTAAGCGTTGCATATGTAGAATAATAGTTAGCTTTCCAGTTTAAATCCACCAAGTTCAAGAACATTTTTGAATAATGAAAGACTAATATTAGCGTTGCATGCGTAGAACCATAACGAGCAATGATAAAAATGTCATACAAGGTATGAATTTAAAAAACACAAGCAAAGGTAGGCTAGAAGTCTACTGTGCAATCAAATGCAAACTTTTTGAAATGATCTTACCTCCGATATCGACATATTAAGGTACATAAAAAGTCCCGTCGTCGACGCGATTTGCAGCACGACAATGACAGTAACCACCATCGGCACCCACAATTTGGAGGTGGCATCCCGCCTGCCGTTCGCCGAAACCATCATGTACGCCTTCGATTCACTATTGACCGACCTAAAATAATCCTGATCTGTCTGGGATGCCATGGCATTCCTATCTAATGAGAGCAAAGCCAGCGCATAATTCGGGTCCAATAAGACTGGTTCTAGGGGACCTTTCCCCGCAGGAGGGCACTTGTCCAAGCAAACAAGCGGCACTGCATGGGAGCCGCTGGACTCCACGCGTAGATTAGCGGGCACTACTCCAGGTTTTTTCTCGATTAGCCGCCTGGATTAACCTTTTCATGACTGCTTCCTGAAAGACACACTGCAACTCCAGACCCAGATTAATGGTCACAAGATTTTTACTAATAAAAGGCTGAACAAAAATAAGGAAAATGCACAATGACATATGGATAGTCGCACCTGAAATTCTTTTTTTAATCATCCTGGTTTCGACTGAAATCATGTGTTATTTCAATTCCAAAAATAAAACACAAACCACCAAAGAGAAAATAATTTCACAATTACGACTCTATTATTTCACGCCTAACGTTTAATAACAAATCAAATATTTCAAGCACGCGTTAAAATAATAATAATAATAAGCCTGGGCAAAACCGGAAATATTTACATTTAACTTCAAACTTTGAAACAAACGTATAGCTTGCTTGACGCAGGCAGTCGGTTTATTCCCGGCGCTGTCAAATACGGCCAATCATTGTTCAGTATAAAGTGGAATGTTACAGAAGGGGTGCATCCAGGGAAAGGCGTTAGTCCATCAGAACAGACAAACCAAAATAGCTAATCTTACAACGAATCATTTATTTTACACACTTGACACTTCTGTCCAATGCAACTTTACAGTAGAACAATAGTTTACCATTTTGAGATGCTCCTGCAGATTCAAACACTTGCCCTATGGGTGAAGAGCTCCATGTGTTACTTGGTAAGCTACAGGTGATGCATAAGGTAGCATAAGGTATAAGACTGGATGGGATGTGGGACACAGGCCATTTAACCTATTTGCTAATCTGTGGACTGTGGGAGGAAAACGGAAACCTATACTTCATAAAAGGAACGTGCCAGGTGCACATGCACAGGACAGAGGTACTATAAAGGCCATGGTAAGGAGAGGAACACGCAAAGTACACACGCACAAGGCAGAGGCACCTCAACGGCCATGGAAATGAGAGGAACTTGCAAACTGCACACATACAGGCCAGAGGGACCATAAGGCCCATGGTACTATAGAGTCTGGGCTTAAGCAGCTGGTACAGAACAAAGCACATCTCTGATGGGCTGACACAAAGGCAGACGGACCTATTGGGATGCTGATGCCTATGAATCGCTCGTGTGAAAGCTGTGTTCCTGTGTTTGGTGTGAATTTTTTTGTGCTTTATCTACAGTACATTTAGTGATACAGTAAGCATGGCCCCTAAGAAAGTGAGCAGTGATAGCAGCAAACCGAAGAGGCAAATAGTGAGAGTTACTGTAGAAGGAAGTTATAGCGAGACTTGAAGGTGGTGCACGTGTGTCTGCTCTTGCTTCAGAGTATGGGATTGTCATTTATTTCATGTTTATTGCTTATTCATGTGTGTATTAGCTTTATATTGATTGTTAATGCTTTTTATCTTTAGTTACGTAGGTAGATAAGTTTAGACAGACAATCATTTGCAGGTCTGGAACAGATTAAATTCATTTACATTATTTCATAGGGGGACATTCAACTTGGACCTCGACAAAAACGCAACTCAACCAGCTTTCCGGAACGAATTAAGTTCATGTTCCACCGTACCACTGCATTAACCTTACAAAGAGCATCTGCCCTTTCTGTTTGCCGGAAAGACACAAGCAGCATGCCAGGACCAGAACTATTACCAGGACATACACAAGTTTCTAACTAAACAAACTGACACGTTTGGTGATCAGTGGTCATTGTCGACACACCACAATAAAATGTGTTCTCTGCATTTAACCCATATGTGACATCACAACATAGCAGGTGGTAGTTAATTTAGTACCTAGAGAGCGGTGCTTGTGGGGTGGTACCTTGTGCAGGTTTCCTCAGTGGTACCTTATCAGGGTGGATTCAAACCAGCAATCTTGTAATTACACATATGCTTCCCTAACCATTAAGCCACCACTACCCATTGTCATTGCCAATAATATAAAGTCTTACTTGACCAAAAAAAATACTGTTAGATATAATTACCTCTTTCATCATTCATTATAACAAGAAGGTTGTAAGGTGGCACGGTGGCTCATACCTCCAGGGGTGTGGGTTTGAATCTGACCTTAACACTGTGTGCGTGAAGTTTGCATTTTCTCCCCATGTCATTCGAGTTAGGCTGATCAGCCTCATGAAATTGGCTGTACTGTGAGTGTGTGTGCCCTCCAAAAGACTGGCATCCCATTCAGGGTATATGCCATCCTGGGTGTACCCCATCCAAGGTATGGCACATACTGAGTGCGCCCTGTCCAGTGTGTACCCCATCCAGGGTATACCCCATCCTGGGTGTACCCTGTCCAGCATGTACCCCATCCAGGGTATACCCCATCCTGGAGGTGCCCCATCCAGGGTATACCCCATGCAGGGTATACCCCATCCTGGGTGTACCCCGTCCTGGGTGTACCCCGTCCAGCATGTACCCCATCCTGGGTGTACCCCGTCCAGCATGTACCCCGTCCTGGGTGTGCCCTGTCCAGCGTGTACCCCAGCCTGTCAAAGGCTCCAGGCCCCCCGTAACCCTGATCAGATTGATTGGTTAGAAGATGGATGGCAAAAAAAATCAGCAATCAATACATGTGTCAATAGGGTTAAAACATACAGTTCAGATTTTGTAAAGTCTGCTGTGATTTTATTTATTCAGTTTAACTTGTCTGCACAAGAGCTGTCAGGCTGTGCCGGCCGGGTGAGTGTGCGAGTACAGACAGGTGCAGAGGGAGCTGTGAGCTCCATGAGTCACGGTGTCTGGAAGCACTCAGGTGAGATTAATCTGTCGGAGGTTTATTTCCCGTCAGCCCTGCAGGGGCATGTCTTCAGGGGACTCAGGGGTCAAAAGAGGCAGAAAAAAACAAAAAATCTAAGAAGGAAAACGGCTCAACATATGGGACGTGATGTGCAAAGGACATGGCCTTACAGTCTGGGTTAATTCTCAGCATAGGCCACAACACAGAATTCCTTCAGTAAGTTTTCTATCTACCTCTCTTCTTAATCCCTTACTCTCCTGTAGTACAGGTCACCTACAATGCTTCCCTACTTTAGCTGAGTATATCAGTCCTCTATATTTACTAATCCATGCTTTTGGAAGACATGGAGCTGATGATGTACATAAACGTGAGGGGCTGCTGCTGCCTCACCTGTGCAATTCCATTCTGGATAATCTTTTTAAAAGTAATTTAAAAAAACATTGGACTTAGGAGTTAAATGTCAAAGTAATGTAAAACTAATATGATTTACCTCAAAATTACAAAGAAAAATGCTACATTTTTAGTATGGCCATAAATCTTTAAATTATGAATTACTTTTTAAATTACAGTTAAATGTTGTGATTTTATATAAATTTGTACGTAATTTGAGAAAGTGGGAAACATACAGTATAAATTAAACAGTATTTTTCCTTTTAAAAATGTGAAATACGTGTAATTTTTCATTACTTGCGTTATGCGTAAAATAAAGGTTGGTTTATTAATTCAGGAATAATTTCTGTAATTTTACAGAGCTTTGCAGACAGCTTTCAAAAAAGAGAAACTACTGTAAAAAGTAACTGTAAAATTTACAGTAATTTTCTGTAAAATTAAATTTTTTTTTACAGTGTAGGTTTTGAGGCCTTCCATAATTCTTCCCATGAAAACTGCATTTTTGTCTATCTGGTTACATTTCCCAAGCAACTCTATTCCCTTCTCCTGATCTGGGCATTTATTTCCTTCTCACCTGATTTCTTCTGTAGATCATCATTACGGATGGTGTTTGGCCTATGTATGTTAAAGGTCCTCAGGTACCTACATTATAAGATGCACTTTTTGTTCTTCTCGACTCTGATGTGTAGAGAAGTATGGACTTTACATTCATGAACTCAAAGCCTTGTGTGTTGGCATGTCTCCTTGGAGTTCCAGATGGACCTTGCTTTCCCTGTCCTTTCCAAGGATGCCTGCATCTGGTCCTCCTTCCTTTCCGATGACACTGCCAAGATATGTGAACGGTTTCCATTTCCTTCAGCTCAGCTCCTCCCAATCTGATACAGTCGTCACTGCAGTTGTATATATGTGGTATATGTTGTACATGTCTTAGCTAATATTGCTACTAGCCGTGATGTTGTGAATTGTATCTGAGTCTATGTGTGTGCTGGTAGAACTGCCATCAATAAAAGTCCATTTCATCCAATTCCACTCAGTTCCCCAGGTTTTATTTTCTCTGGGGCCAGCAGGAAAACTAGGGGCACCGGTTCAGATTCCAGTTTCTACAGAAAGTGTTGGCAAGACATTTTTTGCACTACTCTAACAGATGAGTGTTGGTAAGTCTTCTGTATGAGGAAGACATGAGCTCTTCTGATATGCCATAAAGACCCAAAGAGTGCTGTGGTCAAGGCTGTCGGAAACCTTCCGGAACTCAAGAAGGTCAGGGACAATGAAGAGTGTCTCTTCCTGTATAATGGAGAGGGCAGTTATTTGGCCAATAAATGCCTGCTGGTTTCTCTGATGTCTGCTCAGGATTATCCTGCTCAGAACCTTCCCAGAAACTGAGCAGCAGCATAATACCCTTATATTTGTGACACCCCATCAGGTTCCCTTTCTTGGGTGGGTTTCATCAAACTTCCACTGGAGAAATTTCTTCCTCCAAAATTTACCCCCACAATTCATACAGCACCTCTGTTGAAGTTCACAAATTTGCCTTACCTGCTTCAGGAGGTTTCCCAGCCGGACCTGCTCCTCTGATGTTCCTTGTTGTCTCCAGGTTACTTGGTCTACTTGGAAGGGTTGTGTTACTGGTTACGTCCACCGGATCTGCTGGTCCTGGCCCGTTTGGTAGTCCCGGAAATGTTCGACCCCACCTGCCCGGTCCGCTCCTCCTGTGTTGCCAGTCTTGCCTTTGATTGGTGTATCTGCTGGTGAATGTTTGTTGGCTAACTGACAGGTGATGATATACAACTCCGTCATATTGAGTAGGTTCTGCTTGCTCAGCAGAGTTGCCTTTGTTCTTTTGTTTGTCTTTCGTAATGCTCCCTCTTACAGTACTAACCTGTTTGCCACTGCATGCAGCTCGCGGGCTTGTCTTCGCTGCCCTCGTACAGCTTACGTTGTTCCTTTACAGTATTGCATTTGTCTTACAGTCTTGCATGGGTTAACGCTGTATCCAGTGCAGGTCCTGTTAGTGTCTGCTATTAAACTCCTAAATTCGAGCCTAAGCTTGCCTATCAGTATAGGTGATGGTTTGTTCTGAGATTTACCCATACATCCAGAAGAGATCTCCTGGACTTACGGATAATATAGATGTGGTTAATCCATGGATATATGTTTGGTTTCAGCATTGCCAGTGACCAAACAACCCTGACCCGCCACCCCTAAACACACACAGTACTCCCACAATATTGGTAGAGACATACTGCACCATTCGTACCAAAGTATATACCTTTGGGACAATCAGATTTCTGTTTTTATCACCTAAAGATACCAAATGGTATTGTATGTTCTCTTGTGTTGAAAGAAATGATCGATCTGTCCAAGGCACAGGAAGTCATGTTGGGCTCGCTGCTTTCAGCCATTTCTCTCAGGCCATGCCTCTCCACGATTTCTTCTTCTTCCTGTGTTTTCTTGGCCTTTCTTTGCATTGATGTCATCTGTCAGCAGAATGACATCCTTATTTTGTTGTGTTTTTGGTCTTCTTGAAAAAGCATACCCAGTTTCTGGTTTGGCCTCTCTTGTTGGCGTGTAGTACCGGATGACCACTGCGGTCTGGTATTTTGTGTAAATCCCCACAGTTATGATCCAGTGACCGACCGCCTTTTATTCCCTCGAATTCTGAGCTGCGTCTTCCTCAAAGACCTCAAACTCCACTGCCTCTGTATGTGTTGCACCTTTGCGTTCAGTTTTGACTCTTTGGTGGCCAATCGCATTTTCCATGCTTGAATCCACCATGTTTGGCACAGCAAGTTTCCTATTTCGGCTCCCATCTAAGCATCTTTGCCAGCTTCATACATCATCCTGAAATAGTCCAAGTTTCTCTCTTAACAGCATGTTTAAGTGTAAGAAGGAGTATGGGCTCAGCTTTCACTGTGCAAACAATTCCAGCTTGCTGCAAAAGCAGGCCTTCGCGACAACGGCCTGGGCATTAGGCTGTCTCCCGTATATCTCCATATTTCAAAATATCATAGTTTGCCTCTTTCTACCTCCCACAATGAGGGCAATGGGTTGATCTGTGGCGAATTTCCGACTGTTTAAAGGGGCAAAAATTGTACATTTCTACAGACACAACCTCAGCCAAGCAAAATAAATGCAAAATCACATGTCAAATACTGCAGCTGATTGCTTAGGGGCCCAAAGTGCTTCAACAGCACTGGGGATTTTATGAATACTTTATGCAACAACATGATTTAGGCAGTGCCAAAAAAACACAGAACTCCATCCCAGTGACACATCTGCTTCAAGTTTCTCTTAATTACCCGAGTGACATCATCATAACTGTCACTTAAATATCACACTTAATTTAACTTTCAAAGTAATGTTTATATACATGCATACTTGTGTTTTTACATGGAGATATGCATGCAATCATAATGGCGATAATCATTTAAGTAAAACAAATGACATAAAAACAGAAAATACTTAATGCACCCTAAACAACTTCTGGAATAGTTTGGCTGCTATAGGGAAATGATTTATGACTCGGGAAAAATACGAATTGCATTTTAAAAGCCAGATTTAAAGCTGGATTTCTGTCTTTAACCCAAATAACTGCTCAGAAAATAATATTACTATGCGATTCCAATGGATATAAATCACTCAGTTTCAGACCCATGTAATTAAGCAACAAATGATTATCTTTCAGAAAGACCCTTGGAACAAAGAAGATTTTTTGTTTCACATGGGACAGATGACTTTGTTTGTA
Source organism: Paramormyrops kingsleyae (assembly GCF_048594095.1). NCBI lineage: Eukaryota > Metazoa > Chordata > Actinopteri > Osteoglossiformes > Mormyridae > Paramormyrops > Paramormyrops kingsleyae. The sequence goes on along the minus strand of NC_132820.1, from coordinate 17,795,411 downwards.
GTGAAGGGTGGGGATGAGTTGGGAATTTAAATTTCCATCCTGATCTATAAACAGGTCAGGCTTCATTCATTGTTCTCGCCTCCGTGATAAATGAACAGACACTTCCTCAGGCAGATCATGTGAAATAACCCATTGTATTCACAGAAAGTGGGCTGATGTGTCAGTCTGCTTGTAATGGTTACGCTGGGAATATCCTCCAACCAGGCATAAAACGTGACGTTACAGCAGCAGCAGACGTTTGAGGAATTTCTACTGTAAAGCTGTTATACTTGGTAATTTAAGCTGCTCCTGACCAGCCGTGACCTGCAGACCAGCAATTTACCTCCACAATGATTTAACCACCTGTTTAACAAATAGGAATTAATGCCACAACTGGTTCACAGTTTAATAGGCAATTTCTTAAAATAGACTTTGCACACAGAATGCAAATATATGGCCAGAAACTATGAAATGCATGCCATGATTCTTTTGGATACCACTCCTTCATGCTCCAAGCTTCCACTAGTAAACATGTTTTGCAGAAAGAGATCTTTGTATACACCCCATTTTTATGAGGATAATTCAAGGTGTCTGACTGTTCGGACCAGGTGACTCACATAGCAGCATAAATCAGTGTTTCCCAATCCGTTCCTCAGGGACCCACAGACAGTACACATTTTTGCTTCCCACACACTGGGAGGGAGGAAAAATGTGGACTGTCTGACAGGGAGCTTGGAGGGAGCAAAAACGTGAACTATCAGAGGGTCCCCAAGGACTGGATTGGGAAACACTGGCATAAACAGCTGCTCCAATAATAATTTTTGTGATATATTGCAAAAACTTCTGGATTATTTTTTTATCACTGTAGAAGTGTTTACAGTAAGTTTATTATAATCAATTATTTTTCAATTCATTTAAAATGTGTTGTAATTCGTAAAGGTTCATTTTTAAGTAAATTTCACAAGCAATGTTGGTTTGTGCAACATGGAGTAACATCGTTCAACATCTACTTGCATTTCTTCACCAGTTAATGTTCCACATTAACATGAGGCGTCTTTCCTGATTGGCACCCAGCACAGGGCAGGGTACACGCTGGACAAGGTGACACACCAAGGCCATTGTAACCTCATTGGTCACCCAGGAAGAACACGCCTGCAGGGGGCGCTCTCAGCATGACCCGTCACCCAAGCCACCGCATTTTGCCCCATTGGTCAGTTAATGTCAATATAAAACACCAAATGAAGAAACACCTTCCAGAACAACTGTCTGGTATACTATAAATAGTTCCGGTCCAGAAAGTACAACTCCATACCAAGGTTTTATTCAGCCAACCAGATGAGTACTGTGACTCTTTCTACTCAATTGACTGGTTGAAAGAAAACCTTGGTCTGGATTTGTACTTGCAGGACATGAACCTTCTACCTGTGGACTTTACGTCATTTACTACAATTACATTTACTAGTATAATAATTATTAGAGCATGAAGAGAAGCTCACCGGCAAAAGCAGAGAGTCTGTTAATGGTAACATTTATCGTGAGCCTATAGCAGCCAAACTATTCCAGAAGTTGTTTAGGGTGCATTAAGTATTTTCTGTTTTTATGTAATTTGTTTTACTTAAATGATTATCGCCATTATGATTGCATGCATATCTCCATGTAAAAACACAAGTATGCATGTATATAAACATTACTTTGAAAGTTAAATTAAGTGTGATATTTCGTGTTTGGGGGGGGGGGGATGATGTGATCTGAGCAAGAGAAGCGTACAGACTGCCAGCCCTCAGACAGTGAGCCAAACAGCCTCGCATGGCGTCTGCTTTATTGTTCTCAGGAAGGGGGAAAAGCAGCTAGAGGACGGGAGGGGGTCTGGCCTAGAGATGTGGCCGTGATAGATGGAAACCTGGCAGACCTACTTCTCAGTTTCCTGTGGGAACAGATGTGACTGTTAGCTATTTGCTGGGGGTGGGGGGTATTTGCAGTGTTCTATTGGGAAACACCACTGTATTTCAGTATTCCATGATCCTCTGTTGACAGACAACAGACATCCATGACATTTCTCATGTGGGGAGATAAGGCTCGATCCAGATGGAGGGACTTTAACATATAAAGGCTTCATATGTCACACGGCTCTTCAGGTCCCACCCCACAGGAGTTTGTCTCCCCCATGTGTTGGTTCTGTGTAATGACAAGTATGTCACTTTTCTGTGGATAACCTTTGTACTGACTGAAGCACATCCTAAAGTGCAGGGAACACTCAGATGGTTTTATACAGTTAGGGGCAGTGATTAATTTGTAAATCAGAAAGTCCCAGAACGCGAAGGCCATATGAGAGCGGAGGGGTATTGAGGCGGTTGCAGGTTCCAGAATGCATACAAACACGGTGCGGGAAATGCCCATCATCTATCCATCCATCCATCCATGTCCTATTCAGGGTTGCAGGGGGTCTGGAGTTTGTCTCGGAGGCTAGGGGCACAAGGCAGGGAATAACCCAGGATGGAGCGCCAACCCATCGCAGGGCGCATTCACACACCATTCACACTCACACACCATTCACGCACACATGCACACCAACGGGCAATTTGGTAACAGAACTGAAAACATGCAATGTATTTTTAAGAATAAGTCTAAACTAATAAAGGACATGAAACTGAGTGAAAAAAGGTCTGTAAATTAAAATACATACACTGAACAAAAATATAAACGCTACACTCTTGTTTTTGCTCCCATTTTTCATGAGCTGAACTCAAACATCGGAAAATTTTTCTACATACACGAAAGACCCATTTCTCTCAAATATTGTTCATAAATCTGTCTAAATCTGTGTTAGTGAGCACTTCTCCTTTGCCAAGATAATCCATCCCACCTCAGGTGTGGCATGTCAAGGTGCTGATTAGACAGCATCAATATTGCACAGGTGTGCCTTAGACTGCCCACAATAAAAGGCCACTCTGAAATGTGCACAGTTTTGCTTTATGGGGGCGTGGTGGGGCAGAAAACCAGTCAGTATCTGGTGTGGCCACCATTTGCCTCACGCAGGGCAACACATCTCCGTCGCATAGAGTTGATCAGGTTGTTGATTGTGGCCTGTGGAATGTTGGTCCACTCCTCTTCAATAGCTGTGTGAAGTTGCTGAATATTGGCAGGAACTGGAACACGCTGTCGTATACGCCGATCCAGAGCATCCCAAACATGCTCAATGGGTGACATGTCTGGTGAGTATGCTGGCCATGCAAGAACTGGGATGTTTTCAGCTTCCAGGAATTGTGTACAGATCCTTGCAATATGGGGCCGTGCGTTATCATGCTGCAGCATGAGGTGATGGTCGTGGATGAATGGCACAACAATGGGCCTCAGGATCTCATCACAGTACCTCTGTGCATTCAAAATGCCATCAATAAAATGCACCTGTGTTCGTTGTCCATAACATACGCCTGCCCATAGCAGAACCCCACCGCCACCATGGGCCACTCGATCCACAACGTTGACATCAGCAAACCGCTCACCCACACGACGCCACACACGCTGTCTGCCATCTGCCCTAAACAGTGAAAACCGGGACTCATCTGTGAACAGAACGCCTCTCCAACGTGCCAAATGCCATCGAATGTGAGTGTTTGCCCACTCAAGTCGGTTACGACGACGAACTGCAGTCAGGTCCAGACCCCGATGAGGACGACGAGCATGCAGATGAGCTTCCCTGAGACGGTTTCTGACAGTTTGTGCAGAAATTCTTTGGTTATGCAAACCGATTGTTGCTGCAGCTGTCCGGGTGGCTGGTCTCAGGCGATCCTGGAGGTGAACATGCTGGATGTGAAGGTCCTGGGCTGGTGTGGTTACACGTGGTCTGCGGTTGTAAGGCCGGTTGGATGTACTGCCAAATTCTCTGAAACGCCTTTGGAGACGGCTTATGGTAGAGAAATGAACATGCATTTCATGGGCAACAGCTCTGGTAGACATTCCTGCAGTCAGCATGCCAATTGCACGCTCCCTCAAAGGTTGCAACATCTGTGGCATTGTGCTGTTTGATCAAACTGCACATTTCAGGGTGGCCTTTTATTGTGGGCAGTCTAAGGCACACCTGTGCAATATTGATGCTATCTAATCAGCACCTTGATATGCCACACCTGTGAGGTGGGATGGATTATCTTGGCAAAGGAGAAGTGCTCACTAACACAGATTTAGACAGATTTGTGAACAATATTTGAGAGAAATGGGTCTTTTGTGTATGTAGAAAAATTTTCCGATGTTTGAGTTCAGCTCATGAAAAATGGGAGCAAAAACAAGAGTGTAGCGTTTATATTTTTGTTCAGTGTTTGTATTTATTCATTTATTTTTAATTTTATGTTATTGTTTTTTAACCAGAGAGCTGCAGATTTGTGCAAACAGGTGCCCGAATACAGACAGTCAAAAACAGAGAGGACCCGGGCGGATCTGGCACAAATTAGGCTCTCGTTATGGATAACAAAAAAGAATAAAATAATAATGAAGAAATATCAGGCAACAGTTTGTGAAGCTCCAGGATTGCACGTCTCAGGGTGCATCAGCAATGGAGATGAGTCCAGGTATTACAGGCTGCTGGAGGAATGACCTACAGCTCAGAGTCAGCAAGACGAAGGAACTGGTGGGGGACCTCCAGTGCCCGTGAGACCAGCCACGATGCACGGGGAGGATGCAGTGTACAGCAGTGCAGTGTGATAAGCACCTAAAGGATGGGGCTATTGTAGCATTTCAAGTTAAGTCACTTTAGTGTCACTTCACACACGTGTGTTTCTACAGAGCAGCATACAGCCAAAACAACAGCACAGACAATGCACAACAAAGTGCAACAACAGCCACAATACAGTGCATGTAAACAGACTATGCAAATAGTAGAAACAGTGCAGTGCAAATGAGCATCTAGCAGCATTTATGGGGTAGGTGGGAGCTGAGAAGCCTGCTGGCCTGGGGGCACTGCTGCAGTGTTTGATGTATATGTGCGTGAGGGTGGGTAGAGAGGTACCTATTATCTTCTCTGCTGTCCTGCTGGAGGGACTTGCGGTTCCCGTACCAGACAGTGATGTAGCTGATTAGGATGGTCTCTAAGGCCCCTCGGTAGAAAGCTGCGAGAACTGGAGGGGAGAGGCAGTGGAGAAAGTGCAGGCGCTGTGGTGCCTTCCTGCTCTGGAAGGTGATGCTGTTGATCCAGGAGAGGTCATCTGATACGTGGACTCTGAGGAAGTTGGAGCCATTGACTGGCCTTTTCCACATTCAGGGCCAGGATATCGTCCGCACACCACCCTGCCGGCCGCTCTGTCTCTTGCCCGTTTGCGGTTTCATCACTGTTGCTGATCAGACCCACCACTGTAGTGTTGTCTGCAAATGAGCAACAGAGCAGTCGCGTGTCATCAGGGTGAATAGCAATAAGCAGAGGACCCCTCAGTGCTGAGCATCAGTGATTCTGATAGACTGTAGAGGGAAACCAGAAGTTAGAACATGCAAACTCCACACACAGCAGAGACTCGAACCCTAGTCTCAGAGGTAGGAGGTAACAATGCTAACCACTGTACCACCGTGCCATCTGCTTTAACATCTATTAAAAACAACCATTATATGATAATAACAAACATTATTAGTCATATATTATAATTGAATATTTAGGCTCTTCACACTTTGACATAAGGAAACCTGGCACCGTAAAACACAGTGACATGGTGGTACGACTACATTTGACCGTTCAGTCTGACACACACAAAAAAAATCATCTATTGGACTTGGGGAGTTCAGTGAAATCCATTTTTTCCCTTCCACAACTGACCCAAAAGTACCGTAAGCCAGATCCAGGCTGCGGTCCAGCCACTGTAAACCAGCAGTTTTCTTTCAGATTAATAGCATCACTGGTTGGTACAACAGCTGCAGCCCAGAGGACCCCAGAGCCCTGCAGAGGGCGATATGGAGCAATCACCGGGACAGAACTGCCTACCCTGCAGAACATCTACATCCAATGTTGTAGGTCCAGGGTATTACGGTTCTCCGTTGCTTTGGAGCATTTCTGAAATGACAATTACAGCTTTTGATTGTGTTGGCATTTTTCATGAAACATATCATTCTCAAGACTAAGAACATGTCTCAAAACAGTTCATGCATATAGCACAAGACTATGGCTTAACACAAAAGGCCATATCACACCCAAAGTAAATAACTCACTTATCAAAAGCAAATAATTCCACCAATGAATTAGTCAGTGCCACTAAGACGAAAAGTACACTTAGCATCGTTTAACCCATGAGAGTTAAAATGCTTAGATATACTGTCAAAATGTCAGTGCAAATATGAAGAGAAATGCATTAAAGCAATCTAAAAAAAATCTGTAACACCATTACTACAGTGAAGCAGGATGGTGACAGAATCATGCAATGGAGATGTTATGCCGAAAAAGGCATCCCTGCCGTAGAATGCATGCCTGTCTCTAAATGACCGAATGAAACGAGTTGAGCTACTTTGTCAAGTTAGGCTACCGTAGTGCTGAATGATAGCCCTTACCCTAACCCTAATCCCCAAAAAACCCCTAAAACCCTAACCCCCAAAAAACCCCTAAAAGCTCAACTCGTCAGAACACCGGCATGCATTCTATGGCAGGGATGCCTTTTATCTGTCCCAAAAAATTACACCTAAATATGTTTTTTTAGCATTTAAAATGAACAGGATAAAACAAGAGCATATACTGTACTAAACACACCTAAGCACATTTATCAAAACAGTAATTTGTAAAGAAAGAAAATAAATGTATCCAATGTGTAAAGTTAAAAAAAAATGTGTCCTGCCTCGATCATCCAATCCTTCCGCGTGCCACACCCCTGTTAACCCCGTGTGGAATCCCTGTGTGATCAGCTGTTTCTGGTTGTCAAGAGCCCTCTGTATTTTGTCTGCGTTTCAGTTTGTTTCCCCAGTCCAGTCATTGTATTGTCCGTCTGCATTTTGCGTATTATTAATATTTAAATAATTAATAAGAAAACATTCTTTTAAAATGTATTTTATTATATAATAATAATTACTGTTACTGTCTATCATTGTCTAAATGTATTTTTACTGTCTAAATATATGTATTCAGCTTGTGTAAACATGTACGATGCTATCACAGCGAATGCGAGGCTGAGACTGAAGCATTACCCTTTGTTTCCGCTGAGAGACGTGCCACGTGACTCATTTCCCCGCATGTACAAGTTATCTTAGGTCGGTGTTCACGGTTTGACTTCTGAGATTCAGATGGAGTACTAGGTAATTTTTTTCCGAACAGCTTGGTTCGACTTTTAAGAAATTCAAGTTCTAATGAGTTTGAGAGCTGAGGTACCACTGTACTGGGAGCATCAGTCTACAAGACTGAAGGTTAAGCTTTCAGCTGGGGAATGACCCAAACCACAAGGTTCTCAAATGACATTTGCAATCAAGCAAAATTGTAAAAGCAAAAAGTTGAACGTGCTGCAGTGACCATGGCAAAGTGCAGGTCTATCGTCTATAGAGAAGCTGTGGCTTTCTTTGAAAACTGCAGTTGGCAAGCGGCATCTACACAACCTGAAAGACCTAGAGGAAGTCAGCCATGAAGAATAACCAGAAATCACTCCTGAATGATGTAGAAAGCTGGTAGCTACTTACCCAGAATACTTAGCGCTGTTGTTGCAGGGAAGGGTGCCGATACCACATACTAATGCTCTGGGTGGAATGCTTAAGCAAGCAGTTTTTTAATCTCTTTGAAGGATTTGCTGACAAATAATTGATTTTGATTTTTAAAATTCATTGTGAGACCATGAGTCTGCAATAAAATTACTGACCAGAAGAATATGTGTATCTCTCATATGTAATTCAGGCAGAGCACCACGCCCTGCCCGCCGTGTTCACCTGACCCCCCTGTCTCCTCTCTAGCACGGCCCCAACAAGCCAGGCCTGTCACTCGTTTGCTTTGCTTCTCATTCCAAAACCCTTGTGTTAATCAGTCCCAGCTGCCTCTCACTAGCTCCCTCATTAGTCTTGTATATATGTGCTTCCCAGAGTTGTGTACCCCAGTACGGTCATTGACTTCAAACCTTCCTGTTACTTGTGCTGTTCCTTCTTCTAGTCCTCCTGTTATTGATACCCTGTGATCTAGTTTATTTAATGTCCTTATTGAGTTAGTTCAATAAAACCCCTTTTCTGTTCCACCGACATGCCTGCCTTCGAGTCCTTTGTCCTTCAAGTCGTGACACAAATCTGATCATTAACAGTGAAGTGGGGCTCAGTACTTTTTCCATGCACTGTAGGTGCCCTTTCAGTGCAAAAACCGTGAACACTTTAACCCCATTACACCAGGGGCTGTTGGAAATAGGGGGGTGGGGGGACCCCCCCAACTTTTTTCAAAAATAAATAATTACAAAATAGCATGTTCCTTATCTTTCATTGTGAACCTGCATGTTACTGGGGCTAATTTGCAGCGCATGCAGTGAGGATGAAATGTATAGCTAACAAATTCCCTGTCTACATGTCGACGCTGAAAATGGAGTTTCTTAATATCTTCACCCTGGATGGAGTTTTGCAAAAGCTCCATTTTCAGTGACCTGAGATGCCGTTTATGTGTGGACAAAAGCCCAAGACGTGTAGAAAAAGGTATGTTTTAAAATATACCCATGTACGTGTGGACAAGGCAAAAGACTGTACTCTTCTATCAGACAAGCTCATTTTGTCAGTTATTTTTTTTTAGTTATGTTTAGAAGTTAAACTGTCCCCTAAATAATGTTAGTCTTATCACAGTGCCCACTGTGATGTCATGTTATACACCCCCCCCCCCCCCCTCCCCAATTCGGTTCCCCTAATGTCAAACTCCTTCCGTCGCCACTAGCGACGCCATCTAAATCCACATGATGTGGGCTAAATGGAAAGTAACGACATACACATTTATGGGATTACAGTTTTTCTCAGTCACATTGGTACATTTCTCAGATCAGAATTGAAATTCTCATAACTACTTGTCCAACCTCTGCATCATGGAGTCACTTCTGCATATCGTAAAAAGCAATGTCTCATTCTTTTTGGACAAATTGCAAATGTTTTGGCACAATCATGCAAATGCTTATGGACAATCGTCTGCTGATTCCTACGTTATCTATTGCTTATGTCATGTTGATCAAAATGTATTACACTGGTTCTCTGTTGAAATAGTCCTACCTCCCAAAAAGCATTAGTTCATTGTATTAGTCATTAAATGAAAATTGGTTGAACTACTTGTCAAAATCTATCAAGCATATTCTCTGTACATTATAACTCTTCTGAGAAACGCGCTGACAGTTGTGAGAATGTTAAGTATGTTTCATGAAATGTGCCAAAGCTATCAAGAGAAACTGTAACCTTTGAACATAAAAAATACCCATCCCACCTCTAAGTGGTTATCAAGGGCGGTGGTGCTTGGAGAATATCCCAGGCAGCCCCAGGGGAACAAGCCAGACAGGGTGGCAGCCCTTCGAAATCTAGCAGTCAGGGTCGATTCCAGGATTTGACTGGTAGGGTAGCCACTTTCAATCTGAACAGCACGCTATCCAGTTCAGGCAATGCCAAAAACCCGTCTATCTATATAAATGGAACTACGTTTTACTAACGTTAAAGAAACTTAAGTAGATAAACATTACCCTAACTTGTCAAATGACACAAAGAAAACATAAAAATTATACTATGGAATACCAAACTGACATATTACAGGATTGGCCATCAGTTTAACTTCAAAATAGATCGGAACAAAAAAGTCCTGTTTAGCGCATGAAACACTGAACAAAATAACTTATAATCCAGTAAAAACTAGCGATTCATTTTAAAGTACGAAGCGCCTCTGAAAAGGTAAAACCTCACGTCCGTAAAAGTACTTTCGTTTTAATGTGTGCTGTAGCCATGTTTTGTAATCGCAAAATCTAACTTAAATTAAATATGTACGAGGGATTAACGAGGAAAATTGAGAAGCATGACAAAAAATGAAAATGTAAACTAAGTTTCACCAATTTCACAACTTTCTTGGTGTTTTAAATTGGCAAGGGGCAAGTTTGCAAAAAATGTCAAAACAAGGTAGAATTGGGCTTCTAAGATGTCACTCCAGCTTTATGAATGTTTAACTTGCACAAAAGACAACTAACTGCGTTGTTAACAGCAATGTCACCAGTGTCACAAGAAGGAAACATTACAAAATTATTAGATATAACCATTTCCTCAAAAAAAGTACCAAAAGAAGCAAGGAAATATCAAGGAAATACGCATCCAATAAAGAGCGTAATGGAGAAAAATCTTTTGCAAACTCTTCTTCGTCTTCTTCTTCGTTGGAGTTTATAGGCGGCTTGCATCCGTTTCTGCAAACCCAGACCGATTGCTGCCATGTTATAACAAACAAACGAGTATTTACGCCACATGCGTCTCCTCCTCACGTCCCTCCTTCAACTTGAACTTCGCTCGTGTCATTGGTTACCTCGAGTTTCCGTTTTCGTGTCCACTCATCCAATTGGTTGATAAGAAATTTCAAAATTCAAATGCCCCGCCTCTCAACAACAACATGATTGGTTGCCTGGTGGCGATTCTGGACCAATGGGAGCCCGCAGGTTTTTTTCTCCCTAATTTTTCAAAACTGTTACGGTCGGTCGTAGTCCGTTGTAAATTATCAGAAAATTAAAGGCCGTGGTTGCTTTAAAAGATGAATAAAGCGCCAGAAAAGGCGTGCAAGCGAGGTAAGTTATTATATTATTTTTTAGTGAGTGATAAATCTGTTCTGCATGTGCTAGGTGTGTAAATGGTAAATATGAAATCGGCCCTAACGTTGAAACCTGCTGTTTTGTTTCAGACAATAACAAGAAAATGTCTTTGCAAAAGGCAAGGAATGCTTGTATACCTAAGCAGTCCGGTACTGCAGCCCATGTGGAGAATAAGGTAAATCGCTTCACTTTTATTGCAGTCATGGTCCGAAGGACTTTTAAAAAATAACGAAAGCAGCTTTGGTAAACTAAACATAGTTACTCCTGCAGGACAGCTAGTAAAGTACAGTTGGGTAGTCGGTAAGCCGTGATGATCGCGTGGTTGCCATGGGTACCGTGGCTTTAACAGTAGTAGAAACATGAAACGTGATGTTTTTGTATATGCGTTTCGTATTTCCAGTAAGAACATTGACAGCTTTTTGTTCAAAGAAAGCTGTTGTACCATTAGACAGTACAAGTGTTTAAATAGTGATCATGTGCCCTGGACTGTTAATCAAAGCTGCACAAGAATGACACTCCGTTTGCATCTGTCCTTTTTAGGAAGAAAATCCTTCAGTTAAAAGGGCTTCTGCCTCACCCCAAGGAGCCCCAAAGAAAAGATCTGCATTTGTGGATATAACCAATGTTAGTATCTCCAGTGCACCGTGAGCTTTCGTAAACCTCCACCAGTATTGTTTCTGACTAACTGCCTTACTGCCTGCTATGTTGGTGAAGTTGTTAAAATTAAATTTTCAGATTCAGTGTCATACTGTAAGTTTGTCACAGCTCTCAGAAATTATTGGTTATCCAAGTCTTTCCAGTAGGTGGTTCTGCAGAATATGCATATTGTAAATCTGTTTAATGGTGGAGAATAGTTTCATTTAGTCAGACATTTGGATGTAGTTCATGCTTACAGCCATCAACTGTAGCCTGTGTCTTAATCAGGCCAGCAACTGCGCGCCCAACAACAACCAGAAGATGACCGTTAAGATGAAGCAGAAGAGCAGCGCGGTCAAAAAAGAGGCCGCAGTGAAGAAGTAAAAAAAAATATAATTTAACTTTAATCTAGTGATGGTTTAACAAAGATCCTATATATAAAATGCAACTGCTTTCAGCTCCTGGACATTACATGCCGTTCAGACAAGTCATTCCCTTAAAGGTACGATCCTGCGAAATTGGTGGTGCAGCCTGAGAATGTTAAAGTAGCAGAGCAAGTTGCATTAGAGGAGCCTGCGGAAACTCCAAAGGGGGAGGCTTCCCAAAGCCAGCTGTCTGTAGAAAGGGTGATACAGGTAAGAGAGTTGCCACGGCGATGGTCATATTGTGGCACTGTAGTGTCTCGGTCAGTTGTTTTGTTCGACATGCTGTGTGTCTCCTTACCATTTTTTATCCTGCTGCCATAACTGCACAATTACATCCTAGTTTTTCCTCCAGGTGCCTGAGGACTTTGACATCGACACAAAAAATCTGAGTGACTGCGGTATGGCACCGGAGTATGCCATGGATATCTTTGGCTACCTAAAAACAAGAGAAGTGAGTATTTTTTTAGGACCTGTTGATTGCAAGATTTGTTTTTCTACACCTAATTGGTTCTGGCCTTCATCTGCTCAGAATGGCTGTTGGGTTCTTGCCACGATTCAGTGATCACCTGCATAGTATTTTGTCTGCTTATGAATGGTGTAATGGTATTTTAGGATATTCCCTTATTCTTTTATGCTTCTGCAGGAGAAGTTCATCTTGGAGAATTATATGCACAAGCAGAGTGACCTGAACGAGGACATGAGAAGCATCCTGGTGGACTGGATGGTGGAGGTGCAGGTGAGCTTGGAGTTGCAGGCCGAGGTGGGATTCACCATGCTGCTTTCGGTCTGCCGGTCCTAAAGATCAGCCGCTCTGCCCGCAGGAGAACTTTGAGCTGTACCACGAGACGCTCTACCTGGCTGTGAAGCTCACAGACCACTACCTGTCGACCTCCGTGATCACGAGGGAAGTTCTGCAGCTCATTGGCTCCACGTCCATGCTGATCGCCTGCAAGTCTGAGGTTGAGTTCAATGGAGGGGGGAGGGTTGAATCATCCAGGCAGACTGTAAATAGTGCTTTTATCTTGTTATTCTTGTGGTTGTATGGCCTTGGCAAAGTTAAACAGTTCCCTCAGCTTTTGTTGTGTATATCTGTATGTGTACTGTACTGTGTAAACGTCTCAGGCAGTCAAAGAAAATGTTTAAATGATTGTGTTGCTGTGAAACTGTTATCTTAAGTGTCAGCTTACCCATTTAAAAACCTCACTAAAATCACCCCAGTACTTGCAGCAACCGTCCAGGGTATTTTTGACTTAATGACCAGCACACATTCTTTGGCTACTCGGTACCTTGAGTACAGAAGAAATTCCTTTTTTTTTCTTTTGCTCATGTTGCTGTTAATTTGCATATGTTCCAGTGTTGAACCCCCTCCCCCAGCAAATTACACTTGCTAATGTTAAACACTTCCTTTGACTGCCTGAGATGCATGCATGTGTGTCTGTGCGTGCAAGGGTATGTGTGTGTGCATGCGTGCGTGTGTGCGCGCGCGTGTGCGTGTTTTCTATTCTATTTCCTTCTCTTTCGGACTTCCTCCCCCAGCCATAGCATGCAAGGATGGACCCCATCTTTGCTGTAGCAAAAGTTTGATGCAATTTGGTTTTTAATTGCACATGTACCATCTGCTCATTTAAATCTTCTGTATTTATTTCATATGTCATTTTTAATTTCTTTTGTGTACTGCATACTGCACAATAACGACACTGCCTTTCCATATATCTATTTTTAGGCCATTTGCATGCATGACATTTACTTGTTTGCATTGTATATTGTCATTGCACTTTGTTTTTCAGTAAATGTTTGTCTGTGCGCTGTGTACATTGCTGCTTTGTAGACGGTAATAATAATTTAACCGTTCTGTAGGAGCGCTGTCCGCCCTGTGTCGATGATCTCCTGTACATCTGTGACGATGCGTACAAGCGGGACGAGCTGATCGCCATGGAGAGGAATATCCTGATGGCCCTGAACTTTGACATCAACATCCCAGTTGCCTACAGCTTCCTGCGTCGATACGCCAGGGTGAGGGAGGAATGGGTCTAGGCTTCAGAGTATATCAACATTTTGGATTAATTAAGGATTAACATAATTTGTGGATTAATATAACTTGAAATTTTTCAACAGTTCGGTCCTGCTCTCTTTTTCTCTATTTGTTTAACGGTCAGTTTAACATTTACCTCTGACATTTCGCCATATTTTCATGGTGCTTCCCCCACGTTTTACTTTTTTACATGTATTACAAATTTCAAGCTTTGTGACGTCTTCACTCGCAGTGAAGAACTTCCACACTAACGACATGTTAGCATGTGACTGAGTGCGCATGCAGCTGTGAGGCTATTGCCTGCGCTGCTGTGTGCTTGACATGTGCTGCATGCATAAAACGGACTGGTTCGGTATCGGCAATACACAAGACTGATCGGGGGGGTCTCCTTTCCAGGCCAAGCACGCCGAAAATCGGCCGATTCCGGTCCCTTGGTGGTTGATCGGTGCGTCTGTAGCTTGGATAGCTAATAACTGGGGTTCTCTTTATTTTCTTCAGATCTGGGGCTTAAGGGAACTTTTCAACAGCTAGACTCGTTTTAATAAAATGTGGTGGTGATTTGGGTCTGTCATTCTCGGGTGGGCCACAGGATATTCAGGCTGGCCAGTTTTTGTTGCCTAGGGAACCATAGTATACCCTGGTACTTGAGACCGCAACCTGTTGAGCGTGCCCGATGAGGAAGAAGTGACCTATGTGCATACTAGCGCCACCTTGTTGAGTTGCACCCTGCACTCGGCTCACCCCTGGTGCTGTTGCATCACAGTGTGTCTTTTCCAGTGTGTGCAGGCCGACATGGTGACCCTGACACTGGCGCGCTATGTGTGCGAGCGGAGCTTGCTGGAGATGGAGTTCATCTCTGAGAGAGCGTCTCTCCTGGCGTCTGGCTGCCTGCTGATCGCCCTCATCCTGCAGGGTCTCGGCGGATGGGTGAGATCCCCCCCCTGCCACGTGCTTCGTTAACACTTGCAGCTCACACTAAATCCTTGGTGCTGGTCCTAGAGTGTTGTATTAAGAGTGTGGCTTGTTCACTACAGTACCAGTCAATAGTTTGGACACGCCAAAAGGAGAGTGGTGGTGTCACATCACATGACCTGGCCACCTGACATAAACAAAGTAGAAATGATTCTGGAGGAGGTTGGCCAGAGAGTGAAGGAAAAGCGGCCAATGAGAGCTCAGCGTTTGTAGGACCTCCTTCAGGACAGCTGGAAAAGCATCCTAGGAGGCTGCCTCGTGAAATTCAATTCAATTTTATTTATATAGCGCATTATCACAACATTACATTGTCTCAATACATTTCTGCCTCGTAAGGACCCCCCATTGAGTAAGCCAAAGGCAATGGTGGCAAGGAAAAACTCCCTAAGAGGAAGAAACCTTGGGAGGAACCAGACCCAAAGGGGGAGCCCATCCTCCAGGGGCCGGCAGATGAGGGCTTAGAGGAGACTGTAGGGTCAGCCAGTCCCTGGAGGAATTGGGGTTAAGGGCCTCGCTCAAGGGCCCAATGGTGGAATCACTCTGCCAACCCAGGGATTTGAACCGACGACCCACAGGGATGCCCCTCCAAAAAAATTTTTTTCATCAGTGCATTATTCCATATGTTTTATAGTTTTGATATTTTTGTTACAAAAATGTAGTGAATAATACAAATAAACCTTTCTATGGGTAGGTGTGTCCCAATTTTTGACTGGTACTGTTGATGCATGAAATTTGATTGCAAGATGTTTTTTGGAGATGTATCCTGCATGGTACGTTAGATGAATGCTAATTGGTAGTTCTTTCATAATTCCTCATACTTGCCAAGTTTGACGTAGAATTGGCTTGTGATATAGGATGAAATGTTTTTCTTCTGTATGTTCACATCACACTGTGGACACTTAAGAAGTGTGCCGGACTGATTTCCTCACTATTGTAGGAAATGAACTTGCTTTGAGTGAGACTGATTGTGATCTGGTCCAGCTAACTAACCTTTATGAATGCGCTGGATAATCACTCTGTGAGAAAGCAGAGCAGCACTAAGGCTGGGGGGGGGGTCCTCCTGATTCCCTTCAGGTTCTCCATTAGCCATCGCTCTCCTCTCTCTTTGCATTTGCGTCTATTTATATGTGAGACACCTATTTTCAAACAAGGCTGGTAGCGCATCACAAGCATACACCTGTTTAGGACTCCACTACCCATAAGCGCAGCTAGGCTGAGCGTCCAATGAGGGACTTGTAAAAAGTGCAGGTTAGCACTGATGCAGTGGTCCTGTTTTTCCATGTAAATTTAGGATAGCTAACTGCTATAGATATTTGAGTGTACTTGTGACTTTTTGTTAATGATTAGTTGCTTAAAAACCGTAGTTTGCACGCTGTTAACTACAGAAAGATGGCACCCAATTAGCAGAAATGGCTTGATCATGTGACCTGAGTGTGTTCTTTCCCAGAATGCCTGCTTGGAGTACCACACAGGGTACTCTGTCTCCGCCCTCGCCCCCCTGGTGCAGAGACTTTACGCTATGTTGGCTCGGCCCTCCAGTGAAAAACTGAAGGCCGTGACCAATAAGTACTCCCACAGGTAAGGCGAGAGCTGGGAGCCTTCAAATTTCCTCTCCAGTACTGAATACTCCCTTGGCTACTTGAGTGTACCTGGTTCAGCAGAAGTCTCTTTCTCTGCAGTGTCTTCTTCGAGGTAGCCAAAACTCCTCTGGTCACTCTGGAGAAGCTCAGGGCAACTCTGAACTGAAGCACCCCCTACAGCATGGGAAAACTATGCAAAACTGTAAATATGTATGTATAGTCTTATAGCGTCTTCTGTAATAATGTCCTGTTTGATTGTAGGACCATGGTTTTCTATGGTTTTATATGTACTATGTATTCTAAGGTTTTATTGTATAAATAGATCAGCAATTGTACAAAGAAAATTTGGCAAATTTTTTTTATGCGAACAATTCTAATAGAATTGACTTTTATAGTGTTCTTAATTGATAATGTTCCAAACAACTTTGGAGTGTTTCTGAATAACATTCATTATGTAGGTTACTGGCTTTTCTCCGTATCATATTACCCACCATGGTATTTATAATTTATTCATAGAGTTCAGTGTTTTGTGAATAAGGATAAAATTTGTTTTTTGCCCCCAAATGCCCTGGTTCTTTGAAATAAATGTTTACCCTGCGTATAATGATGCAGTTCTTATTCTGGGCAGCAGAGGGCAGTTTTGGCAAACTTTAGGAATCCATCATCAATACCACTATTGTGATTAGAGGTAGAAATTTTTGTTTGTGTTTTTTTTTTTTTTAAAACATACCCTGATGTAATAATTATGCAGCACGGTTACGAAGGCTTTAAGGAAAATACAGAAGTGGACAAATTGCAGACGGTCCCAAGTTCCCCCTTTTACATTGTCATTGCAGTTATCTAATAGCGAGTGACTGTGCCATTAAAGCTTTTGGCAGATATTGTCAACCGACACTCTTCCCATATTTCTAAAGACATCAGATTCTTGTTGGCTGTGTTTGAACATTCTTCCAGGGCTGTGGAGTCGGTAGATAAATGCTCCGACTTCTCAGTTTCTAAATCCTCCGACTCCGACTCCTCTGTATGTATATACTATGCTAATGTATTTTCTACATCCATTGAAGGAAAGGAAGGCAACATACATGTCATTTCACCACAGAACTACTGGCTAGGAAGCCAACACTCTACTATAATGCCAGATTAAAGACAAACACAATGAAAACAAGGTTTCAAGGGTAGCGCATAGCGAAGGGGAGCCGACGGAGCTGAGAACACACCAGGTGATTTTTCAGGTGTTTGACGCGTGATGACTCGTTGAACGGCCGAAAAATCGGCAGTGCATCTGTAAATGTATGGGGGGCTTTAGGCTAGGTTCACAGTTCCCTGTAACAGTGGAACGCGACACAATGGAAAGTGGTGCCGCACCTTACCTGTGCATTACATCCCATATAGTGACGCATACAGTCAATGAAAAGCATGCTTCATGGTTACTTGACATGTTCGTTTTGTGGTAACATTATGCACTGCATGCATTGGGCTTTATTCTTACAGCAGAGAAGTAGTTCATTATGACTGTTTGTGAATTGGGACATTTCAACTTACGTTTTTAATTCCCATTTAAACTTAGTAGGAGTCGGAGTCGGTTAACTTTTTGCCGACTCCGACTCCAGGTACCCAAAATTGTCTCCGACTCCGACTCCACAGCCCTGCATTCTTCACCTACATGGCATATTACATTTTATTTATCACATGCTTTAAAAGATCTTATCTATACTGACATACTGTTGACAGAGCAGGATCAGCCGGTCCTTGGAGCAGTTTGGTCTAAGAGCTTCACTCCACAGCGTAATGGTAACATCACTCTGCCAGTCATGGGATCTAAGCTGGTGCCTGGTATTGTAGTCCGAACCCACTGAGCCACATACCGGATATGCGACACCTGCTGCTGGTTGGATAGATATAGTGTCCTCTGCCTGTCAGTTCTGTTTGAAGGGAGTATCCATGTAAGAATACAATGTATATACACTCACCTAAAGGATTATTAGGAGCACCTGTTCAATTTCTCATTAATGCAATTATCTAATCAACCAATCACATGGCAGTTGCTTCAATGCATTTAGGGATGTGGTCCTGGTCAAGACAATCTCCTGAACTCCAAACTGAATGTCAGAATGTGAAAGAAAGGTGATTTAAGCAATTTTGAGCGTGGCATGGTTGTTGGTGCCAGACGGGCCGGTCTGAGTATTTCACAATCTGCTCAGTTATTGGGATTTTCACGCACAGCTATTTCTAGGGTTTACAAAGAATGGTGTGCAAAGGGAAAAACATCCAGTATGCGGCAGTCCTGTGGGCGAAAATGCCTTGTTGATGCTAGAGGTCAGAGGAGAATGGACCGACTGATTCAAGCTGATAGAAGAGCAACTTTGACTGAAATAACCACTTGTTACAACCGAGGTATGCAGCAAAGCATTTGTGAAGCCACAACACGCACAACCTTGAGGCGGATGGGCTACAACAGCAGAAGACCCCACCGGGTACCACTCATCTCCACTACAAATAGGAAAAAGAGGCTACAATTTGCACGAGCTCACCAAAATTGGACAGTTGAAGACTGGAAAAATGTTGCCTGGTCTGATGAGTCTCGATTTCTGTTGAGACATTCAAATGGTAGAGTCAGAATTTGGCGTAAACAGAATGAGAACATGGATCCATCATGCCTTGTTACCACTGTGCAGGCTGGTGGTGGTGGTGTAATGGTGTGGGGGATGTTTTCTTGGCACACTTTAGGCCCCTTAGTGCCAATTGGGCATCGTTTAAATGCCACGGCCTACCTGAGCATTGTTTCTGACCATGTCCATCCCTTTATGACCACCATGTACCCATCCTCTGATGGCTACTTCCAGCAGGATAATGCACCATGTCACAAAGCTCGAATCATTTCAAATTGGTTTCTTGAACATGACAATGAGTTCACTGTACTAAAATGGCTCCCACAGTCACCAGATCTCAACCCAATAGAGCATCTTTGGGATGTGGTGGAACGGGAGCTTCGTGCCCTGGATGTGCATCCCACAAATCTCCATCAATTGCAAGATGCTATCCTATCAATATGGGTCAACATTTCTAAAGAATGCTTTCAGCACCTTGTTGAATCAATGCCACGTAGAATTAAGGCAGTTCTGAAGGCGAAAGGTGGTCAAACACCGTATTAGTATGGTGTTCCTAATAATCCTTTAGGTGAGTGTAAGTCCATGTTCATGGTTAACACTTAAGACCCTCCATTTTCTGTGATTCCAATGCTGTTCTGTGATAACATTTTGTGGTACATTTTTTACCCATAAATTTAATAATATTCGTTATAAACATTGTTCTACTGGTCGTTTTTAATTCTGTGTTTACTGGTTAAGCATAAATAGTGCAAGTCCATAGGTAAATTTGACTATGGCAAAAGAACATCAATATCTTCATCAATAGTTAAAAATTATTTTCCAGTTGTCACCTTAAAAACTGAAAGCGTAGCTTTTGGTGAGAATAAGTAAACACTCAATTCCTGTGTGATTTTGTTCAATACTTTCTGCCTGTTTGCAGTGGTCCAAGTCTTATTCTTTAAAAAAAAATCTTAAGAAATAAAGATTCCATCTACCTGTTTTTTTAGTAGCAGCTCAAGTGAAAAATAAATGTGCAAGAAGTACAGAATTATGTTCTTGGAAGATCCAGATAAGCAGACAAGCATTAAGCCATAAATGATTGACACTTTCAAAATGAAATCTGTCTTGATTATGAAAATCCATTATCTGGATCATCAAATGAATACTATTGTTCTTTTTTTAAATTCACAAAGTAAATGTTCTCAAGACAAATTCATTAAGGTGTCATGATTTACATAGATACTGATACTGTATCCAGGGAAGGTACGTGGTATTCTCCTAAATCCTACATAATCACAAAATTAATTTAGGAATATGGCACCAGAGGTAAGAGGATCATCCTGTCATCTCTCTTAGGCTGTTAGACTAAATCCAAACTAGATCTATGTTTGAAGAATTTGGCATTTTTTTCTGGTTTCTTCTACAACCAGCAATCCGGCTACCAAAATGAAGGAAGCAGTTGGATTGTCAGGAAACTTATCGATAGGCATGTAACTATATCATGCAATGATAAATCGCAGTACAAATTTACGATGATTCAAATTGTGGAAATAGAAATCAAACTGGGAAATAGCTCAAATTATTCTAAGAGTGCATAATGTTTTTCCTACCTTTAAATGTGGTGTTTAGACAGCAGAAGATACAATAATTCAGCAACCAACTAACGCATTCTTCAGAAGTAACACTATGGAATGGCGAGCGCAAATATGCATCAAATTCAAATTGATACCTCATCCTCATTTAAACTGGAGGTCTGGAAACATTTTGTTTTTCATGTGTCGTCAAACGACAAAGGAGACAAGGTAACAAAATAACCATTTGCAAATACTGCAAGACAACGCTGACTTATAATGTTGTGAACACTGAATGTTTCAGAATTTTTTTTTCAAAAGTATTGTGAGAAAATCGAATTGTGGACCCAACATCATGAATTGACTTGAATCGTGAATTGGGTGAATAGTTACATGCCTAGTTATTGAAACCGGGTGCTTCCATACAGCTGTAGAATTCTCTGGAGTGCCTTAGGCAGTTAACATCTCATCAGTCTCTGACTCTCGTCCTCTGCAGGTTATCTTGGCTAAACAGAGGAGCACTTTGAGCAGCAGATTTAGACAGTTGTGCTTCTCCAAGGACCAAAATAACTGTGACGTTGCAGAGATCCTTTTGGTCTTATTTTGTCAAATGGAGCTAGGATTTCAGGTTAATGCAAATCGATAATATGCACGCAGAATGTCCAGCATCTTCCATGCATGCACATTGTGAAGATCTGCCGAATCCCATCAGTCTTAATGTCATTCCTGTTGCATTAACTGTGCACATAGTAAAACCTATGCTTCACCACTAGGCAGAAGCTTCTCTGATTGGCTCTCATATGCAGTCCATTTCACTGCCCATGTTTTAACTACTGACCATCCGAGTGCCTGTTCAAACCCTTAGGTCCGACACTTCAATCAAATATGAGGAAAAGGTCTAGAGGTCTGGCTCTCTTCCTGGCTTGGCAAAGCAAATAGGAGTCTGCTTTGGGCCAGGATGCAGTGCTTCACTGGAGTGGACCAGAATATTTCAGTTCCGCACTCTACTCCCATTTGCACTGCCCTGCCCTCATTACTGCATGACTCCCATAGTCTGTTCTGCACTTAAACCCTCACGGGTGGCGTTTATTCCGATCACGCGTTGGTTCTGCAGCTGAGCGATCTGGATTTGGCTACAGAAGGTACCGGAGAGCGCCCATCATCAGAAAACGAGGTCTGACAGAAGCCCCGCTTCCCTTTTCCTCGCAGGGCAGCCGTGAGCTTGGCAGTACTGGCGACAGCGTGCAGCTCCGCTTCAGCTCATTAAACAGTTTAAATCTGTCAGAGTTAATGCCCACATGTAGCTTGAGGCCTCAGCATCCGTCTATCTCATTACTGTAAAGTGTTTAAGGTTTTCATTTTGGGGTCTCCTATGCCTCGTCCACGCGTACACGGGTATATTTTTCTATACGTCTTGGGCTTTTGTCCACACGTAAAAGGTCACTGAAAACAGAGCTTTTGCAAAACTCCATCCAGGGTGAAGATTTTAAGAAACTCCGTTTTCAGCGTCGACATATAGGCAGTTAATACAGAGTTTTTGGCTTGAAACGTCAGATTGTGCGCCGTTGTCCACTTTGTTTAACGTCAGAGCGTGCGCTGTTTGCTGTATACATTAGGCGAGTTTGAGCAATGGCGGACTTAGCCGAAATAGTGCTTGTGCTAACCTTGCTGACATGACTTCTTACATGTGTACAGATAAATGTTGAGTCACTCTCGCATTATATTGATCAACACAGGCGTCGGAATGTGCGCCATGATCTTCAACTTAACAGGACTGGCAATTAGACTTCTGATTGGCTAACATGGCAGTGCGGTTAGAATGCCGCCTGTTGTTTTGGCATGCTTTTGATATTCTAGCGGTTTCATGTGTACAGAAATTTTTTAGAAGACAGTGTGCTTGTGGACGGGGACTTGTGGACGGGGACGAGGAAAAAAAACGTTTTTAAAAATATCTGTGTACGTGCGGACAAGGCACTAGTGAAGAACCTTGGTGAGAATATCACAACAACTTGATAGATTAAACGACGAAGCAGTGATAGAAAGAGTTATCCTATTGGCACTGAGTTGGAGATCTGCTGTGGAAGATGTCATGGTAAATGTTTTAATGCCTATGATTGCCTGGATGACCTAAAGAGAGGTGTTGAACAGCACTTTATAAAACTGACTGATCAACTGACTGATATCAACATTCTTGTTTAATCAGATGTAATGGACAACTAGCTTAATGCTGGGATTACAGAGATGAGATATTTCATGTCAATAAGATCCTTTTTCAACATAGTAAATTATTGCAGCAAACCGTAGAACCACTGGCAGGGGGAGCTGGGAAAACAGACTCAAGGAATCTGTCGATCTTTCCTTGAATGCCAGGTTTACAGTCAGGTTTTTGACAAAGTTTTCCCAAAGTATTATGAATTCAGAGGAGGTCGGCTTTGTGGGATACATTACCAGTGTAAGCAGGACAATGGGAGATAAGCACGATCAGATAGGGCAGAACTTTACCTGAGTTTGGCAGCCACTACACTCCACTGTCAGGTAGGACTTTTAATGAGCCCAAGGCTGTGTTTTGTGCTTCTAGCCAAGAGCTTACTGGCATAAACCTCATAGCAAATGAGAGCACAGCCAGGGAAAACAAAGCGAGCACTGCCACTGCAAAGTAAAACTGTTGCCACTGCCACTGCAAAGTAAAACTGGTGCCACTGCCACTGCAAAGTAAGACTGTTACCAGCGGCAACTGAAGGGTCACAGGCTCCGCATGCAGGCATGTGAAGGGTGCAGATGGATGTAGGGTAGGGGGACATTATGAGCTGGGACAAGGTTTTCAAACTACTGTTTCAATTAAAAGGACCTGGATTTCACTTTGGCGCGGATGTCTTACTGCATGCTGATTGGTCAGTCTCCTGTAATGATACATGTGTCATTAATGTTAATGTTAAACAGCTGGATGAGTCTGTCATTCAAGGAAACAAACCAGTAAAAGCACAAGAAGAATTGAACTAATTAGCCAAGAACAGGAGCCTTTCGGTTCTAAAATAGTTTGTAAAACATGGATTAGGTGGTGAACCTAATGGCGGACCGGCCTATCCGACCTCAACTCTGCTGTGTCAGCTTTATACCATTCATAAACTGAAACATTTTATACTTTATATCTCACTTACATCTGATTGTTCATGCGTGTCCTGTATACAGTTATTAACTTATAGAAAGCATGCAATCAGAGAGTTTCATTAGAGATATGGTATTTTAAAGGTTAACTGGTTTGCTCCCAGTTTGGGTAGAGAGAGTTTAAATCACTGTATGGCCCAGACACACATCAAATTTTACCAATTACAGATTCAGTGCTAAGTGTCACTTAAGCAGAGGGGTCGAATACTTTGCTATGATTGGCTGAATGTACATTGAAATCTATGGTGGGCATGAGCTTGTTTTTGCAGGAGATGTGACCTAGAAGTATGGAGATTAAATTTCTCTTTGGTTATTTTTTATCAGACAGAAGACGAGTGACAAATAAGAAGATTATTATTTCTAATTGCTATTTCCTGGTACAAAAGAAGCAATTTTAGTAATCTTATTAAATGTACCCTTGTCAGTCCCATTTTCTTCCACAAAATTAATCATTAATTAGGTCAATTGTTTCTCTTGATTATGCATTTTTCTGTCCTGATTGATAATATTTCTAGGAATTCTGGAGAGGGCCTCTTTGACTGACAGTCATACAAACACAGACATTCCTATAAATGAACGCAGCAGTGTCCGACGCTCACTGTACAGCCCACAGTGTCGCCCCCCCTGTTGTTTCTCAGCCCCGAGTAGGTGCCTGGAGTGACAATCCCGCCCGCTCACAGCCCCGCTGGGACCAGCCGACAGCCTTGTCGTCCTGAATATGTCACACCTGGTTATTCTTTATGGTTTTCAGACGAAAGTTAAGGAGTTGATAGTCTAGAAACACCCAGAAAGCCCAACAAATGAGAATACACTGTGAAACGATTTGCTTAATTGTTCTGAATGATGTGGGTAGATTCACAGCTGAAAGGGCTACAGTTCTGCTTCTGATTTTATGTTTTTCATTAGCATTGGGGGAAAATAAAGCAATAAACCTCAAGGGGTTCAGGGTCTTACTTGAATGATCTTGGGATTTGAACTAGCAACCTTCTGATTAAAACCACAGGATCCTAACCTCCAGAGCCACCTGTCGCTCCTTTCTTCTGAACATGCACTGCTTCCTAGTAGTTCTTTCTATGCACAGTATGACATGTTTAGGGCGTGAAGTGCAGTGGTGCCATGGCTCACTGGGTGACAGTGCTGCCTTATTCCTGCACGGCTGTGGGGTTTCATCCCCCCCCCCCCATCATGTGTGTGTCTGGGGTCTGCCTGCCCCCCAGCTCTCAGAAAGCATGTCATCCTGCATTCCGGCGACATCGCTTGATCGGCTGAACTGGTGTTTCTACAGCATGATTGCATGTGTAATGAATAAACTTTTGGAAAATGGATGGAAACTGAAGGACACAGAGAGAATACTTATTACCGCTCTGTAAGTGCCAACTTAAAAGTTTGAGGTTTATGGGCTGCCGTATGACAAGGACCACTGACAAGTAAATCTCGTAAACTGACTGTTATCGGAAAATCATACCAATGGGAATTTTCATCGTTCACAACATTTTGCATCACATTCATGTTTTGCTAGCCTGTGTTTGTGGCTTTTCCAAGATAAGACCTGTCAGCTGATTACACAAACAAATAATGAAAATATCTGTTCGCCTCCTAGTGCATTTTGTTTTGGATGTGACAGTGCCTGGTAATAGGAGTGGATTGAGAATGTATTACTTTATCTCTATGAGAAACTTCTGCACTGGTATTTCCGTCTGCCTTCTCTGACAGTGCACGTAAACACTGCCCCTGAGTAACTGTAGCAGTGCTCACTCTGCACCCTGAATATCGCCTCTGGAATTTGTGGAAACTTTATCACCAAACCCTTTTTATTTTGCATACAGGACCTAAATTTTTTTTATATTTATATGTTTTTAATGTTTATATTGTATTGATTGTGTTGCATTTTTAGGCAGTATCCAGGTTTTCACTTTTGGATAATTCTGGACAACTCATACTTACAGATGGAATAATATAAAGCTTATTATATTAAAAATTCAGGTTACATACAGTGGTTGCTGTTAACGAACGCATGTACTGCTTTGTGATGCTTGTGAAAACAATTCACGGCTTCAGCGGTTCATCAGCTCAGCGTACAGTGCACTACCATATGCCGTTAGTTTTATTATTACTGTATAAGTATTTTTCCAACTTACCTACAAATTCGACTTAAAGGCAGACTTAGGGAACAGATCTTGTGAGTAACCTAGGGACTGCCTGTAAATTGACTATTTATTTTCTGTAACTGTGTATTTATGTGACATACATACAAATTGTCAGATATTAGCTTAAGTTTTTGAGTGGTAAAGCAGTGAAGCCACAGACTGCAGTTTATCGTGAGTATGGTCACAGTAAAAGGACATTTGTGATGTGTGACGTGAGGTGAGCAAAGGTAATCTGATGATGTCTGTGAGTGAAGATACATTTGGAGGGAAAAAAAGCAACGTACCATGCTCATCTCTGACAAACACAAACCAGAACCACCAACTCCCTCGCATCTGGCGTAACACTCGTGCTTTCAGACTCACACGCTCACGCAAGAAATCTTACGGCAAATATATATTATTCCATTATAGACCTAAAATTGGATACATCAAAAGTTTTGGGGTAGTTTGCAAACCCTACAGACTATTTGCAAGGTAATAAACTCTTTCATATATGTAAATGAGTGTGCAGACGTCTTCAAACTACCAGTAGTTTGATTTAAAATCTCACGCCACCCAGCTGATAAAAGTCGGCAACCCTGCAAACACTCCAGTAGCTAAACAAAGATTTATTATTAGGTAGCTTAGCTTCCTGAAGAACTGATTCCTGTTGCTTAGCAACAAATTGACTTGTCAGTTTGAAATCTATTTATTAAAACAATTTTTGAAGAAGTTTGAAAAATATCAAGAATAGATTATTATCAAGGTTAAAAAACAATGTTTTTCTTTTCTCTGTGTTTTAACCAATTGTAAAACAGCTAAATGCACGAGCCCTCATACTGCCCTCTATGACCTTAAAACTTCATGATGGATTATGATGTCATGAGTTCTGGACCTTACGTTAATAACATATACTGACAAATACTAGGATCATAATCAACAATCAAAGGATTAAGTGGAAATTCATGCTTGCCTGATGACATTTTTCTGCCGATTTATTTTTCTGAACCTGACAACTTTAAGAGGAAATGCTATTTAAGTGTCTATAGCAATTCTGGTCTTGTTCCATCCACGCATCCTTCTTCCAGCCAGTTTTCCTGGAAGGATTTGGCAGTGGGGGGGGACAGTGGGGCAGGGGACGCCCTGGATGGTATGCAGGCCACACTCACACACACACATACACAAACACACAACCATATGCAGTTGTGACTTTGTGTAATAAGGGGTTTAGTAAGGGACCTGGTGGACACACGCAAAGGTGGATGACCAGGTGTCTTGCTCTTGATGGTGGAGGTGGAGAGGTTAGTAGCCAGGAAGATCAGTCCTACAAAGACACTACTAGGAAGGAGAAAACACAGGGACTGTCTAAAGGCAGCAGGGCGGAGAGAATCCAGGAACTGCGAAGGAACGGAGAGTCAGGAGGGCAAAGAGGACATAAGTACACGACCCAGGACACGTCATGGGGACGCCGATATTCTGCATAGCAGCAGCGCACAGGCAGGACTTAAATCTAGAGCCAACAGGTGGTAATACTGATTAGGGTTCATTGGAACTTGACAGCGTGTCCTTCGTAGCCATGCGTACCAAGTCCCCGCATTTTCCCACGATGTCTCATGTCGCGTTCCCTGCCTGACCGACCGGAGCGGATGCGGTAATGCCGGCCGGCATAAACAGTGGCTCGCTGCCGCCTCTGGAGCTTCAGTCCTCTTCCCTTTACCTTCGGATAAATGAGCACCGGCGGCCGGCCGCTAATCCCTGACTAAGGCGCGGGTCAGAGGCTGCTTCTCCTGGGCCAGAGCGGGACGGCAGAGGAAGCGGCCGCCGCAGGTGGCTTTCAGGCTGCCGTCGCCAAGCTCCTTCGCTGCTGATGGCGTGCGCCTCACTCACCTGACCTCAATGACAAATGGACACTTATGAGTGATTTACAGGCTCCCTGTAAAACATCTTTATATCCAAGCCCTCCCCGTCCTCATGCGCTGTGCTTTGGGTTAACCTTGCTGTTATTTGTCCTGTGTCTTGGAGAGGGTCCGGCAGAACAGAGGGACCCCCCCCCCCCCCCCCCCCCCCCGGCATGACAGGCTCACTGTGACTCTCTGAAACATCCCCCATGATTTATAAAGACTTACAGAACCTTAGCAGCTATGCTTTTTTCAGGCTGACAGCTCGTTTAGGAAATCAAGCTGTTAGCTGTGCAGAAGAGAGGATGTGACATCACCATCTACCGGGCGACCTGGAGGATAAAACCATAAAAGCTCATTGTGAATGACAAAAGGTTTGTGCAAAGAATTAACTCCATCCTGAATGGCATTCATGTGACTGATTTATTATTGCTGTAATTGAACGCAGAAATTATTTTGATATATATTCCGTCTTCACTGCCGGCAGCCCCTCCCCCCACAGTGTGGGGGAGTGGTACAGTGACACGTGCAGTGCACAGCATGCATGGACATTCTGATTTTGCCAAGGGAGGGGCTTCTGTTTTACTTCTTTAGCCAATCACAGTCTTCATTGTATGACATTACCACATTCATCTGTTTCTCATTTTCAAACTCAAGGCTTCCAACCATTGAGCTAGAGGTAGTGTCTGGCTCAGCCGTTTCGCCTGTGATTGGAAGGTCACCAGTTAACCGTGTTATTATTATTATTATTACTATTGTTATTATTATTATCATGGAATAAAGACACACCTTTACATAGCTCCATGCAGCCTTTGCAGGTAAGCATGGTGCCATGTTTTGTAACTAAAAGTCAAGTCAGGTTGGGGAACATGCAGTGGCACTGTGTATTGCTGCACCCCCCACAGGGTGACACTCCTCGGGATCCTGGTCGGGCAGATACATGGTCCAGTCCCACCCAGGCAGATACATGGTCCAGTCCCACCCTCCAGAAATGGCCATCCATCTGACGCAGCCAGGTGTTACGTGAGTGTCCCCTTGACCTGGTCCAGCTGCTTGGGTCCCCAGCAATGAGGATCCTGTGAGCCGGATCACCCTCAGGGAAACGCGCCACATGGCCGTAGTGCCGTAAGTGACGCTCCCTCACAATGCAGGTAATGTGCCTCATTTGGGACTCCTCTAGCAACCGCTCATTCGACACCAAGTCAAACCAACGGTACCCAAGGATTCCCTGAAGAGACACAGTACCGAAGGAGTCCAATGTTCGTCTCAGCTTACTAGATAGCGTCCATGTCTCACAGCCACACAGCAAGACAGGGAGCAGCAGGACTCTAAAGACCTGGACCTTCATCCTCTTGCAAACATATCGAGAGTGCCACACACCCCTTTCCAGCGACCTCATGACCTTGCTATGCTCTCCCAATCCGTCTTCTGGCTTCCTAGGAAGAGTCACCAGAGACATGAATGTCACTGCCATTGTAAGTGAACCACTCGACGAAGTCGACATTCTCTCCAGACAGACAAACAGCTGACGGCTGTGCCCAAGAGGTCATTAAAGGCCTGGATCTTGATTTTCAACAAAAGGCATACACAATCAAATGGGTACTTAACAAATCTGTGCACCGTGCCACTTAACAAAAAACACTGGTTTCAATTAATGCGGTGATGTCATACAATCAAGACTGTGATTAGTTAAAGAAGTAAAATACAAACCCCTCGCTTTTTGACCCAGGGACGGATCGAACTTGGCAAAATGAGGATGTGGCAGCATACATTATCTGAGGCTGAAGTTGGTGAAATGGTGCATGCTAAATTAAGCCGGCATGCTAATATAGACATTCAGAGACTAGTACCCTCGACAATAACATCACAGATGTTTTCTTATTGCAATGTTAGCTGTTGGAAATGTGCGTAGTCTGCAGTTCTTCTGGTTAAAGGCTGACTAGTGACATCCTCAGCTGTCAGTCAGCCGCACTTGTGCATTTGTGACAGCGAGGCCCTAAAAGGTGAATTGGAGCCAAGGCTGCAATCCACCCCTCCCTCAGACCTCTATTCACCATCAGAATCAGCATTGTTGATAGCAAAACTAGTAAGGACTCTGCCCACAAATCCACAAGGACTCCGCCCACAAATCCACAAGGACTCCGCCCACAAACCCACAAGGACTCCGCCCAAAACCCACAAGGACTCCACCCCCAAACCCTCAAGGACTTTGCCCCCAAACCTGCCCCATTGTCTCTGCCTGTTGAGTTTCATGAAGTCTTTGGTGGTTTTCCGAAGTAGAACTTTATCACCTTGGATTTACTCCATAGCACTCTTCAAACTGTTTACATTTCTGTGTCGAAATTATTTAAAAAATGAATAAGAATTAAATTAATAATATAATCATTTATAAGGCATAGCATATTTTTTGAGAGCAAATGAATAATTAAATATTATAAATATTGAGACATGCAGAGGCTCCGCAGGCTGTGTCCTACACGCAGGGCTGGCTTCGTGTGTGTCGGGCGATAAGTCAGCAGTTTGTTGAAGTACTGCCTCTAAATTGCCCTAAATGCGTGACTCCATATATGTGTGTCATTTGGTCTACACTATGTGAGAAAACCTGTTTTTTTTACCTTATGGGGACATTTTTGGATATTTATAAAAATCTGTGTCCGCAATAATATTTTGTCAGGTTACTTATGGTTAAGGTCAGGGCTGGGTAGGGGTTAGAGTTGTCATACAGTAGATGGGATTAGGGTTTTTCCCATAGAAATGAATGGAGAGTCCCCACAAAGATATGAATATAAACGTGTGTCTGTGTGTGTACATACACTCACCTAAAGGATTATTAGGAACACCATACTAATATGGTGTTTGACCCCCTTTCGCCTTCAGAACTGCCTTAATTCTACGTGGCATTGATTCAACAAGGTGCTGAAAGCATTCTTTAGAAATGTTGGCCCATATTGATAGGATAGCATCTTGCAGTTGATGGAGATTTGTGGGATGCACATCCAGGGTACGAAGCTCCCGTTCCACCACATCCCAAAGATGCTCTATTGGGTTGAGATCTGGTGACTGTGGGGGCCATTGTAGTGCAGTGAACTCATTGTCATGTTCAAGAAACCAATTTGAAATGATTCGAGCTTTGTGACATGGTGCATTATCCTGCTGGAAGTAGCCATCAGAGGATGGGTACATGGTGGTCATAAACGGATGGACATGGTCAGAAACAATGCTCAGGTAGGCCGTGGCATTTAAACAATGCCCAATTGGCACGAAGGGGCCTAAAGTGTGCCAAGAAAACATCCCCCACACCATTACACCACCACCAGCAGCCTGCACAGTGGTAACAAGGCATGATGGATCCATGTTCTCATTCTGTTTACGCCAAATTCTGACTCTACCATTTGAATGTCTCAACAGAAATCGAGACTCATCAGACCAGGCAACATTTTTCCAGTCTTCAACTGTCCAATTTTGGTGAGCTCGTGCAAATTGTAGCCTCTTTTTCCTATTTGTAGTGGAGGTGAGTAGTACCCGATGGGGTTTTCTGCTGTTGTAGCCCATCCGCCTCAAGGTTGTGCGTGTTGTGGCTTCACAAATGCTTTGCTGCATACCTTGGTTGTAACGAGTGGTTATTTCAGTCAAAGTTGCTCTTCTATCAGCTTGAATCAGTCGGCCCATTCTCCTCTGACCTCTAGCATCAACAAGGCATTTTCGCCCACAGGACTGCCGC
Organism: Paramormyrops kingsleyae; assembly: GCF_048594095.1. NCBI lineage: Eukaryota > Metazoa > Chordata > Actinopteri > Osteoglossiformes > Mormyridae > Paramormyrops > Paramormyrops kingsleyae. The sequence goes on along the minus strand of NC_132820.1, from coordinate 17,763,988 downwards.
ATACTGGATGTTTTTCCCTTTGCACACCATTCTTTGTAAACCCTAGAAATGGTTGTGCGTGAAAATCCCAGTAACTGAGCAGATTGTGAAATACTCAGACCGGCCCGTCTGGCACCAACAACCATGCCACGCTCAAAATTGCTTAAATCACCTTTCTTTCCCATTCTGACATTCAGTTTGGAGTTCAGGAGATTGTCTTGACCAGGACCACACCCCTAAATGCATTGAAGCAACTGCCATGTGATTGGTTGATTAGATAATTGCATTAATGAGAAATTGAACAGGTGTTCCTAATAATCCTTTAGGTGAGTGTATATACACAGTGTTGTGCAAAAGTCTTAGGCGTTCAAAGAAAATGATGTTTAAATGATCTTCATGTTGGTGTAAAACTAGTCAATCCCTCATTGATTTATTTAACTAATTAAGGTGATTAAGTAACAGCAGCGGTGGTGGAATGTAACAAATCCATGGGATGGCTGAGGTGTCCCTGAGGAGAGGTTTGGGAACTGTGTTCATCTAGCTGTCCAACCAGATATCAATAACTTATTTTGTGTTACTGTTACCTCGCATTTGTTGTAATAGTTTTTTTGTGAGCATACATATACTTATAAGATAAATTGCTTTAAACATTTTTTGACTGCCTAAGACTTTTCCCCTATACTGTTTATATGTGTGTATTTGTGCGTCTGTGTGGATTATGTTTATATTACATTGTGGTGACCAAATATTTCCCACAATGTAAAAAAACCTGTTAATTTTACATTGTGTTTGCATAGATCACATTTGAGGACCAAACTGTCCCCAAAGTGTAGTAAAACTTGAAATTTCCCTACTTTTGGGACATCTTTTGAGGTCCCCATTTGCATAACCTCAGTTTTATAAAAAATACGTGAATGCAATCAAAAACGTTAAAATGCCAAAAGTCTTGTATTTGGGTTGGTTACTTATGGTTAAGGTTAGGGATGGGTAGAGGTTAAGGGATTAGGGTTTTTCTCATAGAAATGAATGGACGGTCCCCATTTAGATAGGTATGCAAATCTGTGTGTGTGTGCATGTGTTTCTGTATGTCTGTATGCATGCATGTGTGTGTATTTTGCGATGGCAAAATATGCATTTATAAACTATAAAGCCCATCAAACCCTTTTATGAAGAGAGCAGGAAAGTCTTGTGAGTTCATTCATCCGAACAGCTGCAGAGCATTACGAGATAATCGCAGAAGTGCTGAAATTTAGTTTTATGTCTTGGGAAACTCCATTATGCGCCACTCTGGCAGCTGTTTTGTTGTGCTGGAAGCTGATGGCTCTTAGTTTCTCTGGCTGAACTGTCAAAGCCGCCAAAACAGTGATATGTCTACAAGTGTTCTTAAGAACTCAATTATTTTCACTTCGGGGCCCGGATCATTCTCCGAGTTTCATTTCATATTCCAGTAGGATGCATGAGGCACCCTCAAGTATAAATTCCACCCAAATAACTGCAGAGAAGATTGAATTTTGTATCGATTTCCTGCAACGTGTCCCGTGGAAACTGCGATAACCTGAGAATGCAGAGCTATCCACTGGGATGCAAAAAAAAAAAAACGAGGAAAACAGTGTCTCTGCCAAAGGTCTGATTGAAATGCCACTCAGTTCAAGTCTGAAAATACCAGATTGCAATCATTCAGATGACTGAGGCTGATCGCGGGGATTTTTAGCGCTAATCGGTGCTTGATCAATACAGCCTGCGGTCGACTTGGTTTCCACGTCATCTGACATTTGATCCAGTAAACTGTGAATGTTCACTGCGTTTGAACTGCTTCCACTGCCTCCTGCATTAAGAATCATTCTCTCAATACTCCCCTTCAGAGCATTTCTCCTCCATCTAAAGCTGAAAGTTGACTGTCTGCATTTTTCTTAAGAGATTAATGCAAATCACCGATGTTCAGAATGTAATTTGGTGTTTGGGGAACGGTAATCACTGGCAGTCTAATTCCTGTGATCTCTGCTTCAGTAATTGGCACCGATGCCTAAATCACAACTCGAGGGCTCTTATCGTTTTACGGCAGTTGCTGGTACACAGAGAGAACACGAATTAACGAGTTTTATTCAAGTAGGTATAACCAAGCATATAATTACATGCTTAGTCATAAACGCCATTCACCCTCTGAAGAAAAAGTACAATGGAAAACACATCAAGCCAACTGATTTACAAAATCGCCATGCAAATTCATTATACCATTATAACAGCAAAAATACCTGCAGGTACAACATTTGTGATGTAGCGTGCAACAACATTGTAAACTGATGCCCATTTAACATGTTAAGACTGTGTTACGAATGTGCCTTGTTTGCTCTCCAGCCCTTAACTGAGTCAGCTCCGATTGCAGGTACTCACTTCAGATTCTGTCCTTGAGACCTGCCTGGTTGTTACCATATTTTTGCCATTTCTCAGCGTGAGCTTTCGCCTCTCTGAAATGTGGCAGGCCAGCCCCATTAATTCAGCAGCAGTGACGGGAATGAACACGGAGGAGCCTTCTTGCTGGCAAACCTCCGCCTTGGTTTCCCTTTCTTTCACCTTCACTTTCCGACTAGAGTAATGTGATATTGTTATTGACTCCTAGCTACGCTCCGGTCGTAGCTGACTAGCAAAGTAGCTTCTTCACCTTCCAACAAGAGTGAAGCATTTTTTTTTTTGTTCATGTTTAGCTACTAGCTGCAACCTGGAGACTCCTGGAGCACCAGAAACACTTTCACAGGCCTTTACAAAAGATACTTATTGTCTCTGTTTACATCTATATACTATTTACGGCTGTTTACATCTGCTGGACCTTTAACCTTAGTCCTGTGTTAGCTCTTTGTTCCTGTCTCTTATGTTAGATGGGTCGGTGCTTAAAATCAGCCATAAAATACCCTCACAACAATTATTTATCACCCAATTTGTATCTTACCTCTTGGTTACCTTGTTAGGCTTCCTTATCCATGAAAAGATTGGTTTTAATATTTTTGGTGTTTCTTTCTGGACCTTCCCTTTGACAGCATACCTCACATTTTCAATAAAAAAAATTATGGTAAAATAAACCTCAAGAGAATTATATAAATAAACTGAATTGGTCTTATCTTGCCTTACACGTGTGGGCATGCATTGCCTAGTGAAAAAAAAATGTTTTAATTTATTTTGTTTCGAGATTCCTGACAAATTCAAAAAGCCCTGATGCAGTACACAAATCTTTGTGGTGCTTTTATGCATTTTAAACTTAAAAACGGGTCGGTGCCGACCCCAACACCAGAGCTGTTATAATCTTGACCAGAGCATTTATAATTTAGTGAAAGTGGTCAGTAGACAGACAGATAGATGGATGGATGCTTTATTGATCCTGAAGGAAATTCCTTCATTCCATTCGGTCATTTCCCAGTACTATGCAGTGTGCCCGTTCACAGTTTCTTTGATGTAGGCTGTTTGTTATCTTAGGTTAGGTAGATAATATAAGTATTAGTTTTCCTTCGATCTCTCTGTCCCTTAAATTATTGATAATCGTACAGATTTGTTTTTGTACATTGTATATAAATTATTCCAAAACTCTGTATCTCTGTAATGTCTGTCCTGTCATAAATGTTGTATCGTCAGTCCAGGAGGAACATTACTTAATTTCACTGTACTGTACAAGGCTGGGGTGACAATACACCTTTGCTTCGCTTGACTTAACATGACGATGTGTGGGAAGACAGATTATTGCAAAGAAAATGTGTCAACATTATAATGCAGTTTAAAAGCATTCAGATCAGTAAGTCCCCAGGAGTGAGGTGCGTGATGGAAATGAGGTGTATGACTAAAAAACCTTGCAGGGTTATTTTTAAGATTAGGTTTAGGGTTAAAGTTCGATTTATGGTTAAAGTTAGATTTATGGTTAAGGTTAGGTTTACAGTTAAAGTTAGATTTATGGTTAAGGTTGGGGTTAAGCATGACTTGGCATGTGACGGATGCTGTTTTGTTCCCAAGGAATGAATGAACTGCTTACAATGACAGGACTTGTACACCCATAATGTGTTTGGAGGTCTCTGAGTGTGGAGATCTGCCATATCTGCCATATACACTCACCTAAAGGATTATTAGGAACACCATACTAATACGGTGTTTGACCCCCTTTCGCCTTCAGAACTGCTTTAATTCTACGTGGCATTGATTCAACAAGGTGCTGAAAGCATTCTTTAGAAATGTTGGCCCATATTGATAGGATAGCATCTTGCAGTTGATGGAGATTTGTGGGATGCACATCCAGGGAACGAAGCTCCCGTTCCACCACATCCCAAAGATGCTCTATTGTGTTCAAGAAACCAATTTGAAATGATTCGAGCTTTGTGACATGGTGCATTATCCTGCTGGAAGTAGCCATCAGATAATGGGTACATGGTGGTCATAAAGGGATGGACATGGTCAGAAACAATGCTCAGGTAGGCCGTGGCATTTAAATGATGCCCAATTGGCACTAAGGGGCCTAAAGTGTGCCAAGAAAACATCCCCCACACCATTACACCACCACCACCAAGCCTGCACAGTGGTAACAAGGCATGATGGATCCATGTTCTCATTCTGTTTACGCCAAATTCTGACTCTACCATTTGAATGTCTCAACAGAAATCGAGACTCATCAGACCAGGCAACATTTTTCCAGTCTTCATCTGTCCAATTTTGGTGAGCTCGTGCAAATTGTAGCCTCTTTTTCCTATTTGTAGTGGAGATGAGTGGTACCCGGTGGGGTCTTCTGCTGTTGTAGCCCATCCGCCTCAAGGTTGTGTGTGTTGTGGCTTCACAAATGCTTTGCTGCATACCTCGGTTGTAACGAGTGGTTATTTCAGTCAAAGTTGCTCTTCTATCAGCTTGAATCAGTCGGCCCATTCTCCTCTGACCTCTAGCATCAACAAGGCATTTTCGCCCACAGGACTGCCGCATGTCTTTGTAAACCCTAGAAATGGTCGTGCGTGAAAATCCCAGTAACTGAGCAGATTGTGAAATACTCAGACCGGCCCGTCTGGCACCAAGAACCATGCCACGCTCAAAATTGCTTAAATCACCTTTCTTTCCCATTCTGACATTCAGTTTGGAGTTCAGGAGATTGTCTTGACCAGGACCACACCCCTAAATGCATTGAAGCAACTGCCATGTGATTGGTTGATTAGATAATTGCATTAATGAGAAATTGAACAGGTGTTCCTAATAATCCTTTAGGTGAGTGTATATATGCACACAGTTCACTTTGCTATCAGCAGATTTAACTTGATGGGTTCTTGGCCCAAGCATACTCTCTGCAGCGTTTTCTCATCTTTTAAACGTCAATTTCCAGATTTTCATTGATATATATGATGAACAATCTTGTTTTCATTGCATTTGGCAACAAACTGTCTATTTAGAGCAGCTGCATCCTAATTCGGGCGGCTAGAGTGATTGATGGCGACTAAATGAAAGTGTCATTGTTCAGCCAAGCAGTGGATGTATGGTGCACATTTACACAGAAACACACCTGTCTTTGAAGAAGTAGTGAAAAAAAAAGTAAACAAAAGACTGAAACAGGTGCTCTAATCAAAGCTTGGCTGATTGCTCATCTCTACCTCCACATTTTTGAGATATCTAAGGATTTTCTCCAGCAAAAAGAATGTAATCCACCCAAAGCCACCGTATCTCACAGCGCAGAGTGTGTGTTGTTTACAGAGTGAAGAGTGCACTGTTTACATTCACCACAGAATTTGTGGGGAGCACAGGTACTGGTTCGACTGGTGATGGGCTTTCTGGGCAATAAATGTTCACTCACTATCATGAATAACATATTAATATGAATAAATGCTGTTTACAAGCTTATCTTAACCTATGTGGAACGATTGCTCATATATAAATAATCAATAATAATAATTAAGCATAGAAATGGAGAACAGTGTTGAATATAATCATTAGTTTAATAATGTCACCCATTTCACATTCTCGTGGTAGTCATTAACTCCTCATTTGCATATGACCTATATTCTGAACATTTGTTGCACCCAAACAGCAAGGCATGCGTTTGCACCCTGGCTTCTATGGTCTTAGGGGGCAGGAGTCACTGCTGTGCTGGCCAATCCCAGTCGGGCAGGCTAGGGGGCGCTGTGGGTGCACACGCAGGGCAGCTTTGAGGCAGCATTACAGTTCACTGCATCTTTTGGGCATCATGCAAAGAATCGGGGTGGGATCAAGTCATCATTCCAGGACAGGTGAGGTTCGTGCCAGATAGGGGCAGTGGTGGCTTAATGGTTGGGGAAGCGTGCTTGTAATTGAAAGATTCGAATCCCGGACCAGCAAGGCACCACTGAGGTACCCTGAGCAAGGTACCGTCCCCAAGCACTGCTCCTCGGGCGCTGAATTAGCTGCCCCCTGCTGTGTCATATATGGGTTAAATGCAGTGGTGTGTCAACATTGACCACAAAAAATGATAAAATACTGGAATAGACTAGTGGCACTTTATGAATCTCAGTGAGGAAATTCTCTTTTTGCCCCCTGCTTTCTTCTTCATGAAACATACATACAGGTGTGAGCCAGCTTGCTGTGTTTGTGTGTGTTGGGTTAATTTTCTTTCATTATTAAAGTGTACAGACAGTCTTGTTACAGGGTTTCTCTGCTTTTTATGAACTTTTTTTTCATGAAGTTTTCAACAAACTCTAATGACCTCCAATTAAAACTGTTACTGAGTGCAAGTAGTAGCAATTATGCTGCTTGAATTGAGTGACTGTAATTTAATATGTGTCTCAATATACGGAAGTCAGATAAAGTTAAAATACTGGCTATTTATAACTGTACTTTGCCCTTCTGCATTTTTCCTCTATTCCAGTGAATTTTCGGTACAGAAATCCGCTGGCATTGTGAGCTTCCACGACTTTCTATCATGTTTGCCCTTCTGTAAGATCGTGTAAGGACAAAAAAATCTAAATAATTACGAGGCCGAGGTAATGCTTTTATCATTAAGAAACATTCGTAATAAAAGGCACGGTAACATTTTCTCATAAAAATAAAAGGCTACACGATAACTGTAATTATGTCTTTCATCATATTGCCAAAACAATATTCTGATGTCAAAACAGTAACCTTAGAAAATGGTAAATACATTCTACTGTTTAATTACATGAAATTTCACACTTTGTTACTGAATCAAAGGCAATAAAGATCAGCAAATGCATTTTAGATTATGGATTGAAACTTTTTGAGGGCGGCATGGTTGGTGAATATTTACCACTCTTGTGTCACACCCCTAAGGCCAGGGTTCAAGTCTCTGCCTTGGCTCCATGAATGTGGAGTTTGCATGTTCTCCCCTAGTTGTTGTGGGGTTTCCTCTGGGTACTCCGCTTTCCCCCCTACAATCCAAAAACATGGAGTTACCAAATTGTCCATAGCTGTGCATGGTGGGTGAGTGTCCCATGCCATAGGTTCATGCCATAGGTTCATGCCCTGTCCTGTGTAATTCCCTGCCTTGTGCCCATAGCTTCTGGCATAGGGTTGTAACCCTGCATAGGACAAATGGGTATAGAGGATATGTGTATTAATGCTGATTGACTTCAGAGTATTTCTCTGTCCTGCAATTGGAGAAGGATCATTGTTCTGCGTCGTGTCCCTGTATTCCCTTTCTCCATAGGAGGCTTCTTCCCAGGCTTCCCAGGTGCAGGCTGTTTCTCGTTTCTCTCAGACTTCATGAATGTGTCTTTCCCCAGAGGTCTCAGTGAAACAGCTTCTGTGGACTCGCGTGGAAGGGACACGCAAGTATGTGTCATAAAACCAAAAGTGACAACTGATATAGCCCCTAATGTCCATCCATCTATCCATCCATCCATGCATCCATCCATTTTCTGCCGCTTATTTGAGGTTGGGGTTGTGGGGGTAGCAGTCTAAACAAGGATGCCCAGACCCCCCTCTCCACAGCCACCTCCTCCAGCTCATTTGGACAAATACCAAGGTGTTCCCAGGCCAGCTAAGAGACATAATCTCTCCAGCATGTCCTGCGTCTGCCCCGGGGCCTTCTGCTGGTTGGACATGCCTGAAAAAACTCCCCAGGGAAATGTCCAGGAGGCATCCTAGATCGATGTCCGACCTAATTCAGCTGGTTCCATTAGATAAGGAGGTGCAGCGACTCTAGTTTGACTCCTCCCAAATTTCTGAGCTCCTCTCCCTGTCTCTAAGGCGGAGCCCAGGCACCCTGTGAAGCAACCTCATTGTATCTATGATCTCGTTCTTTTGGTCAACACTGAGAGCTTGTGACCATAGGTGAGGGTAGGAACGCAGATCGACTACTAAATGAACAGCTTTGCATTTCGGCTCAGCTCTCTCTCAGCTCGCTGCACCAATCCATACACACTGGAGGTCACAGCTTTATATTACCTACAGGACCACATCATCTGCAAAAAGCAAAGATTCAGTCCTGAAGTCAACGAACTGGACTCTCTCCACCCATTGGCTGCACCTAGAAATTCTGTCCATAAAATTTACGACCTGAATGGATGACAAAGAGCAGCCCTGGTGGAGTCCAAGGCTCACAGGGAATAAGTCTGACTTACTGCTGGCAATGCGAACCAAAATCTCGCTCTGGATCTGCAGGGACCTAATGGCCTATAACAGCAGACCCTGTACCCCATACTCCCACAGCACCCCCCAGAGGACCCCCCCCTAGGAATACAATCATATGCCTTTTCCAAGGCCACAAAACACATGTAGACTGGTTGGGCAAACTCCCATGAACCCTCCAGTATCCCTGGGATATTAAAGATCTGGTCCAGTGTTCCACACTCAGGATGGAATCTGCACTGCTCCTCCTGGATCTCTGGTTCAACCATCAGACAGACCCTCCTCTCCAGTGCCCCGGCACAGACCTTCCCACGGAGGCTGAGAAGTGTGGTTTCCCTGGATCATATCCTCCGGTCCCCTTTCTTGAAGACTGGGACCACCCCTAGCTTTACCACTGAAGAGCATTTTAATTACCTCAGTGACACCGACCCTTGTATTGGGCTCCAAGGAAGGTGTGTCAGTAGGATTCTCCTTCCAATGCCTGACTGTATCCCCAGTTGAAGTCAATATCCCTGCTGTAAAATATGGGCAAACGCCTGTTATTCTCCATGGCCTCACTAAACTCCTCCCACACCTGAATTTTCACTTCCGCATTTGCCAAAGTCACATCCTGCTCGGCCTGCCGGTACCTGCCAGCTGCCTCCAGAGTCCCACTAGCTAACCAAGCACAGAAGGCCTCCTTCTTCAGTCTAACGACTCCCTTTTCCACTGATGTCCGCCACCCGGTTCAGGAATTGCCGCCACAACCGGCACCAATAACCTTACAGCCACAGCTCTGCACTGCCGCCTCAGCAATGGAGTCCCTCAGGAGCCAAGAGAAGTTCTGCCAGAGGTGTGACTTAAAGACCTCATGGACAAGACGAGGGTCTCCCAGCACACCCTCACTATACGTTGGGGTCAACCAGGTCTATCCGGCATCATCCCCCGCCATTGGATCCGACTCACAACCAGGTGAGGATCATTTGACAGCTCAGCTCCTTTCTTCAGGTGTCCAAGTGTCACAGATTTGAGGAAATTACAACAAATCGATCACCAAGCTATGACCTGGGGTGTCCTATTGCCAGGTGCACTTATGAACACCCTTATGCTCGGAAAAGATGTGGCTGTTGCAGAAATCCAATAAGAGAGCATCGCTCAGGTTACCCACATTAGCACTGACGTTCCCAAATAGAATAGCACTCCACCCAATTATCCAAGAAGACATACCTTGAACTGATGTTCAGTGCATAAATGCAGACAACAGTCAAAGCCTGTCTACTGACTCGTTCATGGGGGCGAACTGCAACACAGAAATTCTGAACTTTGAGTAGCCCCCACCCCTGCCCGGCACATCTCACCCAGGCCAACGCCAGAGTGGTATAGAGTCCAACCCCTCTGCAGGAGTTTGGTTCCAGAGTCTATACTGGCATTGAGGTGAGCCTGACTTTATCTAGATGGTAAATTTCCATCTCCCATATCATCTCCGGTTCCTTTCCCACCAGAGGTTATACATTCCATGTGCCTCAATAAACAATATGCCCTTATATTCTTATAAATTACACTTTTAATCTTAAAACTAAGTAGGGTCAAAGTGAACTTTCCTTAGATTGGTGGTGATGACTCACCTTTTATGTTATGCTGAGTCAGTGATGAGCCATGTGGAGACAGCAGCGGCAAAACTCAGCAGGCCCTCAACGTAAGTAGCTCTGCAGAGCATGCTGGGTAATTAAATGACCAGAAGGCAGGAGGTGTGATGTCAGAACGACAGCTTACCTATTGATTTAAGATTACTTTTATTTATAGATTCGCTGTAAAAACCTTAAGCCTTAATATGAAGGTATACGGTAGCTGTTATATATAGCCAAAGGTCTTTCACTTGCAGATACGGGAGCTCCACCTGTGGCAGATCTTCAGATCGTCAGAGCGGATCGGAGATGGGGGGCGATATGCCGGGCACGGCAGACTGCCATGAGTGCGGATTAATTAAAAAGCCCTGGAAGCAGTGCGGAATCCTCCGCGGAGGCGCTTTCGCTAATGACAGGGCCTGTGCGAGGCCGGCCATACCTGCCGAGAATAGGAATGGGAGGAAGTCAGCGGCGAGTCACTCCGGAGCCCCAGCGCTCCGTGACGGTGCCCTGGATCTGTGTCATGTGGGACTGGTCACCGTCAGACTGAGCAGGGAGATAATCCTTTGCTGCTATGAAGGCCAGCACAGCGCACAGATTACAGTGCCTGTTTGCGACTTGAATTTCAAATAAAGATTGAGACCCTACCCTCTATTCTCAGAAATAAATTAATATTATGTCATTTAAGCTAAATATGATCCTGACAGGTACAAAGAATACAGAAAATACAAAGAGTATATTTTATAATTGTATTAAAACGGTGCTAAGTGACATGCGTGTGACAGTTTGCTGTACACTGACTGACTGGCGTCCTGGGGGGGGGATCTTCTCCATGTCCCAGCTGCACACCGACGCCTGTCAGCACCCACAGGGCTACATAACACAGCCCACGGGGCAGGAGGTGGGAAGCTGACACACACCCATGGTGGGGAGTGTGATGTTGTCTTCACCGCTCAGAAGCTGTGAGGGGCGCTATATGCATATCTTGCGTTTCTCAATCAGGGGTCTTAGTTTATAGTTATTTTTATCTCCGTTAAGTCAGCTGGATGGTGAGGCTGACATGGGCGCAGAAATCAGTAAAAATTTGGTTATTACAGAGGAATGCTTATATAAGCCTATGCATTTTATTTACATACCAGACACTTTTAGCTAAAGCGTCATAGATTTTTCAGACAGCGGGGTCAGAGACAGTGGGGTCAGTCAGTCCCTGTAGTAGTTAGGGGGGGCATTACTCTGCCAAGCCTGGGATTTGAACTGGAAACCTTCTGGTTACAGGCACAGTGTGCTAGCCTGTTGAACAACACATCCCCCCCAAAAAAAGAGTGGTCTCTGGCTATCCTGTCTGCAAAGGCAGCTGGATTAAAATTATCAACCTGCCAATCACAGGCATGAAGCACCCAATAAGCATTGACCCAAACGGGATTCAAACACACAACCTACTGATCTAGACTCAGACATGCTACCACTGTGCCACAAGGTCAAATGCATTTTCTGTGGGCTTGTTTATGGCTAATAAAATACCCCCAGCCGGAGAGGAAAGCCATTTCCTACACATTCTGTTTCAATTTCATTATCAACTTGGTACTTTATTTCTACATGTATTCAGCTAATAGCCCACGGCCCAGCAATCTTCATTGGTTTTTCCACCAAAACATCTCTCTCTGTAATCTTCATAAAACTCGACATGCAAAGAAATCTCTTCTCATAGTTTTCTTATAGAGGATGTCAGCTGAAGGTGATACTATGAGGAAGATAGGTTTCAGTTTGCTGGAGACATGCAAGGGTCAGCCAATCAGAGGGTATGCTCTCAGCAAGGGGACGACTTCATGGCAAGGCTGAGAAACATCACAAACTCTGCGTCAATTTCTGGGTAGCAGTCCACCCTCTGCCGGTACACCTACTGTTCACATTTAACGACTTTAATTACTGAAACACATCCATCATCCAATCGCTTACCCTAGTCAGGATCACCGGCGGGACCTGGAGCCTATCGCAGGCACCACAGGACACCCAGAGCGGGATGCTGGATCCCGAGCGACATCATGAGAGTGGCTTTTCTGCACAGGAAGGGGAGGTTCCGTGATGTCATCGGCTCAGCCCTGCCGCCCCAGTCCATCCTCTCTCTGATTGGCTGATGGTGGATATCTGCAAGCACCAGTGCAGTCAGATCCCTTCAACAAATGTAAACGTATATCAGTCATTTTACGATGACTTTCAGTCAATATTACCCTGACTGAAAAGATTACATTTGCATCTTTTCAGTCAGGGTAATACTGCATGAAATCTTAGTTGTCTTAGAGAAGAAGGGAGCAGTATTTAGATTAAAATTCAGACCACCTTACTGACACTTTGCAAAAAGGCAAAACATTTTGTTTCTTATTCATATACTTTTTTGTTTTTAACATTTCAGTTCTCATTAGGCCAGGGAATTACAGTGAAACATACAAATAAACAGGGATTTCTGTAAAACAAATCACTTCATTCGCATTCAGGTTGCAGCTTGCGTCCGCGAATCGCGGAACACTCTTCCATTGTGAGAATCTGACGGCGGTAGGCTGGGGAGATGTATTCTCACACTTCATGTGTCATTAAGATGAATAATGTTTTCAGCACTGCACACATACTGCCACTATTGATAACAGTAAACCGTGCATCAGTATTTGCATGGACAGGACAGACAGTTATGGTATAATGAAAAAATACTGATTTTAAAGCTCTGAACATGGCAAATATGAGCAGGATTGAAGTTCTCCTGATTATGTGGACAGGGTGCCCAGTAAGGATGGCTGTGGAGGTGGAGGTAACAGATTACGCGATTCAACGGTGTCTGCCATGGGTAAATCTGCAGGAAGATCATGAGCAGCAGCTTTCGGCACCATCTGAGAGCTTCCGCAAATGCTCTGAAATGACCGCAGGGGTCTCACTTCTCCGCCAATCCATCCATCCATCCATCCATCCATCCAACTTCCTGCCAATTTTCTCAGACAGGCTCCCTGAGGGCCGGGAGCTTAAGCCAGGCAGCATGTGACATAAGGCGTCACGCAAAAACGTGAGAAAATAAGAAGGAGGTGTCAGCACCCTTTCCGGGACCTTCCTCTCTAACTGGGGGTCAGAGGCTTGGATGCCCAGTGGGAGGCTGGATATGGCCTGGAACAGTGAAATAATTCCAGTATAGGAAGAAGCAGCTGTTCTCTGAATTTAATCCACAGAGGAGTGGCTTTGAGCTTATAACCTTCTGGCTGACCCATAGAGCCCCGGGACCAATCGCCAGCTACCTAGCTGGAGTGCTTGACGTCTTTCTCCGACTTTAGCTTCGGACATAGGGGACACTGCTTATCCTGGAAGTTATGTCATACAGGAGACGCAAACTTATTTGTGTTTTCCTGTGGTTTCCAGGCACAATTATTTAGTGCCTGACTGGAACTCAGGGGCTGCTGTATATACAGTTACTGTCTGCACTCTCCTGCGCCTGCCTTACCCTAGCGTATGCTGTCCACGGCCTGCGCTCGAGTAATAGGGCATTCCTGCACATCGTTAGTCAGCATTCACACCATCCTCACCCGTTATCCCTGTCACACCACGGCCAGCGTTCGCAGAGAGGAATGCTCAGTCCTCAATGAGATATCGAGTATGCCATGGTACACGTAGTTCCCAAACAAATAAAATAAAGTTTGACTGAATGACCAGTACAGCTGACTCATAGGTTCCAGCAGCCCGAATATGGAATGAATAATAAAAATGCTTAAAGTCTGTTATGTACAAATTTAACCTGCTAAAAAATACCTATTTTCCAGATATCTAGCAGAAGGCAGGCAGTTCTGCTAAATGGAGAGCGTTGGAGAAATGGCTGTAACGGCCTGTAGATAATTTTTCTAGTCGGTTTTATGTCTATTGATGCATTTTCAGTAACAGCCCATATACGTGTTTGACACTGTTTCCTGGTCCAGAACAGCCCATGAAAAATATCCACAGGACAGCATCTCCATAAATTTTCATTTGGCTGCCCTAATTGTCCAAATGTAATTCTCATTTTGCTCCACATGTGCGATGAAAGTGGGAATACCGCCCCACAGCTATGGGGATTTGACGTCGGCTATCCAAGGCTTGTTTTTTCACATGCCGTCGTCATGTGCTTGAATGCGCGGAGGAGATAATGAATAAGAATGAGTAATGAGGATTAAATGGGAACCTGGGGCTCTGTCACAGTCCAACCATCAGGGGAAGGAACTAAACCTGAACGAACTGAACCACAGTGACTCGGTCTACGATGCCCAGCATGGCTCTGATTAATTATTGACACACATGAGTGTGGTACCGTTTGATATTATGCCAATGACAGGTCACATTACACCAAGGGCAAAATTGTATTTTAGGCTAAATTTTTACCACCCCCATATACATAAATTTAATTTTGCATCCAGAAGTTTGTAGTGTGAGCAGTTTGTCTAAATGGATGGAAGACAGGAAGACAGACAGGTACTGGACCATAAGAATGTCAGTGGGGAACCGGCACGACGGAGGCCTTTGCAGACTCACGCTGCTGTGACGTTTCATTCCCTAGACGCTGGATTTCCGAACATTATCAATGCTGGCGAGTCTTCTGGAGATTGACCAAGACCCAGCACATTCCCACAGCTTTCCGGCTGACAGAAACATGGCCAGGTTCCCCACGGACGCCTGCCATTATACCTGGCATCCAGGTGGAAACCCATCCTTCGGTGACTGAGGTTCCATCCGACTTCCACCCGACAGGGAGCCTATCCCTCTCCAAGCAGCCACTGGCTGATGGCCTGAAGTACTGAGAGGCTGGACCCCAAATCGGGGCGCAGGCTGGGGGGAAAAGCCCGGTCAGCCAGACGCAGGATGCAGTGTCAGGAGCTCTAGGTGATGAAAACGCACCAAAACGCACCAAAAGCATTATATTTGATTCCAGTTTCCAATATTATTCCATATTCACAGGAAAACCCAGGATGCTAGTCAGCTGATAATGCTGGATGTTAAACCTCTTCTAGAGGAACCTCTGTACCAGTGATTATCCAGTGTAACTTTTATGTAGATGAAGTAGTGAACATCACGCACTGGCTTATAACACAGATGACTTTTATAAGGCACTCTGGAAAGCCAGAGTTTGAGGTCAAGTTCAAGGGACCTGAAAGAAGCTACAGTGCCTCTGAAAACTATCCAAACTGCTGAGGATTTCTCTCACTCAACTGAATTATGGATTCTACTTTGAAATCGAGATCACTGTGATTTAATGTTAGAAAATATTCTAAGTAAAAAAAATTGAAAAACGTGTGATGCTGTTTGCATTAGTATCCAATCCTCACATTTTAATATTCTGTGGAGGCATCCTAACTGCCAATCACTGCCTCGGGCCTTCTGGGGTACACATCTAGCAGCTTTGCACACCGTTTAGGAGCAATTTTGGTCCAATCATCCAGGCTGAATAGCTGAAGGTTGTTCAGGTCAGTCGGTTGACACTTGTGCACTGCAGATTCTTAGTAGTGCCGGGCATTTCCAGTTGGAGATCAAGGCTTTGACTGGGTCATTCTAGGATATTCATTGTTTTGTTCTTTTTCATTACATTGGGCTTGTGTTTGGGGTCATTGCCCTGCTTTCTTCCATCTTCTATAAGACTGGCACAGGATCCCTCGCAATTAATTGCCAGTATTTGTAATCATCTGTGCCACCTTCGCTCAACACGGTGCCCGAGCCCTGCTGTGGAAAAGCAGCCCCGCATCGTGATGCTGCCATCATCACAGCTCACTGCAGGTACCATGTTTTTTTTGATGTGTGGGCAGTGTTAGATTAGCGTTAAAAGGCACCATCTCAGCCTCATCTGGCCACTAAATCCTCTCCCTCATCCCAGTTGCATCTGAATACTTTTCTGATGTTCTCATTAAGCCAAAAGCGGCACAGGGGAGCCAGGAAGTCCGAGGGAATAGGTTTGCCGCTTTGCTGTTGTAGCGGCCGATGCAGTCTCTCAGTTTCTGAGTCTGTATCTCTGTGACATCGCTAGACAGACAAATGGAGATTAAAAACCAGTCAACTGACACCAGCCGCCAACATACAGTCTGGCAATATTAATAAGGGAAAAGACCGATGCCAGCATCCTGTTGTGTTTCACATTGCAATTAACCTTCTCTTTTTAGCTTTTTGAATTACAAAGAATTTTAATGTTTACAGCATTGCCCAATAATGCTAAATATAGCAGAGGTGATATTGTTAGCGATATTCTGTAATTCTGCCAGCAAGTCTGCATAATACCTTGATTTTAAAAATGCAGTAAAACATCAGAGTGATCACCTAACACTCTAAATACACTCTAAATACAAAGGCATGTGGGTAGAGCATTATTCTGTAAATTACAGTAAAGTGCTTGTTTAGTGGGTGACTGGAGAGCAGAAATGGCCCCAATCTGAAAGCAGTGAGCATCAGAACGGGTGACTGTATCCATCCAGCTGTGTGCATTTACCCTTCACTGCTGTGCTGGTTTGCTTTTTGCGCACTTAACTCCCTAAGATCCTCTGTTTCCTCCTGCAAAGACATGCGGCAGGCATAGCTAGGCCGGTGTTCCTGAACAGCCTCGTTTGAGCTTTGTACTGTACCGCGTCCAGACTGTCCCCCATGTTACCCCCCCAGGCTCTCAGAGACCCCGCTCCGGATAAGCACTAATGGGAAATGAAAGACTTGCATGATTACCTCACGAATGACTTCCATGAAGAAGCACTTAATGAAAAGATAGGCGTCAGAATTTAGCAGAACATTATGGCAAGTCTACAGAGACGCCCAGAATCCAGGCCTCGTTCTCGCTCAGGCAGCCAACGTCACTTTCTCATTTGAAGATTAGCAGTCCTTCAAAGGGTGCAATAATATGGCATTCCTACTCACCATTAATATAAGATGCTTTACAGCACCTGCCCTTCCTAGTCGTCCAATGGGGTGTGGCTCCCTTTGCTAGTTCCCAGTCTCTTTGGTTTAAGAGACTGAGCCCGTTTCGTGTGAGGCTCTTTTGTAAAGAGGCACAAAGGCCAGGACAGGCTGCTAACCTGGGGTGAGTTTCCCGAAGCCTTCTTAACGCTACGTCGTTCGTTAGTTCCATCTTTTAACACAGAACTTAAGAACGACGTAGCGTTAAGAACGCTTCGGGAAACTCACCCCTGATTTGTAACCACGTCGTCTCTGTGAGGCTGTGAGTGATTGCTGGTGTGGAAAGTAATGGCCATTATTGCCGTTCTTATTGTGTGTGTGTGTCCTTTTGTCAAATAGATTTCACTGCATACATTGAATGTGGTTGATTGCAATGAATTGTTACTTCAGTTTAATGACATTCTCCGTTTCCTGTTGTATTTTTAGGTTAGTATTTATAAATCCATTTGAAATATTTGATTCTAGCAAACCTCTTGCATGCATCGCTTAATGACAGGTATATGTTCTGAGAAATGTGTCAGTAGGTAATTTCTTTGCTGTGTGAACACCATAGCGCGTACTTACAGAAACCTCGATGGTGCCGCCCACATTATAAAATAACATTAAAAAGCAAAGTATATTAAATACATAAACCAGTAAGATAGTTATGAAGTATTATGTGCTGCACATAACTATGTGTTGTACTTATTTACGAATGGCAGCGTAGTACGTTCGCTTTCCCCAGCATCACCACCGACACCCAGCCCTGACCTTAACCATAGGTAACTAAACAGAATACAAGACTTTGGACATCTTTAGTTATTTGACTGCACATATTTTTATAAAATTGAATTTCCCCTTGTGGGGACGGAAAAAAAAAAAGTTGTCAAAATAAGAGATTTTTCTTATATTCCTGTTGTTTCTGGGGACTCTCCATTCATATCTACAGGCGTAAACTGAATCATAGCTATGATAATCCCAACCTGAACCCAGCCGTAACCTTAATTATGAACCAACGCTGTGATATTGGAAAGGCAGAGTTAACAATACTTAGCCTAAAAGCTACCTGGCTAAGCAAGAGGTTCACAGGCCCCGGGTGAAAATGTTAGAGGAATAAGAAGGCAGTTTTAATGTACACTGTAGATGACATGGCAATATTTGTTCTCAAAGTCTCGTTGATTTCAATCACCTCTTTCGGTCAAGCCAACTCGGTTAACTTTGGGTAGGAGACTGCCACCCAGAGGCGCTGCTTTACCCTGCGCCCCAAATCGAGGCAGCAGGGTCGAGGCCGGCCAGACGGATACAGCAGCTTTGGTTCCACGACACGGCGGTGTGTCTCCTGGTGCTCTTCCACGCCGTGTCCGTGGATCCTCAGCGACTCCATCCATTTGGCCTCCCAAAGAGCCTCCAAGGCTGGGTCTACGGGAGACTTTAGGGGCAAGGGCTGAAGATCGGGAAGAACAGCCGCATTCAGGAGTCTTCTTTCTTCCTGGGCTTTCTGCTGCCTCATTTGCACCTTCTGTGCATCAGTAACCTGAGACACACATTTTGGAAATATATACAGCAGTGTGCTAAAGCCTTAGGCAGTCAAAAGAAATGTTTAAACGGCATAATAAATATGTAGGCCGACTAGGTAGGGAGCCTCATTTATATTTCTGCCTAACAGGGAGGACCTTCAGGTCTTTACATGTGAAACCTGTATGCCTAGTGCTGTTTGGAATGAGCGAGGAAGTTATATTTAATAAAGCAAATCTTTGTACTGTACATTAACACCAGCATGAATTACTGCTGATTTTCCTGAATGAACTGAAATACAAAGGAAGTTATATAGTACAGAAAGAGCAGCAGCTCTTCTGGAAGAGCCCATCTTCCATCAGCCTATTCTGGTCAGGGTCTCTGTGGGCCTGGATCCTATCCTAAGCAGCACAGGGCACAGGGCTGTGCCCCAGTCCTAATGCTGGATGGGCGGCCAGGCCGTCGCAGAGGAGATGCAGCCACCCTGTTATACACTATTGGCATGTAAATGATGTCACTCAGCTAAAGTACATGTCTTTGAACTGCAGGAGAAAACCAGAGCAGCTGGGGGAAAATCCATATGATATGGGGAGAAGATGCAACCCCCCCGACACACTGTAGGGATGGCATTCAAACCCCCAGCCCTGCAGGTGTGAGGCTGCAGTGCTAGTATCCACTGTGCCACTCTTCCAGAAAATATTAATAAATAAATTAATAAACAGTTTTGATTACTTTTATTTTGGAGGAGGTTTGTAAATTCAGAGTTCTTTTATAACTGTGTTGTAATTGTGATCTTGTCAATATTACTACTGGAGGCATTTCTGACTTTTGCAGTGTTAATACACTTTAAATCAAGCCCAGTTTCAGGTGATGTGATATACTGGTCTTTGATAATAAGCGAGGGTAGGAGTACACTGAAAGTCATTAGAAATTACCAGAGAATAGTAACATTCCAGCTGCTGGTTTGAACAATATTGCAGAGGGACAGATTTGAAATGACACCACCACTCTTTCTTGGAGGCTCTCTGGCTGGGGGCTCGTCGCTGACGTCCACTTCGGTAAGGGGGGGGGGGGTACGCCTTCAGCCCCGGGTTGGCAAAAGTCTCGTTGATTTCAGTCGCGTTGGGCTTGCGCCCAACTTCTTAGGTGGCGTGGTGCTGGATGGGAAGAGCAGTGGCAAGGCTCTGAAAACAGCAGCGGCATGTTCCACTGTTTTGACGGAAAGCACAACACAAGGCTGTATAAATATCCACTCACAATGAGATATCAATATATAAAAACTTAGCCAAATCAAGGTATAGTGATCTCACCTCCATCCAAAGTTTTTGGAAGCTTCATAGCTTTCTTCATGACACCATAAAACTGGATCTTTGAGTAGAAGTTGTCCCATCTGTTCTTCATCTCCGACATGTACCAGGCATTGTTTGGCTGAATGATTCTCTACAACTCATCTAGGTCTTGGTTTGTTAGGTGTCCAAGATGTCACCAGAACCAAAGGAATAAAAAAAATAATAATAAAAAAAAGTCAAAGTGTGCCAGCTTAACCATTTCAGAACCTCTGCTAAAATCACTCCAGTATTTGCAGTGACCATCCAGTGCAGCCATGTATTTTTTGACTAGGCCACTAGCACACCCCATACAGCTAGTCAATCTGTCACTGACTTTTTAAACCATTTTATTTAATTATTTAATTGAGCTGTTGGTGAAATTTAACAAAATCATGGAACGGCTGAGGTGCCCCTGAGGTGAGGTTTGGGAACTGAAGCGGTGTTCATCTAGCCATCCAACTAGATATAAGTAACTTTTTAGAAAACAGAAGAAATTACTACTAAACTCAGCAAAAAAAGAAACGTCCCTTTTTCAGGACTGTGTATTTCAACAATAATGTTGTAAAAATCCAAATAACTTTACAGATCTTCATTGTAAAGGGTTTAAACAATGTTTTCCATGCATGTTCAATTAACCATAATCAATTAATTAACATGCACCTGTGGAATAGTCGTTAAGACCTTAACAGCTTACAGAAAGTAGGCATTTAAGGTCACAGTTCTAAAAACGCAGGACACTAAAGAGACTTGTCTACCTACTGTGAAAAACACCCAAAGAAAGATGCCCAGGGTCCCTGCTCATCTGCGTGAACGTGCATTAGGCATGCTGCAGGGAGGCATGAGGACTGCTGATGTGGCTAGGGCAATAAATTTCCATGTCCGCACTGTGAGACGCCTAAGACAGCGCTACAGGGAGACAGGAAGGACAGCTGATCATCCTCGCAGTGGAAGACCACGTGTAACAACACCTGCACAGAATCGGTACATCCGAATATCACACCTGCGTGACAGGTACAGGATGGCCACAACAACTGCCCGAGTCACACCAGCACCCCCATTACTCTGGTGGGGTATCTGGCATCTCCCGTGGCTCTTGCAGTTGATATCATATTGGTCAGTGTTTCTTTTGAGTCGGCAGAAAAGCTCCTTTGATAAATCCATGATGTTCTCAGTCCCCAGCAATTTATGCTCGAAGTACGAGCGTTGCACCTGTTCAGGTTCACTGTCTGAAGATTATGTATTCTGGACTGGACACAGTGACAAACTGAGAAGTGAAGGGCTCTTCTTGTGAAAGGCCGCAGCCTCCAGTCGATGGCTGTTCTAGTTCAGCAGCAGTCTCCACCTAAAATACATACAATTAGATATTTCCTAGGATAACTTTGTCAAAGAGTATGCCCACACAATGAGATTTTTCATCTATAACAATCAGCAATGCAAGTAACTAAGCAGGTAAAAGCAAATAATAGAACAGCTATAAGGTCTGGTAAGGTCAGAAAATGACGTCACTATACTGTAATGCAGCCTTTAAAACCAGGAAAAGACAACACATATGTATTAAGAGGAAGTCACAGATGGCCACGTCGCCTACGTAACATAGAATTGAAGAAATTTTTTGAATGTCCCCCTGTGAATGTGATGATTTGGGAAGTTGTAATTGTCTGGCTCCACTACTCACGATTTGGTGGAGTACCTCCAACTCCACCTAGCAGACATATATACAGTAAGAGGTGATTGAGGTGTGGATTGATTCTGATCGTGTGTGGATCCTGAGATTCAAATACGTCGTCCATGATTCACTCATAATATTATTGTGACAAGGTTGAACTGTATAAGAATGTTTTTTACTGATCACTTATATAACTTGTTTCTCATGAATAACTTGTTTCTCATGATAAGAGTCAAGATTAGGGCTGCAACGATTCATCGAGTAATTCGATTACAAAAAAACCTCGATGCAAATTCTTTGATTCGATGTTTCGTGTAATCCGCACGACTATGTACTGCTTAGTGATCAGCGTGTTTCACTCGGAGGATTATTACTGTCGCACAGTGTGCTTACGCTGCAGTACGTGTAGCAGGTTTGTTTTGATGCCGCATTGGAGGAAGACAAGGAAAATAGCGAGGAAAGTCAGAGAAAAAGACGAAAAATGTCTAAAGTTGGGGACCATTTCAAACAAAAGAAAAGTGAAATGCTGTACAGTGTGTCCATTGTAAAACCGAATTAGCTTAATTACCACAATAGCACAACGTCAATGATTCAACATCTCAACAGAAACACCCAGTCTATGCATCCAGTCCACAGAGTGGAACCAGTACAAGGCACGCGCGAGCGTTTCCATCTCATTTGCGGCTAAACAAAGACCTGCGATAGAAACGTATTTATGGGCATATGTGTGAATTAAAAAGTACAAGATTCAGCCCAAGCAGCCCCTATTTTTCCTCAACAAAAACACTGATAACACAACAGCAGTGAAAATGATGCTGTCATAGTTTAACATGGAACTAGAGCCTGTCTATACACTAACAACAAAGAGCAAAGAGACGGTTCCGTCACAGAGATGGTGAACTCAGGTGGAGTGAAGGAAAACAACAGCAGTGCTTGTAATCGCTACTAAACCTTTACTGGTAAAGAGCTGGCGAGAGTCCCTAATCAAACCAGCTGTTCAACAAGCTGAAAGGTGAAGAAAAGTGATGTTTTCAGCTGCTCCCATCCACTGCCGTTTGTCTTCCACAGCAGCAAGGCTACAGTAAAGCTATACAAGTTAAAATAGAAGCTGTTTGTATGCAGATAAACTGTTAGCTTAGTTTAACACAATATTTAAATTTGGTAACTTGCAGCAGGATGACAGCAGCCGTCACACTTTGTCACAGTGATACCTGCAGGAAGCAGGGGTGAGTCTAACGGGGAGCGTGGGGTGTACTCAACTAGATCTATTTCAAGGCTTTAGTAATATTATTTTGCAGATTTAGATTAATATGAATAATTTTACATAATTATAATATAAATAATATAAATATAATATAAAAATTAACCCCCCCCCCCCACCCCCCCAACAGCCTTGGGCCAGTAAAACTCTGAGACACTGAATTATTATTATTTCCCCTTTTTCAGTAAATCACAGTGTCTTATAGACAGCTTTGTTCAGGTAGCTGAACCATGTTCAGTTCAGCAAGCTGCTGAGTTGACCAACAGCATTTTGAACATGATTGTTACAGACATATCCAACCCTGGCAAAGCTAGCAAAGTGTTTTCTGTGTGTCCCAGCAACATCTACACCATCAGAACGTCTCTTTTCTGCAGCACGAAACATTGCGTCAAAGCGGAGGGCAGGACTCAGTTCTGAGCATGTTGATATGCTCACTCTTCTACATTGCAACCGCTAAATGCTCCTTTAAAGGCTTACACACACACACACCATTCCTACCTCATCCAGGAGATACAATCCTGTCAGAACATATGTACATAAATGAACTAAAAGGGTTTAGTTCTCGCCAGTTGCTGTATGGAGTTAAAATCATTAAAAATGTTCCTAGAAAGGAAACTCATGAGTTGTTCATTTTAAGAGACCTGTCTATTTTTCATTTTTTGAATACTAATTATTGCTCTTTAATAAGACAAAAGTATTTCTTATCCGATTATTTGATGGAATAATTGATAGAATACTGGATTACTAAAGTAATCGATAGCTGCAACCCTAGTCAAGACGCTTATCTTGTCCTAAAAATTCTTGTCCTGGGATACTTATTCTGTTCAAGGACGCTTGTCTTATTCCTGATTTACGGGATGCTCACTCTGTTCAAGGACGCTTACTTTGTTTTTCTGAGGGGGTTTTCCTGGGAAGAAAGGGTGGTCCAATATATGTTTTGTACACCATCGATTAGTGTGTGGGATGCTTATCTCATTTTCAGAAGAAAAGGGGAAGTGTCAATCAAGGACACTTGTTTTATTATTTTTGATTGAAACTGTATCCAGCATTACCCGGACAAAATTGGAAATTTGAGCCTGGCCAGCTCATCCCCTGCCCGCACACAGCACCCAAAATTAGTATAAAGGAAGGGGGAGATCTCAGTATATAATAATTTGCATTTTTTTACTTATTATTGTTCATAATGCATATGCAATAGTTTGTATTTATGAGATTATTATTGCTTATGATCATTTTGTATCACTTTTAGTAAATATTTGAGTGAACTGAAACGAGCCTGTTTGTTCCTTCGAAAGCATTCCAATATCCAAAAATCACACAGGACATAGTCTCATCAGTACAATGTTGATATATTGCCCAGGCCAAATTTAAAGCCCATACAACAGAACTGAGAACCTCCCTGTGCAAGAACACTAAACTGTTACATAACTGCAAATCCTATTTACCATTTAATATCATTGTATTTGTTTCTGGCCAACGCCCAGAAAGAACAAAACACAGCTGCTGCACTTGGGTTAACTATGGATTTACACTATCGTTACACTGCTCAAACATTTTTGTTAAACAAATGAATGAGCTTGATTCCTCTTGAGCTTTGGCTAAAATAAAATGTTAAAATGAAAAGATTTGTAAATATTTAACATCTTAGTGGTATCACACAGGTGTGTACATTACTCTATTTTATTACATTTTAAACTTACTGTACATAAAGCAGAACTGACCTTTTCATCGTTATTCACAAGAAGTCATATAGCCCTGCACCTCTGAAACTTTTCAGGACCAGGACACAGATCCTTGATGTCATCTTGAGAAAGTGAAGGCAGCAAGTCATCTCCAATCTTAGCAGCCAGAACATAGAAAAGTTACAGTTACATCAGTGCCTAGAGACTGAGCATATCACTGACTTACTTCAGCCTTGAGTACATAAATCAAATGAGTAGAAGCTTGCTTGGACCCCTGGTGCGTCTTGCGTTTTTGGAAAATCAGAGTACCTGTATCAGTATTTCTGGATGGTTCAACTCAAGCACACCTTGCTGCTGCCTGCAGGATGGGTTCAGGGTGAGATGTGGGCAGAGCAAGGTGTCACTCAGTTACCATATATGCAATGACGTTAATGGTATCAGATCAGGAGATTAGGGTTAGCGCTATGCTTACAAGATGTTTGTAGACATTCTGTTAATTACACTAGTAAACACTAAGATCCTTCAGCTCTTAATTACTGTGACACAACAGTCTAAACAACAAATGTGCCCCCGCAGGCTGCAGCGAGGACCCTCTCGTTCAACTTGCCATGGCAACAGCTGACGTCACCGGGTTGGCAGAGGGGTTTGTTTTATCAACTTCACTCTAAGTCTTGACATAGCATTGGACTTATGTCATGATAAGCACAGCTCGAATGGGCAATAAAATGGTGACATTCAACTGTACAGCGACGGCGTTGTTTAAGTTAAATAATATTCGGGCAAAGCCACAAAACACCTACCATGTAGGCTAAGGTCCAACTCCTCTGAAAACATCATCTGAACCAAAACCAAAAGTCCCAGGGTTAACTGTTACATGCAGACTTATTTGGTTAACTTTGCAAGTTAAACTTGTTCCACTTTTCATGTTTGAGAAGAAAATCCACAATATTAACTGTAGATACTTACATTAGGATATTTTGAGCTTTATAAGGCTAAACATGGGTTAACGGTAACTTTGTAGGATCTGATGTTAGCACACGACCCAACCTGCCAAGACAGGTTAGATTTATAGAAAGATTAAAAGTTAATGTTAATACAACATATAACTAAACAATATATCATACCTATTAGTGTAGCAATCACAAATCCGTATAGTTGATCCATGTAGATTCCAAAAACTTTCTCAAGGCAGCACCAACGTATCCGCGTCTGAAATACAACGACCGTTATATACACGCGCTCTCCTCAATCGACAAAATGGCGCCGACACGTTTTGATTATGCCATTTTCCGGGGTGGGGTGGGGTGGGGGGAGCGACCGGCCGAAATACCCTAGCTTTGCTTAGCATCTTTTAGAAAATGTTTTTTTCTTAGATCATATAACTACAAAATCATACATTTTAATCCTGTTTATGCTATCATTGATTAATGACTGGTTCGCTGCTGCTTTTATGACACACAGAATTATGGTAACTACCCCTCGGTGACCTCATGTGATAAACCGTCCAGGTTGCCCTCGGTTCAGGGGGTAAAGATTTTAACAATTTGTTCCCGCCTTCTATGCACAGCCACAGCACGCGTAAGTGGATCCAGGTTAGGTTCGCATGTCAGAAAGCCAGCTAACATGGCTAGACGACAAAAATCAGAAAATGATTTGGCGCTGTGTTATCTACTTTGTGTGTGTAGGTCTCACCTTCAAATGATTATTGAGTCATATAAATTCGGCTCGTAGTCGTAGTCCAGATATCCGTGTTGTTCGTGAAATCGATGGCTGTACCAAACTCACTTTGGTATCACATTTGAAGAAGCCATTCTGAACACTTTGACAGTAGCAACCGATCAAGGAGAGAATGAAGGACGGCAACTTCAAGACGGGAAGCCACATCAGCGCTGGACCGAAACACTAACAACGTGTGAGCATGCAGGTAGGCAGGGCCAAAGCACCCGCCCTATTTAAGTCGGCGGTTTTCAATCGGTGAGGCGCAGCACGGCTGGGAAAAATGGCCTGCAAATATAAACGGGGAATGCACGAATAACAGGAGGTCAACCATTGCGGCGCTAGCTGTCCGCTCCTGAGACTATAGTTTCATTTTGTTTGTGGTAATAATTTGCATCTGTCAGCGTACTGAATATGCCACATACTGTAGGCTAAAGAACGAGTCAGAGCAGAACGTTCACTCCTGTGAACTAATACGAGCTCCACCGTCAGAGCTTTTATTGCAACTCTGCGTGTTAAAATGTGCAAATAGAAACTGTAATATTAGCCTGTGGTCAAACTCAATATAAATCAGGTTTGATTTTATTAATGCAGTTATTTCACAAAACCTGATTTATGAATCCTGCTAAAGTAGTGCGTCAAATATTGTGGTGCGTCAAAATACGGCCGAGATAGAGATTGACTGATAGACAGAGAGAAAAAGTTCTTTTCAGAACCAGTGTGTTACTTTTTAGAATTGTGACTTAAATGCATGATGTTCTCCAAGCCTTACTCTTAGGCCTGTATATAATGTGTGAGTTGTAGCATTTTAACCAACCTCAGTTATGGGTTTGTTTTAAATTCATAACTTTTAGTATTCCATTAACAGTGTAGAAAATGTCTTTTGCTACATTATTTGCAAAAACTGCCTTTTATGAATTTGAGCCCCTGCTCCTCTATCATCCCTTTCATCTCCATAAATACAGGCCAGCTGATGCAACAGTGGAGAACGTAGAGCGAGGAATGGAGGATGCAACGGTGGAGAACAGAGAGCAGCCCTGTCCTGATTCTGCCACCCCACAGCATTTTGGTGCTTTTGACGATTTGGTGTCATTGTACTCTGGCTTTGACAACAGCAGCCTCATCCCTCCACAGCCCCCTGCAATGTCCCACACTGGTGGTTGTACCATACAAACAACTTCGAACTTCCCAGATTTTCCCCTGCATCACATCAATCTGACCTTGTACAGAGATTTACTTACATTCATGTCTCTGGTGACTTTTCCTATGAAATCAGCAGACGAATTGGAAGAGCATGGGAGGTCATGAGGTCGCTGGAAAGGGGTGTGTGGCGTTCCCAATAATTTTGCAAGAGGTCCAAGGATTTAAAGTCCTGATGCTCCCTGTCTTGCTGTATGAGTGTTAGACGCGGACGCTGTCCTTTGAGCTGAGACAAAGACTGGACTTCTTCGGTGCAGAGTCTTTTCGGAGAATCCTTGGATACCGCTGGTTTGACTTGGTGTCGAATGAGCGGTTGCTAGAGGAGTCCCGAATGAGGCACATTACCTTCATTGTGAGGGAGAGTCACTTACGGCACTACGGCCATGTGGCGCGTTTCCCTGAGGGTGATCCGGCTCGCAGGATCCTCATTGCTGGGGACACAAGCGGCTGGACCAGGCCAAGGGGACGCCCACGTAACACCTGGCTGCGGCAGATGGATGGCCATTTCTGGAGGGTGGGACTGGACCGTGTGTCTGCCTGGGGGGTCGCCGGCCTGGATCCCAAGGAGTTTTGCCGTGTGGTGGGTGCGGCAATGTGCTGCATCTGCGCATGCTCCCCAACCTGACCTGACATTACCTGCTCCACTCCTAGGCTCCACCAAACATCTGTAGTAAGATATTTTATGTTTTCTGCAGCAGAGTCACTTCTGAATAATCAGGTGAAAAATAGTAGAATCAGCAGGGAGTCTTCTCCTCTTGCTCTTCCACTTGAATACTACTTGTCACTTTTATCATTAAGGTTAAAAAATATATATCTGCAACATAAACTGTAACTCATCTTCTGCAGCTGCAGTTTCTTCAAGAAAAATCAAATGACCAAAAGATACTCAAACCAGCTACACAAATGTCTGATACTGACTGTTCTTTTTTAAAGGATGATTCCTGCCAGGACATTGTGACCAGACAAGCTACTTCTATTGTGTCGACTGCAAGAGAAAGACACCATCTTTGGCAGGTTTGTCCTCATGCAGCATTAACATTATTTTTGTCTTTGTTGATTATCTGCGTCTATAATTTGTTTTATTGCCCCATCATTCAGTTTATAACCTCATTGTTTCCCCAGTTGTTTATAATTATTATAGAGTTTGATTTCTCTTATTAATCCTCATAGACAAGGTGCAGGGTTCTTACACCTTTTCCAACTTCAAATTCCAGCACTTTTCAAGCACTTTCAAGGTGCATTTTTATGCTTTTCCAGCACCTAACAACCGCGGTAAATTACGTTTATATATGCTGTATGTACTTTTTCACATTTAAATCCATTGTGCTATTAAAAAAAAACACAATATGACATTTCAACTTAAATTGTTGAATACTTTCGCGTGAATTACACGATCAATAACAAATTGGCAAGGAAGTGCCCTTTAGACTGTTATCGTGCATTCCATTTGCCCTAGGAACTCGGATTCCGAGTTTCGAAGCCGGAAGTGATGACATGCGCGCTCCCATTTCTCGGAGATCCGAGAAATATCTCGGATAACGCAGAGGATCCCGAGTTCAGAATCGAAGATGGCTGCGCCCTTTATCAGCAGAAGGGAAAGTTGTAGCTTTATCCTGTTTAAGCACTACTTCTCATTTGTGGCTCATTAAATCGGTCGCACACACTATATCGTCCAATTTATGTGTGGACGTGTTGCTACGGAGTTTTATACGTGAAGCACCGCGCGTAATGTGTTATCAAGTGATATTGGTAACAATGGCTACCAATTAACCGTTCTAGAATTGGATTTCATGATTAGTCGGATTATTTGTCGGATTTAAGGTAGTTCGGGCTAATTGTAAGTGAACGAAGATAAAGGCCATTTAAACTGAGGTACCTTAAATCCGACAAGTTGTCCGGCTAAGCAAAAAATCTTGCTTTTTCCATATGGATCCATGGTATTGCTACTATATCCGACTCGGTTTTCCCGAGTTTTTAGCGGATGTGACGTAATATCGGAATCCGAAAATCGGATCCCGAGGCAAATGGAATGCACGATTACACCACTACAGCCACAAGCGCGGACTCGAGCGGAGTTATTTTCGTTACGTGCAAAATGCATTTTTAGCTAAAAGGAAAACTACTCCGTAAGATAACGAATTATTATGAAAGCAATGCAATTTCAAATTCAAGCAGGTTCAAGCACATTGTCCAAAATCCAAGCACTTTTCTAACCTTGAAAACACTATATTAAAAATCAAGCATTTTCCAGGATTTCCAGCACCCGTACGAACCCTGAAGGTGGTGTAGTCTCTAACCCTATAGAGGGCAGTACAAAATAAGATTTTTTTATATTGGATTATTACACTGTCATGTTATTTTATTGTACTTTTGGGCCTGTTTTTTGGACTGGTGTGAATGATGTCATGGCGGCAATGCAAGAGTACCAAGCTTTGTTGGTAACCAATCTGAGGAGTCCGCTACAAAGAGCATTCCAACAAGTTTGGGGAAGTGAACTTGAAAAGGAGGCTCCGACAGTATTTGACCAGTTGGAAGATCCGTTTGCCTCTATGTCGACGTACAGGCAGGACAGTGTGACTAAGGACTGTTTCCATTTTGTAGAGTCAGAGGAGGTTTCTGTTGGGAATACTGCTTGCTTGCTTGCTAAAAAAAGGAGCAAAAAGAGTCCTCTCTACCATACTCAGACCAAAATATGGAACAGTTATTGTCCCATCCGAAAGTCCTGGCAATGATAGATGAGCCGTAGAAATACGGAAGTGGGTTTTTGTATGACATTGCAGATAGAGAACTCATGAAATCACGCCCTTTATTTTCTGCCCAGCCCTCTGCCTTACAGATAATTGTTTACTCTGATGAAATTGAACTTTACAACCCACTTGGGTTTCATGCTTCCAAGAATAAGTTGGTAATGTTTTATTATACACTGGGAGACATTAATCCTAAATACTGTCATGTGAAAAAATTAGGACATCCCATTAAATATTTAATTCTTCAATAAGAAATATCAAAATATCAATATTAAATCTTCTTTTAAATTATATCTGTATATTTCAAGCAAAGGAGGAAAATCTCAATGAGATGTTTCCTATAACCGTTTACCAGTCTCTAATACCGACTGGCAGAAAGTTTTCCCCGCTCTTCAATGCAGAATTCCTTAAGCTATGTGATGTTTGAAGGGTGTCTTGCATGCACTTCTGCTTCAAATCACCCCACAGCATCTCAATAGGCTTCAGATCCAGGCTTTGACTTGACCATTCCAGAACTCTCCATTTCCATTCCTTGGAATGTTGTGGGTCATTGTCATTTGCATGGTCCACCCCCACTACAGCTTCAACTTCTGGACAGATGTTTTCACGTTGTTCTCAAGCACCCTCTGATGTGATGAAGAATTTATAGTGGATTCTGTGATGGTGAGCTAGTCAGGTTCTGCTATAGAGGACAAGCAGCAGAGCTCAGAGAGGTCTTTGGATCTCACCATGGCAATACCACTCATTTCAGCAATCAAGAGCAAACCAAAATTAATGTCTATGGTTTAAATAAGACGGGCTCTACCAAAAAGCTGTGTAATAATGTTCTAATCATTTTCAGCAGATATAGTGGATCTGAATCTAATTCTAGGAATTTTAAATAGTGATGAATGTGAGGGTGTTCTAACTTTTTCCTTGGTGGAAATTAGCATCTTGGTTAATTTTTTTTCCCGTAAGTAAGTGAATTTGTTGCATAGATGATGCAATTACATCACCTTTATCTAGGGCTGCACGATTAATAGTATTTTTATCATGATAACGATATTTATGACCCACGATCAGTTAATAAATATCGTCGCGATTTTACAGTATAAAGACCAAACTGTTTTTTATGGGCCGAGTTTACGGATTGGACTGCGTCACTATGACGTTACTGCGTCTAGATTGCAAGCGCTTTCTGAAGCAGTAGAAGTCAATAGCAGCAATAACAGTCAGTCAGAATAAACATATGATGGCGGAGCAACGTGAGGAAGATGCAGAAGTGCGATCGTTAGTTCCTAAAAAGGGGTCATACTCAGTTGTCTGGAACTATTTCGGTTTCGAGGAATGTGATGTTGATCAGGTATGAGTCTTGTGCAAACTTCGCTCCTGTTCCGTCCAAACGTCCCAAGGTAACACAACAAACCTCATCAACCACCTTAAAAGCCACCACAAAGTACACTATCAAGAATTTCAATGACTGAAGGCACAAACAGCAACAACAAAAAATTCCCAGCCATCCACAACACAGACAACAATATCAGGGACATTGTTCAACGCAATACCATATCTGCCTAGCTCGCAAAGACACCGGGAAATAACAGAGGCGATCACGTACCATATAGCCAAGGATATGTGTGCAATAACCACCGTGAGCAGTGAGGGGTTTAAAAAAATGATCACAACACTTGATAAAAGATATAACATTCCCTCACGCAACCATTTTTCCAATGTTGCG
The DNA here is from genome assembly GCF_048594095.1 of Paramormyrops kingsleyae. Classification (NCBI taxonomy): domain Eukaryota; kingdom Metazoa; phylum Chordata; class Actinopteri; order Osteoglossiformes; family Mormyridae; genus Paramormyrops; species Paramormyrops kingsleyae. The sequence goes on along the minus strand of NC_132820.1, from coordinate 17,732,096 downwards.
CTGCCCTCGCTGTATGCGGAATGCCGAAAAGAAATAGAAAGAGAAATTCTCAGCCTTGAATATTTTGCTGCCACGACCGACTTATGGTCAAGCAGAACTGCGGAACCGTATTTGAGCTTGACAGTTCATTTTATTGACAGCGAGTTTGAGATGAAAAGCAAGCTTTTGCAAGCTTCGTTTTTCCCACAAGATCATACAGCTGAGTTTATTGCAGTGGGCCTCAAAGAAGCGATGTCCGCTTGGGGCTTGGTGGAAGAAAGACTTGTGTGCATCTCAACGGACAACGCAGCTAATATGATTAGGGCAGCATCTATGAATAACTGGCCGAGGCTACACTGCTTTGGTCACAGACTTCATTTAGCCATCGGTAAGTTGTATGTTTTTTTCCCCAGATATATTGAAACAATTTGACAATTTAAAAATATTAATTGTTGTTGTTGTTGTTTTAGTGATATTATAATGACACATTATAATGACAATGAGTCATATGTCTACAGTATAATAATCATCATTTTTATTCTGCTAATCTATCAAATTAGATACATTTAAAAGTTAAAAAAATATTTAATTAGTCAAATACAGTAGTATTATGTTAATGTTTGTGAACCCAGATGAGTTTAGAATAAGTGAGTGTTTATTATTTATTAATAAATGTTTGATAATTGTCTTATGTAGGTGTATATAATTAGTGAAATAAAAAACAATTTTTTTTAATTTCTGATCAAAAGTTGCATAAACAACAAGAGTCTTCCTGTGTCTTACTGTTTTTTTCTGATCATGTTTATTTCCTGAAGAGAATGCCATGAAGGATCCAAGAATTGACCGGGCTGTGGGGCTCTGTAAAAAGTTGGTGAGCTCCTTCTCTTACAGCTGGAAGCGTAAGAGAGAGTTTTTAGCTGCACAAAAGGAGATGAAACTCCCAGAGCACTCACTGAAAACAGAGTGTCCAACAAGGTGGGGATCACGTCAGGCCATGATAGAGAGAATCAACGAGCAGCAAAAGGCCATTGCACATGTTCTGTCCTCTAACAAGAAGTCTCGTCATCTTATCCCAACATGACAGGACACGGATGTCCTAGAGGCAATCAACAAATCCTTGCACCCTCTAGTTAATTGTACAGATGCACTGTCTGGCGAGAAGTATGTCAGCATGTCATTTGTTAAGCCAGTTCTTCATCTTTTCAACGCATCAATCTTGAACGTTAAGGATGATGATACTGACCTGTCAAGAGCAATCAAGTCTAAAATTTTGGAGTACCTAAACGAAAAATACAGTGACCCAGACATCCAAGCTCTATTGGACATGGCATCTACGGTGGATCCACGATTTAAGATGAGATACACGGCTGAGGACAACAAAACAACAATTCAATCCAGACTCAAAGCTGAGATGCAGACTTTGGCAATGATGGGTAATAATAAATGAGCTGCACTGAGATCTATATTAGTGTTTTGAGTCTCAATTAGTTAAATTTGTTCTAAATGCCTTTTTCTGTGTTTAGGTGCCACCCCAAGAAACAGCACAAGAGACCAGCGAGGATGAAGCTGAAGCTGGATGTGCCCCAAAGAAAAAGATGACTTTAGGAAGCTACTTTAAAACTGCTGAACAAGCCTTGCCACCTAACAACCAGGAATCCAGTGTAGCCTGTGAGCTAGAATCTTACTTGCAGTCAAGCTACCTGGATAGTGAGGGGGACCCATTAAAATGGTGGAAAGAACATGAAAAGATCTACCCAAGGCTTTCAAAAGTGGCAAAAAAATACTTGTGCATACCAGCCACAAGCTCTCCTTCAGAGAGGGCTTTTAGTTCCGGTGGAAGTGTAGTTACTTGCTTGTGGTCTTCCCTAAAGCCCGATCAAGTTGACAGGCTTGTGTTCTTAGCCAAAAATCTGTAACATGTTGTAAATTTTTTTTATTCTTATTTGATTTTATTACAAGTTGATGTAAAAGAAGCAGTTTAATTGTATTTATTTACCACAGCTAAGAAAAACTCTCCATTCTAAACATGTTCGGTTTGTTTATTTTTCTTTATTTGTGGCTGTAAAGTGCAATAAGAATACACAAGTGATTAAAGTTCATTACCAAAGGAATAATCGTCATTATTAATCGTGATAAAAATTTTGAGCAAAATAATCCTGATAATCATTTTTTCTGTTATCGTCCAGCCCTACCTTTATCTACAGATATAATTTGAAAGAAGATTTAATATTGATATGTTGATATTTCTTAATTAAATTAAGTCAATATTTAACGGTATGTCATATTATTTTCATATGACTGTGTAGATTGGAACTGGCTGCATTTCGCCTACTTGCCATTGCACAGAAGAGCACACTCTCAATGTGGGATTATTGGAATTTTTGGAAGGTTACATGAGGACCTAGTAAGGCTATATGAAGGTGGGAATTTGAAATGGTGCATGTGAAATATATGGAGCATTAGGTTCAATATGTGGGGACACTTCAGCTCAGCATGAGCATAAAGAGGGTGTGGTTTTGCTTACAGGAAATGTTGGCAGTGTCAGTGTTCATTTGAGGATATGCAATTGCATCTTGATGAGGATAACATTCAGGAACGAACAATGGAGAGTTCCATACGGCAGTACACTTAACCCCTATATAAATGTGACTGGATGTAGTCATTAGCAACGTTTATTATATGGGCTGAAATACTTTCAATCACGTGAATAACAGATTTTTTGCAGGAGATTATGAGATTATGATTGCCTCAACTGGACAGTTTCTACTAAAAGGTGACTCTGATGATTTGAGGAGACTTTCTCTGCTTACAGTCGCGACTTTCAGGAAAGCTAAAGGCAGCTACCTTTCATTCTCAATTTCCATCTCGGCAACAAGGGTCTTTAGTCTGGGAAGTGAAATGGATCGCAACCAATAAGAGGATTAAAGGACAGAGGTTAAAATCATCTGCAGATTTACAGGCATGCTCAGGATTTAATGTAAATTACCATGAGGAATTTACGGTTTTATTCTGAGTAAAGAGCGGAGTGAGTATTAAGGTATTAATTGACACCATTAGCACAATGGAGCAAGTGAAGGTCAGATCAAACCACTCCTTAAGTGCAGGTCCTGCCACTTACGGCAGTTTTCCACTGGCACTGGGTACCGAGCCATATCCGAGCCTTAACCACACTGATACAGGCCTGCCCGCCATCACCACCATCTGATTGGTCGAAATGCGCAGAGATACAATAATAATAATAATAATTGATACTTTATTGATCCCCATGGGGGAATTCTCTCTTTACGCCTCCCTCAACTTGCTCTTTGTAGAGCAAGCTGTCCGCGAAGGGCAGCCACCCGTAGCGGCGCCCAGGGAGCTGGGGGTTAAGGGCCTTGCTCAAGGACCAGCAGACATGCTGAGGCTGGGTTTGAACCGGCAACCTACTTATTACAGGCACACATGCAGGCTTAGCCCACTGAACCTCACGCTGCCCCCCAACCAGTGCTTTGTGTATGGATTATCTGAATGACAGAGCGTATATTCTATATATTATTCAGTATTAGTAGTATCACTCATCGCAATGTACCGGTGCACTCTCAGAACTTGAAAATTTCCAACCTCCTATTAAAAAAAAAAAAAAAAAAAAAAAGTATTATGGCAGCTCAACGGAATGGATCCCTATTGCAAATTGACACAATTGATTGCTAATTCCGCTAGCGTCTGATGCTATCATAACACAGCTATTGGCACAGATGTGTTTAGCGGCGAACCACACGGAGGACTCTCCAGATGTGTGATCTAGCCTTCCAGCACATTCTTTTGCCTTAAATATGCACTAGTGTCGCTAATGCTAGTCCCAAAGAGACTGCATCGATAGAATGTGATGTTTTACAAATGTGTCGAGGAGCAGGAGTAACACTTATGGATATCTGTTTGGGGATGACTGAAATGAGTTCATATCAAACTCTGATCTTATTAATATGAACACAGAAAAAACACTTCTTATAATTTTAGGACTAAATACATATATTTATTTGGATATTTACACTATATAATTTGAGTAGCTGATATTACCGCAAACACACCCAGTTAACTTTATAACTATATACATATTATTTACATATATACACTCTATACATTGAGCAGGACCTAATGTCTCACTCTTTTTCTTGGGGGCTCCTTGGCTGGGGGCTCGTCGCTGACGTCCACTTCGATAAGGGGGGGTACGCCTTCAGCCCCGGGTTGGCAAAAGTCTCGTTGATTTCAATCACCTCTTTCGGTCAAGCCAACTGGGTTAACTTTGGGTAGGAGACTGCCACCCAGAGGCGCTGCTTTACCCTACGCCCCAAATCGAGGCAGCTGTTATGACGCACGCGCCCGGAGCGCAGACAAACAGGCAGGAATCCAGGGATCGGGAACACGGGGTTTAATGGCAGCACAAAGCACGCAACGAAACAACTTCAATGACCGGACTGGGGAAACAAACAGAAACGCGGACTAAATACAATGAACTAATGACAGCAATCAGAAACAGCTGTAAAACACTGGGATTCCACATGAGGTTAACGAGGGGGCGTGGCACATGAGAGGAGCGGACGATCGGGGCATGACAGAACCCCCCCACAAAGGCGCGCACTCTGGGCGCGCCCCAGGGGAGGCGACGGACACGACAAGACCGGGGACACGGGACCTGGAGAGACAAAAACAAGAGCAAAACACATCAACGAAGCACAGGAAACAGGGCAGACACACAAAACAGACACAGGGACAGCAACTCAGACAACCACGACAAACCACGGGAAAAGCAAACAGACACAGGGGCAACACCGGAAACCCAGGGGAAACACCAACGGGAGGAACGAAGGGGCCAGGAGCGTACGAAGGAGAAACAGGAGGATGAGGAGCCGACACAGGGGGCACAAAGGCAAAGGGCGGGGGGAAACAGGGAGCCGGAGGGAACCCCAGCAGGCAAGGGGTGGAAGCCGCAGGGGCCACAGGCGACCGTGAGGAGGGAGCAGGAGGGAAGGCCGAAGGTGAGGAGGAGGAAGGCGAAGGGAGCAATGGAGGAGTCAAGGAGGAAGATGAAGGGGACACAGGCGGAGGGAAGGAGGGAGCAGCAGCCGCGGCAGGTGAAGACGCAGCCGCCGCCGGCCAAGGCGTAGGCGACCGACGAGTCGGAGGCAGGGGACCTGCAGTCGACCGACGAGGCGTCGGAGGCGGGACCGCAGCCGGCCGACGAGGCGCCGGAGGCGGGACCGGAGGCAACCACCGAGCTGAAGCCAGGGGGGCTGCAGGCGACCGCCGAGCCGCAGCCAGGGGGACCGCAGGCGAGCCGGGGGGTAGGGTGGGCGGGACCCGGCGCAGGTGTCCCCTCCCCTTCCGGGAGACCGAGAGGCAGGGACCCGGCCGGGGTCTGTCACACTGGGGTGACGGTGGCGGAGTCACAGGGGAAGTCACGGGGGCAGTCACAGGGGAAGCCACGGGGGAAACCAAGGCAATCCCCGAGGAGTCCCACTCAAGCTCCCCCTCCGACTCCACTATGGAGGGAGGAGCATCAGGGCAGCAGTCAGGGACCTCCTCGGGGACAGGGGCCTTGGGAGCCGTGGGGAGCTCAGGAGCCTGCACAGGTGTTAGTGCGGGGGGGACAGGAGTCAGGGCCTCAGGTGAGGCAGCAGGCGCAGCCGCGGGCGGAGCGGCGGCACCAGGCGCAGCCGCGGGCAGAGCGGCGGCACCAGGCGGGACCGCGGGCAGAGCGGCGACACCAGGCGGGGCCGCGGGCAGAGCGGCGGTATCAGGCGGCGCCTCAGCAGGCGTGCGGCCAGCTGCAGGCACGGGAGGCACTGGGGGCGCAGCTGCAGGCACGGGAGTCACTGGGAGCACGGGAGTCACAGAAAGCACGGGAGTCACTGGGGGCACAGCTGCAGGCACGGGAGTCACTGGGGGAGCAGCTGCAGGCACGGGAGTCACTGGGGGCGCAGCTGCAGCAGCAGGGGATCGAGCTGGTAGCTCAGGCATTGGAGTCACGGGGAGCACGGGAGTCACAGGGAGCACGGGAGTCACTGGGGGCGCCGCAGGAGCAGGAGACAACACGGGCGCCTCTGGAGGTGCCACAGGAGCCTCTGGAGGAGCCAGCTCTGAACGCAATCGGAGCAGCTCTCTCAGGGTCTCCTCTGCCTGAATCAGCTGCTGGAGCGGGGACTCAGGGGTCACTGCTGCGAACTCCCTCCGCAGCTGCTCCAGGAGCACAATTGCCTCCAGGGAGCCCCTTAGGGTGGGTTCACCCACCACCCGCCAGTATAGACCCTGGAGGGTAAGAAACCTCTTCGCGGTCTCCAGGCAGGCCGTGGCTCAGGAAACTCGGAGGGCGCTGCAGCCTCAGGAACCACGGGGGGCGCTGCAGCCTCAGGAACCCGCGGGATAGCGTCCTTAATGGACCTGGTCCCTTTAAGGGCCAGGCGCGTCCCGAAGAAGGGGCAGGCTGCTGGCTTAGGCAGCGAAGCAGTGGACGAACGGTCTTCGGGCGTCCGTTGGGGTGAAGCGGCGGTGACGCCACCCGCGAACACCGCCAGGTGGAGAATCGGGCAAGGATTCTCCCTACGCGCAGCAGGGAAAGCGGCGGAAAGGTAGACGGCCCCCAGACAGGCCACCTGCGTGTCTTCCTGTCTCCTGCCTCTCCGCTTTTTCCTCCGTGTTGGGGGAAGCGGAGTTGGCGGCGCTTTGTGCTGGAAGCCGTCTGGTAGTCCGCCGTCATAGGCAACCCGCCGGATCATGGACTCGGCGGCTCCCTCCCGAAGCCGCCGCACGTTGGCAAGCACCTCCCCCGCGAGGTGCACATCTCCGGGCAGGAACATCCCCTCTAAGACGTCCCTGCTCCGGCTGGCTATAGCCTGAAGCAGGGGATCCTCCCGGACTTCGGGCTGAGCAAGCCAATATAAAACCTCGTCGGTGAGGTCGAGGAATTCTGCCTCACCGATCTGGGGTGTCTTGTGGAGTCCGGTCATTCTGTTATGACGCACGCGCCTGGAGCGCAGACAAACAGGCAGGAATCCAGGGATCAGGAACACGGGGTTTAATGGCAGCACAAAGCACGCAACGAAACAACATCAACGACCGGACTGGGGAAACAAACGGAAACGCGGACTAAATACAATGGACTAATGACAACAATCAGAAACAGCTGTAAAACACTGGGATTCCACATGAGGTTAACGAGGGGGCGTGGCACATGAGAGGAGGCATGACAGGCAGCAGGGTCGAGGCCGGCCAGACGGATACAGCAGCTTTGGTTCCACGACACGGCGGTGTCTCCTGGTGCTCTTCCATGCTGTGTCCATGGATCCTCAGCGACTCCATCCATTTGGCCTCCCAAAGAGCCTCCAAGGCTGGGTCTACGGGAGACTTTAGGGGCAAGGGCTGAAGATCGGGAAGAACAGCCGCATTCAGGAGTCTTCTTTCTTCCTGGGCTTTCTGCTGCCTCATTTGCACCTTCTGTGCATCAGTAACCTGAGACACACATTTTGGAAATATATACAGCAGTGTGCTAAAGCCTTAGGCAGTCAAAAGAAATGTTTAAACGGCATAATAAATATGTAGGCCGACTAGGTAGGGAGCCTCATTGATATTTCTGCCTAACAGGGAGGACCTTCAGGTCCTGAAACCTGTAAGCCTAGCAGAGCATGTGAGCGGAGTGGAGTGGTGAGAATTTCCGCTCCTCGCTCACTAGGCTGTTGGCTCTCCCGCTCCTCTGCTCTAATTCGCACTAAGCCGCTCGGCTCAACACTGCTCCTCGCTCCACTAAAATTTCCTCCCGCTCCAGTGAAATCGCTCCACACTCGCTTCAATTGAAAAGATGGACAAATAATCTGCATGCCTAACAAATGTCACCTTAAACCGAAGCCTTATATCATAAAGAAATATGAGCAACGGCAACATTGCCACTCAGAAAATATTTATTTTTAAGCAACATATATAGGCAACAACGGACATGTTTGGCAATGGTATTCCACACAAAAATAGGCTTAAAAATAAAGGAATCAATGGTCTTAATAGTCTAAAGAATATACAGGCTAAGCATCTAAGTTTTAAATTCCTCAATTTTTTCTGTTGATGCTGCTGCGTCTCTATAAAATACAATTTCACTAACAGCGTTACGTGAAATTTAAAAAATCATATTAGACCTACTTTGAATGACAAAACGAATTTATTTGATTACCAATATTTACCAATATAGGCTTTTATACTTTAATTTATAGACTTGATATACTACAACCATATAAAACTTGCTCACGTTTTGCTCTAGTTTCTGTCTGTTCGCATAAAACACTCTCGTGTTTCTGAGAAAAATGATTCCGAAGTGAATCTTTACTCACTGAAACAGTTTCACCACCTTGTTATTCTTGCTCTACATTATTGTCATCTATACGTTTGATAAGAATATTACACTTGTATGCAGGGGCGTTGCTAGAGATTTTGGGCCCCATGAAAGCATATCATATTAGGCCCCCCAGTCCAAACAATCCAGTTATTTTCCTAATTTTTTAGGGCCCCTGTCGCTCCTAGCTTTCCTCCCCCTTACGGCGCCCCTGCTTGTATGATCTATCAGTTTCCTTTGTGAAATACTTTGCGAATTCCATCTCGGCCAATTTCTGTAATAGTCTTGATAATTGTACAGATGAATTCTGGGTAGATTTGGGCAGGCCTCAGAATCGTAGTGTGAGCGGTATCGGAGCGAAATTGGAGCGAGACAGAGCGACAGCTCCAGCCTTAATTAAAAAAACCGCTCCGCGCTCTGACTAAATTCCGACTGCTCTGCTCCTCGCTCACGCTCCGCTCACATGCTCTGACGCCTAGTGCTGTTTGGTCAGTTATATTTAATAAAGCAAATCTTTGTACTGTACATTAACACCAGCATGAATTACTGCTGATTTTCCTGAATGAACTGAAATACAAAGGAAGTTATATAGTACAGAAAGAGCAGCAGCTCTTCTGGAAGAGCCCATCTTCCATCAGCCTATTCTGGTCAGGGTCTCTGTGGGCCTGGATCCTATCCTAAGCAGCACAGGGCACAGGGCTGTGCCCCAGTCCTAATGCTGGATGGGCGGCCAGATGCATGCACCCTGTCATACACTATTGGCATGTAAATGATGTCACTCAGCTAAAGTACATGTCTTTGGACTGCAGGAGAAAACCAGAGCAGCTGGGGGAAAATCCATATGATATGGGGAGAAGATGCAACCCCCCCGACACACACAGTAGAGATGGCATTCAAACCCACAGCCCTGCAGTTATTTTGTAGGAGGTTTGTAAATTCAGAGTTCTTTTATAACTGTGTTGTAATTGTGATCTTGTCAATATTACTACTGGAGGCATTTCTGACTTTTGCAGTGTTAATCAAGCCCATTTTTAGGTAATGTGATATACTGGTCTTTACTTTGATAATTACTGAGGGTAGGAATACATTAAAAGTAATTTGAAATTCGAGAATACTCATCTAATGGAGATATGATCATGTTTTGCCAGAACTAAATTACAAGTGAACTAGATTTGGAAAGATGTTCAGGCTATGATTTCAGATGACATGGCTGAGGCCTGGGTAGTGATCTAAGTGATCAGGTGGGCAGATTGCTATGTTCTTCAATAAAACTTCTCTCCAGTTAGGACTGAGTCTGTTCCTCATTTAAACACCAGCACGCATGGGCAGTAGCTGCTGTAGTTCACAGATAGGGATGTGTAGGGATACTCAAATACCGATTCATTTGATCTGAATTGTTCATCTTTGAGAATCAAATCTAGTGTTAAAATATCGATGTCTTACCTGGTATTTCAGTTAACATTTTTACTATAAGGAGGACTACGTGAACCACTACCAGGACCTAAATGTCATTGTTAGGATAGGAACCACTTCTGCTTCATCCTGCTTTTTCTTCTACAGACTCAGACCTATGTCTCCCTGGGTGTCAGTCAGTGATAGAGATTGGTGGGAGAGGGAAGGAGCAGTCAGTTAAGCGTGGGAGACATGGACAGAAACTGTAGCTTTGTGTGGAGTTATTATACTCCACATGATGGTAACAAAGCAAAATTTGATGTTTGTTAAAGCAGTGTCCGAAAGTGCAGTATTCTGTGTAATGCTGCTGCAGTGCTTCCAAATATATTGTGTGTGTACTGCAGTATTTGGAAATCTAGCATTGTACATCTGAACCTAGAATATCACAGTTTACCGTATTACCTGAAGTTTGACTATATGGTATTTTGGGTAGACTTCTCAGCTCCTTTTTTGTTTTATAAATATTGCAATATTTATTTCAAAAATGTTTCATATTGCACATTAATAATATGACCGGGGATTGTTCCAGTCAAAAGCCAGGCTTATGTCAACAATTACAATCACAATATACCGGTGCACTCCCAAAATTTCCAACCTCCCATTATGGAACAGCTCAACAGAATGGATCCATAATGCAAATTTACACAAGTGAATGCTAATTCCGCTCGTGTTTGATGCTAGCATAACACAGCAATTGTCACAGACATGCTAGTGGACATACGTATACAGTATGTAACAAACAAAAAAAGAAAACAGTTAAAACGTAGTAAATCATGATGTACACTGAGTGAACAGTAAATAAGCGTCACAGTCTCTCTCCAAACCTGACCACGCCGTTACCGGGCGACCCTTCTGCGTTGGAAAGCCAAAGATGGAGCTCGCTGTAACTAGTCTCTCATTGCGGTTCGGCTTTGGTATGGCTTGGTTCCTGTACGCCAGTGGAATAGTGCCATACGACCGTATATCTGGACATATTACCCAGCAGGCTTTGCTCATGCTTAGGGGCGGACCACACGGAGGACTCTCCAGATGAGTGAACTGGCCTTCCAGAACATTCTCTCCATATATGCAGTGACGGCTCTGCTGGCTTCTCCCGCACGTCAGCTCACATCAGCCTCCCTCGGCTGGGCAGGGGGATTTCCTCGTTTGCCGTTTGCCCAGGCTTACACCCCAGTTGAGCGGTTAACCCCTGCAGGAACATGCATGTACTGTCCCGGTGCGGATGCTGTTGTCATCTGACCCAGCTTGTTGTCTGAAGCAGCGACCACCGGGCTTCTCTCATTATCGGATGTGGGAGAGGTCCCCCATCCTCCCCCCCCCCCCCCCTCACTCTTCATCCTTAAGAGTTCCTGCAGAATGGCCTGATGTCCTGATCATCCTGTTTGTCTGTGGGAAATACCTGCATTATTAGCTGAATTATCGTAGCTGTATTGCTGGCAGCTATGAGCAGAGGAGAGATATCTTGGGTTTAGGTTACAGTAGAAAGAAATTAGTGCCAAGACTTTTCTCCAGCATGTAGACAAATGCAGTGCATGAACCTAGACCCTCCGTCATTTGCACAAATGTGTTGCCTCTCACTTGTGGACTCTAGCCTGAGTGAAAGGGTGGGTCCCCATCTAGAGGGTAATGTTTTATTGATGGACAAAAGCCCCGGATCCTCACTGACACACGTGGTTCGGGGCGACTCATTAGCAGAGGGCAGATGGAAGAGTGTGGCCACGTCATAGATTATACATGACCATCCAAGCGCATGTTGACTCACAGCGAAGGCGACGGGATGTTACCTAAGCACATGTGACACATAGCAAGACCCCTAGGTGCAGTTTACATGTGGTCCACTAACTGCAACTCGCAAAGGGGTTGGCTTGTCTGCTGTACAAAAATTATAGGAAGAAACACAAAACAGGTTTCAGCCAGGGGTGTCGTTAGACCTATTTTAGGGGGGCTTTAGTCATAAAATATTTTTCGCCCCTGAAATAAATGTCTATTTATTGGATTAAGTCATGAATAGCTTTTTATATTATATTTAAGTTTGCCATCAGCCCCCAATCCATTCATCTCTACCTATGACCCTGGTTTCAGCATGGATGACAGATCATCCCATTAAATAATTTCTTAACATTATACATGCACTGTAAGTTGGTGTTATAATAATATACCGACTCTTTGGTAATTCCTACTGTCCCTGAAACACACATAAAGATGAGAACAGGCTTGAGGGGGGGTTATAGTGCAGGGTCAGCCAGTGTGCAGGGCCCCTGGAGCTGGGGGGGGGGGGGTTAAGGGGCTTGCCTGAGAGCACACAAATAGGCAATTCAGCTAGCGTGATTGTTACAGGCAAAGGGTTAGGGTTATGCCTACGTCACACTACATCTGGCCCCTTACACTCACGTCACACTACATCGGGCCCCTTACACTCACGTCACACTACATCGGGCCCCTTACACTCACGTCACACTACATCGGGCCCCTTACGCTCACGTCACACTACATGCGGGCCCCTCATGCCCACGTCACACTACATCGGGCCCCTTACACTCACGTCAAACTACATACCCCTTACGCTCACGTCACACTGCATACGGGCCCCTTACGCTCACGTCACACTACATACGGGCCCCTTACGCTCACATCACACTACATACGAGCCCCTTACGCCCACGTCACACTACATACGGACCCCTTACGCCCACGTCACACTACATACGGGCCCCTTACGCTCACGTCACACTACATACGGGCCCCTTACGCCCACGTCACACTACATACGGGCCCTTACGCCCACGTCACACTACATACGGGTCCCTTACGCTCACGTCACACTACATCGGGCCCCTCACGCTCACGTCACACTACATACGGGCCCCTCACGCCCACGTCACACTACCTACGGGCCCCTCACGCCCACGTCACACTACATACGGGCCCCTCACGCCCACGTCACACTACATACGGGCCCCTTACGCCCACGTTACACTACATACGGGCCCCTTACGCTCACGTCACACTACATACGGGCCCCTTACGCTCACGTCACACTACATACGGGCCCCTTACGCTCACGTCACACTACATACGGGCCCCTTACGCCCACGTGACACTACATCGGGCCCCTTACGCTCACGTCACACTACATACGGGCCCCTTATGCCCACGTCACACTACATACGGGCCCTTTAAGCTCACGTCACACTACATACGGGCCCCTTACGCCCACGTCACACTACATACGGGCCCCTCAAGCCCACGTCACACTACATCGGGCCCCTTACGCTCACGTCACACTACATACGGGCCCCTCACGCCCACGTCACACTACATACGGGCCCCTTACGCCCACGTCACACTACATACGGGCCCCTTACGCTCACGTCACACTACATACGGGCCCCTTACGCTCACGTCACACTACATACGGGCCCCTTACGCTCACGTCACACTACATACGGGCCCCTTACGCCCACGTCACACTACATCGGGCCCCTTACGCTCACGTCACACTACATACGGGCCCCTTACGCCCACGTCACACTACATACGGGCCCCTTACGCCCACGTCACACTACATACGGGCCCCTTACGCTCACGTCACACTACATACGGGCCCCTTACGCCCACGTCACACTACATACGGGCCCCTTACGCTCACGTCACACTACATACGGGCCCCTTACGCCCACGTCACACTACATACGGGCCCCTTACGCCCACGTCACACTACATACGGGCCCCTTACGCTCACGTCACACTACATACGGGCCCCTTACGCTCACGTCACACTACATACGGGCCCCTTACGCTCACGTCACACTACATACGGGCCCCTTACGCTCACGACACACTATATGATTGTCGCCTCAATAATCCACTCACCTGCAGTTTTGATGATCGCCAACGAAAGGCCTAGATGTGTAAAACGTTCAATATGTTTAGAAACTGTTCTTGGTGTTCAGGGAAGAGATATAGAGATATTCAACAAAAGTTTACACTTTACACAGTTGCAGTTATTTATGACGTTTGTGTGTGTGTATACAGTAATATCCTGGTTGTTACTTTTCTTGCGCTCATAGCCTCCTGGATAGGCTCTGGACTCACCAATGACCCTGATACTGTTTCCTGAAAGTTCTACACTGAACAAAAATATAAACGCAACACTCTTGTTTTTGCTCCCATTTTTCATGAGCTGAACTCAAACATCGGAAAATTTTTCTACATACACAAAATACCCATTTCTCTCAAATATTGTTCACAAATCTGTCTAAATCTGTGTTAGTGAGCACTTCTCCTTTGCCAAGACAATCCATCCCACCTCACAGGTGTGGCATAACAAGGTGCTGATTGGACAGCATCAATATTGCACAGGTGTGCCTTAGACTGCCCACAATAAAAGGCCACCCTGAAATGTGCAGTTTGATCAAACAGCACAATGCCACAGATGTCGCAACCTTTGAGGGAGCGTGCAATTGGCATGCTGACTGCAGGAATGTCTACCAGAGCTGTTGCCCGTGAAATGAATGTTCATTTCTCCACCATAAGCCATCTCCAAAGGCGTTTCAGAGAATTTGGCAGTACATCCAACCGGCCTTACAACCGCAGACCACGTGTAACCACACGAGCCCAGGACCTTCACATCCAGCATGTTCACCTCCAGGATCGCCTGAGACCAGCCACCCGGACAGCTGCAGCAACAATCGGTTTGCATAACCAAAGAATTTCTGCACAAACTGTCAGAAACCGTCTCAGGGAAGCTCATCTGCATGCTCGTCGTCCTCATCGGGGTCTGGACCTGACTGCAGTTCGTCGTCGTAACCGACTTGAGTGGGCAAACACTCACATTCGATGGTGTTTGGCACGTTGGAGAGGCGTTCTGTTCACAGATGAGTCCCGGTTTTCACTGTTTAGGGCAGATGGCAGACAGCGTGTGTGGCGTCGTGTGGGTGAGCGGTTTGCTGATGTCAACGCTGTGGATCGAGTGGCCCATGGTGGCGGTGGGGTTCTGGTATGGGCAGGCGTATGTTATGGACAACGAACACAGGTGCATATTATTGATGGCATTTTGAATGCACAGAGGTACCGTGACGAGATCCTGAGGCCCATTGTTGTGCCATTCATCCACGACCATCACCTCATGTTGCAGCATGATAACGCACGGCCCCATATTGCAAGGATCTGTACACAATTTCTGGAAGCTGAAAACATCCCAGTTCTTGCATGGCCAGCATACTCACCAGACATGTCACCCATTGAGCATGTTTGGGATGCTCTGGATCGGCGTATACGACAGCGTGTTCCAGTTCCTGCCAATATTCAGCAACTTCGCCCAGCTATTGAAGAGGAGTGGACCAACATTCCACAGGCCACAATCAACAACCTGATCAACTCTATGCGGCGGAGATGTGTTGCCCTGCATGAGGCAAATGGTGGCCACACCAGATACTGACTGGTTTTCTGCCCCACCACCCCCCCATAAAGCAAAACTGTGCACATTTCAGAGTGGCCTTTTATTGTGGGCAGTCTAAGGCACACCTGTGCAATATTGATGCTGTCTAATCAGCACCTTGACATGCCACACCTGAGGTGGGATGGATTATCTTGGCAAAGGAGAAGTGCTCACTAACACAGATTTAGACAGATTTGTGAACAATATTTGAGAGAAATGGGTCTTTTGTGTATGTAGACAAATTTTCCGATGTTTGAGTTCAGCTCATGAAAAATGGGAGCAAAAACAAGAGTGTTGCGTTTATATTTTTGTTCAGTGTTTGTATATATGGGTCAATTTGCCATGCATTTATCAATGTTGAGCATACATATTGTCATTTGATTAAAGTGTTTTAACACATACAGCGTTTTATACCAAACAGCTTCTATTGAGGAAAGTCAGCTGCACCTGATTGTCAGCAGTATGAGAAAGTATCTGTTTACCTAAAGAGACGCTTCAAACGACCAACCCAAATATATCGACATTTACATTGTTGTCTGGGCTGGTGTTTGACACTAGGTAATGGTGAAAATGATTAACTTTCCGAGTAATTATTCCATGTGATGTCAGCAAACATTATTCATAGGACAGACATTATTATCAGCAATAAGCCATATGGTATAAGGAAGTTTATTAGATGTGAGGGAAAATTGATGCATCCACTCAATCATCAGAATTATGGCATCATTTATGCTCATTCGTTTATATTCATGACTTCACAACGTAAACTGTTTTAAAACCAGTTAGCTGTTTTTAAAACTGTTTTTTCACGTTCATCTCCTTTTAAATCCAAGCCCACAGTCAGCCGCTGATTCCTCATCCATATCTTATGTTTCTGTCTGAGTTCAGCTTCAGGCTCTCTTCGTCACACAGGCACTACGTTGACGTCGCTGTCATCTTTTGTACGGGGTCAGGCCCTCTCAAGGCAGTCCCTCATCGGTGACCGCTGAGTAGCCGGGAGCCATTAAGCAGCGCCGCAGAAGTTAATGGCGATGTCAAAGCACTGTAAGCGTTAGGCGGCAGGTCATTCAGAGTTACACTGTGTCTTCACTGTGCCGTGACGGTGAATGCAGTAAAATTGTGAAGAGAGCAGGTGGTGCTGGGGCGAGGCCCTCAATCTGCTGCTCAATGTCGACAAGATCCGGGGGGGGGGGAGAGGGGATAACCCCATATACAACAATGGCTCTTGTCAGCAGAGCTAAAAACAACACATATCTTGTTGTGCACCTTACTGAGCATTTCTCCTGGGACAAACATGTATCCTCCCTGATCCAGCATCCCCAGCAGCAAACTGGCTTCCTGTGGTGCGTGGGTCAGGCAAGAATGCCACCTCCCATCCGGTCCATCATCTATAGAGGCACCACTGAGAGCCTCCTCACAAACTGCATCACGGCGTGGTTCGGATCCTGCAGTGCCTCAGAACGCCAGTCCCTCCAGCACGTCATCCAAACAGCAGAGAAGCTTACTAGGACCATGCTGCCTGTGCTGGGGGACATCCCTGCTGGACACTGCATCCAGAGGGCCACTGGCATGATCAAAGACCCACTGCAGCCCTCCAACAACCTTTTCACTGCGCTGCTGTCTGGTGGGAGGTCCTGCAGCCTCAAGGCCAGGACAGTGAAGCTTAAAAACAGCTTTCTCCCCCGGGCAGTTTAATGCTGAACAGACTGGCCCCTCCCAATCTAAGAATGGTTTTTCGAAAAGGACTAACCTTCCGCTTTGTATTAGGATGAACTCGCGGACGATTACGTCGCCCACATAGTATGTAAGTTGCTTAAATGGATTGATTATTTAAAGTTCAGATACATCGTCCATGATTCACCCATAATATTATTGTGCCAAGGTTGAACTTATAAATGTGCTTTTTACTGATTATTTGTATAGCTTATTTTTCATAAGTAACTTAAGTTTCTTATAAAAGGGGCCAGGATGCTCCGATAGTCATAAAAATTCCTGTCCTGGGAAACTTATTCTGTTTAAAGACACTTATTGTCACGCCCAGCTCTGTCCGATCCTCGTGTGTGCCACGCCCACCTCGTTACCTCGTGTTAATCCCTGATTGTCATCACCTGTTTCCTGTTCCTTTTTGACTTGTCCTGTGCATATTAGTCCGCGTCTCCCACTATCTCCCAGATCGGTCATTGATGTTGTCGTGTCTCGTGCAAGTTCGTGCCTGTCTGCCCTGTCGTCTCCAAATAAACCCCGTTTGCCCGTCCGCTTGGCTCTACTTCACCTGCTTCCCCGCTCGCCTGCTTGCCGAATCGTAACACTTATCCTATTATTTCTAAATAATTATAATATATATATACTATTTGATACCCATTGTAGTATGAGATTATTTTGCATTGCTTTCGATATGATAGCTTGGTATTGATGTAAATGCGATTATGCGAGATTATTTTGTATTAGTGTTTTTGAGTGAACCTAAGCGTGCCTGTTTGTTCCTTCGAGAGCCCTATATCCCTCTCACATCCATTTTAATACACCCTTCTCGACACTGGAATCATCATACAGTAGCTAAAAATCTCTTATTGCAAATTCCTGTCCATTAAACAATTTACTACAGTCTATTTGTTTAGCTGCACGGATGAGATGAGGTGTCCAAGTGGTTAAGGCAATAGACTGCTAATATATTGTGCTCAGCATACAAGGGGTTTGAATCCCATCCTTGTCATTCGCTTTTTCTTTTGGGGTGCGGTGAGTGGCTCAGCAGGCTGAGTCTCTGTGATCAGAAGATCACAGCTTTGATCCTGCCCTTAACAGACCAGTCACACGTCCATGGGCCATTGAGCAAGACCCTTAACCCCCAGCTCCAGGCGGCTGCATGTTAGCTGACCCTGGACTGTGACACCCAAGATATGAAGAGCAAGATGGGGCAGGTGAAGAGAAGCATTCCAATGTATCTGTACTTGTGCAAATGACAAATAAAACATGTTTATTGTTTGATTTTTTTCTATTTCTTATGCTCAAAGAATGTCATGTTTAAATACCTTTCATACTTATTTTAATCTTTATTTACAGTTTCTTGCAACATAACCAACGAGAATGTAATTGCATCTGTAATTGTATTGCAGCGAATGTCCTATGGATGAAGAAACTTTGACTTTGAAAAGCTCTTGCATATTGTAGGGGGCGCTATGGAGTGGGGCAGAGTGCAAGGGGAGTGTGTTACACTGGGGGACGCACACAACAGGCCTTTTTATAACTGTATCTCAACTGCACCTCGTAACCTCCTCAATCCAGGACCTTAAGAAGAGACTAAGCCCACTGTCATGGAACAGCAACCAAAGCAAGGTCGAGTATTAGAAGATTCATCTTTCTAGAACTGGAACTTCTCTGTTCAAAAGACAGAGGGGAGATGAGGGGTGAGGATTCCAGGTCTGGGTTATTCCTTGGACCATGTCGGCCCACGATCGCTTTTGCTGTTTTTAGTCTCCTATCTGCATCCAAAACAGGTAAAAATCCATGGAAAAATGAATGTCATATTTGTCAATTGAAGAATAACTGAAAAAAATGATATTCTCTAACAAGAAAAGGAAGAGAATCATCAGGGACATTTAATAATTAAGAATATTTAATAAACCCCTAGACTGTTTCAGATAGGAATTGATTTAAGAATGTTATTAATATTTAATGAACTGTGATTTTGTCTATAAACGTAATGTTTACATGCATATATCAAAGTTAAATGCATGTGGTTCCCATAATCTGCAGCTTAGCTGGCCCGAATGAGTGTAAACAAAGCCGATGATTGGTGAACGTTTGTACTGGCCAACCGTGTGGCGGTAACACATCCGACCAGTTTAAGGAGACATTAGTAAGAGTCAGAGAGGAGGGAGGGGAGCAGTGGGAGGGCAGGAAGGAGAGAGCGGTGCAGTAATGCATGGAAAAATGTGCGTGAGTGAGTGTCACGGCGGACAGGGCTGGTCTCAGAGGCAGCGCAAATGGAGGCAAATGCTGAGATGTGCAGCTGCTTAATGAATCACCCCGCAAGCATTAACAAAAGTAAACAGTCTGCTTTTAGTACTAATACAATAGTAAACCTCAGCAAAAGCATACAGTGTTAATGACAATAATAACCATTTTTACTAATAAGTGCTGCGCTCATAAATATTCCGGAAGTAATAGGATTCAGCACCACTGAGAGGGTTGAGGCGGAATGGAAACTGGACTGGCTTCCCCGACTTCTTGATAACCTTGCTGTCAAGTGTTGTGTAGGTCTGCATGTAAGGCGACTCAACCGATGAGAGGCCTGTATGGCAACGCCGCTGATTTTAACTTACTGGCCTGTAGCCAGCGCTCTATAATAGTGGTGGATTATTTTAGTCTTAAATGGTGCCGTTTACAGTAACATTGGTCATCATACTTTTGTAGTAGTGCTCTTTGAGTATGAGGTTGTGTGCTGGGAGAGAGGCAGACTTATCACCTAAGCTGCAGGCCCCACTTTTAAGCACAGTGACCTGATCTTGCCAGGGAAGATGTAACGTTTGAGCTCCATTTAGTGCCACGCCTGTAATCACGCTGTGAGCTGAATATCATTGCGGCTTGATGCTTATCGGTCGGCGACGATCGCTGGCGGCATTCAGTGGTGCAGAAGGTGCTGAAGCTCATTAGGTAGAAGTCTGCGCGGATGGTGAGAAGTCACAATCACACCTCCAGACACTTTTTCAGGATGGGGTCTGGGGTTTGTAGTTTAGCGCTCTAATCTCCTCGCCTGTGAAGCTCTCCTGATTGAGGTGATGCCATTAGGAGCCACATCTGGGGCAGGTTTCAGCCCCAGGGGCAATCTCCCCAGAGCAACCCCAGGTCGCTAAGCACTACCAAGAAGCATGTGAGAATGTTCACCTACAGAGGGATGACCCCTCCTGCGGCCGTATAGAAGTGGGGTGCCGTATATGGTGTGCAGATGCGACGCTGCGGTACCCGTCTGTGATGTAAGCACTGGCGGGGGGCCAGAGAGGCCTCCCACAGGGAGCCATCCCCCGCTGTCAAGGTGAGACCAGCTCCCAGCATGCCGTTATGATAACCTCGCTAAGCGTTAAATGATTCTGCTCATTTTTATCACTACATTTCCTGTTTTCCTTGCATTCATCAGCTGTAAAGTCTTTTATAGGTCTGCTACCAGTGGCTCTCAGATTATTTATGGGCTGTCATTTCGCAAACAACAAAAAAGAGAAACAAGGTTCTGTTTTTGCGTCTCGAAAACATATTTTAATTTGCCAGAACTGCATAGATACTGGGTATATTTCTCGTCTATTTGTGGCTGTGTACCTGTTACGCCGACAGCAAGGCTGACTATACAGACATATGGAAATGCACCACAAATGCATTTCACACACAAAGCCCTGGATCTGAAAACGTAATTAGACTTCAGGGACGGAGGACAAGGCACTGCAGAACACCTTCTGGCTCAAAACCTAAAGGTGGGCGCCAAAATGGACACGGCAGAGGGTTTCTGAGAGTCACCGATGTTACACATTTCTAAATGATCTCCACCTTGCTCCGCCCTCCGTTTCTCCCCACCTTCCGAAAAAGCCTGAGTGAGTGCAGCAGTTTCAATTCAATTAATTCCCAGCTAAAATGTGTTCTTACGCCGCTCTCGACAATTTTAATCCAATATTCAGTCATTTTTACGTCTTTGCCCTTCTCTGTTGATCCATTTCTCCCAGGTCCTCTATTTCTCCATCTTCACCGTGTCAAGTGCCTCTGTGATGCAGCAGTGGGTGTAGGTGGCTGCGATGGTCTCAGACGAGCTCTCCGTAGGGGTTTCTTGCAGGCGTTATCGACGGCCCTTCAGAGATAGCACTACAGGGATACTCTGGCTGACGCATCAATAACACCTGCAGAGATAAGCGGCCCCAGGGCGCTTCCTGGGGAGTCCTTTGGCTGCCTGATGGGGGCTGCGTGCGGCCAAGGAGCCTGGGATCACCCATATCACTCAGCTTTGACTGCTCCTCATTCTCCGTAACATCTGTATCTGTAAGCCTCGCTTCGCCCGCTATAAGCGGGATGTGTATTCACCGCAGGCCTCAGACTTTAATCTTTTTCCCCCAGTCAGGCCCCCGATGTGCCTGTCTGGAAGACGCCAGGCAGACAGGAAGCCCCGGGATGAGGTGAGGTAAGGTAACAGGTGCATTAATTCACTTCAGCTTGTCTCGCTGCCGGTCGCTTTCAATAAAACCAATCAGCTGTTCTTGTCTCACCAGTAAGCATGACCGTGGCCCACTCCTGCTCTGCATTCCGAGACATGAAGGACATCTTTTATTCATGGATCTGTCTTCCATGTTGACGCTCAGGTTTGATTGCCTATGCCCCTTCCCATCATTTAGTTAAACCCATCTCCCTTCTCACACCCGGATGAAGTGCCTGGTTGTCAGGAGCCCCAATGAGGTCTTACATAGTGGTCTGTTCATTTATATGTTTGTCTAGTGTCAATCCAGCCTTAGAACCTTCCCCATGCTAGACCTCACCATCCCATGTCACAGCCCCTGGCCATGATGCCACAGCCTTCCGTTCTGTCCTAACACAATCAGTCTCTCCAAAGGAGGTTAATAAAATGGGATTCAGGCCATTTATCACAAAGGGAAAAACACAATGTCTAAGAAAGTCTGGGAGACTGGGTAGCCCTATACAAATGAGGGCAGTACCAGTATACAGTGGTACCTCGGTATACGTCCTTAATCCGTTCCAGATCCTTGGACTTATACCAAACAGGACGTATACCAAACAAATTTTTCCCATAAGAAATAAAGAGAAAATGATTAATCCGTTCCCATGAAAAAAAAAATCAGTTGTTAGTGGCATATTATACATGGTTGGGGTTGTATAAAATAATTTAAACACTGATTAATACTAAAATACATAAATACAGAAGCAATTAGATTAAATAAATGAAAAGAGAGTTATAGCGCGGATTGTTCACTGAATGGTACCAACTGGCGTACTGACGCTCGTGAGCAGTCTTGGCTTTGTCTCGAGAGAGGTAAACAAGGTCAATGCTCGGTGTCGTGACTCATTTTGACCCATACAAGTTCTAGCATGCGAGTCGTATTCCAAACAAAGGTCATATACCAAGCAAAATTTTTCGCGTCTAAACAGGACGTATACCAAGTTGGACTTATTCCAAAGTGGACGTATACCAACGTACCACTGTATATTAAAGGTTTATTTGTTAATCCTTATTTATGCTTTATATACTTCAGGTTCATACTTTAGTTTCTTACTTTGTTAATAGTTATATAGTATGGAGTTGTGTAGTTTCTGCTCCAATATTGCTTTAGCGTCTGCTAAATATGCAAATTAGTGCTGTCAAACGATAACATTTTTAAATCAGATTAATCACAGGGTTGCTGTGGATTAATTTAGATTAATCACGATTAAATATCATTCATTTTTAATCTATATTAATCACAATTCATTTTGCATTAGCAAACAGACTCAAGAAAAAAGGTAATATATATCCCCTTAACATGTTTATTGAACATCTTAAATGCATTCCATCTGCCACAGAAGTGCAATACCATGGACTCATATCAAAAACTAAGATTTTTTGCTTAGCCGGACAACTTGTCGTATTTAAGGTACCTCAGTTTAAATGGTCTTTATCTGCGTTCACTTACAATTAGCCCGAGCTACTGTAAATCCGACAAATAATCCGATTAATCATGAAACCCAATTCTATCCCGGTTAATTGCCATTGTTAGCAATATCACTTGGTAACACATTATGCTTTACGTATAAAACTCCATAGCAACACGTCCACAGATAAGTTGGATGGTATAGTGTGTGCGACCGATTTAATAAGCCACAAATGAGAAGTAGTGCTTAAACAGTATAAAACTACAACTTTCCCTTCTGTTGATAAAAGGCGCAGCCATCTCAGATTCTGAACTTGGGATCCTCTGTGCTGCTCCAAGATATGGGAGTGCCCATGTTGTCACTTCCGGCTTCAAAACTCGAAATCCGACTCGGAATACGAGTTCCCAGGGCAAATGGAGCGCACCAAAACTGCCTGAAATGGGTTGACAGAGACATTTCAGGGATTTTGAGTCATTCTGCGCTGCAGATGGGTTAATTGCGTTAAAAATTTTAATCAGATTAATCACGATGATGGATTAATCCGCGTTAACCCGTTAATTTTGACTGCCCTAATGTAAATATAAACTTAAATATAGATTCATATTCCCTGTCATCGTGGGAACTTATACACTTACGGCTCATTTGCTCAAGTGGTTAAAAGATGGACAGATACATAATGCACAATGTATTGTTAGCAGTAGTAGTATTAGTACTACCATTACTACTACTAGTAGTAGTAGTAGTAACAGTAGTAGTATTAGTAGTGTTGTTGTTGCCCCCCATTGTACCTACACTAATGGCCAAAATTGTGAAAACATTTCCAATTTTTAGAGATTGTGGAACTTTATTCAACTGTTGCTCCAGTTATGTATTTAACCATCCGACTTATATTTGTAACATTCTTTAATTGTTTATTAGCATTACTGCCAATATTCATATAGTTCCAAAAATGCTAGGTGTTTCCACACTTCTATACTTTTCAGTGACGTAAAAGTTACAGAAGATGAGAACTCTCTTAGGAACTTTTGCTATAGCGCCATGATCCCTGATTGAATGTCATGCTCATTACTTTCCAACCGGTAGGACTGAGCAGCACCAGCAGATAAATGACTCGCTGGCCCTGACAGATGTCATGCTTTTTTAGAGGGGAGGGAGGCACAGGGGCAGACTGAGATTGCTTTAGCATACAATCAAGGCTTTTTTTGGTTCATTTTCAAGTGAAGACAGGAATAAAAGCTGCCACTTGACATCTTCATCAAGAGCTGAGGGCAGGAGCTATCACGGAGAGACGTGTGGCTCAGCAGCAATGCATATGATGGGGACCATCTCATTCATAAGCAGAGCCAGGATTCCTGTGGACAGTTACCTTACTGGACAGTTACCCTATTGGACAGTTATCCTACTGATCTGTTACCCTACTGGACAGTTACTGTACCCTACTGGACAGTTATCCTAATGGACCATTATCTTACTGGACAGTTATCTTACTGGACAGTTACCCTACTGGACAGTTTTGCTAATGGACCATTATCCTACTGGATAGTTATCTTACTGGACAACTATTCTACTGGACAGTTATTTTACTGGACAGTTACCCTACTGGACAGTTATATTACTGGATAGATACCCTACTGGACAGTTTTGCTAATGGACCATTATCCTACTGGATAGTTATCTTACTGGACAACTATTCTACTGGACAGTTATTTTACTGGACAGTTACCCTACTGGACAGCTATATTACTGGATAGATACCCTACTGGACAGTTATCCTAATGGACCATTATCCTACTGGACAGTTATCTTACTGGACAGTTACTCTATTGGGCAGTTATACTACTGATCTGTTACCCTACTGGACAGTTACCCTACTGGACAGTTATCCTAATGGACCATTATCCTACTGGACAGTTATCTTACTGGACAGTTATTTTACTGGACAGTTATCTTACTGGACAGTTACCCTACTGGACAGTTTTGCTAATGGACCATTATCCTACTGGACAGTTATCTTACTGGATTTGGATTTTGGAGATTTGGTGGCGTAAACATTTAGTTTTATGCAAAAGTATGTAAACTTGTTTAACTTGTTTTTTCACTATGAATCGACCATGAATTTTTACAGCTAATTGGTACACTTTTCATGGTTCTTCAGCCAAACTGTAATCTTCAGTTTCAGAATTATTGAACACCAGGAGAGGTGACCATGAACTTCAAAGTAAAACTAGAGTTCACAGTTTTCCTATGAAATGTTTATGGTAGAACTGTAACTTTTATAGTATAACTATGAATAATAAAGGTTTACTGTAAACTTCACGGTTTTACTGTGAACTTTCACAGTGTATTTTCTCCAGGGAGGAAGTAGAAGAGAAGCGATGGGGGCCCCCCTTCTGGGGGGAAGGCAGCACCTGAAGCCGCCTGCCTGGGTGTTAGCAGGTCAGTGTCCTCCTTGTGATTTAGTGGACCCTCCTTGTGAGGTTCACCTGAATAGCCGTCCTGTTGATGGATCCTACCTCAAAGCCACATATGGAACCAGCAGTAAGGCCTGAGGTGGTCAGCACATGTTAATTTCCTGGAGCGATGTCGTACCACACCCTACCACACATCATCATGTTCCCCCCGGTAACCATTATGTAACCACGGCGTCCAGCCATTGTGGTTTTCACAACGCTTGTCCATCATGTTTCAAATCCTCCTCTGTTCATCGTGGCCCCTCCCCAGAACTGGATTGGTGGCCGGCTGGATTTCTTAACTCGTGATTATGTACTCGAATGTGACAATGTTCCCTAGAGATGGAAGACTGACCTAAAGTGCTTCGGCCTGGATAGTAAACAGCGAAGGTCTCTAACTTCCCAGGCGAACAGCCACTCCAGTTGATTGCCGGTGTGGGACGGAGCTACTTTACAGATGCTGAGCTTTCGTGTCAGACGGATCCCCTGAATCCTTCATACTTTGTTTGCAAATAACACAGCCGAATGAGTAAACATGGATTTAAAGTCACTTTCCCTGATGAGGGATACTTAAATATTGATCCCTGTGCAATTTTCCTTTGACATCCAGTCGTCGCACATCCACAATCAATGAATGGATGGTGAGGGGATAATGTATCGTTCTTATAGCTGCAGCCAGAGCTGGAGTCAAAGCATGAGGTCTTATTAGTGATTATTTTTTCTGTATGGGCGTATAGTGTGCTTTCCAGTGTGGGAAAGACTTCGACTGAAGCTCCTCTCATTGCTATTCTGTCCACACAGGCGTAAAGGTCAGGAATTTACACATCTGAAAGAAATATACAAGGCGTGAAAACCCTCAGCCCAGGAGCTGAAAATCCAGGCTGACGTGCAAACAAAGAGACTCCATTCTGTGATTTTTCCCGCTATCAGACTGTGCGACTACATGGCATTGATTGTTATCAAACAGGCAGGATTTTCTATAGGTAATGTGGCGCGTAGCTGATGTAGCCGTCCTGGCAAACAGATATTTATACACAGTCTGGTGTGAGACAGCTGGCTTGCTCAGTGCGGTGGATGATCTGTCAGAGACCATGCTTAACTCCTGTCTCTCATCTCTTACAGCTTCATCAGATGTGCTTGGATGTCCACAGCATATGTGCCCCAGTGGGAAATGGAACAGAGTCCCAGGCCACCCGCAGTCTTAAAAACCACTGACATGCTCCTAAAATGCCGCACGGCAGCAGGAGAGGCACCGGGCAGGTCTTTGCAGGTCTTTGCAGGTCTTTGTAGGGAAATGGTAAGAATTTAGTGCTGGTGTTTGGGAGCTTTTCTCCGTGTTAAAGTCTAGTGTAACTCTTTTTATTTGGAGCTTGTTATGATTCGCTGAGAGCCAAGACCGGAAAAGGGTTGACTGCCCATGGGCAAATGAAGAGCAAATTTTTTATTCAGTCCCAATTCTATCGTGACAGAGTGTTAAGCATTATTAAACATCAGCTACAGGTCATGGACTACTAATACTGCTATGTTAAAAATATTATCCCAAAATGGGCCTGCTGTGGCCAGGATTGATGGGGAAATCAGCTCCTGTGATGAGATGTATTCAGTTATTTGTCACTTTAATATCAATGTTGACATTTAATGTTTCAGGATGTATGACCTGCTCCAGGAAGACTGGAGAATAGAACCATGTGACCCGGGAGAAGGGGAGAAAGGAATTCTGGGATAGGTGACATTTGTGCAAGGGCTTCTCAGCCGTCTGTGTGCAGACGAACCTATCTGCTATAATCACTAAATAAAGCTACTTCTAATATGTCATGTTTCATGTTCAAAGCAGGGCTATTATTGCTGACCAAGGGTGAGTTTCCCGAAGCCTGCTTAACGCCGCGACGTTTCTAAGTTCTACGTGAAAAGATAGATAAGAAGGTTTTGGGAAACTCAACCCAAAACTAAAACTGGAAGAAAACATTATGGTAAAGTGAAATAAGATTTGGAAAAAAAAAAACAATTACACTAAACAAAAACAATAAAGACTGCTTCTGAAACTAATTGAAATAAAATAGAAATTACTTTCTGTTACAATTTAAAGATATTTATTTATGTTTAATTACCATTAATTATACCTGGAACCTGTTTTGCCCCTTTTGAGGACATTAGTAAGCAATGTCACTTGTATATTCATGTAGGATTCCATGAAGATTAGACACATTCAACTTTCAGTCTGTCCCTTGAAATAAAAATACTAAAACCTATCCAAAAACTAAAAAATACAAAAACTAAATAGAACATATCTTTAAAATAAAACCTAATAAAAACTAATAAACCAAACTGACAGCTAATTAGAACTAAATTGGATTTGAAATGAAAACTGAAAAAATATACAAATGAAAACTAAATCAAAAAATCAAAACAATATTAAGAGTGGTTGAAAGCGACACCGCTGTGAGGTATTCCCGGCACTGTGGGGGAAAGGCAGCGGCCTTTGATGTAATGACAATGGGCAGAGCCATTAGCCAGGGCAGCGCTCGCTGCCCGAGGGACACCATAATGTCCGTCCCCATGGCGATCGGCTAACGACGTCTTTATAGCATTAGCTTAATTGTGAGACGTGAAGCTTGCTGACAGCAAAGTCAAATATACAGCAGAATGAAGCCACTGGTTGCAGGGATCATATTCTTAGTTCTATGAAAGGTAAAAGAACTCCACCCATCTGTGAACCTCTAGCTCGCCCTGGTCTGGGTCTCGGCGCCATGAGCGGTGGGGTCCGGAGCCTCTCACAGGCCGTAGAGGGTATAAGGTTGGGCGCAGGACTCCGGCTCCATCAGCGCTCAGCACATCTGAATCACCAACAAGACAGTTATTTAACAGCAGAGTCCCAGACCTCAGGCCACGCTGGTTAATCTTGACAGCTATTTCAGCGAATGTAAATTACCTGGAAATGGTGCAGAAAGGTAGCAATTCATATTCTCACCTTCTGCTGCATATGAATCCAGATGGAAGCTCCTGGTTCTGTATCAGTACAGAAGATCAGCATTTAATATGTTTGCGCCCATAACCACAGTCGTTTAAAAATGTTGTCAAATCAAACCCGTTCAAATGTTTCTTTTTAGAGATTATTATCTCACAGTGGATATTCTCTGACTGCAGCACCAAGTCAATAAAAACTAAATGGGGTAAAAATACGATAATGGAGAATTTACAATACAGATTTAAAAAAATAGCTTTTGCTGTGGCAAATGATTTACCAAAGATGCTAATGGAAGTAAAAAAATTACTCAGAAAGCTTGGGTCAGGAAGAAATAAATATTTCTCAAAATCTGGGGCTTTGAACCACTCCAAGGAAGGAGAGCTTTAGGAGGAAAGCTTTTAGCTCAAAACGGTTGTAATCATTTTCCATTATCTCCATGGTCAGTTTCATGTCTAGACTAAAAATAATCCTATATGACCTTCATTGCTTAGGTGCTTCTACACTCCCATAAACATTCACATCATTAGCCTGTCCTGACTTAGCTCTCTAAGGTACAAACATTTGCAGCCCTCTTGTAATGTAATTCCCGGCAACAGTATTCCTATTTTCTCTCTCTCTCTGGTTGATAGAGAGCTCTATAGTGTTCACAATGCTCAATCCTGCAAACCGCTACCATCGCAAATCGCCTAAATGCCCCTTCCTTTCCCTCCTCTTAAAGGCTGAAAGGTTCAGTACATTACACCTTTTTTTCCTACAGATTGTATGTGAATTATCCTCCTTTTACATCGCCTGCATTGTTGAGTTTTTCTAGCGTGCCGGTTGTATGACGTCTACACCGCCAGAGCCGAAGATTATCTTTTGTCATTGTACTTTTGACTTATAAAAATTTTCCAAGAAAAGGTCTTTGAAAAGGCACTGAGTGCCATCGAAGCAAATATTGATTTGACCTATCGCAAAATTGATCCATCTGTACTGCTTATTGAGCTGTAAATCTGAGCAGCCTGATTTGCATCTGAAGATACGCGTCTGAGGAGTAACCTGGACCAGGGTCTGGTATCACAGGGGACAGACAATCATATCATCTACTATCATCTTACTGGTAATTTGTCTTAAAATGGCTTTTTAAAATATGGTGATGATGTCAGAAGTTAATTATTTTGCTTGTTACATATATTATGTGAGCATGTTACCGGGAAACTGCACTGCGATTTGTTCATTTCAGATGCTAATGTATCCAATTTCCTGATGCTATCGTCTGCATTCGAGTGGATAACAGGCTCTTATGGAAAGTGTTGATGACAATCTCTTTTATATGCGCGCTTCACTGTGAGGATGAGAACGCTTCGAGCCCGCAGCATTCTGAGAGCACCTGGAGTGGTTCGCAAAAGTAGTTTGGACGGTTTGCTCTTTTAACTTATCATCTGTTACCAATAACTCAACAGTGGACTCTACTTCTCTTGTAATTGTCAGGACCTTAAAGGGACCCAGCTTCTTGTAGAGTTTCTGATGGGGTGTCACGTGACTGGCAGGATGCCCTGCATCGGCAGCGCTCTCGGACTGACCGTCTGCAGAAGGTGCTCTGGCGGGCCAGCTGGACCGTGGACAAGGACATGAGAGAGAATCAAAAAGTCACACTGGTAATAGCAACGTGCTTTGATCTGGGAGTACAGTGAAGACACTCCAGAACATTTTCTCATGACACTGAAATGTGAAAGACTAGAGTTTGCCAAACATACAGAGTGGAATGTAATTTGCGGCGTTCGGATCTGAAAGTGCAACAAGAAGAGTAAGTCAGACAGATTTAAGAGTCAGAAAGGCGTATGGTTGCCATAATTAGAAAGGCACTCGGATGCGGAATAAGAGAATGGGCGCTGCAGGCGCCCCAGGGACTCGAACACCTGGGTGACTCCACGTCTCTGGATCCCCTAATCAGTTTCGTACAGGAACTAATCCCCTAGCAAATCCTCTCCAGCTCCTGTGGAACCTTTCACAATGCCACCCAGACAGGTCTTCTGGATTGGCCCTGATGAATACAGAGCAGAATAATGTCTCTTAAAAATTATCCCTGATGTATGAGGTAAATAAGGAAAAGATGCAGAATTCAAATCGTACTTTGTAATAATATCTGTCAGATTTTGGGACACTTGCCGATTGCATTTCAACTGGGGGGACAGACTGGGGCCAGTTGTCTTGTTAGAACACAAGCTTGATTTTTTTTTTCTGTCGTTAACTTTGGTTTTCACCCACTGAAGCGACTCATCTGCCCGGGGCCCCCACAGAAATGTGCTTACGTTAGTTTTTGCCTGTTCCCAGCGCACAAAATTTTAGCCCACATATATAAATATAAATAATTATAATAAAAAATAATAGTAATAATAATTATACATTAATTTCAGACACAAGTAGTATGTGTATTTATAGGGGGCACGGGGGTGGGGGGTATGTATGTTGGCACTGGCCTCCCCTGCCCCACCCCTGCGCTTACCTTTATAATTATAAGAACAAAGTAGACAATGGAAAAATGTGGCAGAATACAGGTTGTTATTTTATGGTAATTTCTGTTTGATTTCTGATAATGTTTGGGGTGGGGGGACGTATATTTCTGGATGCTCTGGAGTCCCTGTGGGAGATGTACCTTTGAATTAGCATTTCTGATATTTGCCAGAACAAGAAACATCACAGTATATACAGTGTATGCATCACAGTATGTACAGTGTATGCATCACAGTATATACAGTGTATGCATTACAGTATATACATCACATATACATACTAATGAGGATGATAATATCTGTTCACTACGCCCCCTCTCTACGCCCCTCTGTCGCTGTTCCATTTTACTGCGTTAACTCCAAGATGTACTGAAGTAGTAACTACGCTGATTGTCTTGTTGCAGTTCTTATCAGACTCCGGCAAGACGAGCATCAGGTACCACATCGTATACGACTGACTGAGCGTAGCAGCAAACTCTGACTCAGCTCTGAGCTTCACCTTTGATGTTTAACCAGCTGTTTATGGGCAATAGTGGTGTCTCAAGCCTTTTGTTTATACACCCTTGTGTGGGAAAGCTGACCAGACTCCATGGAAGTCTTATGCTGTGTGTAAACTCCCAAGTATGCACGTAATGTACACAGATCTGTGGTGACAAAAGGAAACACGTTCCAATCCTGCTTTACCTGCAGCTTGTATGACTGACCTGGTTTGACCCTGAAATACAACATCACTAATCCCCCTAAAAGCTGTAATATGATGAACATTGCATTTGTGTGTGTATTGTGTGTGTGTGTGTGTGTATATATATATATATATATACATATATATATATATATATATATATATACATATATATATATATATATATATATATTTATATATATATATATATATATATATATTTATATATATATATATATATACAAAAGACACATCACAAAAATTGAATTTACATTTAATTATCAGATGCTTTTATTCAAAATGACATGCAAATGAGACAGCAGGGACAGCCAAAATACGAATGCAGCCTATTCAGTTGTTGGTCAGGTACGCCAGCTAACCAAGTTTACCAGCATAAATTACTAGACAAACTGAAACTGAAAGAAGCCCTAAAATTGCTGTTACACAAAGTAAACTGAGAGGCTGGAACAGGTTTGTGATGCAAGGGGCATGTTTGTGCAGTATACTGTGCTACGATTCACCCGGAATATCCCAGCTAACCAGGGACGTTCCCAGAATCTTAGCCAATGTTACATGAAGGTCCTCTGAGAAGGTGGCAGAGAACAGTCGTATTGTAACGTTAGTGAAACCTTATTTTCATCTTTTACATTTTAACAAACGTCCTGTCAATGTCAACACAGTAACATTATTTCCTGAACATCTGTTAAACGCATTTTATGTTGAAAAATATTATTTTACAAAAAAACAGTACATGAGCATACTGAGAATGCATCATCCAGCCTCACACCCAAGACTTTTGAGATGTAAAGCAGCAGCATGACCTGCGACCCCACCAAGACCGGCAGGGGCGGGGGGGGACCTACGTCTGTGCTGGAAGTGGAGGGCTACATGCTAATGTACATGCTACTTGCTAATGTACATGCTAATGTAGTTCGTTTATGCTGACCTGTAGATATGGCCTTAAAGGCGACTGTGCTAATCTGTTACTGTGGGGGGCTGTGCTTTGGGGGGTCCTCTAGTTTTTTCATGGACCCTGAATGTCATTATATCTACATTTATACTACGGGACCGTTGAATGCTTGAATCTGATTGGCTGACGAACGTTCTGAGGTGTGCAATTATTTTCAGGGAAACGCACGGCGAACGTAGTTCCAGGCAGCTCTCTTGACCGTATTACAGTTCCATATCACTTCGCATAGTTAACTTTAATAACGGAAATTAGCATACAGTACCTATACAGCACACAGGACTAACAAAAACAACAACATGACAGACGATTTTCCGAAAGTAAATTTTAATATTTACGGTGAATATGAAACTTTCAACAACTGGGCTGCAGCAGTATTAGACAGTCCAGATGAAAAACAACATAAACGGAAGCGGACATCAAAGGCAGCCAGCAACAACAAAAGACATAAAACGATCAGCGAAGAACAGCTAGACATACTCGAGGGAGAAAAACACGAAGAAAACACCAAAAAAACAACAGCTAATGACGTTTTGGAACTAGCAAAAGAGTCGTTGGATGAGATGCGGAAGAAATAATCCTACTCACAATAGCGATTTAAGTAGAAAAACCGGACGAATCCCTTGAAATATATCATCTGATCGATGTCTTGAGGTGTGGCAACCGTAGTATAAGCGGAATAATTGACTCCGGACCGTTGAATTATTAGAAAAATAATGCACACCCGAGGTGTAACGGCCACTCCGCTTCGCGTCGTGGCCGCATCACCACCTCGGGTGTGCATTATTTTTCTAATAATTCCTTACACAATGTATGCAGAAGTGCAGGAACTGGGGGGGGAAGGAAGATGTGTACGCCACAAAATTGAATGTACCCACCCTTATTACATAGATCTTTACATTTTAATTATTAAGATTTGCCCCCCTCCCATCAAATTCTGTCCTACACTTCCTATATGTAAAAAACAAATTCCCACAGTTCCCTCCACTTTTAAATAATTAACCAAACAAAATAAGTGGCAATATTGTAATTAACTGGTTTTGCATTCAAATGTTAATAATTTAGCTGACATTCCCAAAATGATTTGCATTCCCCTTTCTGCCATTAATAAATATGTGCGTGGTGAAAGTTCATAATTTAATGAAGGTTTATAAAATTGTTTACATATTTTAGCTATTATTTGAGCTTCATACACACTTTGAAAGCTGCATAAATGCAGAGAAATGGAGGAAGCAGACTGACCCAGTGGATGGATCATCACCGTAACGTCAGGAAAGCGGACGGATCATCACCGTAACGTCAGGAAAGCGGAGACACCTTTTAGGGGGAAGCATGAGGAAGGAAGAACTTCTAGAAGGCTAAGAATTATGGGATGCGGAGAGTGTGGAGGTGGTGTGATGTCGCGCCATCCGCTGATGACTAGGCCACAACTATGACGACAAATCTGAGCTACGACTAGAGATTCTAGTCCTGATACACTGTGTGTGTGTGTGTGTGTGTGTATATTTTTTTTTTATATATATATATATATATATTTTTTTTTTTGGGGGAATAGGGTGGGGCGCACAGGATTCACTGTCTGCCAGTGGCGGAGAGCCCGTGCCCTTACCGCTCCCCCACTTTTAATGCACCACAGTTTTTTGTTGCACACACTCCCACATGTAGACATCTTATACACACACACACACAATGATGGGGGGGGGGGGGGGGAGATGGGGGCCTCTTTGATCCCCTCTCTGGGCCCGTGCAGTGTGGGGGGGTGGGGCGAGGTAGTCCCAGCAGGGGGGCGACCCCTCAGGCGGTGGTGGTGGGCTGGGTGGGGACCTGGGGGGCTCGGGCCTCTCTGATGCATGGCGGGCTTTCCTCCAGGGGGGTGTGTGAGTGTCTGGCTTCCAAGCCTCCTTGGTTCTGGACCAGGCTCGTGCCGGGGCTGGGGGTTGTGGGGTGAGGGCTTCCTGTCCGGCATCCTCTGGTGGGGCCCCTCACGCAGGGGGCTGTTGTCCCGGTGCTCCCTCGCATGCTCCTCAGCAGGTTGGGCATGTGGCCGGGGCCCTTCATTCTGGGGACCCTCAGTAGTGACGTTGGTCATGGGGTCAGGGGGGTGTCATTACTGCCCCCCCATCAACCACACACACACACACACACACACACACACACACACACACACACACACACACACACACACACACACACACACACACACACACACACACACACACACACACACACACACGCTTATTTTAATGATAAATTCATATTATGTTGTGGTTGATGTTGCTGTTGTTATTGTTACTGTTGTAGTTATCAATGTTGTTATTGTTGATGTTGTCACTTGTTTTATTTTTATATTATCATTATTACTTACGTTTTGTTTTTCTTTGTTTTGTCTTTTTTTGTGTGGTCCTGTCAGGGATCCGGGCGGCTCGAGCACAGGAACGAGGCATGGTGCAGGCACAGAAAGGGCGGACGACCCACTTGCGGCTCCAGGAAAACAAAACAGGGTTTATTAAACAAAACAGAAAAACACTACTAAACCAAAAAGGACCACGAGGAGTCAAAAACTAAAGGGGATTAAACAATACTAAATAACAAAAACCAAATACACGTAGAACACTGAAAATATCTAAACCACCTAACATCCATGAAACAGAACACAATCAACGAAACACTCATAGACACACAATGAACCACTGGGGAACTGAACAGAAGCAGGAACTAAAATACTAAGGGGTAACGAGACTAACACAGGACAGGTGAGGCTAATTAACAAAGACCAGGGAAACAGGGCACAGGTGAAACTAATAAACTCAAAGGAACTAAAAAACAGGGAAACTAAGAACTAACCAAGGACACAGGGAAACAGAAACCAACACTAGGGAATTAAACAGGTAAAGACACAAGCAGGGGCACAAGTAAGAAAACCAAAACCCACTACAAAATCAAACACAAGAACTAAAGAAACGGGGAAGGGACAAGGTAGGACCACAGCAGGGGCTGACCCTGACAGGTCCTTTTTCTTTATTTCCCCCCCCCCCCCCTGTTCTCTGTCTCCCCTAACCTCTGCTTGTTGTCTGCTTTATATAAAAGGAAAGAGGAAAAAAAAAAACTTGCAATGGAAATTAAAAATAAAGCAGTCCTCCGTGGGGGGTGGGGGGTTGAGGCAATATAAAGAAATAAGGAGGAAAAAGCTGCTGGGGGTTCACAAGAAATCAATGAGTTTCTCAGAACTGGTCAATGGAAAAAGCAGACATATACAGTATGCGTTACACACACAGCAGGTGCAATGTGGGGCCTCGTCATTGTTGGGTGAGACGCGGGAGACTCCATGCCATAGGAGTGATGACAAAGCATGGCCGATCCAAGCCATGGTGTCTCCCAGCCGGCTGGGGAGTGTCAGCAGATCTGCATTATGAGCTAGCGGAGGCTCGTCGAGGCCTAGGCTGAGCTGCCTTTAGTGCCTGACCCTCACTGGGGAGAGCAACCAGAAGATAAAAGTGAAGGATCATCCAATGCTCTGCTGGAAAAGGCAGCTCTGCAAGAGCAGGAGGTCTGGAGGAGACAGCAGAAAGACTGAACACAACCGGAATTTGGTAGATTTCATGGAAACGTTACCTCTTTTACCTTATATAGTAAGAAACAAACAATTTATAACTTTCATTTTATCATGTATTTATGCAGGTCACACTTCAAGTAAAGGATTATTAATTACCAAGGGCATGAGGAGACACCTTAGAGAAAGTAAATGCATGTATTCGACAGAGTATAAAAGCAGGATAAGCGTTTGACAGACTGTGAAGGAAAGATTATACAACATTCTTTATTCCATCAACAAAGGATTATTTCATCAGTTCAGTTATTAAGGTAATAACCACACTTTTATGTGTTGACATACCTCTCAGGCTTCAAGGTGAAGAATAAAGATTTCAGTTATTTAAAGGCGGTCATTAAAGTAATTTAAGTTATTATAAGTATTAAAATGTGAATACTGTAATCCTTTGGTCACTGAGGTGCTTTGACTATGGGGGGGGGTGATGGGAATTTAAATGACTGGGGTTTTAAAGGCTAATTTCAGTTTCTTTTGATTCAGGGTTGCTGTCAATTGGTATTTTCCTCTCTGTGCCTGCAGCGATCTGAAGGACAAACTTGACACTATTCTGCAAGATACCAATTTCTTTGTTTCCTTTTCAGTTTATTTATTTTTTATGTTATTCTTGTTTAAATGGGTTCTCCATGTGACCCTGCACTGGGCACCTGGCTGTAAGATGGATAGATGTATGTATGGATGGATGCAGAGTCAGGGATGGGCTCCCTCAAACCAGTGCCAACCCAACCTCGGTCAACACTGATGCCCTCCATGAAAATCTTGAGCCTAACAATCAGATTTGTTTCTGTGGATGGATGGATAGTTTGACTTCCTTTTGTGTCTGTACGGTTTGTATTGCCTTGACTACCTTCTTACACACACTAATCTGTAAAAGGACCTTTCCCCAATAAAACCTCTCCTGTCCAGGATCCCATGGTTCAGCTTGCCATAGTAACTGGAGTGACACTAGGCAGAGTTATTATTACACACTGGCTAGAGTGAATCACTCCAACATTCTGATGAACACTGATCAGTAGGACATGGAAATGGGCTTTTAATAACTTTAATAATATACGTTGCTGATCAGTGGTTCCCAGCTGATGACCTATTGGCACCTGAGGAGTTGCGACAGGCAGAAATGTCAAAGCAGGTCAACACTGACCTGCATAATCAATAGCTAACCTGACTTGATTTGAAAGTACTTGCAAATCGACATACACTTATAGAAGTTTCATCTCAAACAGAAATATTAATACCAAAATAGAAAGGTACTGAAAATACTGAGAAGGGAATTTATTTCTAGAAAATCCATAATCACACTATCTATTCAAACTGGCAAGCGCCCATTATAACACTGCATTTAGCCCAGTGGTTTTGACATTACATTTGTCAGATGGGGCTGATAATCCCTGGAAAGCCTGCTTCTCCTTTACAGGCCTCCGGGGGCTAAAGGTGCACAAAGGCTAATACATCAGGAGTAATATGACTGAGAAATCCTGCTATTGGCAGGGTTAGGGGTCCCGCACCTGGGGGGAGCAGGCAGTGCTGAAGGCAGCCGGAGCAGAGCTGCGCAGACACTCAGGTGCTAAAGAGCATTTAAAACAATAAGGCCAGGCTCCTCTGAGGAGACACCAGCCACGAAAAGCAGCAGTATAGCCCCCCCATTCACACCATCCATCAAATGGGAATAGCAGCAATAAGACAGTGTCAATCTTCATGGTTCGTTTGGCAATCTGACCCAAAAGTTCTGTATGGTTTATATGGTTTATACATACATCATACATATATTATATATAATATGTGTGTATGTGTGTTTGTATATATCTTCACAAAATATCTTGGGATGCTTAATTCTATAAACACATTGCTATTGTATTTGTTCCATAACAAAAGTCCACTCACTAGTAATGTTTCACATCTTCCACACAGACATTATTAATTGTCATGATGCATGTGAGCGGGTTGCACAGTGCACAGTGCTGCAGACATTAGCGCTGATGCCTCACGCCTCTGGGACCAGGGTTTGAGTCTCTGCCAGGGCTCCATGTGTGTGGAGTTTGCATGTTCTCCCCGTGTCATTGTGGGGTTTCCTTCAAATGCTCTGGTTTCCCCCCACAGTTCAGAAACATGCTGTAGTTAATAGGAGTTACCAAATTGCCTATAGGTGCGTGAGTGAGTGGCGTATGAGTGAATGAACTTTTTGCTGTTGTTTTCCTGAGAAGCACGATCAGACTGACGGATGTCAGTGTGAGGCATCAGACCTTCAGCTGCTCTCTGTGGAGGCCGATTGACTGCCTACTGATGGACTACACCACACTGCGGACATCACACCTATTATGGGATGCCTCCCACGGCATTTTCAGTGATAGCATATAGTATAGGGATATTCAGGATTGTTTACCAATTTTTCTACTTCATGGGGCATGAATTCCATCCATCCATCCATAACCAACTATGCAGTACAGGACTACAGGAAGTCTGGAACCTACTGAAGGTTGGGAGAACACCCAGTCTGTCACAAAGCCAGTCTGTCACAAAGCCAGTCCGTCACAAAGCCAATCTGCCACATGGTAATTGTTTTTCATTTTAATTAGACCTGAAGTGTATTGTGATCAATATACATTCACAAAACCCTGAGATGAATGAACAATATTTTAATTAAATCAAAATGTAATAAACATGCAGTTTCAATAAAAGTAACTGAACAAAGGGTGCCCCCCCCCCCAAACCAATTCTTTGAATGGAAAGTTGGTTTCATTTAAACAATCCGTTTGATCGAATGAGTTCTTCAACTTGAACTGAACTTTCCATCACTAGTGTTAATGGAAAGCTGGGTAATGTTAAGTCTCAAAGTAGGCTAGTCCTTTACCGACGGGCCAGGCTGTAACTTTGTCCATCCTGAAAACTGTCGCTATAAATGAAAATTACAGGCAAGTTGCTATCATTTAAACAATAATTTATCTTGTATTTATACATGTAAATTCAGGGGCATATGCAGATCTGGGGGGTGGCAAGGGACAGTGAAGGCCCCCTAGACTGAAACCTGGGCACTGCATTGGCCACCCCAGTCATATTTGCATTTTTGCGGTTAAATCAAACTTTGATTAAAATGATTTTATTTTTTAACTGTTCCCCGATGTCCCTGATAAACTGATAAAGAATGAGCTCATAGTGCTATTGAGCTAAACATCAGAAAAGTAGTAATGCAGAAGTTTGGGAATGTTGTGCTTAGTGTAAGTTTGTTACCTTAACTGCAAGAAATTAGATCTACCAAATGTGTACTTGATAATTCCACCACTGTCTGGATTATAAACAGTGCAGCGTTACGGCATTTAAGCTCCTTGAATGTTCCCTTATTTTCAAGACGCCTTATATTCATATTTAGATTTATGTGCCGCCCCAAAATGACCTCTGGTCCCCCTGGCCACCCCACTGAAAATTCCCTGTTCATGGGGCCCCTACCTTCCCGCATGGTATGCCCACCCCTGGGGGCACGTTTGTGAGAAATTTAACAAAAATCAAGGAGGAGGAAACTAGGAAGAACTGAACACCAAAAAAAACATCTGTTTTCTGCTGTATGTAAATATTTTGAATTCATAGAAACGATATTTAGCCAAAGCAAATTTTTATTAATACTGCAATATTTATCGCAATAATATCAAATATCACAGTGTTCATTTCACCAATATTGTGCAGCCCTCTTAAAGTGAATATGGACATGAATAAGTACAAGACGGACTGGGAGCAGAATAGTTATTGATCTCTGTGCCATCTGTGTCTTAATGATTAAAACACACCACTAAAGAGATGCCCAGGTAAAGCCGCCTCTCTGATGTGTCAGACCACTCTAAACGCAGAAGAGTCCTACACAATCAACAGGGGCAGGTAGGTCTTTGATGCTGTGGCCATCGCCTGGCGGGGATACCCAGCCCATATAAGGTGTGCTGGGATAAAGCTCTGTATCGATCACATGTCACATGCTTCCAAATCAGCAAATCAGTGGCGAGGAAGCGTCTGTCTCTGACTTCGCCAGAAGCCAAGGGAAATGGCACGTGTGAGAGAAACGCATCTAGAGGCAGGTAGGCTGGTGCCTGCTTCAGACAGAACAGACAGCGACGGGTGCAGTTAACGGAATCCATTTGTGTCAGTGTAGTATCGAGTATCCGCGTATCGAGGACCTCCAGATTATTCTGTCACAGGGTCGATAGGGGGGGGGTCAGGGCATTATTGATAACAGTTTAGGCCTTATATTATTACAGTTCATTAAATAGGAAGCCATGACTCCGGACACCTCAGTTTGCTTATTTAGATTTAGTAAAGCTATTTATAATGGTAGCTGCTTCTAAGTAAGGTTGGTAAGCAAGAAGATTATGAAAAAAACATTCAGGCTGCAAGGTCATATATATGATGGGCTCCTGTACCCAGGCGAAACCCCGGAAATTTTTGATGATGTAATTGTCTCGTTTTTTTTTTTTACTTAAACATCTTTTCGCTTTTTAATTTTTAGAAAATGTTTTCATTTGTCGTGTTCTCAACAAACAACAACAATAATAATAATAATAATAATAATAATAATTTCTTAACAGCAACCAAAAGGGATGAAGGTTTACTTGCATTTCTCTTGGCTGGTCTATTAGGGCACATGGTTACTTTTACCAAATCGCACCTTTCAAGGCAGCGGGCAGAGCAGGAGTGAGCAGGTGTCAGGCTGAAGTGCTTTGTCAACAGGTGGGCGCTGCGTTCCCAGGCACACAGACTATGCGGCTGTGTACACATCTAACGTCAGGGCGAAAAAGAAAGTAAGTGGCTGTTTCCAAGTCCTACATCTACGGAAAGCATCTCCCGCCTGTTTCATGCGGTCCGTGCGCCACGCAAGGCGTCTGATAAGCGTGTAATGGGCGTGCGGAGGGATGGCCGTCCGCGCCGTGCGGGGCAGGCAGCGGTTATCTGTACGGTGTAACGCGGCGGTCATCGCATTCGGACCGAAGAACAATATTATTACAGTATGAAAGGCGCTCTCTCTCTCTCTCTCCCTGTGTGTGTGTGTATATATATAGGCCTATATATATATATATATATATATATATATATATATAATCATTCATGAAAAACAAAGTTCTGTATACGACAATAATGTTCATTCTTCTTATAAAAGGTGATACTTATACAAAATATTAATATTAACATTTTATTCTTCACGATTATATTTAACATTGACTAGATTATTACTGCAAATTTTTAAGTTTTCTTTTTTTACTACCTATACCGTCATTGCCTAAACAAATTGGCGACATAAATTGTAGGTCAGTGTGCTGACAGTAAGAATGCAAAGCGGTTTTAATAAAATACTCGGATTAAATATGTAAGACAAGTTCGTGAGACGACTAGAAGTCAGACGGTGCCTCTGAAGACATTCTTTGAATAACTTGCATAAAAACAGCGAGGGGAAAATTAATGTTTTTCATAACATGAGATAAGGGTGGCGGGCAGCGCAACTGAGCTTCTCCATATCCTGCCACGCTTGACGCTTGGAAGCTATTAAAGACCACAGAAAGAAATAAAGAAACGCCGCACAGGAGATGGAAAAGGGCAGTGGGCTGGATGCGGAGCGTCCCTTGTGCCTGAAAGCTGGTGTTTCCTGCCCCTTTTGTAAAACGACGAGCAAAAGCCATTAAGCAACCTCAGGTTTCAGATCTGATGGCCACCATACGTTCACAGAGTAATGCTGCAGCGCTCATTTTAACGTGCATTAAGATCGGTGACTGCATCAGCTTTTTCCCGCGCTGAATGGAAATCACCGCTGCATGAAAAGTGGGGAATGTGTTGTTAACCTCCTTTACTGTTTAGCACGGTGTTATGAGCCTGCTGGGCTTCTGTGGGAAAGGATTTCTCCTCTGATGGTTTGGTAACAGCTTTCATAAACTTGGGCTCCCTCGGAGAATTTCTCCACTAAAGGAGAGGCGGCAGGGCGCAGCCAGTGGCTGTAGCAGGTGATGGGAATTTCGGTTTCAATAATGAACCTTCACTGCAGTGCGAGCGCCCAACCTCATAAGCCATATGTACATATATCTCATTTGTGACACTGGATCATATTTTATCTAGTGTGATATTTTAATGTTCCCAGTCTGTATATAAATGAAAACATTTTAATGCGTTATTGATTGCCTCATTTGAAGGTAATGTTGTATAGTGTTTATCATAAAGATATGTAAAAATCAGGGTTTATCTGTGCTTGACTTACGGTCCAGCAATTCCCTTTTGTTCTAGGTAACGTGGGAAGCGATGCACCAATCAATAGATTTTTATGAGTTTTTGTTACAAATGTTTAAAAAATGCATACACAGAAATAGCTATTATTTTATGCACAAGTTCGGCTAATATGAACCGGCTTTATATTATTTGACAGATGATAAAATCGTGGGTAACTGATTCTTCTGTTTGAAAAAATATTTAATTTTGGTCCTGCTATGCTTAAATGGATCAATTACGCCAAAGCGTAGGAAATAATAATTAAGATCGATTGATGTAGATATGTCGGCATTGCTTACATCTCCCCCCCTCCCTTTCCGTGCCACAGCACAGGTCCGGGAGATCAGTTTGGTGCCTTCACTGCCATTCAGTGTCCAGCGCGGCGGGACGTGCGCCAGTTTGCCTTTTACCAGGAAAGCCAGCCGTCGCCCCGGAATTGTTTGCTATCCGCAAGGCTGATGCGCGCTTCTCTGTCCTGGGTGGAAAAGCTCCTCTCCCATTAGGACATTTTTAAAGTTAGAAATAAAAATAATAAAAGAACAGGCGGAGACTGAGCCGTGACTCGAATTGGCTACAGGGCGGTATGAATTTAGGATTAACTTTACAGGTATTACTCTCTTTGTATTTTACTTGAACCGATTCGAGGACTGTAGACGCACCGTTTGGGCTTCTTTGTCGTACTTTTGACGATGCATGCCTGCACATTGATCAGGGAAACCTACTGCATGTAAGGGAAGTCGAGGCATCTCATTTCGAAATATTCGCTCCGTTTCTCTGAGCATTGATTGTCCAGTCTAAAGTATTTACTTATAGCCTATTAAAAGTATAGCCGCGCTTCAAATTTCTATAATAGTCTGTCGTCGCTGTATATGTTTTCGCATAAGTTTAGGGACACATGTAAAAGTGACAGGTGAATCTAGGTGGACGTTGTTATGAACAGGTGAAAGTAAATATGCTTTTTTGGCAACAGCATAAATTACATAAATTACACGGAATGGGCATTACTGTCGCGGTATGCACAAGCGGAAGTCAGTTATAGTCTGATTATGTTAATTCTTCTGGAGCTCTTTATCTTCCTGGTATTTACATTCATATTTTATGTCTTGTGTCATACTGCCGTTTAGGACTCAGAGCACATCCTAGTATTGCTGTCAACTCTGGGCTAGCAGCAGATCGCATTGAGTAGCCTAGCTGTTATGAAATGTGCGAGGTACGTAACCTTCGCTCTTTTGGTGGGATGGACCGCCGTGAAATATACATACGGTCAGATCATTTTTTAAATTGAAAGATATTGTATCTTTTTACAATATTGTAATTTGTATTCGTAAGTATTATTTTAATATTCGTAAGGATCTGCAATATAGGATGTTTAAAAAGTGATTTATGTTCAGGGATCCGTAGTTGCGTCGCACGTGGACGATACGGGCATCACACTTATTTATTTGTGATTTTTCACTTTCAGAAAATAAACTGTAGACCATTTTTCTCCCTATAGGCAAACACACAACTATTATTCTAAGTTGATGACTAAATACTTCATAGTCAACCTGACTCATTTTGTATGCTAATTCTATTGTCACTCTGTA
This sequence comes from Paramormyrops kingsleyae, assembly GCF_048594095.1. Lineage (NCBI taxonomy): Eukaryota > Metazoa > Chordata > Actinopteri > Osteoglossiformes > Mormyridae > Paramormyrops > Paramormyrops kingsleyae. The sequence continues at coordinate 17,688,281 of NC_132820.1, read as the reverse complement.
TCATTTTGGCAAAAATTTTGGCAAAAAAATGTTTTGTATGCTTTTCCAGAACTGACATCTAGCGGGAAGTGTGAGAATCAGCCAAAGAACTTATCCTGGAGCGGTAAGTAGGCTATATTATTCCGTTGTTGTACAGAAAGAACACCGTTGTGAGGTACCTAGCTTATACTTATATGACTGATAGATACATGCAGACTGAGGCTGCGTGCTGCGGTGCTTCATGTACCCAGCCACCGATTCCTTCATGTGCTTCTGAGGCTGCCCGCTTGTCCATGTTATGCTCCTTTCATGGGTCTTGATTTTACCTGTTAGCATGTTTAGGGCGTTCTTGGGTAATGAAGTGGCCTGCAGTGACGGCTTGTATTGAACAGTAATAATATATTTTAGTAAATCTGTGATGATAAAGTTTGCTTATTCTGTTTCGATGATCCAAAGCAGTCATACCAGTGACTCAGTTGCCTGATTTTTGTTTCGGATATGCTGCACTAATACGGTATTGTCGGGTTCAGACGAGCATTGCGTCGCAGAGCATAACTGTCAACGCGTCTTCAACCGTGACCGGTTCGGAGGATACTGTGCTAATTATCTCTTCATGGTTACATCTGCAGGAAAACCCGTTTGCTGCAATTTCAACCCATCCCAGCGTGTTTGTAGTGCAAGTTTTTTTTCCCAAATTATTTTTTTTACAAATCATTGAATATGAGACAAATTGAATTGCTTGGGGTGAGCCGCAAGTTAGATAATCAGAGATAAAACTGGGGAAAAATATTCTCCACGGGGGAAAAATCACAGGAAAAAAAACTAGCTGACTCCTAGAAAATATTAATCAGGAACGCTTATATTTAACTGATTAAGGCTTCATGGGTAATATTGTAAAAATTACATGTTTGCGCTACAGTCATGGGGGCGAATTTACAGCTGGTAGTCAGCAGCTTACGTGTGTTTTTGGACTCGAGGCTATAAGGGCAGTGGGCAACTGAAGATTCCACCGCCCCCCGAATGAAGCCAATTTATTTTCCCATCAGGGGCTCAATCGGAGACCGGCACGTTCCAGATCCGACTCTCGATGTAGGCGAGGGCTCAGCCTGCACCGGGGGGGGGGGGGGGGGGGGCGTCTTAACCAACCTGGGTGCTGTAAAATCCGCTCGGCTTCCTTACCGATCAGCAGCGAGCTGCAGGGGCGGCGTGCCATCAAGCTGGTTACCGGTATGGGTGAGTGATTACAGCTGGCCACCATGTGCCACCATTCACTCGGCTAGAGTCTGGACAGATGGAACGGGACAGGAGCGGTGCTGCGGTTCCGAACAGGAAGGATTAACATCCAGCCGAAACTGTCAGTGTCGTACTTAGGAAAGGTGGTCTCTTTCATTCCGGGGTGGGGGATGCGACTCGTGTTTTTGTTTTGAGAGGGCATTTGGGGGACTGTACCACAGGAAATCTAAGCAGTGAAATGGAAATGTGCCACTAATGAGCACTGTAGGTAACAGTATGGTAGCTGAGGTCCAGTCATGCACAGCCTCCCTGTCAAAAACCTGTCATGTCATCATCGCGGCCTCTCTGGTTAATGATCCATTTATAAAGTATAACTCTAATGCCCACCTGGTCCAACTAATGATTTATTGGAAACTTCTTGTCTTAGTAATGGGCACTGGCCAGTCATCACCATGGTTGGTAATATAACAAGTGTTAGGGACACCTGAGAGTGTGTCAGGGAGAACCTGGGGTGGCCGTCACTCTCTGTCACATCCCGGCCACCTAAAGTGTGCAGCGGTTTCCCGACAGAGTGGTATGGCTGCTGGGGCACTTCTCATTGGATAGAGCCAGTGCTGCTTTGGGTATTGGGCTGGAGCTCATGAGTGTCCCACTCAGCTAGTCATGTGCTTAGAGAGCAGCGTACGCTTGGAGAGTGTAAACACCGGGTGCTTTGCATATCCTCATATGTTCCAGTTCGGCTTCTCCTCCATCCACCGCCATCAGAGCTGCGTGGAGATTCCTGTAGCTGAACTTTCTCAGGGGGTGGTGTTTGAGCTTGTCACACTTTAGCAGAGGATCTGTGCTTCTGTTTCATATTCCTGTAGCTGTGACCCCTGGTTATTTGGAAGAAAGAGGAAAGGAATATGTAAGTATGGTTTAAAAGGCTTGCTGAGTCTTCAATGGATGTACAAGTATCTTCTACTGTTTACATTCAGGCTGTCGTCCAAGTGTGTGAGAGAGAGTTCCGGGGCTGTGGAGAGGGTGTCCCTGTACCTCTGCAGGATCCAGCACCTGTTGGCATGGGGTGTTTATGACATATGTTTATGGTGTGGTTTTAAAAATCAAATCAATCAAATCAAACATGTGTGACATTGTATAAATAATTCTCCATCCAAGGTCAAATAAATTAAATCTCTCATTATTTCCCCTTCTATAAAATGACTGTCTACTCCTTAGACAAATAAAGGGTCATATGTCCTCTTTCAGGCCAGTTAATCATATTATTTTATTTATTTGCTAATACTGTACCTTCTGTGGCCTGCTTACTTTCTTGACGTAACTGAAGCTCCTCTCATTGTATTTGCACACCTGTGGTTTGAAAGTATTCTTTAACTTCTTCATATGTTTAATCTACTACCCTTTAAAGTACACACTTCCCTTTTCACTGGAGGAACACTAAATATTCGACAAGTGTAGCAAGAACAGGAACACTTCGAATCGTTTTTTGAGAGTGGATGTTGACACAATAAGTTGGATGAGCTTCACTGGCAGATTAAATACCAGAGAGAAGTGGGAAACTTTTGTGTTTTCACCTTCACGGAAACTTGGCTGAACTCAGACGTTCCCTACTTGGCTGCCTAGCCCCCAAAAATTGTATTACAGTGTAAGATGCCGTCCACTGGCAGGCACAGGAGCGTGGCATGTGTTTTCTCAACAGCAACATCGGATGTAGAGACACGACGGTACTGGAAAACATCATGCAGCTCGTGGCTTGAGGCTGACTCTCCTGCCTGCAGCAGGATCTCAGCTCTGTTCTTCTTGCCGCTGTTTTACGTCTTGCCGCAGGCAGATGCCCAGGCAGCCATTAGTGAGCTGTACAGTGTGATATTCAGACGGGAGAGTTGAATCCCAAGACTGCCTCCATCACCATGAGGGACTTTAACCACTGAAATGTGTGGAAAGTTCTGCCGTTTCACCGGTAACACGCTGGACCACTGATACACCGCTGGCCAAACTTCAGCAGGTCAGCTCGCACTTCTGTCTCGAGGCTGAGAGCCTCAGCCCATGCGGAGAGATCCGTACAGCTCTCGTCCTGTGGGGTGGGGAGTGCAAGTAATTCTCTGCCTGCCTGGAATGCTTAGCCTGGAACACGTTCGCCGACTCATCCATGAACATTAACCAGCATGCAGAGATAGTCGCACAATATATCAAACACCGTGTTGATATTCATGCGCCTACACAAAGCGCATTTCTAAACCAAAATCCCTAGTTCAACAATCACATAAAGAAGGCCTGATGTTTTCCGCTCCACATGGGCGATCCAGGAGAGCCAGGACCTCGAGGGGGATATCAGACACGCAGAAAGGGATTACAAAGACCAGTTGGAATCGCAGTGTGGGGGTGCCGACGCAAGGTGTCTCTGGAAAGGCCTGCAGGCCGCCAACAACTACAAAGAACGGAGGTGTCTTACATCACGTTAGCTGATGTGCTGAATAAATTTTATGCATGGTTTGTGGCTGGAATATGGAGCCGACGCACAAAGCTCCCAGTGAAGCAGGGAATCTGTGCCGCAGCTGTCAGAGCAGGATGCGGGCAGGACTTGCAGCAAGGTCGCAGCGTGCGAGGCCTGCCAGCCCCGGTGGCACCGCGTCCCTTCCTGTGCTCCGAAGACATGTGGGCCACAGCGGGACCCCATTTTCACTGACACAATGAACATTTTTTTTTGGTCCCTGTCCTGTGTTCCATCGTGCCTCAAGAGGACTACAGTTGTGCTCCTGTGCTGTCATGTCTGAATGGCCACCAGGGGGCGGCGTGTGACTTTATGGGTTAAGACTCTGTGCCCGTGATCAGAAGGTTGCTGGTTCAAATCCCATGGCTAGCAGTGTGATGCCACCACTGGGGCCTCCAGCAAGTCCCTTAACCCCTAGTTGCTCCATTGGTGCTGGATGCTAGCTGGCCCTGCACTCTGACCCTGAAATTTGCTCTCATTTGTATTTGTGTCTCAGGAAGTTTTCATTGACTTCAGCTCAGTCTTCAACACCATCAGGCCAGGAAAGCTGGTGAGCAAACTCAGTCGACTGGGCATCTACAGCTCCACCTGCGATTGGATCCTGGATTTCCTGACAGACAGAGACCAGGTGATAAGTATCGGCAATAAAACCTTGTTCCCTCTGGTTCTCAACATGAGGTAGCCCTCAGGGCTGCTACCTAAGCCCAAGGCTGTACTCTCCACCTGTGACCTTGTGACCAGGATCAGGAGGAACCACATCACCTAGTCATAGAGGAGTGAGGCATTGGGGCTGGTGGAGTGGTGCTACTAGAATACCTTAAACCCGAACATCAATAAAACAAGGCAGGGATGCAGCCGGAGGCACAGAGCGCTCATCAGTGATGGATGTCCTGTGGAAAGTGTCGGCAGCATCAGCTGCACATGGTAGGCAGGATGAACACTGGATCAGAAGCCTGTCAGGATGAACACTGGATCAGAAGCCTGTCAGGATGAACACTGGATCAGAAGCCTGTCAGGATGAACACTGGATCAGAAGCCTGTCAGGATGAACACTGGATCAGAAACCTGGCAGGATGAACACTGGATCAGAAGCCTGTCAGGATGAACACTGGATCAGAAGCCTGGCAGGATGAACACTGGATCAGAAGCCTGGCAGGATGAACACTGGATCAGAAGCCTGGCAGGATGAACACTGGATCAGAAACCTGGCAGGATGAACACTGGATCAGAAACCTGACAGGATGAACACTGGATCAGAAACCTGACAGGATGAACACTGGATCAGAAACCTGACAGGATGAACACTGGATCAGAAGCCTATCAGCGCCTCCACTTTCTGGGACAGGGAGTTGGGGAAGCACAAGGCTGCATTGAGTGTTATTGCATTATTACCCATACCTGCACTGTGTGTGACTCGTAATGTCTGAGCGTTATTGCATTATTACCCGCACCTGCACTGTGTGTGACTCGTAATGCCTGAGCGTTATTGCATTATTACCCGCACCTGCACTGTGTGTGACTCGTAATGCCTGAGCGTTATTGCATTATTACCCGCACCTGCACTGTGTGTGACTCGTAATGTCTGAGCGTTATTGCATTCTTACCCGCACCTGCACTGTGTGTGACTCGTAATGTCTGAGCGTTATTGCATTATTACCCATACCTGCGCTGTGTGTGACTCGTAATGTCTGAGCGTTATTGCATTATTACCCGCACCTGCGCTGTGTGTGACTCGTAATGTCTGAGCGTTATTGCATTCTTACCCGCACCTGCGCTGTGTGTGACTCGTAATGTCTGAGCGTTATTGCATTCTTACCCGCACCTGCACTGTGTGTGACTCGTAATGCCTGAGCGTTATTGCATTATTACCCGCACCTGCACTGTGTGTGACTCGTAATGTCTGAGCGTTATTGCATTATTACCCGCACCTGCACTGTGTGTGACTCGTAATGTCTGAGCGTTATTGCATTCTTACCCGCACCTGCACTGTGTGTGACTCGTAATGCCTGAGCGTTATTGCATTCTTACCCACACCTGCACTGTGTGTGACTCGTAATGTCTGAGCGTTATTGCATTCTTACCCACACCTGCACTGTGTGTGACTCGTAATGCCTGAGCGTTATTGCATTATTACCCGCACCTGCACTGTGTGTGACTCGTAATGCCTGAGCGTTATTGCATTATTACCCGCACCTGCACTGTGTGTGACTCGTAATGCCTGAGCGTTATTGCATTATTACCCGCACCTGCACTGTGTGTGACTCGTAATGCCTGAGCGTTATTGCATTATTACCCGCACCTGCGCTGTGTGTGACTCGTAATGTCTGAGCGTTATTGCATTATTACCCGCACCTGCGCTGTGTGTGACTCGTAATGTCTGAGCGTTATTGCATTCTTACCCGCACCTGCGCTGTGTGTGACTCGTAATGCCTGAGCGTTATTGCATTATTACCCGCACCTGCGCTGTGTGTGACTCGTAATGCCTGAGCGTTATTGCATTATTACCCGCACCTGCGCTGTGTGTGACTCGTAATGCCTGAGCGTTATTGCATTATTACCCGCACCTGCGCTGTGTGTGACTCGTAATGCCTGAGCGTTATTGCATTATTACCCGCACCTGCGCTGTGTGTGACTCGTAATGCCTGAGCGTTATTGCATTATTACCCGCACCTGCGCTGTGTGTGACTCGTAATGCCTGAGCGTTATTGCATTATTACCCGCACCTGCGCTGTGTGTGACTCGTAATGTCTGAGCGTTATTGCATTATTACCCGCACCTGCGCTGTGTGTGACTCGTAATGTCTGAGCGTTATTGCATTATTACCCGCACCTGCGCTGTGTGTGACTCGTAATGTCTGAGCGTTATTGCATTATTACCCGCACCTGCGCTGTGTGTGACTCGTAATGTCTGAGCGTTATTGCATTATTACCCGCACCTGCGCTGTGTGTGACTCGTAATGTCTGAGCGTTATTGCATTATTACCCGCACCTGCACTGTGTGTGACTCGTAATGTCTGAGCGTTATTGCATTATTACCCGCACCTGCACTGTGTGTGACTCGTAATGTCTGAGCGTTATTGCATTATTACCCGCACCTGCGCTGTGTGTGACTCGTAATGTCTGAGCGTTATTGCATTCTTACCCGCACCTGCGCTGTGTGTGACTCGTAATGCCTGAGCGTTATTGCATTATTACTCGCACCTGCACTGTGTGTGACTCGTAATGTCTGAGCGTTATTTCTCTTCAGCTTGCACGTCCATTGTGAGTTTTTTTTTTTTCTTTTTTAATTTATTTGCAGACTGCACTGGGTGTGGTTGAACAGGTAAGCATGTGTCATGCGTGGCCGCTAATGCACTTTACATCTTGGATGTTTGAGAATAAAGCATATGACAGAGCAGGTTGTTAAATCTGAGTACAGTAGTACTGAAGATGCCTCTTCTGCACGTTTTTTTTTTATTCATTGTGCAATTCTTTTAAATGTGTTTTAGTCTGATAAAAGGTGGTTTCATGGATTAATTCAGGGCTGGTTTCTTTACCTTAGTGTGTCTTAACCAGCTTTCATTAACAACAAGCTTATAAAAACCAGAAAAGATTGTCGCTGTGAAGCCTGAGAGACTTTAGGAACCTGTCTTAGGTGGCGGCAGTGTGTATTCAGTTAGCATTTTAAAGTGTCTTTTTAAGGCGTATAATGTGGAACTGTATTAGGAAAAATTGATCTGATACATTGTACAGGGGTCAACACCGTGGTGGATTCCCACAGACACTGTGATGATAATGGAATTTTTACCACAGACATGGTATTTAGAAGCATAGCCTTTATTATCGATACAGACAAGCCTTTCCACAGACACATTTCTCTGTGTATGGACAGGTGCATGATCCCTGTGTATAAACAAAATCCTTTTGCATTTTAGTGGTGACAGGTCTCATTGTATTGGTGTGATGGTCAGATTTCAGCTCCTGATATTGCTCTGATGTGCAAACTCTGTGCTGAGGATACACTGTACTAAGGATACTCACTACACTGTACTAAGGATACTCTCTGCACACTGAGCCTGGTGATGGATTATAAGCAGAGCTGGATCCACATGTATATCAGTGCCATAGTATGGTCGCAGTGTGCTATCCATAATTTAATGGCATCAGAATATCACTGATGCTGGTTGGGTGAACCTGCCACTAGAGGCAGGTTGGTGTATAAATACATTAACTTAGTGGTCTTAGGAAAAAGATACTAAACCCAATCTTGTTTGTCGGTAATCATTTAGAATGCAGAAAGGGTTCGTACTTATGGATCACAAAGTGTTGGCCTCAGAGCTTAGCAACAGTACTCCATACTGTGTAATGAAGGTGTTCAATTCAGCTTGGATTCTGACAATCAGCTGTGTTTTTGCTTCCTTTTAAAGAATAGATGCTTTGTAATTTACTCAGTTTTAACTCTTATAAGTAAACTTCCCCGAGGGCCCCTTTACTGACACCAGACAATGATTTTTATGACTTTTAATCTTTATACGCTCCTCTGCTGTAAATACATGACTCTTGTTCCTCTTATCTGTCTACTTGTGTTTTTTCCAGTGAGTCATAGATGTCATCTATCTTTGCTGTACATCAATACCACTTCATCCTCCTGTTATCACTCATACAACCTCAGAAAAGGACATAACACAAGATAACCATTGGGCTTGTGGGAGTTTTACTTGCACAAAAATGTTCTGAGGGCAGAAGGAAAAATGATTGGTTATCTACAGTATCTGCACCAATCAGATTGAAGAGGAGGTGGGTCCAAGCAATTCGAGGAAGCAGAACCAACCAATCAGATGTCTTCTTCCCTCAGAACATTTTTGTTTAAATAAAATTCCCATGAGCTAACCCTTGGACAGGAAGCTAGTCCATCACAGGGCAGTGGCCCACACACACTCACACACATCTCAGTCTCACACTTTGGATCCACTGCTCATCCCCAGCAGTCTGGACTGAATCCTAGTGCACGTATGGTTTGGATAATGAGTGCATTTCTGTATCAGAGTCAGCAGTTCATAACAAGTCTGTTACGGAAATATGAAACATTTCACACAAGAATGATTTTTTAGAAAATGATTTAAAGATTGAATCCCAAATACTTGTGTTTATTTATTCAAAAATATTTGAGTTTTGGTATTCATAGGTTGATGTACAACTCACCATAAATGAGAAGCTGATTCAACCAGTGTGTGAGAGAAATGCCAAGCAAATGAAGATTAACTGTGGTCCTGAGCATCAATCGCTATGGGAGGATGGAAAGTTAAACCACATTTTGCAATACAATTTTGTACAGCGGTGGAAAAAAATCCACTCTATATTTTTCAACAAATATGTATTTTTAAATCCTGGTTTAATCCTGGTTCTGCTGGCAGAAGGCTACAATGTGAGGCAGGTTGCTTCTTGGCTCAAGTTTCTAAGACAGCAGTACACAAGAACAAGGTGAAGCAGGAGACACTGGCAATGACCAGAAACCAGCCAGGTAGAGGGAGGAAGCGATTTTCTAATGACAGAGATGACTCTCAACTTATCCAGCAGTGCCTCATAAATTGGAGGGTGACCTAAAGTAACCTTAAAACGGAATGGGAAACATTAAGTGGTGTGAAGTGCACTGCTAAGACAATTCATAATAGGCTCCTAGAAGCAGGACTGAAGACCCATAAAGCAAGGAAGAAGACCTTTATCAATAAGAATCAGGGAAGAGCCAGACTGGAGTTTGGCAAGTGCCTTTGCTAGACACATTTTTCATATTGGTTAGTCGGTAGTTTTGCATCCTACTTTGTTCTGCACCTTTGTCTCTTAGGTGCTGACTAGTTTACCTCTAGCAAGTGATACCTACTTGGGAACCCAAGGCCCGTGTTTATCTTTGTACTGTGACCGTGTAGGTTGACAGATCTTTTTAGAACCACTGGCCATAACTACACTCTCAGAGCTGTAAATCACAGGATTTCACCAGACTGTGAAGATTTAGATCTGACTATTGCATGTGCAAGTCAAATGGATTTAGGCTCTGACAGCTACACAATAGCTGTGGTTTTTACAAATAAAATGCGTGTTTTGCTGCTTTGTCTTCCCTGATAAAACAGATCTCCCCCTATCTGACCAGGATAAGCAGGTAGAAGGGGAACAAATGATTAAGGTGTCAGACTTACCTGCTATACACAGAGGAGAGGCATTACCACGGCAACCCTGTAATTTAGTTATAAGCAACAAAAGTTCCAGAAGTTAAACACCACAATCAAACGGCAGAAGAAGCACGACATTCAGGTTGTCATGTATCATGACTTTTTATTAAATATCAGTGATAGGCAAGAACTCTGAGTTTCAGTAAGATTTTCTTTTTTGAGAAAATGTCATCACCCATATTAAATTTCAGTATATACTGGTATTGAATAGCATGTTTATATGGCTGGCCTTTATTTCCCTGCCAAATTTGTTTTTGCCCAGTTCAGAAGCCAAACCCCTCATTTTATGAGCACTCCCCATATTCAATTCAATTTATTTTTATATAGCGCCTTTCACAACAGAGCTGCCAAAGGCACTGGACAAGGGCTTAAGGCAACCCATTGTTACATCATTTACACAGAATGGTACACGACCCAGAATGCTTTACTGCCAACTGGGGTGATAAGGAAGCCTGCGTTCTGTGATCTGCGAGGAGGATGCGGCTTGTAAACATGGTTCATTTCTGTTAGGGAGACAGGTGCCTTTAGACTTCTGCTGCACTTACTGTAGGAGAACTTTGAAGTCAGTCCTGAACCTAACAGTAAGCCAATGCAAGGATCTCAGAACAGGGGATATGTGGTCAAACTGCCTGCTCCTGGTGACAGTTCGAGCTGCTTGGTGTTTAGCGTGCAGTGTGCAGTGTGCTTATTCTGACGTGCATATTGCTTATGTGATTAATTTTTTTTTGGCTATGACCTGTCAGACAAATATTTAAAAGGGCAGCTCACTTAATGCCCTTGTGCCGTTGTTGTCATGTGCTGAGGAACGTGGGTAATTGGGTTTTGCACTGTTAGAGATGCTCGGACACCTGTGTGGGACTTTGCTGCACCGTCTGGTCGTGTGAATGAGGCCCAGGGGACTGTGACAGTGGCAGGTAATGTTTCAGCGCCAGATCAAGGCGGCCGCTCCTCCATTACTCGCTTTTAATTAATGCTGTAATTGCGGCACCACTTTCAATCCTCTGCCTTTGTATGTTACAGAATTCAAAGAGCCAAACGGGATCTATCAATTAAAACGAGGATAAATAATAAGCATCGACTGGGCTGCAAGCTTTTATTTAAGGCTCAAAGAACAAGGTGTCGGAGGTTATGTGTGTTTTTATGAAACCATTCCTGTCTGTGAGATATGTTTAGCTGGACTTTTGTAGCACATTTATTTACTAGCAGGATTAAGATAAACAAGCCATATTCCTGGTTTCTATAGAAAGAAACAGTGTTGATGTTGCTTACATATCTGTGGTGTTTCGCGTGATTGAATGACAAATGCTTGCAATAAGGCAGAATGAAGCATGAGAGCTGATCAGTCATATGACCTTATAATTAAGCAGACGAATTCTATGTGTTTAGCTGCGGCCAGGTCAGAGGCGTAATGAGCGTCCTGATTTGACTGTGATAGACCGAGGTAAACTGATTAGGAGACTCTTAGCAGACAATGTGAAATCATCTGTTAGAGGTGTTTTTAGCAGCGGGTTAGGATTCTATGACCAGAAGGTGGTTGGTTCAAATCCCATGGCTGGCAGAGTGATTTCAACATGGGGCTCCTGAACAAGGATCGTGAACTCAGTGGCTCCGGCTTACTCTGTTTTCTCAAACATGCATTACTTTGGATAATAGTGTCCGCTTCATAAATAAGAATGTAGCATAAAGGAGGCTCCAGGGAAGCGTCCTTAAACCCCAGTAAGAGTGGCAGTCAAACCTATAGCAGATAAAGTGTGTCTGTGTGAACTTAAACACGCTGTAATTAAATGAAGTGTGCCTGTTTCTTAAGTATTGTAATTAACTATTGCGGCTGCTTGGAAAATGCAGAGAAAGCGTCGGATGTGGGAGGAGAAGCGGGCATTTTAATTGCACGGGGAGGAGAGCGTTAGCTGCACACATTGACGGAGAGGTGCAGACACGCAGGTGAGGAAGGTCACTCAACGTCCCGGTGACATTTTTAGAAATTGGCTAATTTGTTGCTAATGTCGTGTTATATAATGCAGATGACATAGTGTCATTTGCTGGGTAGGTGAGCCTCTTGTGTGTTGGGGGATGTCAGGCATGTCACATGTCTCCTTACACACCTCTGGCGGATTGTGAGGACCATCGCGTCGGGGCGGGTGGATGTCCTTACCGGTATGTCACCAGGTCTGCTCTTAGCGGCCGACCTGTATGGTGACGCTCATGAACGGGTCGTTGACTTAACAGATCGGTGCTAATGGATCCGCGCTCTTTGGCCTTCCTCTCCCGCCCCCAACCATGTCCATTCCCTACAATGTTAACTTAAGGTGAATTTCAATGCACGACCTGTTCGTTTAATGGTGGGAATTGGCATGCAGATGTGGGGTGCTGTGGGGCGAGAGTAAAATGCCAACGAGCCTTGAATATTGATCCTGCTAGCAGCATGTTTCATGGACGTTGGACACCATCTCTCACCACTCCCCTATACCACCCCCCACCCGCACCCCCCCCTAGCACCTGGGCAGAGATTTAATCCAGAGCTGGCCATGGTGATTGCTGGCGTTTGATAGGGCTTGGATTTCACGGCTGACGGAGGCCGGTGCGCAGGAGCGGTGCTTGGTGACTGCGCATGAAAGTCATGCATCAGGAGCTCCAAATGAGAACCATCGTCTAAACAAACCTTCCCCCCCCCCTCCCCACGTGGGCTCTCTGAGCAGCGCCAGGAGGCTGAGCGCTAACTGGAACATGTGTTTCCCACAATTGACGTCTTGTATCTCGTTGTATCTAAGCGTGGGGTTTGCACATCTCAGGGTGGGGGGGGGGGGGGGGCACCTGGCGGCACACCCATACATCCATGCCACCTGTGTCTCTTATGCGGGCAGAAGCTGATTCCTTTCTCAAGGATCAGAGCCCGTTTTATCTGTGTCTGTCAAGTACTGTCTTCCTTTTCTCTCCAAAGCATCGTTAAACTCGCTTCCCCTACCGCCTGCAAAGATCCCCCTGCCGCTCCCGCCTGTCATCCCCATGTCCCTGAGGTGCTGTCTTACGGATCAGAGCCCCGCTGCGCGTTTGCCGAGGATGTGGGCATTCCTCGCTGTCCAGTGCTTTTCCAGGTGGAGAGACACACATGCTGCCCATCGTTATTCTGCAGCCAGGCTCTCTGCGCCCGCTGCGTGTTCGCCTGTCGAGAGGCAGCTCGTTTCGTCTGTCGAGAGGCAGCTCATTTCGTCTGTCGAGAGGCAGCTCGTTTCGTCTGTCGAGAGGCACCTCGTTTCGTCTGGATTTCATAGGTTACTTATTTTTCACACGCAGATTTACTGAAATGGATCCAGTGTGATCAGATTATGCGTTATGATGTTCAGCATTTAGTCGTTTCCTCCCTGCATTTAACTGTGTACTATGGCTCAAAGTGCCCCAGTCTGCCTGCAAAGCAGCAGTTTGTAAACTCAGAGCCTCCCATCTGAGCATCTTTGTGGTCTTACCTGCTGAGTCACTGCATTCTTTCGAGAAACTTCAGTAAAGCTTGTAAACAAACATTATCTCTTGATTCTCACATTCACTGAAGTTCTTCTCCAATGAGTCAGTGGCTAATCTGAGTGGATAAAAAAAAAACAGAAAAACAACATGCTAATCCTTTAAACTCCAGCAGCATGCTATATACTGTTCAGTTTTGAACTACAGCAAAACAGAAATCATCATAAATATAGATTCAAACTAATGTGTGACTCCGTTTTGCTTCCGTTCGTCTGTATGAACAGGGTGATCAGAGGCTGTGGTGCATTGAGAAGCTCGACCCCCCAGGGTGATTTTCGCCACCGTGTCACATTGCTGAGTGAGAGAGGGCGGGAAGGCTTCCATGGCTTGAGGTTGAGGGGACTTTTGATGGCTTTTCCGCTGGGTGGTTCTGTTCTAGGCCGGGCAGCACCTACCTCTTCCACACGTTAAATGTCTCTCAGTTATATCTGGGAGATTATGAAAGCAATTTTTCCTGAAGTTTGACCACCATGCTTGTAGATCGCACGGAAACCTTGGGATAGAATGCTTTTCTAAAACAAAATCACTCAACAGCTATAAGTATTCATCTTGGCTGGTGTACTGTCAGCGTCCTGCCATCTCATGAAGGTTTATCCAACACTGGGTTAGGGGGAACATGATTCGTCTCCCAGATGTCAGTCACACTCGCAGCTATGAGCGCTAAGGGCAGGCATCAATGCATCCAGGGCTGGACTGGAATTAAAAATCAGCCCTGGACTTTGGGGTCCCTCAAAGTCACACTGGGAGGGGCGGAGGTCCCATGGGAAAGTGGCTATCATGCCAGATGACCAGTCCAGCCCTAAGTGCGTCTAACTGTGCGAGTTGGACTTTTGAAAGAAACTAGAGGTCCCAAAATCAACCTATGTAAACATGGGGAGACCCTGCAAACGGCCCACAGGGCCAGGGGCAGCAATCGAACCCATAACCATGGAGGTGCCAGGTTACCTACTGAGTCTCCAGACAGCCCTCTGTTACAGTCACTTTTCCGTGTCCCTTAAGTCTGTGACGGCTGCTTTCCTGAGTTCCTAAGTGTGTGTGGACTCTGCTGGAATTCACCTGTGCTGTTCCAAAGCATTTATCCCGCTTATTATAATTGTGCACTGTTATAAGCAAAAATGCATTTTTGAATACCCATGGATATATGATGAAAAGTGCAATTTTAAGGAAGTTCAGGTAAAAAAAAAATAACATTGCTTGGGGTTTAAGAGAAAAGCATCATGATAATATGTCTGCATTCACCAAGAATATCATCACTCATATATTTATGTCATTTTATCTGCTGGTTTGGTCTGTGATTTTTTTATTTTTTTTTTGTGTACCAAAGAAATCACAGAAATCCCATCTGCCTGTTGCAGGCACACTATCTAAGTTGCTGGAGACTTTCTGGAGATGTGACAGCTTGATTTATTTATACTTAATGCAGCAGGAAGGTAGTTTTCGATCAGGTTTCATATTTTGTCCACGTCTTCCTACGAATGTGTTTTCCCGGGGAGGGCAGACAGCCGAGCCCGCCACAGGAAAAGCCGCATGACCGGTGGCCAGACGCCTCTGCTGATTAGCATGGCCTCCGGTGCCTCAGCCATCCCAATGAGATCCTATTTGCAGGAAGAGGCCCCGCCCACTGGACAGAAAGAGGCGAGGCCTGAGGCTGGTCTCTCCGCCTCCTCATTGTGCATGCTGTGTGTCTCCACTGCTGGCCGCACAGCGCCTGCAATGTGGAGGCTGAGGGGCTCAGAAGCTACGAGATGGTGGTGGGGGGTGGGGGGCCGGGTAGAACTGTCCTCAAGGGTGGAGGCCCGCTGCTGAAACTTTTAATAGGGAATGTAGCGGTTCCTACGGATGATAGAAGGTGAGAGAGAGAGAGAGAGAGAGAGAGAGAGAGAGAGATTTATCCCAGGCAAGGTGGAGGGAGTCCTCGACATTTTGCCTGGCTTTCTTTCCTCCAGGCTGGTTCCCAGTAAACACGGTTCACCACTGTTACACTCATTCCACTCTCATCATGTCTATCAGGCTCCTGGAATCTTGCTCTCATGAAAAGGAAATTAACTGCTTCAGGGTACATATCAGGACCATCAGTATATTCCCTTTAAGATTAATTGAACTGTGGTAGTCCATTACTCAGTTTGATATCACAGATACGATATCATGATATCAAATATGAGGAAGGCTAAAAACAGACTCACTTTTCTTTGGGATAAGCTGCTGTATTATTGATTTTGATAAGCAGATTGAGGAGAATGACTTTCCTTCATGCACTAGGTAAATTTACAAAAAACATCAATTCACCAGTGAAAATGGACCTTTTAAAATATGAATTGAAAACCAATGCTCACCTGGTTAAGACTGATGACCAGCATTTCTTAAATCTAGCGGTTACTAGATGATGACCGGATGGGCTTCCTAATGATTTTTCGTCACTTTGTTCCACAAAACATGAGAATGTGTATGTTTCTGACATTTTCCACTATCTTGTCCATTTAAATTTAGTTTTTTATGTGAAAAAATGAGCAACAGTTTCATGGTAATCGGAAAAAGTTGAAATTCATACTTATGTTTTAGATTTACTGTGACTATTAACGTAATAATTGCATTCATGACGCTGGAGCATCAGGATCATAACAGTTTCAATCATTTTAATTATTATGTAATTTCAGGCTCCACTGAGTTTCATTAGGGGACGTGCTGCTGCCCTGAGGCTGCTGATCAGCCTGGTAGCTGCTCCTTTCCTGCCAGGTTATGCCCGCCCCCCTTTAGCTATTGGCTGTGCCTGGTCACATGCCTTCCATCAGGGTGTCCATGTACGGATGCTCCCCGAGTTACGATGGTTTGTGTTACGATATTTTGGCTTTTCGATGTTTTTCATTTTCAGTACATTATTTAATAAATTGCATGAGATATTCAGCATTTTATTATGTAACAGACTTTGTGTTAATGATTTTGCCCAACTGTAGGTGAATGTATGTGTTCTAAGCATGTTTAAGGTAGGCTGGGTTAGGCTATGATGTATGTTAGGTTAGGTGTGCTGTATTACAATGCAATGTCGCCTTACGATAATTTTGTCTTACGACTGCTTTATCAGAACGTAGGCTCATCGTAACCTGAGGAGAGGTTGTGCTCCCATAATACAGGAGATCCAGTATCTGCAGGCACATCTGGGACTATGTCCCCAGCAAAGTAAGGCCTCTTCATCATCTGCTCATCCTGCCTGTTGAGGGTCACTTCTATCCTATGACCTGGTTTCTCCTCGGCTGGAGTTCATTTTCAGAAGCACTTGTTGATCGAAAGCCACCCGACGAATGTATTGCAGCCCCTTGTCGTTGTTCTAACTCTGGGTGACCCAGAGGAGATTTTATGCAACTGAAGACTGACTAAGAAATCAGTAGAATCGTCATTGATGACAGAATCTCGCTCCAGCACTATATGACGTGACAGAGAGTTTCCATAAGACGGCTTTGTTTGACTGACATCAGCTGCATTCCATTCTCCACCTTGGGAAAGAAGTTGCCAGGTGAATTTCACTTCCACCAATCAGACTCTTCACTGGGTTTGCTGACAGAGTTTGGATGGAGATGGAGATGTTTGTGCCTGCCCTCCTTACATGGGTTAGCCCAAACTGGCACGTGGGGACCGGAGCCCAGGAGAGGTCATCTCATCACATGCCAGGTTATAGATTTTTGCCTTATTGGCTTGTTGATTCTGCTTCTAGCAGTATTAGATCAGTCAAGGTGGTGAAAGAGAGAATCGATCTGATGAGTTCATGAATGTCAGAGCCTTACACGTCCTTATTGCCAACTTCATGATTGTTTCATGTTATTGTTTTGAGAACATCAAATGTGCTTGTTAAACTTGGGGCTCCTTGGATTATTGGGGCTACATCTAAATAATATCCTTAACTGAAGTTAGGACTGCCGTTTCATGTTTAAACCACAATTTCCTGATATCTCAGTCAGAGATGGATAAGGAGTCATAGAGACACCTCAACGGGTTGCTTGAAACAAAACCATGGTCTGGATTTTTACTTTCTAGACCTGAACTCCCTACCTCTGATCTCAGTATTGTGCTTTCAAGAACATTAAATATCATTACTGTTCTGCCTATAATATATAAAAACGTTTATGTAGATCAAGGCCGTAGCCATGGAGCCAACACTGGGGTGGGGAGGGGGGGTGGGGAGCAAGGCAGAACTGTCCTCAAGGGTGGAGGCTCGCTGCTTTATGTATTCTCTATCACATAAAGATACAGGGGAGATGAAGTTCTATATTATGTGGATGATGTTTGTAAATCCAGCTAGTACCTGTAGTATTTAGTGTATGAAAGCTATATGTTAACTTTGTTAGATAAGCTTGTCTGCTGAACAAAGATCTCCCAGCTGTAAGTAAAACTCCATGTCCAAATTCGGAGCGGGAATTAGATCCTGTTTGTCTGTCGATGCTGAAAAACATGCTTTGATGTTTACCTTGATGAAACTGATGCATGATTATGTCTTGATTTTAAGGGCATCGCTGAATAAAAACCTCAAAACCAAATCGTGACAGCATAAAGGTAAAGTTATTAGCTTGAGGCGTTTCTCAGTCCCTGGGGTCATCATCGCCCGCTGTACATCTGGGGTCCCTTTCGGTACCTTGGGTTCCTCCCCAGTCCAGACTCCCCATGACTCCCCATGTGTTTTTGGGATACGCTTCTGGATTGCTGTGACTCTGATGGCTAAATGGCTCTGCTCAAATGTGGACAAATGGCTGTCTACATACTGACGAAACATTGCTTCTTGTGAATGTCCGCAGTCTAGAAATGCCAGTGTTTTTTTTTTTTTTGGAATTCTTTTGTTAGCATAGGGGTGGATTAGTGGGTAGCGCTGTGCCTCACACCTCCAGGGTTGGGGGCTTGAACGCCTGCTGTGTGTGTGTGTGTGTGTGTGTGTGTGTGTGTGTGTATTTTGCTTGTTCTCCTTGTGTCCTGGGGGCTACCTCCTGCAGTGTAGAGACACACAGTCAGGCTCGCTGCTGTCCCTGCAGTAAGCGGCCAGTGATAGATGACGGATGGATGGATACATTAGGCTCCGCATTTGTCCCAAATCCGGATTAGAGTGTCCAATGGGACGTCCCCTTTGGGGAAATTGGCACATCATTAAAGAAGCACATGACATTTTACAGGATATTTGGGATGTTTTCGGGATGTTTTCATAAGACTGGTGAAGAGCAAATGTATGCAAATGGAGGTCGTGTTTCAAGTAACGTATTAGGTAGCCGTCTGTTGGCGCCCCCGTGGTTCACTCCGGACCGCACCCCCCCTTCTCGGAGAATCTCAGCTGGAAGATGCATGTTTTTGTGCATCTTTGCTTTTTCCTGCCAGGGCAGCAGTTATTTCCCAGGAGTTTATTCTGGCGTCCCTTCGACAGCTTCCTCTGACTTTCTCCTGCTTTGTCATCCACCTGTCGCCCATAACTACCTACCCCGTGCAAGACCAGAGTGCCAACACGCGCACACACACACACACACACACACACACACAGGTTTGTAATTGTATCTTTGTGGGGACTCTTTATTCATTTCTATGGGGAAAACTCTTATCCCAACATGATGACCTTAACCCCTACCCAGCCCTAATCTTAACCATAAGTAACCAAACAAAATATGAGACTTTTTTTTTTTTTAGCATTTTTAGTTGTTTGATTGCATTCACAGATTTTTGTGGGGACCTGAAAAATGGTCCCCACAACGCCAAAAAACAGATTTTTAATTACATTGTAGGGGATATTTGGTCCCCACAAAGTAATACAAACCTAATCACAGATACACACCTACAGTATATACCTAGACACACTATGGACAGTATAGATATTCCAGCTCACCTGACCATACAGTATGTTTTTGGACTGTGGCAGGACACAGCAGTACTTCAGGGAAGCCATTGTGATTTGAATCTCGTTTGAATCTGGTTCGAAGGCCTTCTGCTTCCCTTTTGGGTTTTCCGTCTAGTTCTCCAGCTAGTTCATTTTCTGTAGCATTTATATTCCCGCAGTCATGCCCGCGCTGACAAATTCCCCATTAATCTCTCCCACCGTGGGTTTTAAGATTCTTTGTAGAGCCCGTTGTGTTGGAAATTACTTTGATACTGTTTTTGTCGACAGCAGCATTTTCTGTGCTCACAGAATCAGAAGCAGTAATTTTCAGCCTGAAATAATGTCCCTGGGGCCGTGTGTGAACAGGAGCACGTTCGTCCTTCGTGGACTTGTGGCTTGTCAGCTGACTCACGGTCACGCTCGCTAACCTGCCTGTGACGACTCCTGTCCTTGTGTGTGCCAAATCCCGAGCTCACTGGTGTGTTTCTCTCAGGCATGTAAGCATTCTATGTACACATCCCTATGAATGAACAGTATTTAATGAGAATTTAAAATATAAGCAAATACATAAATAGCATTGTGATGTATCCTGGTGATGATTCGCCGCATTACAATGTGCAGCAGTTTGCGGCATTCAGGGTCAGTCATTCTGACCAAAATGCCCAATTTCCTTGGTTCTCACTTCCTAAGCAAATGCAGACTCCTTGTTTTTCTCTCTTCACCTGTCAACATCTGTCAACTTGCCAAGATCTGTCAACATGCTGTGACAGAAATGCGTTCTGTATGCATGAACAGAGGCTCGATTTTTAGTGCTAGTTTACCAGCTGAAGTCCAGATGACCTCGTACTAGTTAATTAATTGGCTTCTCTTAAGGAAAGTGTCATCCAACAATTATATACAGTGCCTGCGTGAAGTTCGAGTATACTCACAAGATACTCACAAGGAACTAGTTTTTTTTGCATAATGTCATGCATCAGATTTTTCTGTAAATACTTGAAAATGCCTCAAATATGTACAAAACATGAGGAGTTAGTGATCGAGAAAATTAAATATTGCTTCCACATTTCCCCAAAGGGCCGGCCCCATTAGCCTTGATGACAGCTTCATCAGCGTGAGACGCATTTCAGCAGGAAATCACTTGACTTCACACGTTCTCTAACTCTGCTGGGTCGGCTCCTAAAACTGTAGGGTGCCCCTGGCAAGCTCATTGGTTTGCATGGTTCTTCCTTTCGTTTCCTTCTTCATCAGAGGGCTCCTGTAGTTGTTCCAGCTATGTTCTGGGTCACCGTCTTGCTGAAGAATGAGGGACCATCCAATCAGCCGTATCTCTGATGGGATGACATGCCTTTTTGACGGCTGGGCTGGTTGAGATTGCCATGGATTTGGTAAAGGGCTACTTGGTGACCAGCTAAGACACCCCCCCCCCCATGCTGGAAATTGGCTCAGCCTTTCTGCATCATACACATACACACCAGTTGTTTATGTATCAAACTTTGACTTTTTAATAAAGACTGATTTTCACTCCTCAGGCATCCAGTTTTCGCTCTTCGGTTCCAGGCAACGCTCCGGCTTGCTCTCCTTTGACAAATGCAGCAGTTCCCCCAGTTTGGCCTGATTCCACACAGCTGCAGATCCAGTATCACTTCGCTGTCCTTGTATTGCAGCTGCAGCTGTCTGCCGCTTTCACAGACTTGCGGAATTATTCTCTGATTCTGCGGCCGGTCTGACCTTGCTGCTTCCTACTGAGTGCCTTTCTCTTCAAGTCTTTTTTTGACCAGAGCAGCCACACGGGGACATACAGAGTTCCTGCAAATTGCACCCCCCTCCCATTTTTTGATTAAGTAATTATAGACTGTCACTTTTTTCTCAACTGAACTGTATTTTGCCATTTTTACATTAAAGATGACAAACTTCTGCCCTTGCAACCTATATTTTTAGTAATCATGGGTCCTCACCTGTTATCTATAATTAGTGGCAAAATTGAAAACGTTATTAAGCTAAGTTACTTTGGAGAACATTTAACAAAGGTACGCTTAAGCTTAGGTCAGTGTTTCATATAGAATCATGCTGCAGATTGAAATCTCCCTGCTTTTGGTGACCATTTCAGTTTTGTTTAACATCAAACATCAGCAGCAGTTAATCTGACAGGCTGTGGCTTTAGTGCAGTGGCATATATATATCCATCCATCCATCCATCATCCATCCATCCATCCATGCATCCATGATCCGCCACTTATCCAGGGTCGGGTCGCGGGGGCAGCAGTCTAAGCAGTGATGCCCAGACCTCCCTCTCACCAGCCACCTTTAATATAAAAAAATAATAATAGTGTGTATACCACACTTACAGCTTATCGTGTCATTACTCATTGATCAGCATATGCAGTGATTAATTTGTAAATCAGAAAGTCCCAGAACATAGGGCCTACAAGGGCATATGACAGCGGAGTGTTACACTTTTTTTTTTAAATCATTTTCATTGGTCCTACACTTTAATCATACATTATAAATAATTCACATATAAGGGCATATGACAGTGGAGGGGTATTGAGGTGGGTGCAGGTCCCGGAAGGCGTACAAAACACGGTGCTGAAAGCATGCAATATATTTTTAAGAATAAATCTAAACTAATAAGGAATGTGAAATTGTGTGAAAATTGGCCTGTAAATTAAAACGCATACTTATTTTATTTTTTATGTCATTCTTTTTTTAATCAGAGAGCTGCCGGATCCACACAAATAGGTGCCGAGTGCAGACAGAAAGGACCTGGCAGGATCCAGCACAGATTAAGTGCTGGTTTATGCATATGGAAAATAAATGAAGTACAGAGATTTTATTAAGTAAGTTCATGAGCATGGGACATAATGTCAGTGAGTGAGAAAATATTGAGAGCTCTTTACTGAGTGACTGGAGGCCAAGTTGAGTGCAAAGAAAATGCCTGAGTGACATTCTCACTGCTGACTAGGTGAAGATGGACAGTCTCCAGATCATCTCTGCTGACCAAGAGCAGGGCTGGAGAAGTTCCTGTTCAGCCGCCTGTCCTGCACGATGATTTTCCTTAGCTTTGAAATTCCTGACAAACCATGACCTCTACCCTCCTATTGTTTTGCTATTACAAACTTGATTTCCGAAACAAATGCAAATGTATTGCACGCAATTGCTATTTTATTATGTAATAAGGTAGACAAGATTGCACATCTCTGTGTTATTTTCCAATTTATTCAAATATGAATACTCTGCAGTTGGGTAATCACTTTGTATGTCTGTAACTGTCATCTCTTCTGTTTCTCACACAAAGAAGTGCTCCTTATCTGTATTTTGAACACTGAATTCTCTGCTGTCAAAAGCCAGGGCCGCTCTTTCCCTTAAGAGGCTGTGGTGTTATTCTAAGTGCAATTCAATTCAATTCAATTCAATTTTATCTGTATAGCATGTTTTCACAACATTACATTGTCTCAAAGCACTTTACATTATCCCTGCCCAAAGCCCCCAGTGAGCAAGCCAGAGGCGACAGTGGCAAAACGCCCTAGAAGGAAGAAAACTTAGGGGGAACCAGGCTTAAAAGGGGAGCCCATCTTCCAGGGGCCGGCAGAGGAAGTCAAAGACAAATGAGGCAGATGGCAAAATCCCAATTCACACTGTCAAAATTTTAATATTTGAGTCTGAAAAAAGGGGCGGGCAGGTGATGGCAGGCAGGTGCTGGTGCTGCTTCAGATGGCAGGATGAACAGCGGTACAGCAGCAGGACATTCAGGAGAGACCCCACAGGCAGAAGGGCGAGCAGGCCGGGAAGACGCCACAGGTAGTGGAGACGTCGCAGGCAGCAGGGTAGGCAGGACATCCTGATAATTTGGGGTCTCCGGGCAGCACAGGAGGGGTAGGGGACATAAAATGTGCAACTAGCCAAAGTAGGGGAGGCTAGAGGCAGTGCAAACAGTTAGGTGAGTGTAGTATGTCAGCTCCGGCAGATATGGCTATGGCAGCATAAGTAGGAGGGAGAGGCAGGTGGGAACGCAGGCATGGGGAGTCCCTAAACGTCAGCACTCCAGTTCCACAAGGGGGTGTGAAGCTAGAGTGACAGCACTGACAGATCAGCTCATCCAAAGCCAATGGCACCGATCCCCACCCAGCTCTACACCTCACACTATAGGTCTAACTGGGAGTGAGCAGTTAGCTAGAGCTAGAACTAGAGTCCCTATAAGATAAACTAAACAAGTGTGATTTTAGTCTAGAATATTGAGAGTGAGCCTGAATCTCACACATCCACTGGAAAACTATTCCGCAGCTGCGGAGCTCTATAAGAGAATGCTCTGCAGCCTGCCCTAGTTCTTTCTACTCTAGGCACTAATAGATTTCCTGCTCCTTGAGATCGAAGCAAGCGAGGAGGGTTGTAAGAGAGCAATAGATCTCCAAGGTATTCTGGTGCAAGGCCATTCAGTGTTTTATAAGTTAATAGCAGTATTTTGTAGTCAATCCGGGACTTAACTGGAAGCCAGTGAAGGGAGCATCAAACTAGGCTAATATGATCAATATTTTTTAGTGTTTGTGAGAACTCTGGTTGCTGCATTTTGTACCAGCTGAAGTTTATGTAAGGATCCAGAAGGGCAACCAGAAAGGACGGCATTGCAGTAGTCCAGTCTGGAAGATATAAAGGCATGTACAGTGAGTGGTACCTCAGTTCTCTAACTCATTAGAACTCGAATTAGTAAACCAACCAGTTCGAAAAAAAATTACCTAGAACTCGATCTGAATCTCAGAAGTGAAACCGTGAACGCTGACCTAAGATAACTTGTACGCGCGGGGAAATGAGTTAATAATAAACCATTAATACATTTAATTATAATAATATTGTCGTGCCGATGCGGGGACGGAACGGAGACAAAGGCGCAGACGTCAGGGTATCGGGGAATACGGGGTTTAATTACAGGTAAGGCAGGCAAAACGCAGATGGACAATACAATGACTGGACTGGGGAAACTGAAACGCGGACGAAATACAGAGGACTAATGACAACAACCAGAAATAGCTGATCACGTGGGGATTCCACACGAGGTTAACGAGGGGGCGTGGCACACAGAAGGAGCGGACGATCGGGGCAGGACACATTGTTTGGATACATTTATTTTCTTACTTTACAAATTACTGTTTTGATAAATGTGCTTAGATGTGTTTAGTACAGTATATGCTCTTCTTGTTTTATCCGGTTCATTTTGTGTTTAAATAATAAAGAAAACATATTTAGGTGTAATTTTTTGGGGCCGGGAACCAATTAATTGATTTTCCATTATTTCTTATGGGGAAAATTCGATCACAACTCGAACTTTTTAGGATTTGATCCGGAGTTCTGAACGGATTAAATTCAAGTTCTGAGGTACCACTGTATTAGTGTTTCCACATCATGAAAGGAGAGCATCTTCTGAAACTTGGCTATGTTCCATAGATATTAGAACGCAGTTCTAGTAATAATTTTTATGTGAGCATCGAAACATAAATCTGAATCAAGCTGGTCACCAAGATCTCTGACCCCTGTGTTAGGTTGGGTAGGAAGACCACCCAGGTTGAGGGTGTCAAACATATTTTTAGCAGCCTTGGGACCAAATAACAGTACTTCTGTTATTTCTGTGTTTAACATAAGGAAATTATTTGCCATCCAGCACTGGATATCTAGTAGACAGTCTTCTAACTGAGAGAGCTGTGATGTATCACCTGGTTTAACAGATATATACAGTATAACTGTGTATCATCAGCATAACAATGAAACCCAACACCTTGATTTCTAATAATGTTACAGAGAAAAATAGCAGGCCCAGCACTGATCCCTGTGGGACACCATATTTGACTTTGGTGGGCTTGGAAGATTTATTGTTCACTTAATTAACTGAAAATGACCAATTAAATAAAAGTGAAACCAAGAGAGGGCTGTCTCCTTAATGCCAACCACAGATTCTAGCCGGTCCAAGAGAATATTATGGTCCACAGTATCGAATGTGGAAGTTAAATCTAGTAATGTCATCAACGATATAGAGCCATGGCCAGAAGCCAGAAGCAAATTATTCACTACCTTGATTAAAGCTGTTTCTGTGCTGTGGTTTGGTCTAAAGTCAGACTGATAAAATTCATTAGCATTACTTTTCTGCAGGAAAGAAGACAGCTGATGAACAATAACTTTTTGTAAGATCTTTGAAATGAAAGGGAGATTTGAGATAGGTCTATAATTTCCTAAATCACTAGGTTCAAGATTTGCTTTCTTTAGGACGGGTCTAATAACAAGCATGGTGGCTCTTAGGGAATGTCACGCTTGTCCACTTTAGTGACAGATCTGTCAGTTTTGCAACATTAGCAGGTCTTAAGAGGAGCCACCTTACTCCACTGAAGCCATCGTGGGGGGGGAGGGGGGTATTTGCCATGCCTTCAGGGATTTTTCATCTGGCAGTGTTTTAGACACCAATGCAGAGTGTGGTGAGGACCCTGTTGGTAGTGTATTGGCAATTAGGGTCCTTCTAAGAAGCAGGTTTATTTAACTGGCTGCAGCAATTCACTGTTTCGCACAGTCGTGCACAATAATCCAGGCACCTGAAAAGTTAGCGCTGGGGCTCGTAAGGTACTCCAGAGACTATAATGTGATGAGTGAAGGACTGCAGGAAAACTTCATGTTTTCTGATCTGCTTCCTAACCCCTAGCTTTATGCACCATCAGGGAAGAAGGTGGATTAAATACACAGATTAGATGTTTATGTTGTGACAAACAAATGCTATTGTGACTGATAAAAGTACACACAAGTGTGGCTATTCTGCAGCAGAGGCGGGGTTGGATTGTGTTTGGGACAAAAGAAACATGTGGCAGGAAAAAAGTGCATTTTATCATATGTGTAGCATAATAGGTTTGCGTCAAGCTTCAAGCGACTCTCTGTGACAGACGTCTTTTTAAAAGGCCTCAGCTGTTTATCTTACGGTACTTAGCATGGCAGAATTTAATAAGCAATCAGGGGGCACAGGAATGTCTGACTCCCCAGTTTAATGGCTGTCAAAATAGAAACAACAAGGCTGTTAGCACTGACGCTGGTGCATTAGAACCGACGCTGGTGCGTTAGCACTGACAGTGGTATGTTAGAAGTGATGCTGGTGCATTAGAACCATTCTGGTGTGTTAGCACTGACGCTGGTGCATTAGAACCGACGCTGGTGCGTTAGCACTGATGCTGATACGTTAGAACCGACGCTGGTGCATTAGAAGTGATGCTGGTGCGTTAGAAGCGACACTGGTGCGTTAGCACTGACAGTGGTACGTTAGCACTGATAGTGGTGCGTTAGAAGCGACGCTGGTGCGTTAGCACTGATAGTGGTGCGTTAGAAGCGACACTGGTGCGTTAGCACTGATGCTGATGCGTTAGAATCGATGCTGGTGCGTTAGCACTGACAGTGGTGCTTTAGAAGCGACACTGGTGCGTTAGAAGTGACGCTGGTGCATTAGCACTGATAGTGGTGCGTTAGAAGCGGTGTTGACGGTGTTGCATTAGCACTGATGCTGGTGTTTCAGCACTGATGTAAATTGCAGCAAAGAGTGGCACATTACAATAGCCATAGTGCTGACACGTCTTAATGGAAGCGGCGGCCGACAGCAGACTGAGAAGTAGCTGAAAGTGTGGAGGTTTTGATTGCTCCCCCTCCCCGAATAGGGGGGTGCCAGCTCTCCAGCCAGGGCTAGATGGCATGGGAGAGCAAACCACACAGACCAGTGGGGGCTCTGCCAATCAGTAACAGAGAAGATGAACAGTGAGATGTCTAAATATTTCATTTTGGACCAGATTTATTGATAAAATAAAATGCAACCCCAGGGCTATCCCCATCTTCACTACAGGACAGTCGCCCTGGGAAGAAAGAAACTGGAAAATGATATGGCTGCTTAAGCCTTCATCTGCTGATTTGAACATAGATTACAGTTGGGATATGAGTTGCCAGTAATGACATAACTCCATCCATCCATCCATCCATCCATCTGTCAGGTCTTCCTTCCATCAACACAGCCATTCATCTGTCCACTCCTCCCTACATTCAGCACTGTGGCGATCTGGAGTTTTGGTGTAAGGATGTGTGCACCCTGCGCAGGATGCGGCCCTCAGGACGGTACCTGTGAAATGTGCAGAAATCTGCGCTTGGCCTTTGCATCGCGGATGAGCTACAAGGTGCATGAGGGAAGCCGCAGAGTGAGGCGATGCATGACAGCGCGCATTTAGCCTCCCTGGCTTTTCTGATTCACTCTTTACTTTTGCAATAATAAAATGACCGAATGGTGTGAAGCTGTGCTACTGGGCAGTGGGGTCAGCAGTGGGATCCTCAGAAATGATAACCTTAAGCCCTCTGTGGCTGGAGACAGAGCCCTATGAATAATGATATAAGGTAGAGCAGGTCCAGTGGGGCACGTGGGGGCAGGTGGTGAGCAGGGGCCTCGCAGCTGGAGGGCAGAGCACCTTATTGGAGCCACTCCGAGGGCTAAAGGTCTCGCAGGAGGCGGGAACTTCAACTGGGGGAAGCAGGCACCTTGTATCTTCCTGAACAGGGGTAACTGTGGTTTTCGAAGGAAAATGACAACATTTGAATTAACCAGCAGGAACATCCTCTGAAATGCTGAGCACTCAGTGTATGGCTGCCTGCTGTGGTGGGGGGGAGTGAAATGCAGGAGATGACTGTGTCAGTAGCCGCATCGGCAGTCTGAGGCTGTTTTCCCACGGTGCCCTAGTACTTTATGAAGGACATTAATAGGCCTGAGATTTGATGTTTAAAAAGGTGCCGTTAAGTAGACGAGACCTTGTTATCTATAGAACTTTCTGTAACAGAATTTGATGACACTGAACACTGCAGGTAAAAAGGGCAGAATTACACCTTCACGACCGATCAGCACCCGGCCCAGACGGTGTCTCAGGTCGTGTTTTAAAAACATGTTGCGACCAGCTAGCTGTTGTTTTTACGGATAATTTTTAATACATCTCTGAGAGTCTCATCTGTCCCCACCTGCTTCAAGCACACAGCCATCATCCCTGTCCCTAAGAAAAATAAAATAGACTGCCTTAATGATTACCGCCCAGTAGCACTTACTCCCATAGCCATGAAGTGCTTCAAGAGGCTGGTGCTAGAACACATCAAGGACATCATCCCTGAAAGTCTGGACCCCTTCCAGTTTGCCTATCTTAGCAACAGGTCCACGGAGGATGCCATCTCCATAACACTCCACACCACCCTGTCCCATCTGGAAAACATGAACTGTTATGCCAGGCTGTTGTTTGTGGACTACAGCTCCGCATTTAACACCATCATTCCATCCCAGCTCATCACTAAACTCCTGGATCTGGGGCTTAGCTCTTCACTGTGCAACTGGGTACTAGATTTCCTCACCGACAGACCTCAGCAAGTGCGTATTGGTGGAAAAACCTCCTCCATCATCACCATCAGCACTGGCACCCCGCAGGGCAGTGTGCTGAGCCCCCTGCTTTACTCTTTCTACACCCATGACTGTGTAGCTAAGTACAGCTCCAACACCATCCTTAAGTTTGCTGACGATACCACCGTAATAGGTCTGATCAGCGAGGACGATGAAATGGCCTATAGGGAGGAGGTCAGACTCCTGGAAGAATGGTGTCAGGACAACAACCTCTCCCTCAACGTCAACAAAACTAAGGAGATGATTGTGGATTTCCGCAAACAGACAACAGAGCACCGCCCCATCTACATCGGAGGTGAGGCTGTGGAGCAGGTCAGCAGCTTTAGGTTCCTCGGAGTCACCCTCACTGCAGTAATAGTCAAGAGAGCACAACGTCTCTACTTCCTCAGGAGACTGAGGAAAGCCCAGATGTCCCCCACAACCCTGTGCAGATTCTACAGGTGTACTGTGGAATTCATCCTGACAGGATGCATCACATCCTGGTACAGCAGCTGCTCTGTTCAGGGCAACAGAGCTCTGCAGCGTGTGGTGAACTCAGCACAGAAGATCACGGGCACACAGCTCCCTGCAATCCGTGACTTCCACACTACACACTGTCTCAGGGAAGTGAACCGTATCAGGCGGGACCCCAGCCACCCTGCACTGTCACTTTCCACCCTCCTCCCATCTGGGAAGTGACTGAAGTCCATTCGGACGCGCACCTCCAGGTTCAGGAACAGTTTCTACCCAACTGCAATCAGACTCATGAACAATCAGTGACCTTGTGTCACCTCCACTGCTACCCACACATATATTTCTGTGTCTGTCTCTATTTATTCCTGGGATTCTGGTCTTATTTATTTACTTATTTATAATTCACTTTATCGTTACATTCACTTGTCATCCTGTTGTCTATTCGTCTTTTTGTCTATGTTCACTGTCTGCAGGAGCACATGCAAGTAAGCATTTCATTGTACACGGTACTCCTACTTGTACACATGACAATAAAAAAAAGAATTGAATTGAATACGCGTGCCGTTTGTTACATCATATGTGTGCTGTTCAGTACATCATACGCGTGCCATTCATTACATCATACGAGTGCCGTTCAGTACATCATACACGTGCTGTTCGTTACATCATATGTGTGCCGCTCATTACATCATACGCGTGCCGTTTGTTACATCATACGCATGCCATTGCTTGCATCACACGCATGCCGCTTGGCACAGCATGCACTCGAGGTTCACTTCCTCTTCATACACAGTTTCAGAACAAGGAATAAACTTCTTAATTAAATAGTCAGAAACAGTGCCAGAGCAGGATGAGGAGCTTCACAGAAAGCAGCTACACTCTCCACTGAGATATATTTAGTTTGTAAATACTGGTCGGCGAGAATCACCAAATATCTAATATAACGTACTTTGTGACAGAAACTCACTAAAATTGGATGGCATGTGTGGGACTTAGTAATAAAGTCATTCAGTAAGTTGCAATGTGCTGTATGATTACCATATGATCGTACAGGGTGTGGGCTGTTATTAAAATGACGGCCGGTGAGAATTCGAGCTCCTTCCCTCGCTCTCCCTCCTTTTTAATATTAAATGCATTTCCTAGTCTCCATTCGTGCCTAACGCAACTTTCAATCACATAGTTGAATATTTTCTAGGGAAGTTTTTTTAGCCAAATATTTTTCCAAGATACTTTCACAAACAAGTATTTTCTTGATCATTATATCATTATATAACAGGTTGGAAAAATGTTAAAACATTTCATTGCATTTAATGGGAAAATATGACCCTTCAGAAAGTTTCTAAACATTTTTTACAAAACAGGGTTCATAGACACAGCAATGGAATGTAAATGCTATGAAGCAGAAAAATCTTTGATAAAAATGAGCAAATTCAGCAGCTTCAGGAAGTCTCAAGTGATTGATAGCTAGGTCCAATTTGCCTAAAAGTTCTGCTGACTTGAAGCAGAAATGATGATTCCTAAAATCCTTTATTTTACTCAACCTGAATAATTAATACCCCCTAGACTTGACTAGCATAAGCAGTTGGAAGATGGATGGATCTGTGGATGGATGGATAGATGAATCGATGGATGGATGGATAGATTAAGGTGCACACCAGGTATTGTTGATGGAAAATTTTGAAGTATTTTATGTTTTAAATCTGCCCAAGCTCTGCATCCACATGCCAGGAAAGCCTCTGGACCTTCACTGGTGTGTCTGAGAGGACAAGCTTTGCAGAGACGCCTGTCTAATGGTTTTGTAGTGCATGCCAGCGTAACACATTCTGCACATTTCACAGAGAGACGATTCACCTTGGGAAGGAGAGTGGAGAGCAAATTGAGACTGTGTAGGGCTGAACCACGCCGGGGATCTGGGGCCTTCTGATCCTCACTGTGACTGTGAAGGGCAGTAACATGAAGGAGCTTTATGAGATGATCTCAGCCAATCATTTACACATGTTAACTAGTTAACCAACCAATAGAGAGGACAGTCCCCGCACCCCCTAAAAGTCTGTGGCTAGACACAGGTGGAGCTTGCCCTTACAAGTGACAGTCATTAAGTCTCTTTGATGGCTTGTGTGCATTTTGCTTTCTAATGAGTTCAAGACTTAAAAATAATCTCTTAGCGGCTTTATTTCTGAGCTTGCCGTGAGCGTTCGGACTGTTCAGCCAGCTTCCTCACCATCAGCGGCACTTGGCATCTGAGTTTTGACAAGTGCCGGTGCCTGCCAGCCCCCCCCCTTCGAGACCGTGCCTTTAAACATCGCCTTGGCGACTCCTGCATCACGCATCCTTCATCTCGCCGATGTCGGCGTGATGTGCTCCCGAAAAACAATTTTCCCTCTGCGCGAGGGGTAATTGGCATGTTCGCTTTGGATTTCACCGTCTGCTACTTCCCCTGAAAGGTGGCCCTATTGCAGAGAAATCAGAAAACTGCGACTCAGTAAATAGATTTTGTTATTTGGAGGAGCTGCCATACATCCAGTGGTAGCCGCGTCTCAGGTCCCTATCTCACATGATCCTACTCCTCTTGTGCTATAAATTAACTGATTAGCAGAACAAATTATTAAATTATCAGGAACGGCAGCGTGCCTAATGTGCCTTAATACAATCTACTTACAATCTCAGGATACTTTGGCGTTTTTACTCGTTTAATGATCATTCTAATCTGTTATCTATTTAAAAATATATAATTAAATTCTGCTTGAGGTTCAACTGAAAGACATCTGCATCTTTATTCCATCTATCCGTCTTCCAATGCATCCCAGACAGGGCTGTTTTTTTTTTAGTTTATTTTTTGCATGCACACATATAAATCTCACTTAAAGGATTATTTTATTTTAGAGATCAATGCATTTCTTTCCAGTGTCTTCATAGTTTCTCTGCATAACCCTGCAAAGTAGAGACATAGAGAAGTTTGTGATGCTGAAGCACACCCACCAGAACAACACCCACATGATCTACACCCACAAGAACAACACCTACAGGAACAACACCTACAGGGGCAACACTCACACCCACAGGAACAGCACCCACAGGAGCAACACTCACACCCAAAAGAAACAACACCAGCACCCACAGGAACAACACCAGCACCTACAGAAACAACACCTACACCCAGAAAAATAACACTCGTACCTCACAGATCCCAGGCTACCTGGGCATAGCTTTGAACTGTGCAATATATATTGATGTCAATGTTTCTCAGTGTTGGTTTGAAAGCCTCAATTTAGCTTATTGTTGCATTTGAGTAACACTTTCTGAATACTAGGCTTGATTTCACATCTTTAAAGTTACACTGTCACTCTACTTGTGAAAACGATCCATTTATATGTGTCAACTTCTCAGTTTTATTTCAATGTCATCCATGTTTTTAAAATTGGTGAGAGTGTTTGCCATAAAAAAACCCTTGCTATCCAACTGTAGCACTGGAGTGTTAGAGTTACATTAAAAAATGAACAGTATAGTTTTTGTTATGGAGTGCCAGTCTTATATTAACACTGCATCTGTATGGTTTTGATTTTATGGTGTTGCTCTTGTCTTAGCACTGTAGCAGTGTAGGTGTTGATCTTATCTTAGCACTGTAGCAGTGTAGGTGTTGCTCTTGTCAGCACTGTAGCAGTGTAGGTGTTGATATTATCTTAGCACTGTAGCAGTGTAGGTGTTGCTCTTGTGTTAGCACTGTAGCAGTGTAGGTGTTGCTTTTGTCTTAGCACTGTAGGTGTTGATCTTATTTTACTTTAACACTGTATCCGAATGTTTTCATTTTGTGGTGTACTTGTCTTACAATAAGACCTGAAGTCCAACCAAAAACCAGTGATGAAAACTGTCCTTTCATTTTGCCTAAGCTCTACTTCATAATGCACATTGATTACCAATAATGCATAAACAGCTTGTGATTCATTCTTTTCATTAACTGTAGCTTATGGCATTAATTGTGCATTTTATTGGAAATATACATAGATAGTTTGTGTTTGTAGAGATACAGAGCCTTGTCTGATGCCTCAGATTGAGCATACCCAAATAACCACCTAGCGTACCCCTTAGCCATTAGAAGTTGCTGCCTTATTAACCTATCCAGTTAACCAGCCTAGAATATCACCTTCTGCTCCCGTGCTGAACTGGCTGTCTGCTAATAGGAGGCAGAATGAAAGTACCTAGAAAACTTCCTTTGAATCTTTAATTTCTGCTTTTCTTTCCAACCAATTCCAGCTGAACTCAACTATGACTGTTCCGGTTTCTATCAATGTAACCCTATCTTCCTTGTTCAGTATAAGCAAAGTCTGGTTAACCCTTTTGTCCACATAAAAGTCTAAAACCTTTGCAGCACAAACAGTTTGTAGATGTACGTAGTGCCAGAACCCATGATGTTTAAAATATGAACAAATTATGTAAACTTTGCAGGGGGAACATGGTCCTCTGTATTCCTATACAAAGTCAGATAATTCTTGTGAATGCATCATAAGAGTTAGCTTTCTGTGTTTGAACAACCAGTGAGATATAAGGATCTACGTTAATATCTCAGAGGATAACAATTATGAATCATTAGTCCTTTCCTATTGCAGGTAGCCTTGTGCACATCATTAAGAAACACTGGGCATGGGGCATGGGGCATGGAAATGCAGCCACCTATGCATGTGTTGCATAATGATCCCAAAGTTTAATGACATCATCAGTTCAGGCCCTACGGGAAAAACAGGCCAGAGACCAGGCCACATTAATCAGGGGAGACGGTGAGTAAGGGCTGGTATTTAGAGACTGCCATGATAAATATTAGAGTGAGCTCTTTTTGTGATGTTCAGAGGCACGTTAACATGATCATGGGGGTTGTCATCAAAATTTTATTTTTTTATTTTTGTAAAAAAGTTGAGCCCCCTTTTTAGTGGAGTCCCCTGTCCTCAGCCTGGGGGAGCCTGTGTGCTACAGTGTCCCTCCTCACACCTCTCACGCTCCTACCTGGAGTTTCACTGAAGCGCCACCTGGCAGCACTAGTATCTGAGTTGACTCCTTATCTGCTGTTCACTTGTAAAGCACTATTTCATTATATTTTGGATTAAATGTAACCTAAATATTAAGTAAAAAGAACCCTTATGTAATTATTGCCTTTTCATTGGCATATTTAAAGTGTCACGTCAGCTTCAAATAAGAATATAGGGTGGCGAGTTGTACATCTCAGGCTTGCCGAATAACATGCGTGGTCAGATACGGTGAATGACAGGTCACAGGTCAC
The DNA here is from genome assembly GCF_048594095.1 of Paramormyrops kingsleyae. Classification (NCBI taxonomy): domain Eukaryota; kingdom Metazoa; phylum Chordata; class Actinopteri; order Osteoglossiformes; family Mormyridae; genus Paramormyrops; species Paramormyrops kingsleyae. Next base: position 17,653,872 of record NC_132820.1, on the reverse strand, counting down.
CTGCCTCCCAGGTTAACCATGCACAATGTGTACATTTTGAAGTTTGAAGTTTATCTAGAGCACTGGTGTCAAACTCCAGTCCTGGAGGGCCGGAGCCCTGCACATTTTTGGGTTTCCCTTCATTTGACACACCTGATTCAACTCCTTGTGCTATTTACCACGCAGCTCTTGAGCTGAATCATTTGTTGCAGAACAGAGAAAGAACTAAGCTACACAGGGCTGCGGCCCCCCAGGACTGGAGTTCGACACCCCAGATCTAGGAGGTTATTCATGGAAAATATGACAAGAACTGATACACAGGCAACTTTTTGATTAACAAAAAAAGAGTCTGATGTTGTCTTCAAAGGCAGATTATCACGTTATAATGTTAGTGTAATTCTGTAATAACCTAGCTGTAGGCCTATTCCCTAGCGCATGTTCAGCATTATAATCTCCCGTCTTCATTTCTTGCCCTGGGTAGCCGTCGTTATGACTAGAAGCAGTGATGCACTTATGATTAACCTCTAAGTTTGCTCCTTTCTAACGTATTTCTCTAATGGACCTATTATTTATGTGGTTTTGAATCCAAATTAAACACCACACCCCCAGTACTGCTGCGTGTTGAATATTTATTCGTTATAAATCTTGACTGTGTGGAACACGGTTATCTCATTACGTATGGCAGACAAATTGAGAGACACGGGAAAAGACATAATTATACTGAGAAGATTGAGATGCGGGTCCCGTACAGATTTAGGCGAATGCTGCTAGTGTATTTATTATTGCTTTTTGCACTTTTATTTTGACGACATCGATCGATTCTGCTGAGAAATGAAACTCATGATCTATGCAGGAGTTCCCGCAGCGTCGAAAGAAAATACGATGTTTCATACCTACAAGCCCCAATTTATTTTTTTATTCACGTTGGGGAGACGCGCGCGTCCCGTTAATCGCGGATGTTATCTTCGGCTCGGTTATGCGCATTTTCATTTAAATCAGTAGTCTGGGGATTTCAGCTGTTACGTGATCAGCTCAGCTGTCGGAGAGAATTACGTAGACAAAGTTGCAAACTGTTAAAATAATGTAACACCTCTCGGTTGGGGAAATGGAGCCAGCGCCATCTGTCCTTGGTATATATGAGGAGTCCCACAATTGTATGCGTGAGGGCTGACACCTCCACACCATGCTACCGTTCACGTCCCATTCTACTGAACGCTCATGGAACTGCTTATAAAACCTGTCCGTTATTCATATCGGGGTTTTAGCACGGACGTGTTTTAAAGCTAGAGCATTGATATTTTAGGGTTCTTCATAAAGCCCTACGGTTTTAAATGGTATTAGTCTGCATAAAAATGATTTGGCCAAGCACTGATAATGGATAACCTCTGATTCCGATTTGGATTAACATGTTCCGCTTCTTTTTAAGACTTCCGATTTATTGTTTCTACAGTATGTAGTCAAATCCTCCATCTATTTTTCCAACCATTTTTTAACTGATTATGATCAGGGTCAAGGTGGACTAGATAGTATCCCATGCCGTATACACTGTCAGAAAAAAGAGTACCAGTTTGTACTTTTGCTTGTCACTGGGGCTGTACCCTCAGGTAAATGTACCATTTAGTCTAAATTAAGGTACAGAAATTGATTCTGAGGAACATCCCCAAGATACAAACAATATTAATGCACCATTAATGGCACAAAAATGTTCCTCAGAGTGAATTTCAGTACCTTAAGCTACGTTTACCTACTGTATAGCTAGGGGAGCCTTAAGGGTACAGCCCCAGCAACTGGTACTCTTTTCTTTAACAGTGTATGAGACATTCAGGTTGGGTACATCCCGGACAGCAACAGCGGATGAGAACAATAGTGTCATGGCTTTTGAAAGGGTAATATTGGGTTGCATGTGCTCCTCCCCCAACCGGACATGGTACCCTAGACTCTTCCCTGCTCCTTCGCCCCCTGTCTTCTCCGGATAACTCTCTGCATGTTTTGTTCATCAGCCGCCATTCCGTCATATGGCTCCATACCCCCCAGCTGAAGATGCCCACGACTCAGATCCATTAGCAGTAGCCGAGCGCTGTCACCCGCCCGACCGTCCGCTGCATCCATTCATTAGTGATGGAATTGGCCGCGTGCCGGCGGCTTGCTCTGGAATGTTTGCGGAAATCAAAGGTATAAAGTACCGCTAAGCGCCATAAAATGTGAGTAGGTAGGCAGAGCAAAGTGCACGCATTCCTATTAGCTTTCACGTACCTTAAAATTTTTAACTTCCCCGAAGACGATTTAACAAAGGATAAATAGCTCAAACACGGATGTCGCTTTCTAAAATATTTTATTTAAAAGCATCTATACTTGCCGCATTTGCGCATTCGGTTTGTATTCCACCGTTTCAGGTTTTGGATCCCGAAGAAGTTGAGAACTGAGTTGCCTTAAATAGTGCCGGATGTTTTGGTCCCACAGACCAAAGCGGTGTGCAGTAGAGAAAAAGGCAATCCAGAAATCAAGATTTATCTCAGCGTTCTTTCAAATAGTGCTTCATTTCTGTATAATCTATACCAAGCCTATGGTGAATGCAATTGTAAACATAAATTTGACTGAGATAGGTGAAAATTATGTTACCGCAACAAAGCTAACGACTTAATGTAAGTTTGACCTAAAGTGAAATTATGTCTGTTACAATAAAGCAATACATCTATGAATGTGTCCTCACATAATATCTGTACTGGCGCTCAGTAAATTTAAACTTGCAACACATTGAAGAGAAGGCTATCTGTTGTTTAGGCTCTTGTCCAATAGGCCATTTGTGGATAAATGGCAGCTCCATACCAGAAAACAAAGTACCAGTGTATCTTTGTCGGCCAATGTCAGATAAAAAGTTTAGTGGCCCAAATCACACCAAATGTCTCATCAAGCATGGCTGGAAAAGCGTAAAAGTTGAGATTTTTGCTCAGTGTTTGGTCCCCCAACTCCTGCACCACTGCTCGTATCTATATCTATGTCTATATCGATGTAAGCATTGATTGGACAAGGTTTTGTATAGATATTAAAATATCCTTCGTCTGAAAGACACCGGGGTGTGGGGGACTGCTGAAAAAAATACTTGGAAACTATGCAAAGATATTGCAGGGAAAATGATACTCGCTACAGCAGGATTCTGGTGGCACAGCGGTGTCACATGGCTTATAGTCTGTGGTATGTATAAGAATGGAAAAAATCAGTTTTATTGGATGGCAGGGCTGGACTTTTTGGCTAATGCCCTTACATGTGACATTTTATGAGATTCAGCTGTGTATGTCCAAGATTACAGAAGTAATGGTGTTGCACGCTGTCCTAAGTTTATCCGAAGTATCACCGTTACCTGTCATTCCTGATCCCGCAAGGTTGCCGTGGGAGCCAGTGTGACGTTAGCTTAATGACGCTATCTAATTCTGACAGCCCTCGCAGTGGGGACATTCGGGACCCCACCGCCGTCACAGGCCCCCTCTACAGTAGACCCACCGCTGGCTGAAAATAGACAAATTATAGATGACTTCCGAAGAGAGAACAAAAAATGTGCTTTTTATAAGACTTCATAATGGTTACTTTCACGGTGCCGGAGGAAGGGGGATTCTGTGCGATGCTGGAGCAGACAGTAATGATAGGCTGTGTTTAGCAGGAGATGGGATGCCTGCTTTCATCCTTGGGCCTTTATTACTCTAGTTGTTTAGAAGAAAAACTTTAGGGCTCCTTTAGAGAGCCAATCATTACTTTATCCTGCATACACGACCCTGAAAATAAGCCACGGCTAACTAATAGCGGAGAGGGAGCAGGCGTGAGGCCTGCATCTTTAAGCTGCTGTAGGGTGACCTGGTGCTGACCCCTGATTTGTGGCTGTCGCTCAGCTTAATCGGTGCGTTTCACACATCTCGCATGTGACAGGGTACCTGCAGAAGTAAATCACCTTAAAAAGTGCCAAGAAAGCCGTCTATTGTTGACAAATAAGATAGCAGTGTTTCACACCAATTTCACAATCCTGGGAATTAGAATTTGCATTTAGTTTAACACCCCAAGAGTACCCGGATATGAGATCATGGGTTTTATATCTCTTGGTTTTTTTTTTTTTGTAGCTGAAGTTTTGCCTCCAGGAAATGTGTAAGCGAGTCACACGTCGCCGACAAGTCAGCAATGAGCTCTGCAAACAGTCATACTTCAAATCCACTCACTTTTCCTCTTTGCATATTTGAAACTGTCTACCAGGACAGTGACTGGAGATGTCTTTTCATTCCTTTGTTTTTCCAGCTTAGTGCATGGAAATTAGTCTTTCTGCATAAATGCTATTACATTGATTCACTGTTGAATTATAGCTGACCGTCTCCCGGGCCAAGTAAAAGAAATTATGGGGGGGAAGAGAAGGATGAAGGAGGAGATGAGCAGAATGGTCAGAGGGTCACAGGAAATGAGCAGACCGACATCACACTCTGCTCCCGCACCTGTGATCTCAGACGCACCTGTGATCTTAGTCTTCGTCAGCTTTGTAATCCTATATGGGTGTGAAGTTATTAACTTACGTTTCCTATTCTGATAAAACCAATGTATTGAAAGATTTATTTTCATACAGAATCCAGATATAAATTATGTTATTGAAATGGTCTGTTTATGGTCTGAGTTTTTCAAGTATTTGAAATTTGAAAACATTAGGTGCAAGAAATACTGTATTAGTGTAATGTAAATGCATAATTATTTGGTGGATTCAGAGGGTGGATTAAATCACCTATCAGACTATTCATATCAAGGAACTAAAAGGACGTGGGCCTCCCTTTGATTTCAGAGCAGCTGCGGGTGTTTTATTTCCTGCCCGGCACTGCGAGATCTCCCATGAAGGTTTCATGATGCTCTGGTCCGGGTCTGAACCAGCCTTGGATAGACCCTGCTTGCCAATGGCAGCCCTGCCATAAATTTAAGGTGAATGAGGCTCACAAGGGATGGTTTCTGTTGAGTCTGGGGCACTGAGATTTGTGAGACTAATAATAATAATAATAATAATTAATAATACATTTTATTTATATAGAACTTTTACAAGATCTCAAAGATGCTTAAATAGAATAAACTAAACTAATAAAACAAATACAGTCCTTGCTGAGGCTGGGACTCTGAGGTTTGTGACGCTCACAGCAGACAGTGTTTGTTGAGGCTGGGACCAGGGCTGTGGAGTCGGAGTCAAGGAGTCGGAGTCGGAGAGAATTTTGGGTACCTGGAGTCGGAGTCGGAGTCGGCAAAAAGTTAACCGACTCCGACTCCTACTAAATTTAAATGGGAATTAAAAAAGTAAGTTGAAATGTCCCAATTCACAAACAGTCATAATGAACTACTTCTCTGCTGTAAGAATAAAGCCCAATGCATGCAGTGCATAATGTTACCACAAAACGAACATGTCAAGTAACCATGAAGCATGCTTTTCATTGACTGTATGCGTCACTATATGGGATGTAATGCACAGTTAAGGTGCGGCACCGCTTTCCATTGTGTCGTGTTCCACTGTTACAGGGAACTGTGAACCTAGCCTAAAGCCCCCCATACATTTACAGATGCACTGCCAATTTTTCAGCCGTTCAACGAGTCATCACGCGTCAAACGCCTGAAAAATCATCTGGTGTGTTCTCAACTCCGTCGGCTCCCCTTCGCTATGCGCTAGTGAAGGGGGCCGAAGTAGCCGAGAACACAGATCTCCCTACCTGTCTCCAGCAGAGACTCGTTCTGCTGTTCAGCTGGCCGGTGAGTGACACAATGCACTAAATTTCCGGCTGGCTGACAGAGGAGACAGCCACTGCAGCAGACAGAGGCATCACATTACTTTGGATGGGGGCGGTGGTCGAGATTTTCGGCAAGCTGGATCTGCCCGTCCATGTGGACACCCGCAATCTGCGGCCGCCAATCAATTGCCGCGATTGTACACGCACATCGGTCGGTGGCAAAATCCTTGTTTTCATTGTGTTTGTCTTTAATCTGGCATTATAGTAGAGTGTTGGCTTCCTAGCCAGTAGTTCTGTGGTGAAATGACATGTATGTTGCCTTCCTTTCCTTCAATGGATGTAGAAAATACATTAGCATAGTATATACATACAGAGGAGTCGGATTCGGAGTCGGAAGATTTAGAAACTGAGGAGTCGGAGTCGGAGCATTTATCTACCGACTCCACAGCCCTGGCTGGGACACTAAGGTTTGTGACGCTCACAGCAGACAGTCTTTGTTGAGGCTGGGACACTAAGGTTTGTGACGCTCACAGCAGACAGTGTTTGTTGAGGCTGAGACACTGAGGTTTGTGAAGCTCACAGCAGACAGTGTTTCTTGAGGCTGGGACTCTGAGGTTTGTGACGCTCACAGCAGACAGTGTTTCTTGAGGCTGGGACTGAGGTTTGTGAAGCTCACAGCAGACAGTCTTTGTTGAGGCTGGGACTCTGAGGTTTGTGACGCTCACCGCAGACAGTGTTTCTTGAGGCTGGGACTGAGGTTTGTGAAGCTCACAGCAGACAGTCTTTGTTGAGGCTGGGACTCTGAGGTTTGTGAAGCTCACAGCAGACAGTCTTTGTTGAGGCTGGGACTCTGAGGTTTGTGACGCTCACCGCAGACAGTGTTTCTTGAGGCTGGGACTCTGAAGTTTGTGAAGCTCACAGCAGACAGTGTTTCTTGAGGCTGGGACTCTGAGGTTTGTGAAGCTCACAGCAGACAGTCTTTGTTGAGGCTGGGTCTCTGAGGTTTGTGACGCTCACAGCAGACAGTCATTGTTGAGGCTGGGACTTTGAGGTTTGTGACGCTCACCGCAGACAGTGTTTCTTGAGGCTGGGACTCTGAGGTTTGTGAAGCTCACAGCAGACAGTGTTTGTTGAGACTGGGACTCTGAGGTTTGTGAAGCTCACAGCAGACAGTCTTTGTTGAGGCTGGGTCTCTGAGGTTTGTGACGCTCACAGCAGACAGTCTTTGTTGAGGCTGGGACACTGGTGTGCTGATTCTGACTGTTGTGACTGCTGTGTTGTTGAATGTAATTTGTTTATATTATTAAGGTATTGTTTAGTTGATCTCATGGGCCAGTCAAAATGAAATTTGCAGAGATAACATAATATGGAGTCTCCTTAGGATGAGAACATGGTTTTAGTGGGTACCATGACCAAGTTCTCATATTTATCTTTTATTGTGCACATGGCTGTTACATGCAAACATTGGTATGCTATCTTTGATCTGACTGATAGGCGATGTTCCTCAAATTCCAGAGAGGGCACCATAAAGCACAGCCTTGGTCTAAACCATAGAATCTGAGGATGTTCATTTACAGTGTGATGGGAGTGAGGTTATTTTGAAGGAAACTGTCAGAATGACTGAGATACTATGACAGGAAGAGGAGGCATTTGGCGTAAGGTCTAAGTGCCCTTTGGCAGTGTCATTTGTAATTGGAGGGTGAAAGACAAGTCTTGGAAAAACAGACTTCACAAGCTACACCGGGGGAAAAATAAAAACTGGCAGAGAAAACGAAAGATCATTGTGTCCAGTATATACAGTGCAGAGAAGGCATGTTTGTTCCCGTTTAACCTTCAGCAATCCGGGACGTTTTTGTTGAATTGAATTTGAGGGATTTTGCACATTTTGTTGGTTGTGGCCTCATGCGGATGAGAGTGAAAGTGGGACTGAAATTTAGTACTTCTTCAAGAAGTGAAAGATATATGTTAAATAATTTTGTATTCATAAACATAGGTACTATTTGAGGTAGCCCAGCAGAGGAAATCCTGCCATGATCAAATTTAATTCCATGAAGAGCTAGTTTAAGGCTGTGGGGCATCACAAAAACAGAGCCAGAGACAGAGTCACAGTCACCAAACCACTGTCAGAGCTAGAGTCACCAAACCACTGTCAGAGCCAGAGTCACAGTCACCAAACCACTGTCAGAGCTAGAGTCACCAAACCACTGTCAGAGCCAGAGTCACAGTCACCAAACCACTGTCAGAGCCAGAGTCACAGTCACCAAACCACTGTCAGAGCCAGAGTCACAGCCCAAATGCAGGATGTTTGGGACAGTAGTGAGTATGCCCAGCCAGGGCTCTGCTCTCCCCATAAAATCCCCCAGAATGCAAAGCATGCAAGTGCGCCGATGGTGACAATGAACCATAAAACATCTTCCAGGGATCTGCAGAAAAGCTGGTCAGATTTATTAACTGATTTTACTAAGCTGTTATAAGATAAGTATCTATGAAGAACAAAATTGGTTATAGTCAGGAAATAAGTCTTTGGTAATCCTGACTAGCAGACAAGTTCAAATGCATTTTCGTAATTGAATTTCTATGTTATTTGTTTATTTAAGCGGATGTTCTAGATGGTTAACAATTAAGTTGTTGTGTGAGGTAGGCCTACTTCCCAGATTAAAACCTCTCACCAATATAAAGATGGAAAACTGAAGTTTTCCTGGGTGGATATATGTTTAAGTTATCATTTGTTTAAGTTTTTTTACATGAAAATGCGCAGTCTGAGTGGAGGTGGTCATTTCCCCAGTACCCTGTGGCCACCCAGCTGCATCTGCAATAGCAGAGTACCTGCAGAGTGCTCTCCTCTTCGGGGCATGATGTGCAGCCGCAGCAGAGAGGAGGACCTGGCAGATCCCATCATCTCCATTATGCATAGAGAGTCATTGCAGAATTTCTCCATTACCATTCAGTTAAGAGTCTCCAGTGTAAAATCCTGATGTAAAAATACCTATGTTTGACCCACGGCCTCCAAGGCTGGGATAACTCTGTGAAAGTCTGGAAGTGAAGGTACCTAGTTTATCACATCAAATGCTTTGCACAGCAACACTTTCTTCATAAAAGTGAAATAAAGCTTGGTGCCGCATTACCAAATCGGGAATATGAGTCATTGACATCCTTCAGCAGCCAAGGACATACAAGGGCCTCCGTTATGACTGATTTTCACAATATCTGGCTGGATTCTCATAGAGCAGAATATCAGACATTAATAAGGAAGTGTGTTTGCATGGTGCGTGTAGACCAGAGTGGTACGCTGCTCTGTGGGACTGAACCCTGCTTCGGGCAGGTATGTTGTTGGCTCAAATCCCGTGGCCTGCAGAGTGATCATATTTTTGGTGTGCAGAGAGCAGCTCTGTAAGGTTAAGTATCTATGCCCGTGTCCAGAAGGCCATGGGTTAAAATCCCATGGCTGGCAGAGTGATCGTATTTATGGTGGACAGTGAGCAGCTCAGGAATGTTAGGTATCTATGGGTTCAAATCCCGTGGCTGGCAGAATAATCAAATCACCGCAGTGCCGTAAATAAGGACCTTAGCCCCTCGACTCTCTGACTCCAAGCTTTCTTCACTTGTCCGTCACTTTGGACAAAAGAGTCTAAATAAATAAAAATAACATACTGAGCAAGTCCTTTCATGAATTGGTATGAATCTTAATATTAATTAGTCAGCTCCCATGAGGGGGTAGTTACTTTTAATGTGAAGAAATACGGAAGCCCATCATGCTCTCCCCCCCAACATAAATTTAGCCAAGTGTGGGGGGTGAGCTCTCCCAAGAATAAATATGCTGGGAACATTTGTTTCCAGGGGGACTGAGACAGAAAAAATTATGTGTCGCCTATGGTCAGGATCACTAACTTGGTGCTTTTGTTTGTATAAAAACACGGTTTGTATAAAAATGTCATGAGATGATGAAGGAAGGGAAAAGCAAGAAAGGAACTGCAAAAATCTTCCAGGAGATATCTTCCTGGGAATTTTGAAATGCTGAAACGCCACTATTCAGAGAGGCAAACACCTCTAATAACATGATGGACAGCACCGTAAATCCCGGCGGAACACCCCTTTGAAGATTTAAAGATTCGGGGCTGTAATTTAATGCCTTTGCATCGCCGTTACAGAAGGGTGCAGCGCAGTGACGGCGATGGCCACATCGTCGGTTATGTCTCTCGCACGACGGAGAAGAAACAGTCCAATTAGCCTGGAATAAGCTGAAATGAAGGGCGTCTGCTTTAATCGTAAACGAGCAAGGCCTACAACCTAAACACGTACAGCCGCATAGCGATTATTAGTAATGACACATCTGTATAGCGCCTGCCTATGCTTAGGGTACTTTACATTGATTTGGGGGAGTACCTGCCATAACATTCACCACACCTTATCTTATTCGGTCATAAGTGGAAAATCTGAGTCAAAAGTTATTATTCTGGGATAGCGGTAAAGGACCTGAATGGGAGCTGGGGCTGCAGACTCCCGAACATGCCGTGGGGGTGGGCAATTTTTTAAGCTGTTAAGCAGGAAGCTTTAACACGCTCTACAGTCCCTAGTGACACAACAGGCAAGTCAGGATGTCTGTAATCCCTCAGCCGCAGGCCGGCGCCGCCAGCCGCCACAGACATTGTTTCTCTGCACTGTTGTTCTTATTTACTGCTATGTTCAAGGAGAGCAGCGCCCCCTACTGCTCATCCAGCAGCTTCCCAGCTCCGCCCAGACAGGGGCGTCCTTATCCTTAGATGTCTGTGAAAGACATTTCAGTTAAAAGAAACTAAGAAATTAAGAGGAAGGTTATTTTTTACATAAATCGTATCTGAGAGTATATTAGCCCCACCAGATATGTGCTTTCTTGGTGACTCAGTTTTTTTTGTTGCTGCTGTTTTAATGCAGGGGTGGGCAAACTTATCCATAAAAGGCCAGTGTGTTTGCAGGTTTTTGGGGTAACCTTTAGGTCTGGTGTTCAAACCCAGACTCAGCCAGTCAGTCCTCTGATTAGTAACCTAATTAGGGAGTTGCAGCGAAATGTGAATATTTAAATGAAGATATCGAGCTAACAGGATTTTTGTCAGATACTGCCCCCCCTTCAATGTTTACTGCAGCTGCTCCTTACCCCCCTCCCCCATGTCATTCATTCAGAGACTCTCTCACTGGGCTGACACTATTGCACAACAGCTGGAGCATGGAAGAGGTGCAAATTTCAGCCAATCAGTCGCCCTGCCAGTGCTGGCCTTCCTCCAATCAGGCCGAGCCGCTGCTCAGAGTGTCAGTGTATGGCAGTGTCGCTTTTTCAGTGTCATCATCTGAATCTTTCTTCTCCTGATGATGGTGTTTTGGTCCATTTTCCCCCATGACAGGGATGTTTCAGCGGCTGAGATGTGGAGCCAACCCAGGACTGGACCTCAGCACAGCGCCCCCAAATGGAAGTGAGAGCCAGTGACGCTCCGTCTGCCACCTAACACAAGCTAGTAAGCCAACCAATGAATTCTTGCTAATTCTAGATAAACCGGGTGAGATCTGTGACCTGAACTTTTTAACATTCCTAGCAGATGCTTATGGTTCCTGTCTTAAATCACTGTGCGATTCTTGCCTATCCCAGACTGAAGATTACCAACGTGAAAGAATCCTGGCGATATCGCTGGTCTTGGCTCCGAAACGGTGGTCTTACACTGCACTGTGGGAGAGGTTCAAAGCTGAACCACGGATTGGCTGGGGCAATGTCAGAAATTTAGAATGACCATCCTACAATGTGCTTGCTGCTATGACCTACATCTACTAACCAACTAACTGATCATGTTTTATTCTTGTATACTGACGTAGGTCATAGCCTACGATTCAGGGGGTGTTATCATCGTACACTCAACACTGATCTTGTACGCAAGTTTATAAGTTTCATGTCACACAGTGTGGTTGCAATAAACTTATATGACTGCTGAAATCACATGATCTGTAGGAGGCATTAGCCATTGTGTAAACATCTGTAGTTTTTTTATATTAAGCCTTAGGATTTTGCCTGCAGTGTCCCAATACACCCAAAGATAAAGGTGGTGTATCTGTTATATATCTAGAATCTGTTATTGCAGCTCTTTCGATTCTGCTCTGGACTGAGCGTCAATGGACTTCGATGGATTTCAGAAACCAACAGGACCATGGTAGCCTGACGCTCCACAGCATCCCCTGGGGATCCTGCTGTCTTCTGCATGGATTACCCGAAGCAGCCTGAGAAGGACCTATGGAATCAGGAGCAGTATCAGTAGCGGGGTCATCGGCAACCCCTACAGTGATGGCCAGCTTAGCGGGACTCTCCACGAGCGCCCAGGGGGCGGGTTTGCTCAGGATGACCTCCGCGGGGCCGGCTAACCATTCTGTTAGTCTCAATCAGAGCTGGAGAAACCAGAGCTCGAACACCTCCAACCAGGAGGGTGTCACCAGCGAGAAGAACTGGCCGGCCTTGCTCATCCTGGTCATCATCCTGCTCACTATCGGCGGGAACATCCTAGTCATCATGGCGGTGTCGCTGGAGAAGCGGCTTCAGAACGCCACCAACTTCTTCCTGCGCTCGCTGGCCGTGGCTGACATGCTGGTGGGGATCCTGGTGATGCCAATCTCACTAATTACCATTCTGCATGGTAAGAGCTTATCAGCGTACCTAAACGATGAGTGTACCTAAACGATCAGCGTACCTAAACGATGAGTGTACCTAAACGATCAGCGTACCAAAACGTTCGGCGTACCTAAACGATCAGCATACCTAATGATCGGCATACCTAAACGATGAGCGTATCTAAACTATGAGCGTACCTAAATGATGCTAAAGGGGAATTGGCTATAGTGGCCTCACAACTCCACAGTTGTGGGGCTAATTCCTGCCTGCGCTTTCACCACGAGGAGGCTTCATTTCCTGCCTGCATGTAGAGTGACCTTCTGCACATGTATGTGGTATGATCCACTGGAATGCAATGAAATTCTGTACATGTATGTAGTTTGATGGTCTGGAGTGCAAGCAAAGTTCTGCACATGTACGTAGCATTATCCTCTGGTGTTCATGTGAAGTTCTGTACATGTATGTAGTATGATCCTCTGGACCATGAACTTCAATATATGTATCGTGACTTCAAGGGCCTGGTCTGAATAAAGGTGAAATAATGGTCAGATAAGTAGTTGTTTTGGAGAATTCGGAAATCCACACTGCAGATTTTAATGGAAGAAGTACATCATAGGTCATTGATGTCAGGTGTTACAGCAGTAAGACCATTTTAATAGTCTTTCTGTCACCCCCACCCCACTGCCCCGCCCTGTCAGATTATGTCTGGCCTCTGCCGAATGCCCTCTGCCCCATCTGGATCTACCTGGATGTGCTCTTCTCCACCTCCTCCATCATGCACTTGTGCGCCATCTCTCTGGATCGATACGTGGGCATCCGCAACCCCATCGAGTACAGCCGCTTCAACTCGCGCACCAAGGCCATGCTAAAGATCACCGTCGTCTGGACCATCTCCATCGGTGAGACCGAGTCGTTACTCTGGCTGAGTGCTGGGCTGGGGAATTTGCAGCTGCCGATGCACTTAAAGTCACCAGAGCATCATGTCTGCATGTGACGAGGCAATTACTGCCTGAAAGAGGTAGTGGATTTACGTACAAGCACTACCTGCAAAATTTCACGTAAAAATTTGTATGTAAGGGATAAACCATGACGAGGTGTGCGGTTATAGGAAAATAAATGGTGCACCATGACTACCGAACAAAAAAATAGTAGAATAAATTAGATATTCATTTTTCAAAAATATAGTCTGTATAAGGATAGAACATCTGGTCAGGTTACTCAGTGGAAGCAGGATGTCCATTACGTTACCATAGAAACCGTAAACAGACATGCGTTTGCCTATTGAAAACCAAGAAAGTTATGCTGATAAGAATGGTTACTTATTTATGAGTAAAAGGTAACACAGGTTTTTATATTATCATGTTTAATAAAACATAATTACATACTAATATGGAACTGTTATTAGGCTTTCGGAATTACCTCGCACATTACACAAAAATGATCAACACCCATGTGACATCCCTGGACCAATAAGAAACAGTATTTACCAAAGCCGTGGAATGAATATAGATATACACTCACCTAAAGGATTATTAGGAACACCATACTAATACGGTGTTTGACCCCCTTTCGCCTTCAGAACTGCCTTAATTCTACGTGGCATTGATTCAACAAGGTGCTGAAAGCATTCTTTAGAAATGTTGGTCCATATTGATAGGATAGCATCTTGCAGTTGATGGAGATTTGTGGGATGCACATCCAGGGCACGAAGCTCCCGTTCCACCACATCCCAAAGATGCTCTATTGGGTTGAGATCTGGTGACTGTGGGGGCAATTTTAGTACAGTGAACTCATTGTCATGTTCAAGAAACCAATTTGAAATGATTCGAGCTTTGTGACATGGTGCATTATCCTGCTGGAAGTAGCCATCAGAGGATGGGTACATGGTGGTCATAAAGGGATGGACATGGTCAGAAACAATGCTCACGTAGGCCGTGGCATTTAAACGATGCCCAATTGGCACTAAGGGGCCTAAAGTGTGCCAAGAAAACATCCCCCACACCATTACACGACCACCACCAAGCCTGCACAGTGGTAACAAGGCATGATGGATCCATGTTCTCATTCACAGAAATCGAGACTCATCAGACCAGGCAACATTTTTCCAGTCTTCAACTGTCCAATTTTGGTGAGCTTGTGCAAATTGTAGCCTCTTTTTCCTATTTGTAGTGGAGATGAGTGGTACCCGGTGGGGTCTTCTGCTGTTGTAGCCCATCCGCCTCAAGGTTGTGCGTGTTGTGGCTTCACAAATGCTTTGCTGCATACCTCGGTTGTAACGAGTGGTTATTTCAGTTGCTCTTCTATCAGCTTGAATCAGTCGGGCCATTCTCCTCTGACCTCTAGCATCAACAAGGCATTTTCGCCCACAGGACTGCCACATACTGGATGTTTTTCCCTTTGCACACCATTCTTTGTAAACCCTAGAAATGGTTGTGCGTGAAAATCCCAGTAACTGAGCAGATTGTGAAATACTCAGACCGGCCCGTCTGGCACCAACAACCATGCCACGCTCAAAATTGCTTAAATCACCTTTCTTTCCCATTCTGACATTCAGTTTGGAGTTCAGGAGATTGTCTTGACCAGGACCACACCCCTAAATGCATTGAAGCAACTGCCATGTGATTGGTTGATTAGATAATTGCATTAATGAGAAATTGAACAGGTGTTCCTAATAATCGTATAGGTGAGTCTATAACTTCCAGTTCCAAATACAAATATTTTGTGAATGAAAACCAATAATTGTAGTTATATACCCACAGAGGGAAATGGATATAATGAATCAGTTTTGGATCCTGCTTTCGAAGTGTGAAGTCCAGCTGTGTTCTCCTTGTTACTGTGGATCCAGCACAGTGGCTGCCTGTCTTTCTCATATCTACCACTTGAGTGAACTGCCATAAGGAAGACAAGTTCTCTGGGCTGCCCCTCGGCCTCCTGGGAGGGTTTTACAAAAGATTTACCTTAGAGAATGTTTGATAGGAAGTGACAGTGAGAGCACTCAGATGTTGTAGGTTGTTGGACTATGAAAAGTCAGCACTGACATCTCAGTTTAGTCTTTCCTATTAGGGACTGATCCTCTGGATCGTGTTTCTGTCACTGTGCTTATTTATCTGTACTGTAAATAATCTGCAGTTTGGTCAAAGAAACCACCAAAGGTTATAAGCGGAGAAGGTTTTCACCAGGCCTTCCTGCCTTGGTGGTTCTCCATCGCCCCTGCCTCCTCTGACCCTTTCCTCGGTAATGTCTCTTCTTGCACAGTGATCTCCATGCCAATCCCTGTCATTGGGCTTCTCAACGAGGACAAGGTGCTAGTGAACGGCAGCTGCGTGCTCAATGAGGGCCGCTTCGTCCTAGTGGGCTCCTTCGTGGCCTTCTTCGTCCCGCTGGTCATCATGGTGGTTACCTACTGCCTGACCGTGCGGACGCTACAGCGCCAGGCAAGCGACTTCCTGAATGCGGGCCGGACCGGACCCTCCCCGCACCCCACGGGGGCCCGGCCCAAGCGCGGCGCCCTGTTCTGCCTGAGGGGAAAGCTGTCCCACGGAAGCACAGCTTGCGAGAGCGTATCCATCATCGCCAACTCCAACGCCCCACCGCAGCTCGACTTGCCGGGCAGCCAGGACCCGGCCAGAGAACGGGGCATGATGCAGGCCATCAAGAACGAGAGGCGGGCCTCCAAGGTCCTGGGCGTGGTCTTCTTCCTCTTCCTGGTGATGTGGTGCCCGTTCTTCATCATCAACGTGGCCAGCGTCCTGTGCCATGGGATCTGCAATGATGATCTTCTGAAGGAGCTACTGAACGTCTTTGTGTGGGTGGGCTACATATCGTCGGGGGTCAATCCGCTGGTGTACACCCTCTTCAACAAGACTTACCGCCACGCCTTCTCCCAGTACATATGTTGCCGCTACTCCAAGGGGCGAAACGGGCACCTCCCCAGTCGCCACCTCTGCCCCTCGCCCTTCACTGTCAATCCAGCCTTGCTCCGCTCCAACACTGATGTGGACCAGAACAGCAGCTGCCAAAATGGTGACAGCAATACGCTGGGCGCTCAGGAGTTGGACGACTCAGATGCGGCACTGGAGATGCAGCCAGGGGCCTCAAAAGTACCCGTCAATGGTAATGACACCTCCAGAGAGCACATTAGTCAGATGTGATTTGCTTTCAACTATGGACCTCTGGACAATGTTTCATATTCAAAGAATTGGACTTTGTGTCTGGGAGAACAGCATGTAATAGGACATTTGACAGATTACTGTCTTTTGCATGAGAAGCACCATTCGTACCTATCTCAGTTAAATATATTAGTATTTTATCGTTAAATATCCTGTTGAATGCAAGATCCTAAATTTTAGAGTTTATTTGTGTCACACCATCAGAGAGCTGAACTCTATAGCGACAACCTTAACATACTGTACTTCATTCTCTGAGTCACAGCACCCCCATGTGGCAGGTGGAATGCATAACATAGAAAAAAAAAGCACTGGTAGACCTCAGATGAATGCTGGAAAAGATGACAAGCGATGTCATACTGTCATACAGAGGAACACAAATATGAAAATCAAATGACCATTTAAGGATTGTTACATATCGTCTGCACTGGAACTGATCTCATAGGCAGAAGGATCTAGATCATCAGTCATGCTACACAGGACAACTAAATACAAATGTGGTTCCCTGGAGGAGCTTTGGGACCAACAGGAACAATTAAACACAGCTGGATACGCCACAGGAGATTCTCTCATAGTCTGAAGTCTTCCATGCATCATTTGATCAAGGCACAGAGAGCTACCCGCAACCAGACAGAAGACAGCCCACAACTCAAAGACAGCCCGCAACTCAAAGACAGCCCGCAACTCAAAGACAGCCCACAACTCAAAGACTGCCCAACTCACAAAGTACTGACATTCACCATAAGCAGTTTAATTCAAAATCACACAGTGCAAGCTGCAAAAAAATTATTAAAACGGTAAGGAGGCTAAGTGGTGTAACAGAGTTTACATCTGTAGCATTCTCATTAAAGCTACACAGATTGGTCTGGAATTCATTCATTTAGTTTTTTTTTCTAGATAAATATGGGCATTTGCAATTGTGTGTAAATATAACTGTAGTAGTTGTTCTTTGTAGCTAGAAAGTGACTTGGTCCTGCTTTATCTTTTATATATATATAAATTATGTACAAAACTCACTCTCATGTTAGTGAGTAGATACTCATTAAAGAGCCTTGCTGCAATATGTTCTGCACTGGGGGCTCCTTGCTCGGGTACTAGCTGGCTGCAGGGTTAGTGATTCAGGTCATCTATTCTGTATCGTATCTGCTGTGCCTGGCACTCATTCCGCTGGCGGTGGTCGTCATACAAACATTATATTGTCTTAGTTATTTGGCTCAACATATTCTGAAACCGTGCATCTCTGCATCGCCTTTGAAGGGCCTTTGAGGGACACGCCCTGGTTCACCTGCGTCGCAGCTGAACAGACTCTGAGGGAGCCATCCTGGTTAATTCGTATCATGTTTGAAGAGTGATGTGGGAACCGTTTGCAGTACATTTATTATTAAACTGTAAGAGAAATCCTGCAAGCTTGACTGAATTCCCAAAAATGTTAATGTTTGGTTTGTTTATGCAAATCTAGTAAGTATTCAGCTGTTCCTCAACATGAATTATCCTTTGCACATGTGAATATTTAATTCCTGCTACAGTGTCTTCTTATGTTTCGAATCATACTAATTATGCCGTTTCTGTTCTAATTAGTTGTCCATTGTCCATTTTTATGCCGTCCTTCACGCTTGACCACACTTCCGGTACAGAGGGGTACAGTGGGGACTGGTAACCTAGGATGCATTGAAACAGGGTTAACTGCACTGGAAGAGTGCATCAAAGTGTTTCGGCCATACTCTGATCATGACTCTAATCCTACTGGTTTGCCTCACAATACTCTCTCAGGTAGCGACCAATCACCTGGTTGAGCTGCTCTGTTTAACCATTGGACTGGGGGTGATACCACAAAGTCAAACTGACTCTCCCAGCCTCAAACAATAGGCTCGCATGACACAGGTGAACTGATGACCCCAGTCCAACATTACTGTATTACCTTGGAAATGGCAAACAGCCAAAATACTCGATTATAAAGGCATTCCACTAATGGACCAGCCGTGGGGGACCCTGGTAGCAGAATCACATCTTAGAGAAGCAGTCCACTGTGATTAACACCATAGAATTTCCCTGCGAGGGGGGCAGATTGGTCATGAAGTCCAGTGCTACTGTATGTGTGCCAAGGTGGTGGGGGGTCTAATTTACCCCAAGGCAGTTGTCAAGGGGTCTTTGTCTGAGCGCTGATGGCCACCAAAATTTACAAAAGATCAATTCAGTAGTATGTGTGATAGTGGGGAATCCGGAACCAAGAGAGGTGTGTGTCTGAAGCAGACAGAGACAGATTGAGGCTGGGACAACCGCTAATTTGGGAAAATGTCCACTGGCGTTGATTCCCTCTGCAGAGCTTTGTGAATTTTTTCCATGATGTACCAGCATATTTGTGGCAGAATGCAGGAGGGCGGCTGGTCTTGGGACTAGGGGCTATGACAGGTGCTTCAAACCGCTGAGACAGAGCATCAGCTGTCAGGTTTTTAGAACCCAACCGGTATATCAGCATAAAATTAAATAGTTCAAACAGTAATGCTCTGTGATTGAGCTGCTCCACTCCCCTTATTGCTTAAGGTTTTAATGATTGGTGAGCAGCATACAGGAATGCCCCCCCCCCAGCCAGTATCTCCATTCCGTCTTAAGTTCTGGAAATTCATGGTTTCCTGCGCCATAATTCTGCTCGTGAAGCTCAGCCAGGACACCCTGTTTCTGGGACAGATCCACCCCTATCTGGATACATCAACCTCTACGGCGAAAGGTGGGTGCGGGTCTAGCTGCCGAAGGGGGGTGGAGGTGAGGGGGCCCCTTTAATTGAGTGAAAGCCGTATGTGCCGGTTCTGACCAGGTTAGCGATTCTGAAGGGCCCCGACGTTCCCTATGAAGCGCTTATAGAAGTTTGCGAGACCCAGGAAACATTGCGTGTCTTTGGTTGGGGCCGTTCACAGACCATCTTCTTTCCCCACCTCCATTTTTACCCATTGAGGGCTGAGGATTTACCCAAAGAAGGACACAGTGTCCCTGCGGAAGTCGCACTTCTCCAGCTTAATGAATTATTTATTCTGCCTGAGCCGCTGCAGTACTGCTTTCACAAGTCCAACAGGATCATTAAGATCCAAGGAGTAAACCAGGGTATCATCAATGCAGACCACTATAAACCTATAAATCACGTCGGGGAACACTTTATTGATGAAGAAGTAGAATACCATTGGCGCGTTAGCTAATCTATAAGGCATAACTTGGTGTTCTATTGCCCTCTAGTGGTGGTAAATGCAGCTTTCCATTTGTCTCCTTTGCAAATCTGAAACAAATTATATGCACTCTGCAGACCCAGTATTTTAAATGTCTCTGTCTACTAAACCTGTTCTAACACCACTGGGATGAGGGGTTACAGATACTGTTTATTTTTTCTAAGTCGCATCAAAGTGATACACGTCTATCCATGTCGTCAGTCCCATTGAGAATCTAAACATGGACAAAAGCCCCCGTACTTCTCTACAGAAAAAAAAAAGGCCACCGGTAAAGTGGACGTTCTTATTGACCCAAGCAAGTGCTTTACTGGTTTAAGGCTTCATCCACAGGACGTGACTGGGGGTAGTTTCTACTATGTGGTACGGTATCGTTCAATCCCATGAGTGACACTGAAGAAGGACAGTGGACATATTGGTGCAGACTGGTGACATCACCTTGACATGCCAGTTCAGCTCAGAGAGTTGGGTTGAGGTCCCGGTGGTAAGTGATAAGGAGCGCTGGCTCGATCCAGCTATTGCTGGCCGCCATGGTCCAGAACTCCAAAGCGCAGTCAGATGCTGATCATCACCTGCTGCAGTGCACAAAGCCAGTTAACTGCATCGCCGCCCACTGCAGGGTGATCACAGGAAGTGTTTGTAAAACTGTATCTTGGACTTGAGGACCAGATTATTCTGTTGCCACAAGGTGGTGGCTCAATCCAGAGCCCTCCCAGTGAGAAGTGAGATCTCATCACAGACTGGATCTTGCTGGTATTGTTGATGAACCTCCCTGGGATGTTTTTGTTAAACACAGAGCACTGCATCAGCAAGCCTTAGCTCTCATCTGGGTCTCCACTAGACTTATCCAGCATTCCTGCGAGAGGCTAAGCTGCCCTTAAGCTGCTGGATGGTGGCGGATTCGCTGCTCTGGGAAGGGCTTGAAATGCCACCACCTCCAGAGATCTAAGCAGGAGAGACGTGGTCATGATTGATTTCAGGAGCTGGAGCATCACGCTGAGAGTCATGACTGCATGGAGGTCCACTTGACCCACCAGAGGAGATGAGGTATTCTGTAAAGTAGGAGATGGGGGTCCATGCACCATAGGCGCCATAGGTTTCAATCAAAACCACATTCAAAATCAAGAGTCAAGAGTCAAAAACCCGAATAGGATAAAGAAAGAGCCAAAATTGTAGTTCAGGAATCTGAGATGGTAAACCCAAGGCAAAGGATCAGTATACATGGACACTGCAAGGAAGCTGCTTGATAAGGAACAAACTCACAATGACTTTCCCTGGGGAAACCTGACTAGCTAGTTTATATTTACATACCAAACAATTAGTAACAGGTGATCAGTACTCCAGTGAAGCTGACCTGAGAAAGTTAACTAGGTATTTGAAAGATCCGGATCTGGTTCCATGATTTGTCACAAAAGGCTTCTCTCAAAGTGCAGTGGTTTTGGAGAAAGGGGGGGGGGGTCCTATCTGTCCTACCTAAGCAGGGCTGCTTAATAAACTACTGAGTGTATGGGTAAGTCATTACAGTAATGTCTCCATACGCAATAGTGCAGTGGTGGCCTAATGGCTCAGGAAGCATGCTAGTCAGTGGAAGGTTGTTGGTTCAAATCCCAGACTAGCAAGGTACCACTCCCACGTGCTACTCCCTGGGCACTCAGTAGTAGCTGCCTACTGCTGTGTCACTAATGGGTAAAATGTTAAGGGTGCATTTTGTTGTCGTGAACAATGACACTAAGTTTTCACAATATTAGTATTGCTCCTGCACTTCCAAAGTTTATATACACTCACCTAAAGGATTATTAGGAACACCATACTAATACGGTGTTTGACCCCCTTTTGCCATCAGAACTGCCTTAATTCTACATGGCATTGATTCAACGAGGTGCTGAAAGCATTCTTTAGAAATGTTGGCCCATATTGATAGGATAGCATCTTGCAGTTGATGGAGATTTGTGGGATGCACATCCAGGGCACGAAGCTCCCGTTCCACCACATCCCAAAGATGCTCTATTGGGTTGAGATCTGGTGACTGTGTGGGGCCATTTTAGTACAGTGAACTCATTGTCATGTTCAAGAAACCAATTTGAAATGATTCGAGCTTTGTGACATGCTGCATTATCCTGCTGGAAGTAGCCATCAGAGGATGGGTACATGGTGGTCATAAAGGGATGGACATGGTCAGAAACAATGCTCAGGTAGGCCGTGGCATTTAAACGATGCCCAATTGGCACTAAGGGGCCTAAAGTGTGCCAAGAAAACATCCCCCACACCATTACACCACCACCACCAGCCTGCACAGTGGTAACAAGGCATGATGGATCCATGTTCTCATTCTGTTTACGCCAAATTCTGACTCTACCAGTCAGACATAGTCAGTCTACCAGGCAACATTTTTCCAGTCTTCAACTGTCCAATTTTGGTGAGCTCGTGCAAATTGTAGCCTCTTTTTCCTATTTGTAGTGGAGATGAGTGGTACCCGGTGGGGTCTTCTGCTGTTGTAGCCCATCCGCCTCAAGGTTGTGCATGTTGTGGCTTCACAAATGCTTTGCTGCATGCCTCAGTTGTAACGAGTGGTTATTTCAGTCAAAGTTGCTCTTCTATCAGCTTGAATCAGTCGGCCCATTCTCCTCTGACCTCTAGCATCAACAAGGCATTTTCGCCCACAGGACTGCCGCATACTGGATGTTTTTCCCTTTGCACACCATTCTTTGTAAACCCTAGAAATGGTTGTGCGTGAAAATCCCAGTAACTGAGCAGATTGTGAAATACTCAGACCGGCCCGTCTGGCACCAACAACCACGCCACGCTCAAAATTGCTTAAATCACCTTTCTTTCCCATTCTGACATTCAGTTTGGAGTTCAGGAGATTGTCTTGACCAGGACCACACCCCTAAATGCATTGAAGCAACTGCCATGTGATTGGTTGATTAGATAATTGCATTAATGAGAAATTGAACAGGTGTTCCTAATAATCCTTTAGGGGATTAGTGTAATTATATATATATAATGGTTGAGTTTCATATCCCCTTGATTGAGTGTTGGCTAAATTTTAAGGTCCCTGCCTTAAATATTTGGGTGCACTGCCCTCTTGTGGTAAGATGAGGAAACTCAGGCCAATCCAGTAGGGAGACCTGGGATGCCTGTAACACGGGTTAGTTGTAACAAAGTCTATTTCTCAAATCAGGAACGAGGTACAAATTGTATGACTCACTCTGCACATGCGTACTTTAGTCTTTATTTCACATGTGAAGGAGCAGTACCCTGTAACAAACACAGTCAGATTTGGAAGGAAAACAGACATTTAGCTTAATTTATTTTTCTGATTGCACTGCAATCTTTGTACTTACATTACGCAAGCTTAAATCATTTTTATTATGTGCCTGTGTAAATATCTTTTACACAAGTTGTGAGTGATAATATTGTTGCTCTTAGTGGGAAGGTAAAGTTGTTCATGCCTACCACAGACTGATATAGTTGTAACGGTGATTCTCCAGCTACACAAAATGCTACTTCTCAATGAAACTTCTGCATTGTGTGTGTGGAACATTTCTAAGTCAAAGGAAAATTGGGTGAAATGCACAGACTGGGGGTGGGGAACCTGTTCGATGGAGAGCCGGTGTGGGTGCAGGTTTTTAGGATGACCTCTCAGTCAGCCAATAACAGTGGGTCCTCAGGGCTGGAGCTGAGCACTGCTGTTTTATTATTGGTTGATTGAGAGGTCATCCCAAAGACCCGCACCGGCCCTCCATGGAACAGGTTCCCCACCCCTGACATAGACTGTACAAGGTGCACTGTAAAAAAAAAAGGTTCAGCCAACTCAAAAATTCAAGGCAACATGCTGCAATACATTTTTGAGTTAAGCTAGCCAACTCAGTTACAGAAGTTTAACAAACCTATAGACAGAGGTTCAGCTAACTTTGACTTCAGAGTTAAGGCAACACTGTAATACAAGTTAGATTAACTTAGGTACAAAGTTTCAATAAACTTGGATTGTTAAATTGTCAACACTATTTTGCAAGTTCGATTAACATAGGTACAGAGGTTTAGTCAACTTTGTTTGAGGAGTCAAATTAAATACCTCCTGAGACCCAAGGAAAAAAATGTCCTTCAATTGTAGGTTATTTGTCTTTGGAGGAAATAAGACATCTTGCAATTTAGATTTTTTCAAATTTATTCTTATTTTAATTTCACAGCATGTCCTCTTTAGTGCACAACAAGAATAAATACGTTTCCCAACATCAGTGAAAAAATAAATGCAAAAATACAATGTCCACTACAATGGACATAAATGAATAGGTCGGGTCTCAGGAGGTTAAATAAACCTGCCTTGTTTAGGTGACATTTTAAGAGTTAATGTTTTCATTAACTTTTTTAAATAGCAAGATTCAAGTGTAATATTTCAAGTTGCCTTGTTTAGAGTAATAAAAAACTTATATTACCATTAGAACCCACTGAAAAAAGTGTCACAAGTTTCACGTAGGATTGATATATAATTTTCTGTAATGTGTTCAACTTTAATTTTTTAGCTGCGCCATTTTAATATGCGCACAAGAAATCATGAGGATCAGAAACGCCATCCCAGATTTACCCACCATCATGAGAAAGACTCTGACCAAAAAGGACCTTAGAGCTTTTTTTTTTTTTTTTTTTTCTCCTCCCCTCTTATATTGAAGTTTTGCTGGCTCAGTTCTGACTGATCTTGGAGATTAGAGAGCTGTGGTCTTGGTGGTTTTGTAGCATGTTGACATCAAGACAGATGAAAAACTCTAAGAGACGTACTGGGTGTGTCTCCAGAATGATATGTATTTGATTGCAGGTCCCGCCCTTCGATGATTAACATATTTAGAAAGGTTTCAGGACAGTTTCTGTGCAGCTCGTGGTACCACCCACTCCCCTTTAGACCAATGGTGCTGGATGTATATTTGCATAGTATGATACAGTACTGCCTTTGACTTAAGATTTTTTTTAATCCACCATGATTGTGATGAATAGGGCAAGAGAACAAAAACCACATAAATGGCTTCGGTCTGCTTGCCAGTGACTAGTTCAGATGGAGTATCTTCTATGGTTTAGAGAAAATGATATGGAAAACAAATTGCTTTGTTTTTATTCACAGCCAAGACACTCTAGGAAATGCATCCAGACCATATGTACCTCCATAATTGATATACTTTGAAAGAATGAGCTGCAAAGCATGATAAGATTTCTTGGGGGATGCAAACATCAGTACTTAGACCAATTAGTATACATCAATGCTAGCAAATGTAGCAAAGACTAATATCAGTGCCATACCATCCTCAATCGTGGTGGGTTTCTAAAAATTAAGCTTAATGAAAATCTGAATATTAAATGAGCAAAATGATTTCATTGGTTTTCCAATCCAAGTTGTGGTCTAAAGACAAAAGGTACTGTTTCTGGCCACTGTATCTTGTTTATAGCTATTTATACAAGGATGCAACAATGTGTTGTAATAAAGTAGACTGTTGCAGTAAACTGGCTTTTGGGTTATTTAGTTCTTTCAAATTATATTTATTAGTTGAGAATGAGCAGTTTTATTGGTTTTAAGTGCAAAAATCTAATGTATTAGATTGACTACTTTAAGTTGAACTGACTTGAAAAAATTATATTAACCAAACTTGAAAAAAGTTTGAAAAAATGAAGTAATATTTTAAGTTGATCCAATGTTTCCTTTTTAGCCTATAGGTTCTAATGGTAATATGTTTTTAGTACTCTAAACAAGGCAACTTGAAATATTACAGTTGAATCTCGCTATTTAAAAAAGTTAATGAAAACAGTAACTCTTAAAATGTCACCTAAACAAGGCAGGTTTATTTAAATTTAATTTGACTCCTCAAACAAAGTTGACTAAACCTCTGTACCTATGTTAATAGAACTTGCAAAATAGTGTTGACAATTTAACAATCTAAGTTTATTGAAACTTTGTACCTAGGTTAATCTAACTTGTATTAGTGTTGCCTTAACTCTTAAGTCAAAGTTAGCTGAACCTCTGTCTATAGGTTTGTTGAACTTTTGTAACTGAGTTGACTTAACTCAAAAATGTATTGCAGCATGTTGCCTTGAATTTTTGAGTTGACTGAACATTTTTTTACAGTGATAGGTTAATCTAACTTGTATTAGTGTTGCCTTAACTCTTAAGTCAAAGTTAGCTGAACCTCTGTTTATAGGTAATTTGTTGAACTTTTGTAACTGAGTTGACTTAACTCAGAAATGTATTGCATCATGTTGCCTTGGATTTTTGAGTTGGCTGAACATTTTTTTTTTTTACAGTGTGGGCCTAAGAATCCTATACACCAATATACCTGACGCCTGTGTGATTCTGATGGTGACTAACATCACACATGCACACACGCGCACACACACACGCACACACACACACACACACATGCGCACAGACATGCACACCTTATTCAGTTGTTAAAACTGAATAAATCATTTTAAAACTGTTAAAACTTTTGTTTGGTTTTATTATGAACTTTTATTTTAGTTTAGTTTAGTTTATTTTAGATTAACATGCATTGTACGCCTACACATACATACCTATAAATTATGTTGAACAAAAAAAATTAAAAAACTTTGAATAACTTGAATTTATTTTTACATCATTTATAATGTTACATTTAACCCAGGGCTGTGTTACAGCTATTCCTGATTATGGGGTAAATTGCAACATTTCACCCCATGTGTTTGAGGCTAAACCATTCATTGTCTGTTTTTGATACAGAGATAAAACCTGTGCTGTTTAATAGACGGCATATGCAGGTAGTTTGTACCCAACTTTGAATGCAATTCAGTAAAAGAGCTCCAAGGTACAAGCAAAAATGTAAAACACGTTACAACCATCCCCAGTCTCCCCTAATGCAGCTCAAGTGCAAAGGAAGCCATCAGTGCTTCAGGCAGTGTTATCTCTGTAGCTTTGTGCCACGTTTTTTTGTACGACACTCCTAAGTTCTTTTAAGCAGGTTACGGTCGATGTTGCCGTGTTTATTCAGTGTTGTCTACCTGTGTGTCTAACGAGTGACTCATATGTCATTGTCTGCTGATGTTGTACATTGTTTTACAGCTGAGAATGACCAGGAACTGTAGGGGATGCAGGGCTGCAGTTGAGGAGTAATGTTGTACCATATAGATAACTAACGGAATTAAATAGTTTCAAGAATGAAGTATCTCTACTTATGTGCTATATACAGCTGTGGAAAAAATTGAGACCTAAGACAGCAGTACGCAAGAATAAGGTGAAGCAGGAGACACTGAGAATGACCAGAAACCAACCAGGTAGAGGGAGGAAGTGACTTTCTAATGCCAGTGATGATGTTAACGTATCCGGCAGTGCCTCATAAATTGTAGGGTGACATTAAGTGACCTTCAAAAGGAATGGGAAACAGTAAGTGCAGGTGTGAAGTGCACTGCTAGGACAGTTCATGTCAGGATCCTAGAAGCAGGACTGAAGTCCCATAAAGCAAGGAAGAAGCCCTTCATCAATGAGAAACAGAGAAGAACCAGGTTGCAGTTTACAAAAAATATATTTTCTTCACAGAGGCACAGCCATAAAATGACTGAAACAAAAAATGTGCCATGGTCTCTTTATTTTTTCCACAGCTGTATATTGCGCTTCTCTCTTAACAGTTTAGCCATTTCAAAACTTCTCCTCAAGTCACCAGTAATTGCAGTAACTGAGTACTATGCATTTAATTAACCTAAATGTCTGTTTTCCTTCCAAATCTGACTGTGTTTGTTATAAAGTTGTAAGCATATAAATGTCCAAAATGTCTTGGTATGCAAACCTATTTCTCTTTGCAGTAAGTGTATATTTGCACAGACATTACAGTACATTCAAATAAACTGTAATACAATCAAAAAGTATCACTTCGCTATCCTGTCCTCAGGGGCATCCCAGCCATTCCACGTGTTTCATAAATTTCACCACCGGCTCAATTAATTAATTAACTAAATTTGTAAATTGACTTGATAAGATGCACTGTGATGGGTTGGTGCCCCATCCTGGGTTGTTCCCTGCCATGTGCCCCTAGCTTCCAGGATAGGCTCCGGACCCCCCGCAACCCGGAATATGACAAGCGGTTACAGGAAATGGATGGATGGATGGATGGATGGATGGATGGACCTTAATGAGATATCGGTCAGTGAGTTAAATGCATAGTACCCAGCTACTGCAAATACTGGTGACTTGAGGAGAAGTTTTGAAATGGCTAAACTGACACACTTATACCAACATAAACCATCGCATTACAGAAAGAAAGAAAAAAATGCACACATGTACACACACAGGCTATATAACTACATATATATATATGTATGTAGGATGTATGTATAGACTCATCCTCAACTATGAATAGGATGAGCGGTTGCAGAAAATTGATGGATGGATGGATATATGAAACCATATATTATATAATCCATTAGCATGGCTGAAGTTCTGTGCCGAAATACTTCCTTACTAATGTAAATGAGAGCAAGCACCCGGAAGCCTGTCTGGGGGAAGCCATTACAGATCTGTGAATGGGCTGTTGTTTCATTTCCCTCGGCCGCCGTCCAAATCCCTTCCTGATCCCTCCCCTCACAATGCCGCTCTCTCTCTCTCTCACCATAACGTTTCTCACAGTGGCGCCCCCCTCTGGAGGTTTTGTGCTTCAGCCAAACAGAAAGCACTGACACATTACATAATTTTGACATTAACACCGTTTGCCCCTTTTTATGCACTTTTTCTACTTGCGCAAAGGCGAAATTTGATCTATGGAGTTACATTCAGGTATTAAGAAGGTATTTTTTTAAAGGCAAATTTAATTTGTAAGTCATCTTAATTGTAAATATCTTGATTATATTATAATTTTAAAATATTAGGTTAGAAAATAAACAAAAAGGTCACATAGACGTTGCCTTATATTGACATTTAAAACATAAACTGTACAAGGTCTCAGGCGTCAGTTCTGGGGCAGTTTCGGAACCACAGCACAGCTTCGTAAGTTTTCGGCTCGCGGTCCCTGTTTCGGACGCCGCTGGCCGTCTCTCTGCGGCCGGAGCGCGCATGCGCGGCGCAGCCCTGGGGGCTGCGCTGGAGACCAGACGCACACGCAGAGCGGAGGGGATGTGAAATGCGCCGGCATCCTACGGTCGCTGTCAGTGTCACCCGCCGGTGACGCCGTCGCTATGACACAGTACCTCTG
Source organism: Paramormyrops kingsleyae (assembly GCF_048594095.1). Classification (NCBI taxonomy): domain Eukaryota; kingdom Metazoa; phylum Chordata; class Actinopteri; order Osteoglossiformes; family Mormyridae; genus Paramormyrops; species Paramormyrops kingsleyae. Next base: position 17,624,967 of record NC_132820.1, on the reverse strand, counting down.
ATCGCTCCGATACTGGGACAGGCGGCTTACTGTTAAGAGAGAAGCGCTGGAGATTGAGACAATATAAGAAAAGAGAACACTTGGCACAGGTAAAGAAGTGGCTTTTAAAACTTAAATGGTGTTAAATGATGTGTCAGGCAGCGCCCTTTAGCCTTGCTGGGGCAGAGAGGCGAAGTGGTCTGGCTGCTCAGTCCGGGGTCCTAGCTGATGTCGATTAGTCAGCACTATAAACGACCAGATAATTAGATTTCTACTACACTGGCATTGCTTTGCATTGATTTTAAGATAAGATTGATTCCTTTACTTTTGTCGCGGGTCCAAAATGACATGCAAAATGTAATAACACGTTTCCGAAACAGCCTTTCTAAAGTATTAATTTGTGGGTTTATATTAATTGTAATTTGATTGCTCTTTTCTAATGCTAACACTTGGAAGCCCTAACACCTAGGGAACACTGAGGTAGCCTACATTAATACATTCACCTACATTAATACATTCACCTACTGTACATTTAATACCGACCTGTGTACATCCTAATGTAACTGCCGTAATGGATTTCGACAAAGCTATTGATTAAACCTTGTATTAAATACTGAAGTGCAGCAATAGTATACTTAGTAACAGCGAGCGAAACAATTTCAGATTTAACTGATTAAACTGAGTTTTGTTGCCTTTTATATCTGAATCTTGCTGCCCATTTCTGTGTGTTATAAAGTAGCAACATTGTTATACTTGTCCTTTGTATTCGTTTTCATATTTTAGGGAATTTTAGTTATCATTATTTTTTCTGTATAATATATATACTATAAAATGGGAAAAATGTTTGGACAAAGGCGATTTTATATATTGTTTATATATGTCAACTTTTTGTTGAGCTTGTTTGTACATAACAAGAAATGGATATCACGGGAAGACTGTCTACAGAGTATTTTTGAGTTCCATCAATTGTAGGGGCAAATCATGTGAAATAAATATATACATTTATATCTCTAAAAAATCAATAAGGCGAGTTTACTGTCTCGTTCTGATTTTTAAAGGGCATTTTGCAGTCGCGAAAGATCGGATTCCCTTATAGCCTCTAAGCTTTTGCGAGCGAGTTAATTTTTTGACTGTTATGTCTCTACTCCCTCTCTGTGTAACAGATACAGAGATTAAAAGCAAACAGATAGCAGGCTTTCACTTTGACCTACTGTAGCTATACAAACAGAGACCTACGGTAAGGGGGATGGGGCGCCTGTTTGATACTTTAAATAAAATTAAAATCAAAGTTTAGATGTTCGTCTTCATGAAACATTACCGCTGTTGTTATTATATTACTTGGATTTAGGTTATATGCTGAGTAAATGTATTTTTGATGCTTACTTTTATTGAAAATCCATGATGAATATAGAATCATTCTGTTTACTATACTAAAATAAAAATTACGAGCTGGATAGAAATGTATTACTCATCAGCACGTGTGTGCACTGCGTGTGGTTTGCATTTCCATCGTTCATGTGTGAGGTCCGAAACTTAGAGAAAGGACTTTTTTGCCATTAAAGTCGTTCGACGATGCTGTTAAAGGAGCTGGAGAGAAACGCGAGAGCACGGAGGAGCGTGTTGTGAAGCTGGCGCCGTGCCACGTGGGCAGCCAGTTGTCGATGTTTCCAGAATCAATAAGGATCCGGGAGTCGAAACATTCATGGAAAGATGGAAATGAGCCGTAGTTAGCAGTGTGGTTCCTACTGTAAACGCAGCACAGATCGCTTATACACCGCAATAAATACATAACTGAAAATCTAATGTTTCTTTATTGTTTACATCCAACCTTCAGCTGCTTGCACATTACTGGGTCAATTTGGGGGGGGGGGGGGATATAAGGCTGGGAACACCCTGCGTGGGATGCTGAACACACACACACATACACACATAAACCTGTATTCATATCATTGTGATGACCGTCCATTCGTTTCTATGGCCAAACTCTAATCCCAATATGAAGAACTTAACCCCTGTGCAGCCCTAACCTTAACCATAAGTAACCAAACAAAATACAACTTTTTTGGCATTTTTACACACACACACACACACACACACACACACACAACCACGCACGTACACATCATCATCATCATCATCGCACAGCTTGGGTTAATCAGACTCACTTGGTTCACCTATCTGCATTTTATATGATGGTGGGAGGAATTCCACACAGCATAAAGAGAACATGCCAGCAGACATGCCAATTCTGGAGCTGTAAGGCAGCATGTCATCCAGCACTATAGAGGCAGCATGCCACCCAGCATCACGGAGGAAACATGCCAACCAACATTACAGAGGCAGTATGCCACCCAGCACTACAGAGGCAGCATGTCACCCAGCACTATAGAGGCAGCATGTTACCCAGCACCATGGAGGCAACATGCCATCCAGCACTATGGAGGCAACATGTCACCCAGAACTACAGAGGCAGTATGCCACACAGCACTATAGAGGCAGCATGCCACCCAGCACTATAGAGGCAGCATGTTACCCAGCACTATGGAGGCAACATGTCACCCAGCCCTACAGAAGCAGCATGCCACCCAGGACTACGGAGGCAGCATGCCACACAGCACTATAGAGGCAGCATGTTACCTAGCACTACAGAGGCAAGATGCCACCCAGCATCACAGAGGAAACATGCCACCCAGCACTACAGAGGCAGCATGTCACCCAACACTATGGAGGCAGCAGCAGAATCGTGACACCGTGAATATGACAGATCAGAAATATTTAGGCTGTTGAGCTGAGATGTGAAGTAATTGTGAGTAATTCTGGAGGCTTTACAAGAGTTGGAGTTTAGGAGAAACTTTCTACCCCAGGTTTAGTCTGCCTCAACACTGAAATCCACACACCAAATAACTCTGGCCCTTTTATTGTACTTTTAAAAGACATGTATGTAAGTACATGTAAGTGCCCGTCTAGAGCAGCACAATTCAGTTTTATTCTTTTACTATTTTCTCTTTGTTACTAAACACAAACGAGGCCATAGTGTTTGAAGCTGGGCAGCATTGTGATGGAGTGTAATGGTATGATGAATCAGACGGAGGTCTGCGCACAATGTGCTGATTGGTCATTTAGTAACTGAGCCAAAACAGAACATAAAACTCATAATCAAGAACAGGAAGTTAGTAACAGGACCATACAATAGCAGAACCAGAGTTAAAATCACAGTCGAGGCAGTAAGATAGCAGATGTATGTCAACTATCAAATTTAGCGGCAGGAGAAATGCTCAGTATGGAGATTAACTCACAATACCTCACAAGGAAGTAATGAAAACTGATTCCATGGGATCTACTACCCAGGTGCACTTCATAAACAGCTAAGGATGATCAGGGAAGGGTGACCGGTACTGCCAAAAACTCAGACTGGATCCTGGATTCGGAAAGGACAGGTCAGGCCCTAAGACAGCATGCACTAGAGCAGTGTTTCTCAACTCGGTCCTCAGGGACAAACAGTCCACTTTTTTGCTCCCTGCCAGAAAGTCCACATTTTTGCTCCCCAAGGAAGGTTTGAGAAACTGCACTGGAGGCAGGACAGTTAGGGACAGCAGGACACCTGTGCTAGTTTCACAAGCAGCAGAGCTTTCGGCAAAAGCTTCAGACTCTCCTATTTATGGTCTAGACGTGCTTGGATACAGTGGAAGAACCAGTTTCTGACTTTTTTGTTTCTGATATAATGCTGGTTTGAATATGTGGATAACTTTCATGCACCTGTGAGGTTTTGTAAAGTGCACAGGGGCACTCTGATTTGCCCACAGCCCACTCACATCTTTCTCTTTATTATTGATGTGTTTCCAGCCATTTCAGGTTAATACATCCCTCAGAAATCCCTATATAGCCGCTGACATGTAACGATATTAAAAGCCGTTATTAGTTAGTTGTGTGTTGTGATTATGTCAAGAAGTGTGTTTTGTGCATTCTGGACTGTCCATGTATGAATGCAGATAGAGCTCTGTATTAGTAATTTGATGAACATCTCAGACCTGCCTAATTAGTTGATTAAGCCCCCCCCCCCCCAAAGACACAGTCACATGACAAGGATGTCCATTCATTTCACCTAAGCCTAATTTCTGATTGTCTACAATTGGGTCCCAGATAACTACCCAGATTCTGCTGGTGGAGCCGCATACCAGTGTAGCCCTTCCCAAAGCACTGTTCCTGCTTACTCTTCCTCATGTTGGTCTCTTTGATCTGATGCCACAATAACCTTCTTTTGCTTACATCCCCTCCCATCTTTCTGTTAAATCCACCTCCTCTCCTCACTCCATCACTCTGTCATGTGGTCCATATCTCCGTTCCAACCACAAAGTTTGTCTGCATACTTGTATTATGCTCTTAACTAATTTTAATAACTTTTTGTCTTTACTGATTAATAGAGCAGCTATTTTTATGCACATGTATGTTGGGATTTTAGACTCCAGGGCTTGATGTGACCCTGATCAAGATAAGGGGGTAAGAGATGGATGGAGGTCTGTGGTAGGATGTCAGCGTGTATCTCTGTCATTAGGGCTCCTGTCCTCTGGCTGCAGTCAGGTTACCCTCTTTGTGTGTTTATCAGCTCAACACTGTGTTGTAATGTATTTATGGGTTAGGAGTAAGTAGCTTTAGGAGAAACACCCAAAAATGAAGCTGTGTCAGTTTATGTATGTCAGTATCGAGGAGGATCAGGAGATCCAGAGAAGACAGAAAGGTCCATGGGAGTCAGAAGCAAACAGTCAGGAGATCCAGAGGAGACAGGAAGGTCCATGGGAGTCAGAAGCAAACAGTCAGGAGATCCAGAGGAGACAGGAAGGTCCATGGGAGTCAGAAGCAAACAGTCAGGAGATCCAGAGGAGACTGGAAGGTCCATGGGAGTCAGAAGCAAACAGTCAGGAGATCCAGAGGAGACAGGAAGGTCCATGGGAGTCAGAAGCAAACAGTCAGGAGATCCAGAGGAGACAGGAAGGTCCATGGGAGTCAGAAGCAAACAGTCAGGAGATCCAGAGGAGACAGGAAGGTCCATGGGAGTCAGAAGCAAACAGTCAGGGGATCCAGAGGAGACAGGAATCCCCCAGATTTTGGTTAATCTTGAATTCTTGTGAGCTGCTCTGAAGCAAATCAGGTAAAAAGAAGGAACAAAGCACTAGAACCTCCAGGTGGTTGGGATCACCATGTGTCGCCAGTCACTTATTGGCATCAATAGCCAATGGTAGCCAATAGAAAGCGGGCAGAAGCACTTCCTGCTTGGCAGGGAATGCTAGGCCTGCCCGATGCAGGGCTCGGAGCCTCCTGCCTCCCTCAGCCAAGTGAAACCGGCTGCTCTAGATGCAAGAATGGCAGTGGAATGGGATCCATGCTGCTGCCCCCAGTGCAGTGTGGGAAGGTCACATGGGGCTGGTGATCAGGGCACAGGCGGTCAGCCTGGTTTCGATTTGCTGATGCTCATACATTTCATTGTTAGAATGGGGGGGGGGGGGGCAGTTCTGTTGCAGGGGTCAAAGAGCTTTAGAAAAGCCACCCTGAATGATCACTCGTCATGCTGCATCGCTTTGCTTTCAGCCTGGCTCTCGAAGCAGCATGTGTGCCAGTTTACTCTCTGATTTACAGAGCAGGGGCTTCGCCCGTATGGGGCCCCTTTCATGCTCATGCATGTTGCTTGTGTATGTAGAGGTGTGTAATACGGAGCACCACCTCTTACATGAGCTCTGCTTTTAGGCCAGTAGGTGGGGTAATGGCTAAGGATCAAAACACTCTGGCCATGTGGTTAGAAGATGTAGCTATGCTACTTAACCTTGAATGAACCACTTACAGAACCAATTACAGAAGGTTGGTGGATGAACTAACAGGGTAACTCTTACAAAGAAAGTTACTTTAGACAAAAGTCATGGGGACAGCAGAGACCAAGAGTTTGTTTTAGCCAAACTCTGAATGTGACTTTTACAGTTTTTCTGAATTGCTAAAACGCATTTCCTAAAATCTCCTCTCCTTCCCATAGACCATCCAGGAATGTTAGAAGAAGGTCAGTGTTGTATGACCCAACAGTAATATGGCGGTGGACAACCCCATAGCTGCTGATGGTAGCGCATATGGTCACATTTCCACCATGCTGGCCAGGCACTTCTATAATGGCATGTTGACCAATTATGTTGCGAGCTCTCTTTCTCCTTTTTGCCAGATTGAATCCAGCTTCATCCATGAAGATATATTCATGAAGCCTCTCCATTGAGTCAAGTTCAAAAAGTCCCTATACACAATGAAAATAGAGTACACTCCATTCTGTGAATGACATACATAGTACAATATACTGTACATGCTAGTGCTGAGTTTACTGTAACAGTTTACTTACTTGCATAAGAACATAAGAAATTTACAAACGAGAGGAGGCCATTCGGCCCATCAAGCTCGTTTTGGGAGAACTTAACTAATAGCTCAGAGTTGTTAAAATCTTATCTAGCTCTGATTTAAAGGAACCCATGGTTTTAGCTTCCACTACACTAGCAGGAAGACTATTCCATACTCTAACTACACGCTGTGTAAAGAAGTGCTTCCTCAAATTTGTTTTAAAATGTTCTCCCGCTAATTTCCACTTATGGCCACGAGTTCTAGTATTTAGACTAATATTGAAATAGTCATTTGGCTGAACAGCATCCAGACCCATTAGAATCTTATTGATATTGTTGCTCTTTCACTCTTTCAGTGTTTCGCTCAAATGGTACCCTATAGGCTTGTTTCGACTCACATGGTTTATTCCATCAAAATGCACAATGTCTTCAGTAATCTGCTGTTGTATTTCACGCAGTCGTATTGCATTGTCTTGACGGACCATCTCAACAGTTACTGTCTTTTGAGAACATACATGTTCTTCCACCCCTATGTGACCGTCTTTCAATTCTGCAAAAAGATAATATTGTTAGAAGTATACATGTTGTATTGTAAATGTTCTCTGTACAAAAACAGATATAATACCGTAAGGAAATAATTTTTCGCTCTCCCCTTTCTAGAGTTTGGTGGAGTCATTTACTGACACTGAAATCATGGCGTAACTCTCAGAGACAGTAATACATTTTACCGGTTTTCTTCTCTGAAGGTCCTGACTATGGAACTGGATTAAATTTGGTTGCACACGTTGTGCCATTCTGGGTCCAAGTGACCACACTGCTAAATGTGTTTCGTGAATGAGAATGTGTTTAGAGTTTTGCTAATTGGGAGATTCAGATTTGCTAATTGTGTCTAACCGGATGAACAGTGTTTAAGATTTTGCCAACTGTGGGATTGATTTGATGTAGTTTTGGTAGTTGACATTTTAGTTTTTAAATTGAGGTTTAGTGTTTTAGCCATTCAGAAAAACTGTAAAAAAAAAAGAAGTTGTCCACCAAAAATGTTACCATACAATAATACTAAATCGATATGTAATGTTTGCAGTATTGTACTCCAAAAAGGTTATTGTAAAGGACAAAGAAAAAATCCATATGAGAGGCATATTACAGTAAAATGCTGAGCAATTGGAAGAATATTCATATTCATTCTGCCTCATCACCATGTCTCAGTGCTGGGTCAGGACAGAGGACTTTGTCTGCATCACAGGAAATGCTCTCCCTTGCTGGGCGATGCAGGACGAATCCTCTGTGTCGAAATTCAACTCACCTATGGCACTTGCCCTCTCATCCGGCATGTATTCTATGTTCCAGTCACTCTTTGGCTTCTTCTGATGTTTAGAAATGTGTGTAAACAGTTTTGAGTCATTGTGTTTAAATGATGACTACTGTGTTTAACTTTTGTGGCCTGTGTTTTCTATTTTGCATCAAATTTCACCACAGTACAAAATGAGTTTTGATGAATGAGAATGTGTTTAGAGTTTTACAAAAAGGGTGACTCAGATCTACGAATTGTGTCTATCTAGGTGAGCACTGTTTAAAGTTTTGCCAAACGAGTGACTGATTCAATAAATGAGTTTTGGTAATTGGCAGTTTTCTTCCAAGAATGAGGTTTAGTGTTTTAGCATTTCAGAAAAACTGTCATTAGCAAGTGTTTCTTGAAACTCTTTGTAACTAAAGTAGTTTGTAATCTCATTCATAAATTAGTGAGTGATCTGACCGCCTTATTTTTTTCTGCATCGTTCTTTGAACTTTGAACTTCTGCCTGCCCTTCTGTCAGAGATACTGTACAGAGCTCACCTGAACTAGATCACAAAAACACACTCACACTCTATTTAGCCCCAATAATGACGAAGATGATGATGATAATATTCACAATATAAAATTTTAATTTTCTGACCGCAGACTTGTTGTTGCTACTCTGAAGATTCAGCTTAGATCCAGTAGGCTACCACCTACTAGGAGAATAAGTCAGACTCCAAGATCAAGATGTTTCTGATGAGTTTGCACGCAGTTTGTGTGAGGAACTTGCAGACTTGGGTGCGACTGCTGACTCTAATGTGATGTGGGAGACCTTCCGTGATGAGACCCTGAAGGTTGTCGAGGGCTGTGTTGGTGTTGCCAGTGTTCCCAGAAGGAGGTGTTTCATCTCGCAGGGCACCCTGGATATTATCGAGAGGAGTCGCAGCGCACAGCTTGGTGGCAACTCCAGTCTGTACCGGGAAGGACCAAGAAGGATGGCTTTGAGGGCTCTGAGGGCAGATAAGGAGGCGTTTGTTAGACAAATTTGTGAGCAGGTGACACACCACCTGTGGTCTAGTGACCCACGCCTTGCTTACAGAGGAATCGAAACATTACGTACATCTGAATCTGTTCCTCGGAGGCTTGCAGTCAGGGCGAGTGATGGAACGTCCTTATGGATGATGCTGCAGTTGTGACCCATTGGGCCGGCTACTTTGAGCAGTTGTTTAAAGCTGACCCTCCAGTTAGGATGTTGGACATCTCTGGGTCCATGGTTCTCGAAGCTGATCCTCCTATCAGCTGTGGACCACCCAGTCTCACTGGGGGCAGAGAAGGCCGCAGGGATCTGTGGTATCCGGGGTGAACTTCTCCTGGCTGGTGCTAAGGCTGCCCTCCTGGTATTGCAGGTAATCTGTGGGACTTGTAGTCCCTATCTGGAAATGGAAGGGTGATCACCTGGATTGCGGCAGCTACAGGGGGATAACACTGCTTTCAGTGCCGGGTAAAGTTCTTGCTAGGGTCATCCTTAACAGGATCCGTGATCACTTGTTTGTTTGTCAGCGACCAGAGCAGTCTGGTTTTACGCCCAAGAAGTCTATCATTGACCGTATCCTTGCACAAAGGGTTCTCATGAAGCGCAAGCGTGAATTTTGCCAGAGGTTCTTTGCAGCCTTTATCGATTTTCGTAAAGCTTTCGACTCAAGTTGATCGAGTTGCCCTGTGGGACATCCTGAGACTTTGCGGGATCCCCCTGAAGTTGCTGGACATCATGGCCGGCCTGTACACTGGTACTGTGAATGTTGTGCAGCGTTCTTCCCAGTTGATTCTGGGGTTTGCCAAGGTTTGTTCTTTCTCCCACTCAATGCTTGTATGGACTGGGTGTTGGGCAGGGTCGTGGGGTCCAGCGGCTGTGGGGCGTCCGTTGGTGAAGAAAGATCTACTGATCTTGACTTTGCCAACGATGCTGTGATCTTAATGGAGTCAATGGAGGCTCTGATCGAGGCTCTCAAGAGACTGAGCGAGGAGTTTGCAGGTGTCCTGGATAAAGACCAAGATCCAGGCATTTAATGACTTCTTGGGCACAGCCATCAGTAGCGTGTCTGTCTGCGGGGAGAATGTCGACCTTTTCAAGAGATTTACCTACAGTACCTTGGCAGCGACATTCTTCCTATGAAGTCAGCAGATGGATTGGAAGAGCATGGGGTTCATGAGGTCACTGTAAAGGGGTGTGTGGCGCTCCTGATATCTTTGCAAAAGGACGAAGGTCCAAGTCTTTAGAGTCCTGGTGCTTCCTGTCTTGCTGTATGGCTGTAAGACATGGACGCTATCCAGTGACCTGAGATGAAGACTGGACTCCTTCAATACTGTGTCTCTTCAGAGAATCCTTGGGTACCGCTGGTTTGACTTGGTGTCGAATGAGCGGTTGCTAGAGGAGTCCCGAATGAGGCACATTACCTGCATTGTGAGGGAGCGTCACTTACGGCACTACGGCCATGTGGCGCGTTTCCCTGAGGGTGATCCGGCTCGCAGGATCCTCATTGCTGAGGACCCAAGCAGCTGGACCAGGCCAAGGGGACGCTCACGTAACACTTGGCTGCGGCAGATGGATGGCCATTTCTGGAAGGTGGAACTGGACCGTGTGTCTGCCTGGGGGGTCGCTGGCCAGGATCCTGAGGAGTTTCGCTGTGTGGTGGGTGCGGCAACACGCTGCATCAGCATATGCTCCCCTAACCTGACCTGACCTGACCTATAAATTAGTGCAAAAAAGGGTTGTGCATCATTCGGAACGGAACTGAGAATGGCCCTGAAATTCAAATGCAATTCTTGAAATTGAATTTGAATTTAAGGAAACAGAATTCAAATGGAATTGAGTGCCGATGCAGCTTAATATTTCAATATGAATGTTAATTTATTCAGTATATATTGAATCAATGTTATAAAAATGTCATGTTATTCAGAATAAAAGAATACACTGTATTACTGTAATACTGTATTCTTGGTCATCTGCTCAATAAGTTGCTTGTTTGGAGAAATGTTGCTTCACGTTGGGCTGCATTTCACCAAATTGTCATTGATTATCTCCATAAAACCAAGCATCCTGTCATGGTTTGTACCTATTTCACCATTGAAATACATGGGATCAACCTTCCTGTTATTGTCAGTCTGTACTTTTCTCACACGGAGGCTGCAGAGGAGCCAGCAAAGTACTACTTAAAGTTCATTCATTAATTCTGGAATAACAAAGATTTCTGGGAAACTCTTGTGAATCTCACTCATTGCCAATCACTACATCATCCGTTATCTTGTTTGTTATAAGACTAAGTTTGATCATTATCAGGACAGGCAGCACTGGTCAGTGACTCTGAGGCTGTCTGGGAGCCTGTCAGTCTGGAGGGATTGAGTGGGCCTGCAGTGAGCATAAGCTGAGGTCAGCGACAAAGATTATCCAGACTGAAGTCAATGGCACAAATTAATTCAGGCTATAACTTGGACATTACCTAGACGTTTTTCATATGTTTCAAAACTCATGCCATCCATCCATCCGTCCATCCAGCCGTCTTTCTAGCCACGTGTCCTGGCCAGGGTTGCAGCATGATCCTGGGGTACACCCTGACCAGTCCATCGTGGAGAATGTACACATGCCTGCAGCCCAAAGAAATCTGGCGAGGCCCCGCCGGAGCCGCCAGCAGCCAGGGACAGGATGTTGTCATGGTATCTTTTCGTGAGTCGGACTGGTGACGAGGACTGGCTGTTCAGTCTGCAGAGTTCTCCTCAGGCTTAAATGGAAGAAAGACTGAGCAGGATAAAGACAACCATTTACCTCTATAGAGCAAAACTGAAATTCTGGGCAGAACAGGATGCGACGGCACCTGTGGCGTATTCAGAGGACCCTGCGCCTGGGAGACAGAGCCTAAGAAGCATCTGAACCAATGAACATAACCACCTCAACCATGATCTCTTTGGGTGAAATGATGAACTTCCTTTTATTGTATATTTGAATACTCTAATTCAGAAGTACAATGAGACTAAAAACAGTTAATGCTACTGAGTCATTTCCTTTAAAGGCTTTTTATAATATCTGATTGCTTAGAAAAATTAAACTGTCTCAGAGCCTCTGGCTGTTCTCCCGCTGTCCCTCCACTCCCTCTCTCTCACTCTTCTATCCCTCCTCTCCCTCCCTCTGATTTTTCTCCCGCTGTCCCTCCTCTCCCTCCCTCTGACTTTTCTCCCGCTATCCCTCCTCTCCCTTTCTCTGACTTTTCTCCCGCTGTCCCTCCTCTTCCTCCCTCCGACATTTCTCCTGCTGCCCATCCTCTCCCTCTCTTTGACTTTTCCCCCGCTGTCCCTCCTCTCCCTCTCTTTGACTTTTCCCCCACTGTCCCTCCTTTCCCTCCATCTGACTTTTCTCCTGCTGTCTCTCCTCTCCCTCCCTCCGACTTTTCTCCCGCTGTCCCTCCTCTCCCTTTCTCTGACTTTTCTCCCGCTGTCCCTCCTCTCCCTCCCTCCGACATTTCTCCTGCTGTCCATCCTCTCCCTCTCTTTGACTTTTCCCCCGCTGTCCCTCCTCTCCCTCTCTTTGACTTTTCCCCCGCTGTCCCTCCTCTCCCTCCCTCTGATTTTTCTCCCGCTGTCCCTCCTCTCCCTCCCTCTGACTTTTCTCCCGCTATCCCTCCTCTCCCTTTCTCTGACTTTTCTCCCGCTGTCCCTCCTCTTCCTCCCTCCGACATTTCTCCTGCTGCCCATCCTCTCCCTCTCTTTGACTTTTCCCCCGCTGTCCCTCCTCTCCCTCTCTTTGACTTTTCCCCCACTGTCCCTCCTTTCCCTCCATCTGACTTTTCTCCTGCTGTCTCTCCTCTCCCTCCCTCCGACTTTTCTCCCGCTGTCCCTCCTCTCCCTTTCTCTGACTTTTCTCCCGCTGTCCCTCCTCTCCCTCCCTCCGACATTTCTCCTGCTGTCCATCCTCTCCCTCTCTTTGACTTTTCCCCCGCTGTCCCTCCTCTCCCTCTCTTTGACTTTTCCCCCGCTGTCCCTCCTCTCCCTCCCTCTGATTTTTTTCCCGCTATCCCTCCTCTCCCTCCCTCTGACTTTTCTCCCGCTATCCCTCCTCTCCCTTTCTCTGACTTTTCTCCCGCTGTCCCTCCTCTCTCTCCCTCCGATTTTTTCCCCGCTATCCCTCCTCTCCCTCCCTCTGACTTTTCTCCCGCTATCCCTCCTCTCCCTTTCTCTGACTTTTCTCCCGCTGTCCCTCCTCTCCCTCCCTCCGACATTTCTCCTGCTGTCCATCCTCTCCCTCTCTTTGACTTTTCCCCCGTTGTCCCTCCTCTCCCTCTCTTTGACTTTTCCCCCGCTGTCCCTCCTCTCCCTCCCTCTGACTTTTCTCCCGCTATCCCTCCTCTCCCTTTCTTTGACTTTTCCCCCACTGTCCCTCCTCTCCCTCCCTCTGACTTTTCTCCTGCTTTCTCTCCTCTCCCTCCCTCCGACTTTTCTCCCACTGTCCCTCCTCTCCCTCTCTTTGACTTTACCCCCGCTGTCCCTCCTCTCCCTTCCTCTGACATTTCTCCTGCTATCCATCCAATCCCTCTCTTTGACTTTTCCCCTGTTGTCCCTCCTCTCCCTCTCTTTGACTTTTCCCCCGCTGTCCCTCCTCTCCCTCCCTCTGATTTTTTTCCCGCTATCCCTCCTCTCCCTCCCTCTGACTTTTCTCCCGCTATCCCTCCTCTCCCTTTCTCTGACTTTTCTCCCGCTGTCCCTCCTCTCCCTCCCTCCGATTTTTTTCCCGCTATCCCTCCTCTCCCTCCCTCTGACTTTTCTCCCGCTATCCCTCCTCTCCCTTTTTTCTGACTTTTCTCCCGCTGTCCCTCCTCTCCCTCCCTCCGACATTTCTCCTGCTGTCCATCCTCTCCCTCTCTTTGACTTTTCCCCTGTTGTCCCTCCTCTCCCTCTCTTTGACTTTTCCCCCGCTGTCCCTCCTCTCCCTCCCTCTGACTTTTCTCCCGCTATCCCTCCTCTCCCTTTCTCTGACTTTTCTCCCGCTGTCCCTCCTCTCCCTTTCTCTGACTTTTCTCCTGCTGTCCATCCTCTCCCTCTCTTTGACTTTTCCCCCGCTGTCCCTCCTCTCCCTCTCTTTGACTTTTCCCCCACTGTCCCTCCTCTCCCTCCCTCTGACTTTTCTCCCGCTGTCCCTCCTCTCCCTCCCTCCGACTTTTCTCCCGCTGTCCCTCCTCTCCCTTTCTCTGACTTTTCTCCCACTGTCCCTCCTCTCCCTGTCTTTGACTTTTCCCCCGCTGTCCCTCCTCTCCCTTTCTCTGACTTTTCTCCCGCTGTCCCTCCTCTCCCTCCCTCCGACATTTCTCCTGCTGTCCATCCTCTCCCTCTCTTTGACTTTTCCCCTGCTGTCCCTCCTCTCCCTCTCTTTGACTTTTCCCCCACTGTCCCTCCTCTCCCTCCCTCTGACTTTTCTCCTGCTGTCTCTCCTCTCCCTCCCTCCGACTTTTCTCCCGCTGTCCCTCCTCTCCCTTTCTCTGACTTTTCTCCCGCTGTCCCTCCTCTCCCTCTCTTTGACTTTTCCCCCGCTGTCCCTCCTCTCCCTCTCTTTGACTTTTCCCCCGCTGTCCCTCCTCTCCCTTCCTCTGACTTTTCCCCCTGCTGTCCCTTGTAGGAATTATTAGCTCAGGTAATTTTAATATTCTCCACCAATATGTTTGAAATTAATTAAAGTTTAATTAATTATTATTTAATGCTGATTATTAACCAATCGTTATGCCGAATGGTCGGCTCCTCCAAACTCAATTGCGGTATCCCTGTGAGTCTGTTAATGTGAGACTTAAATGGGATTCACTAATTACCAGTATCGCTTAGTAACCTGGGTTAGAAGGCTCATCCAGCGAGCTGCATCACCAGGTAATGTAAACGATTGGTAGCGAAGCTCCCCTCACGGCCGATGAGAGAGAATCTCACGATGTTTCAGGCGAGTTTGAGGTTCAGAGCGTGTAGCAAGATCGCACAGAGGCAGGAACTTAGTGTGAGTACTCAATGACGGAGGCTGAAGTTGTGTAAAAGACATGCATTTATTCCTAACTAACACTACAACTAACATAAGACAGACATTACACCTAACACAAACAATAAACACGAAATAACGGAATAAAACAAACGATGTAATTATGAAAATGCAATTACCGGATTTAAATGAGTAACCTTAAATGGGAAATACTGTTCTGCAAAGCAAGCACAGTTTGTGGAAACACGACCCTAAAGTCTTATAGCAGGTTAACAGAACAGCTTAAGTTGTTAGAATGAAAGGAAGCTGGTTTACTTGGTTGAAGAGTGGGGGGGGGTCTTGGCAGTTGATGGCAGAGCTGCTGAGTTGATGGCACTCAGGAAGGCGCGGCGTTTGGAGCAGTGGAGTGGAGTCCCTTTAGATTCTCTCTCCTGGTGAAGCTTTGTCTTGGGTGCTGTTCTCTGTTCAGCTGGGCCTTCACCGGAGGGCTTCTTGTGGGCTTCTCTCCTCCCGGGCTGATGTTCTCCTTTGGGCTGATGGTTATTCTCTGCGCACCTTTGTTCTGAGGTGCTAGATTTTTATGGTCTAAAGTTCATGAATAGGGATGACCAGGAATTCGACTCCTGGCCCAATGGCTGGCCATCCATTTGGCGGGCTTTCAGAAGGGGGTCTGTATCAGTCCTTTTGGGATTTATGGCCCGACTGATTCTCCCTTTACTGATGATTTTCATTAAGCTGTTATAACTTTTGATACATCCACTTTTATGGTAATCACTGACCAGATTTGGAATCAGGGGTGATTAACAATCAGTTTGACACCAAATATGCCATACCAGCTTCACAGGTACATACCTTATACCATCTGTATTAATTGATTAAACAATTAATTATTTTATCTATGTGACTGATTCACATCAGTATAGGATACAGGTGTTTTGGGTTGCACCTCAACAGATGTTACACTTTGTGCAGATATTACATTAAATATTCATATTACAAACAGCACATCTTATCCATAGATAGGCGTGGCCGTTAGTTTGTGGTAATATCAATATAAGTTGCACATCTGGAAAAAACATATTTTGTTTGGTGTGGCTTATGCCAATTCATCTTCTCCAGAATGGATAAAATACACCTTAATTCAGTTCTTTTAACATAGCATGGTAGAAACAAAGAAACTTGGTGACGGTCCACCAAGATCAGATAAGGACCACAAAGGAATGTTGGAAGAGAAGGGGGGGTTTTAACACAGAAGACTCTCTAAAAGTTAGGACACATTGGTTACTCTCACTTTTCCAGATTCTTCTGGTATACCATGAGAACATATATACAATGGTAGCTATACCTATCTATTTATTTAAATTTATATGTGTTCAAGTGCAAAGGGGTGAAATAGGTGATACTCCGTGAACATGGTTATAAGGGTGGCACACAAAACACTAAGATTGTCTAAGGACACATACAAACATAACGTATCTGTATATTGAGACTAGTAGTCGTGAGTAAATCAATATACAGGGTATACAAAAGCCAAACTTAAATTAAACTTTCTTTTAGGGTGTTCGTCTGTTGGGTGAAGCAGAGTGTATGGGGAGGGGGTTGTGTGCCAAGTCGAGGGACCCCTGTCCATGAAGTCCACTTTGCTTGTCTGTAGGTCCCTAAATCTTTGGGCAATAAACGTTGGAGTGCTGGCCTCCCTTGTTATCTGTGTGTGTGTGTTCATGTGTGTAACCCCCCTTTGGTGCCTCTCATACCAGGCTCGGCCTTGTCTCAGGCCACCTGGAATTTAGGCCCTGCGATATGTGCATGTGTGATCCTACACCCTCCTCTCCCTTTTCCCCCGCTGTCCCTCCTCTCCCTCTCTTTGACTTTTCCCCCGCTGTCCCTCCTCTCCCTTTATCTGACTTTTCTCCCGCTATCCCTCCTCTCCCTCCCTCTGACTTTTCTCCCGCTATCCCTCCTCTCCCTCCCTCTGACTTTTCTCCCACTGTCCCTCCTCTCCCTCCCTCTGACTTTTCTCCCGCTGTCCCTCCTCTCCCTCTCTTTGACTTTTCCCCCGCTGTCCCTCCTCTCCCTCTCTTTGACTTTTCCCCCGCTGTCCCTCCTCTCCCTCTCTTTGACTTTTCCCCCGCTGTCCCTCCTCTCCCTTTCTCTGACTTTTCTCCCGCTGTCCCTCCTCTCCCTTCCTCCGACATTTCTCCTGCTGTCCCTCCTCTCCCTCTCTTTGACTTTTCCCCCGCTATCCCTCCTCTCCCTTTCTTTGACTTTTCCCCCACTGTCCCTCCTCTCCCTCCCTCTGACTTTTCTCCTGCTGTCTCTCCTCTCCCTCCCTCCGACTTTTCTCCCGCTGTCCCTCCTCTCCCTTTCTCTGACTTTTCTCCCGCTGTCCCTCCTCTCCCTCTCTTTGACTTTTCCCCCGCTGTCCCTCCTCTCCCTCTCTTTGACTTTTCCCCCGCTGTCCCTCCTCTCCCTTCCTCTGACTTTTCCCCCTGCTGTCCCTTGTAGGAATTATTAGCTCAGGTAATTTTAATATTCTCCACCAATATGTCTCTTTGACTTTTCCCCCGCTGTCCCTCCTCTCCCTTTCTCTGACTTTTCCCCCACTGTCCCTCCTCTCCCTCCCTCTGACTTT
This sequence comes from Paramormyrops kingsleyae, assembly GCF_048594095.1. Taxonomy (NCBI): domain Eukaryota; kingdom Metazoa; phylum Chordata; class Actinopteri; order Osteoglossiformes; family Mormyridae; genus Paramormyrops; species Paramormyrops kingsleyae. Next base: position 17,607,716 of record NC_132820.1, on the reverse strand, counting down.
TCTCCCGCTGTCCCTCCTCTCCCTCCCTCTGACTTTTCTCCCACTGTCCCTCCTCTCCCTCCCTCTGACTTTTCTCCTGCTGTTCCTCCTCTCCCTCCCTCTGACTTTTCTCCTGCTGTTCCTCCTCTCCCTCCCTCTGACTTTTCTCCTGCTGTTCCTCCTCTCCATCTCTCTGAGTTTTCTCCTGCTATAGCTTTCTTATATCTTTTGATGGTTATATCCCTCTTCCAGTGCTATATTTTGTTATATATTTAAATCCCCTGAAACATGTACATATAACGATCCCGTGGGGATGTTTACGTATTTTATGGATAGTTTGTGTAATTGATAGAGCTCTTACAGGAGGTTTTAGTCCTGTTCTATTTTCTGCTGTACTGGAACTAATCAATGCATAGCTTTTCATGTATAAACACATGTAATTCGACCAGCTGCTTCTTAGGGTTGTCTTATCTTCTCTGTATAAGGGGTGTGTGTTAATGTGGGGTGTGTGTCAAAGCTTTTATATAAACCACCTCTATGTCAACTGGCATAACAGATCATGGTCCTGGGGTGTTGTCATGGCGATGGCCTCGTAGCTCAGTGCCACTTTTCAGTGCCAGCTGATGGGAACTGTGAGCGTCTGTGTACTTCTCAGTACTCACCGTGACATGCTGAGTGATGTTCTCCACACTCACCGTGACATCCTGATCGATCTTCTCAGCACTCACCGTGACATCCTGATCGATGTTCTCAACACTCACCGAGACATCCTGATCGATGTTCTCAACACTCACCGTGACATGCTGATCGATGTTCTCAACACTCACCGTGACGTGCTGAGTGATCTGTCAACACTCACCATGACATGCTGAGTGATCTTCTCCACACCCACCATGACGTGCTGAGCGACCTTGTCAACTCTCACCGTGATATCCTGAGCGATCTTCTCAGCACTCACCGTGACATCCTGATCGATGTTCTCAACACTCACCGAGACATCCTGATCGATGTTCTCAACACTCACCGTGACATGCTGATCGATGTTCTCAACACTCACCGTGACGTGCTGAGTGATCTGTCAACACTCACCATGACATGCTGAGTGATCTTCTCCACACCCACCATGACGTGCTGAGCGACCTTGTCAACTCTCACCGTGATATCCTGAGCGATCTTCTCAGCACTCACCGTGATATCCTGAGCGATCTTCTCAGCACTCACCGTGACGTGCTGAGCGATCTTGTCAACACTCACCATTGCATCCTTAGAGATCTTCACTACACACACAATAACACCCGGAGTGACCTTTCCCGCACTCTTTGTGACATCTTGAGTGATCTCCCCATTCACTGTGATTTACTGAGTGATATTTGTTTTACTCCATTCTACAGGCAATGGGAGCAGCTGCAGAGATGTTAATTACTGTTCTGCATGTCTGAGTGGGTCATTTGTGAGCATGCATGATAATGAGGAGACGTGGATGATTTGCAAATGGGTCAGGGCTAGCAGGAGCACTTCCTGCAGGGAGTGGCTCTACAAGCATTGATGCCCAATGCACCAGTGGTGTTTTGTTTTATTCCTATCCATGGTGCCAGAGAAGCGGACATACTGTTTACAGAGGTGAGCCGAGGAAGGGGAATCCTTATCTCCAGCCTTGGGACTGATTTACACCTCAAAATGGACAGTGGGAGAAAAGTCAGAGAGAGCAAGAGGAGGGACAGCGGGAGAAAAGACAGAGGGAGGGAGAGGAGGGATAGAAGGAGAAAAGTCAGAGGGAGGGAGAGGAGGGAGAAAGAAAGATTGCAGGAAAATAGTGAGCGGGATTACTCCATCACTCTTACCCTCGCAGTGAGGATGTGGTCTAGCAGCCGACACTTGGCACTTCAGTGGAATGACAGCCTGCGTGGGGGCAGCAGGGGGCAAAGCCGGCCTCGTCCATTAGCCTGACATGCTGAGCATGGCACACGCAAACACACACTGGCCCTCACACACAGGTACAGTGCAGAAGTACAGCAGTGAAAGAGCCTGCTGGAAGCTCTGTGTGAACAAATGCAGACAGAAATACAAGCAGTCACACTCCTGATATCTCCTCATTACACTGCCAGTGTCTTGGTGACACCTGGCAGTATGCCAACACCACTGTATATTTCCAGGGTTACCACTGCATTATTAAAGCCACTGTTAACCTTTATGCGGCTGATTTTTAAATTTAAATCTCAAGACTTCCCGTTTACAGTGCAGTTTGTCTCCCACATGCATTATTTTCCATTTCTTTAACTGAGCTAATAACTAAATTGCACTTAATTACGCTTAATTTTGCTTTACTCAATTCCCCAGTAATGAGATGCCTTATTGAGAATTTAAATGCAGATCTTCACTGCTTTTCTGGTTTAGCTTGCTTAGATTATGCATATTCTTCAGTGGGGGGCTTGGTGGGGGGCAGTGTTGGCTCACACCTGCAAGGTTGGGGGTTCAAATGCCTGCTCTCTCTATGTGGAATTTTCACGATCTCCCTGGATCATCCCTGCTGAAAAAACCAGCCTGACCAATTTAAGATGGTTTAGCTGGTCGAACAATATATGATCGCTGACCAGTTTAAAGTATCCCATATGAAAAAAAAACATGTGATTCATATAAGGCTGTCGAGCATTTTTCTTATTTCAATTATATTTGACGATGCATGATGTTTTTATAAGTTCACTACCAGTCAGTGTTTTATCTAGTATGATTATGGCCACATTCATACCAGTAACCTCACTTGGCATGTGAGGGACTCAGGAGAAAAACTTACAGGAAAAAAACAAAATTTTCATTGTACCATTCATGATAACATATAGCGTTAGTAGGAAATACATGTTTATTACATGTTGTTTCTTAATAAACAATTATATCGCTTTATATTATTCTAGTGAAAGACATCTATGATCTCTGCACATTCAGTTGGTTTAATCAGACATGAGAATTTGTTGTGCTCTCAGAACACAAAGTGGATGCATCAACTATAAAAGGATGTTTCATTTTCAAAATACTCATTCTAGTCGTGTGAAACCTCTGTCCATGATTCAACTGAGTTCATTCAAAGAATCATGTATTAAAGAATAATACTGACAAAACATCCCTTTAATATGCATTGTACATCAATGTAGTACTTAAATATTTGATAAAACATTAATTTAATATGTATTTTACATTAATTATGGACGTATACGTCTAATGACACATTAAGTTAATATGCATTGTATATTTATTTTGAATGTCATATAATGTCTTAGATTATTTTTAACAAACTTTTCCATATGGGATGTTTTTGCTTGATGGTTTGATAGTTTAGCTGGTCGCACCAGCATGAGCAACTGGGTACCCACCCAGTTAAACCATCAGAGCAGCAGGAGCTGGGAGATGGCCACATTAGACCAGCTAAAACCAGCTACCTGCATAGGCAGGTTTTTAGCTGTTTTTTTCAGCTGGGATGTGACCTGTGTGGACTGATGTCCCATCCTGAGTGTAGCCCCAGTTTGTGCCCTCTGCTGCCTGGGAGAGGCTCCGGCTCCCCCACACTCCTCCCCCAGCCTCTTCAGTACTCAGCCTGGAGGTTCCTGACTTCTCTCTCATCCTCTTTGTCCCCCAAGGTCTCTGAACGGCAGCCATGCCTCTAGTGAAGAGGAGCATCGAGCCCCGGCATCTGTGTCGAGGAGCTCTGCCCCAAGGGGTCAGCAGCGAGCTGGAATGTGTCACCAACACCACCTTGGCGGCCATTATTAAGCAGCTGGGGAACCTAAGTGAGTGCGCCGCCCTGCTGGCCCAAGACTGCAGTGTTGCAGAACCACTATAAATAGTGAATCACAGTGGAGCATGTGAGAGACGATTTAACACACATTTTTTTTTTGATTGGTTAATTCTCTTACAATTTTAATTACACGCTTAGTTGTTTTTCAATGCAGTACTAATGAAGACTGATGATGTTATGTTTTGCTTTTAAAGTCTTCAGGGTTAGTTTCTGATTATTCCTAATGCATCTTCAGTGGTTTGATTCCCTTGTGAGTCTGCATGTGACTGAGGGGCTGGAGATGTTGTGAATGGAGTCTGTGTTTCTACCGGCCCGCTTTATCCGCTCCAATAATCCAAAGGGCCATGTTTTTTATGGGGGGGGGGGGGGGGGGGGGGCAAACATAGAGGGATCAAACAGCTCCTCTGAGGCCGCCGTCCTGTTGCCTGGAATGCCCCCCCCCCCCCGGCTCATGGTGTCACCTGCGATTATCAGCCATATGAAGTGAGGCTCATTTTCATGCACATTCAGACCTCGGTGTCATTAGCTAGAGACGCCATCGTTTAATGAAGCAGAATAAGAAAAAGCAATTCTTACTTTGTAAGTTCCGGATATCTGGCACCCCGATTGGATAAGCAACTGTAGGCCGTTAATCCATCCAGTCGGGTGAATTTCTGTGTTTGAAGAAATCAAACCTTTTCTAGCCTTAGTGAGTCTCTGGAGCTTCCTGTTCCTGTGTCAGGACAAGGGGAAATTAGTTGGTGCTTTGGAGCAGAGCAGAGATGCAGTGGAAAGGCAGACTCTTGCTGAATCAGGAGAAGGTTCACGTTCACATTACCTCACTGCGCTGAATAATGCATGCATGTATCAATCGCCGGAGCGGGCCCAACATCCGTTTTGTGGGTTCCTTTGGATTGATTGCCCGAACGGGACACTTAAGATGAAAAGTGAGCAGTGAGGGGAGGCGTACGTGAAGGCCGGCGAGGATCTGACGCCTCTTCCCCTGTGTGTGTGTGGTTGTGTAACCATAGGCAGGCACGCCGAGGACGTCTTTGCTGAGCTGTTTATTGAGGCCAACAGCTTCTACATGCGGATGAGCAGCCTGCAGGAGAAGGTCGACCTGCTGGCCGTCAGAGTCACCCAGCTGGACTCTACCGTGGAAGAAGGTGGGTGTCTGCGCTGTGTCGCTGCAGGACCTGCGCAGCTGCATGCCTATGCTGCTGTGTGCCAGCTCTCAGCTCTTCTTATTCTTGGTTTTTCTGGGGGGGGGCACACATATGCATTTATATTTTATTTAGCAAACACTTTTATCCAAAGCGACCTTCATGTTTGAGGAAGTAGGGCCAGACGGTCCTTGGAGCAGTAGGAGGTTAGGGGCCTCGCTCAGGGGCCCGATGATGACATCACTCTGCCGGTGAACACCGGCACAGTGCCGCTAACCCGCTAAGCCACGTGCCACAGCGTCACACCATCGGTGTCTACAGGCAGAGCCGCAGATTCATTAGTCAGGGGGATGAGGTCGACATTCAGAGACGGGGAACGCGATTGCGAAGTTGGTGCGTGCGATCTCCCTAAAACGAACAATTACACGCAACGTTATTCGGAGCTCGGACTCGGTAACCGAGCCTCTCTCTGCTTGCTCTCGCTGTTTTCTTCATCTCACGCCTGGTCTGTTTTCCGCTCTCGTCATTCTCCCTGCTCGTTCATTGTGCCGTGACCTACTTTTGTGAGCCTGGGTGGATTGGTGGCGGGGGGGGGGGAGGGGTTGGGGGGGGATGGAGGAGGGGGTTAGCTGTTACTGCTACTTGTTTTGGTTCCCTTCAGTGTTCCACTGGCCTCATTAATCTGCTCCAGCATTTGAAGGAATGCAGGCATTCACTCATTGATGCACTATGTCTAGCCTGGCAATACCTCCCTGGCTACCCGGTGCCCATTACCCCAGGGTATCCCCGCCTCCTGTCTGGGAGAGAGAGCTGATAGGTGGAGCCTGTGAGACGGACAGAATCAGGCGTCCCAATGGCAGCTCCGGGTCTCTAGGTCTTTGGCGCCCTCTGCAGCACGGACTGGGAACAGAATAGGTGGCACTAACACTGATGTTACAGTTTCTCTTGTAGTAGCTGTTCATGCAGATAAATCTGCAAACTAAGACAGTGAAAAACTCAGAGTTAGAGGCTGTTCTAACCCCCCCAACCCCCCCCCCACCACCACCTTTTATCCCAGCATGCTTTGCAGGAGAACCGAATTAGATTAAAAACAACACAATAACTCAGTTTGAGTGCGAGGCGATTCAGCCATCAGCGTGCCACATGTCAGCAGGGAGAGGATGCGGGGATGCGGGCTTGGAGCAAAAATCCAATATCAGCGAGTTACAGATTAGGAGCAAACTGGACTTTGAGCCAGCTTGAGTCTCTTAGAGGGAGGGGCCCGGAGGTCCCCGAGGGAGACTGCGAGAGATGGGGAGCAGATCGCCAGGGCGAAGGCGGGCGGAGGCCCAGAGCCCAGCGCCACCAGAGGCGGCGACGAGAAACGGGCATTTTCAGTCTGGGGACACATTCATGAGCTGAGGCCTCCCGTCTCTGACGCCGAGCAGCAGTTAAGGGAGAAATTGCCCAATAAACCTCTACTTGGGGAATGAATCTCTTTATCTCTGTATTTATGTACCCATAGCTAGAACAGATGATATTCATCATTAAATTAATCTAACGTCTATATTTATGGCTACAGTCATTAGACAGGCTGCCGCGGTGCTTCAGCGGGGGCCTTTGGCATTGGTGTGCGCCCTGTGGTAGACTGTGCCCCCCCCCCCACCCCCGTAGTGGCTGGGAGATGGATGCATGGTTGTCCGGTGTTTTATTAAGACAGTCAATTAAAACTATGTGCACTGTAGTCTTATTATTCTAGTAAGACCCATTTCTCAGACGTGCATTTCTCCCGGGAAGCCTCGTTTCAGGCCATCGCCAAGGTGCCCCTGTGCAAAGGACACCAGTGCATTTACAGGCACGTGAGCGTACTGTGGGGGCTCAGTCTTTAAACTTAATAAGGTTTGCACTAGATAAAGCCAAAAGTGCCACTTTAATGATCTTTTTAGCTAGCATCTCCTGGGTAGAGTATCCTGGTCTTGCCCCTGATGGCCGAGCTATCTGTGACACCTCCATGGAGGCTCTGGAGAATGTGAGCAGAGAGGGGGTGTGGCTTTGTGTGTCCCTTAAGGCCACTCCCCCAGCACCTTTGCTCATTAATAATGCAGAAAAGGCCCCTCTCTGCTGGCTGTGATCTCAGAGGAGGTGTGTCTGGTGTCTTCCATAGGCCACTCCCCCATGCTGCTGCTCATTAATAATGCATAGCTGACCTCTCCCTGGCTTTTTCAAGCGCCCCCCCCCCCCCCCCACCCCAGCTCCACTGCTCATTAATAATGTATATATGCCGCCTCCATAGCCCCCTTTAACATTAACACCATCAGAAGGGACATGACACAGTCACAGCCAGTCACTCGTGTAAATTATTATGTATTTTTTAATTAAATCATTGTAGAGTTTTTATTATTGCTGTCAGGGTTTGGGTGATTTAGTAATATCTATTTTCATGGGTAAGAAATATCATTAGTTAACATTTTCTTTTACATATGAACTCTCGTGGTAAAACTCAGGGAAGGTGTTAAGAGGTCCAGGTGGCTTTCCTTTAATGCAGGAAAGGGGGCTACTATTATGCTGACTCCCCCCCTCCCCCCGACAATTGATCACTCAGGTTGCTCAGCAGCGCCCCCTGTAGACCCATTATGACAATTCCACCTCTTCCAGCTAGTCCTACTATAGGCCACTGAAGTCATTTTTTGGTTTAGCATCGACAAGTACGCCTAAGCTTTAAAACGCCCACGGCAAAACCTTTCGGGCAAACAGCTATGTAACGTTAAAATCTGAACTGAGCAGATCAGAGACCATGGAAGCAGAATAAGCGGGATAAGAATAAGAATACCAGCTACTTAGAGAGTCTGTGCCGTGACGGTCACAGGAAGCTGCTCTACGGCCTGAATGCTAATACATTGTGTTCCGCTAAGTGCCATTAACGCTACAACACACTTATCCAGAGGAGACTTGGCAGTCACTTGCTGTATAAGTTCCTGTTTGTTACCCCCCCCCCCCCCCCCGGAGTTTTTAACAAACTCCTAAAACAGCTTCCTTCTTTGCTGTATTTTTCCCGTCGACGATAAATTCAAACAGGCAGTAAAAAGGGAACTATCCTTTGCGGTAATATTTTTTGCTGGGCTGCTTTAAATATGGCAGCCAATTGGCCACGCCCACAAATATGGCCGCATGTGATCTCTGTGTGCGTGTCGCAGTGTCCCTCCAGGATATCAACATGAGGAAGGCTTTCAAGAGCTCCACCCTTCAGAGCCAGCAGGTCGTCTCCCGGAACTCCACCCCCAACCCCGTGATGGAGATTTACCACCACTGTGACAAGCCCCCTCCCCTCAACATCCTCAGCCCCTACAGGTCCACTCTTCACCATCTCTATTATCATCATGATCAATTGAGCATGCTTGACAGTAAAGAATAATAATAATGAGCTTCCCCGAAACTACACATAAAATAGTGACACATGAATGTATTTTTGCGCTGAACTCCTGACACATGTATGTAAGTCACATGTAATGATGACAGAAGTGCTGCAGCTTGGGACATGATGTGTGCAGGTACTCTGAGGGACATTTCGGGTGTGTGTCCTGCTTGCTCACGTCCGTCTGAGAGCCCTCTGCTGTCCCGTAGGGACGACAAGAAGGACGGGCTGAAGTTCTACACAGACCCCTCCTACTTCTTCAACCTGTGGAAGGAGAAGATGCTGCAGGCGACGGAAAACAAACGGAAGGAGAAGCGGCGGCAGAAGGTGAGTGTGAGACTCTTCCGGCGTCATTGTATTCCACCTTAAAATCCCATGAAGCAAACCTACCAATCAGGATAGGCGTCACTGGAGGGGTGGGACTTCTTTGGTCGTCACTGCGGTGGGTACTGGGTCGCACTGCCATGCTGATGTGATGTACATCACGGCACATTTAAGGTAGCTTCTGATTTATATACAGAGCATCAGCTGACCTATTATTGCAGCACCTGCCCCCATAAAACAGTCAAGTGCTGAGTTGGTGCCTCTCTGATCTACGGCCGCAATTTAAAGCCGATTTATATAAGCAGGGAAGCTGAGGCCTGTAGTGATTTACGGGATGTTCATTAGCGGAATGCAGCAACTGCAGCTCAAGTGCTCCCCCTTGTGTCCTCGTCCAGAAAAACTTCAGCTTTGCTTGTAGCTGCTATTCATATCACTACTGCTCCCAATATGTAGAATTATAATCAACAGCAGACCACCATGCAGTGATAATCACTGTTATTCCTTCGTGTGGGAATGCCAAGTATTGAGCTAGTGGACTGTTACAGTTTTTCTGAATTGCTTCCTAAAATCTCCTCTCCTTTTCTCAAACCACTAAGTACAAACCCTAACATTCAAGCTACACACACAGAACCTTTGACTTGTCTGGTAAAATCAAGCAATTTTCTCAAAACTCTATTATCTTTGCTCAAAAGTAAACACTGCATTCAGATCACGCATCAAGCCCGTCGGTACATAAACACTACTGAGCAGTCATTACACATCCCCATGTCCCAGGGCTGGGTCAGGATAGGAAACTTTGTCTGCATCACAGGATTTGCTCTACCTTGCTTAGCAATGCAGGAAGAATCCTCTGTGTGACCCATTTGTTCCTTGATGCTGATATTCAGCTAACCTATGGCGCTTGCACTCTCATCCGGCATGTATTCTATGTTCCAGTCACTCTTTGGCTTCTTCTCATATTTAGAAACATGTGTGAACAGTTCTGAGTCATTGTGTTTAAATGATGACTACTGTCTGCTGGCTGTGCTGAACTTCTGTTTTCTATTTTGCATGAAATTTCACCACAGTACAAAATATGTTTTGATGAATGAAAATGTGTTTAGAGTTTTGAAAAAAGGGTGACTCAGATCTGTTAATTGTGTCTAATTAAGTGTGCACAGTTTAAAGTTTCGTAAAATTGAGTGATTGATTCAATAAGTGGATTTTGTCAATTGGTGGTTTTGTTCCAAGAATGAGGTATAGTGCTTTAGCAATTCAGAAAAACTGTAAACTGTAAGTACTCAGAGATGCCAGTGAGTCTTACTCTGGGTGATTTCGCCCCGCTGTGATGCACATGTAGGTGAGTCACACTGCCTGTTGCTCTGGGGCCCCCACAGAGTCTCACTGCCTGTTGCTGTGGAAGCCCCACCGAGTCTCACTGCCTGTCGCTCTGGAGGCCCCGAGTCACACTATCTGTTGCTCTGGGGCCCTGAGTCTCACTGCCTCACTCTGGGGACCCCATCGAGTCACACTGTCTGTCGCTCTGGGGCCCCGCTAAGTCACACTGCTTGTCACTCTGGGGGCCCGAGTCACACTATCTGTCGCTCTGGGGGTCCCGAGTCACACTGTCTGTCACTTTGGGGCCCCACCGAGTCACTGTCTGTCGCTCTGGGGACCCTGCAGAGTCAAACTGTCTGTCGCTCTGGAGGCCTCACCGAGTCTCACTGCCTGGTGCTTGGGGCCCCCACGGAGTCACACTGTCTGTCGCTCTGGGGGCACGTGCCGAGTCACACTGTCTGTCGCTCTGGGGGCACGTGCCGAGTCACACTGTCTGTCGCTCTGGAGGCCTCACCGAGTCTCACTGCCTGGTGCTTGGGGCCCCCACCGAGTCACACTGTCTGTCGCTCTTGGGGCCCCCACCGAGTTACACTGTCTGTCGCTCTGCAGGCCTCACCGAGTCTCACTGCCTGGTGCTTGGGGCCCCCACCGAGTCACACTGTCTGTCGCTCTTGGGGCCCCCACTGAGTCACACTGTCTGTCGCTTTAAGGGCACCTGCCGAGTCACACTGTCTGTCGCTCTGGGGGCCCCGTCTAATCACATTGTCTGTCGCTCTGGGAGCCCCGCTGTGTCTCACTGCCTGTCGCTCTGGGGGCCCCGGCGAGTCTCACTGTCTGTTGCACTTGGGGCCCCGGCGAGTCTCACTGTCTGTTGCACTTGGGGCCCCGGCGAGTCTCACTGTCTGTTGCACTTGGGGCCCCGGCGAGTCTCACTGTCTGTTGCACTTGGGGCCCCGCCGAGTCACACTCTCTGTATTTGCCCTGTCTTCATTTCGCTAGAAACGAGGCTTCCCGGGAAAAATGCACGTCTGAGAAATATATTGCTAAAGCCTTGCAATTAATGGGTGAAGATTTCAGAGTAAAAGTCGATCTCTCTCGTATCTTTCTGTGACTCCCCATGTCCATTTTATGTTTTCTTTTTATTGTCTTTGTTGTCTTTTTTCCTTTTTTCACACTTTTGCAATCTGTCTTTCTTCCTCTCTCGCCCTTCACCTCTTATACTCTTCCCTCCCTTACTCATTCTCTATCTCCTTCTTTCTGGCCCTCCATCTCTCATTCTCTCCCTCTCTTTCACTCATTTTCTTTCTCCCTCTCTCTGGCTGTCTCTGTTTTTCTCTTCTGTCTTGCTCTCTTTCTCTCATTCCATCGCTCTGTCTCTCTCTATCCCTCGTTAGACCTCTCTCATCCCCCCTCTCTCATTCCCCTCTCTCACACCCCCCCTCTCTCACACTGCCCTGTCACACCCCCCCGTCACACCCCCCTCTCTCTCACACCCCCCCTCTCTCACACTGCCCTGTCACACCCCCCCGTCACACCCCCCTCTCTCTCACTCTGCCCTCTCACACCCCCTCTCTCTCATTCCCCCCTCTCACACCCCCCCTCTGTCACACCCCCACCTCTCACACCCTCTCTCTCTCATTCCCCTCTCTCACACCCCCCTCTCTCTCACACCGCCCTCTCTCACACCCCCCCGTTTACACCCCCCTCTCTCATTCCTCTCTCTCTCATTCCCCTCTCTCTCACACACACCCCGTCACACCCCCCTCTCTCTCACACTGCCCTCTCACACCACCCTCTCTCACACCCTCCCCCCCCCCCCCCCCCCCCCCCCCGTCATGCACCCCACTCTCTCATCCCCCTCTCTCCCCTGGCTGTTTCTGCTTGTCATTATTCGTGCCTTCTGCTCGTCGGACTTTGAGCAGACAGGACTGACATGCCTCTTTTGACTAGCAGGGAGGTGAGGGGGGGTATTGGGAGTTAGCACTACAGAGCAGGGTGGTGGTACTGGGTCCTGCATCCAATCCTGCCAATTATTACTCATTTTTTATTATTATTTTTTAACTTACCTTTTTTTGTTGAAAGCAGATTAAACAAAGATAAAATATAAAATAATTACAGACTATACACCTAGACTATCTGCTCATTGATGTTGTTTCACGTAATAATAAGCATCAGATTCTGTTGGCTGGTGGGTCTGTATCACTTTGCTAAGGAATACTCTCCATTGAAAACCAGGTTTTTTTTATTAGAAATACCCCATTTCACACTCTGCACTGTGGTTTGCCATTTATAGAGGGATCGATAAGGACATAGCTGATTGCTGGGAGAAAAAAAGATTGATGAAGTCCTGTGTAACCCTTATAAAGTACATAATATGTCTGTAGTCCATGTCGTTGGACTCTCTGAAGGACCAGGGGGGTATTCCACGAAGCAAGATTAAGACAAGTCTGGCTCATTTAAGTGAGAGTTCCGTTCCATCAACGTGTCTAAAATTTATCCCAGCTGAGCTACCATGGTAACTTGTGAACAAGTCTGCTCCGGATGAGGTTAACTGTCTCGCTTAGTTTATCGTTGTCTCAAAGAACATGTGGGAAACGTGTGGGAACAGTTTCCCAAAAGATCGTTCCGTCGGACGAAATTCCGCGCTTTCACTACTGATGTCATGAAATAAATATAATAAAGCCTATAAAAAAATCATGTCTCAGCATTCCAATTAATTCCAGAATAATTAAAATAAAAGTGTACTCTTATTACAAAGGTCAAACATGAAATGACTGAAAATGGGGAAAAAAAGAATATGAACAGGAAGATATTTTTCTATTTTGTTTAGTCACAGTCTACTTTAAAGGTTTATTAGTAAAAAGCAAAGACAAGATACAGTTATTTGTGCAGAACATTTCACACAGATGTGATTGAAAGTATTTTATGGAGTTCAAATAATAGAGAATAACATTTTACAGTAAGAATGGCATGTGAACTCAACCCAGAAAGTTCCTTGTTGGCAATAGGGATCGAACCAGAAACTTTCGTGGTGTAAGGCAACAGCACAAACCACTGTACCATCATGCCACTGTACTAAGCACTTGCAACATACTGTAAGTTACTCATTTAGTCTGTCTGCAATTGTTTGCCCAGCCAACTCCCTGGCTTTATGGCCACAGTATTGCCTTTTTTAGTGATAACATTTTAGTGATAACATATTTTTCATACAGCTCCATCAGCAGCGTTTGTATTGGGGTGGAAAAAAACACAGCTCTCGTTTTACAGGCTTAAATATTGCGGGTGTGCGCACTAAGTGAGACTATGCAAGAGTGTCTTGTATGAGCCTTGATTAGTTAAAGCTCAACTGCGATAGTGGAATGACATGAGGCTTAGTTTAGAGATGGTGCTAGTTTGAGTCTGACTTTTTTGGGAAAGTCTGGCTATCTTTAGCTACTTTCTATGGAATACCCCCCAGGAGTGCCCAGAGGAAACCCAAAACACACAAACTCCCTCCCGAGACAGGGGTAGGAACTAAACCTGGAGGTGTGATATCATAATGCTGCCCACCAGAAATGACCTGGCTGAATTTAATTGTCAGAATTAACTTCATAAACGCAGGTATATTGAAGAACAAGGCTTATGACCTGGCACTAGAAAACAGCCCTTTGCTGCGTTGAAATAAGCCACATGATGTGTCAGATATATTATCTTATCAAATAATTTATTCAGTGCAACCACAGCACCTGTGGTATAAATGTCAGCTTTTTATGTTTTGGCTTCTATTGTGTAGAAGGCCTCTTATTACCTGGGGCCTCAGTCAGTAAAGCTTGTGGCTCAAGTCTCTGAAGTTATACCTAGAATGAACCTAGGATTACGCAGCATGTTTGACAGCGTTTTCCTCTGCGTGGGGCATCTTGGTGCAGCTGCTGGCTGTCTGTCCCTGATGCGCTGGGCCGCACTCACTGAATACGAGCCATGTGAGCCTCTGGGGGGCACCGTGCAGCCTGGAAGCAGCTGGTGTGCAGGACCGCAGCGTCACTCTCTGAAGAGCAGGCGTGGGCAGGTGCTGAAGACAGCTGAGAGCTGACAGGGTTTGCTGGAGTGAAACCTGGGAAAGATCAGAATCAAACCAGCGCAATTAAGAAACACATATTTAACAGATAGTTAAAAGCAGATTTAACCTGTGATAGTCAGTCACCAGGCTGAGATGATGTACATTTTCCTTCTGAGAATTTGCAGTATGATAGCAGTGGTGTATCTAACTAGTTTATTATCCTAGTGTTTGTGACATTTGTAATTTATACTAATATTATATTTATAAAATCTCTGCTAGTGCTACTATTTAGGGTGTAACATAATTTTTTATTAACTAAAACATATGGTGTGGTGTCTTCTGCTCTGAAATCCCTAGATGAGCCAGAAATAGCAGATGATTTAGAGTAGAGGGTTGTTTGGCCTGCAGGGATATCTTGTGCTGATCTGCTTTGAGATCACGCTGTGCCTCTCTGCTGCAGATCCTCCGCAGGTCGTTAGGAAGGAAATTCTGCACTGAATAGATCCTAGACAAGAGTGACCCACCGGGTGGGCGCCCACTGTGACCCGTCCGCTGTGACCCGCTCGGTGGGCACCTGCTGTGACCCACCTGCTGTGACCCACCTGCTGTGACTCTCCCACTGGGCACCCGCTGTGACCTGCCGGGTGGGTGCCCTCTGTGATCCGTCCTCTGTAACCTGCCCGGTGGGCGCCCGCTGTGACCAGTCCGCTGTGACCCGCTCGGTGGGCACCTGCTGTGACCCACCCGCTGTGACCCACCCAGTGGGCTCCCTGTGACCCACCCACTGTGACCCACCCAGTGGGCGCTCTGTGACCCACCTGCTGTGACTCCCCCACTGGGCACCCGCTGTGACCCGTCCGCTGTGACCTGCCGGGTGGGTGCCCTATGTGACCCGTCCGCTGTGACCCGCTCGGTGGGCGCTCTGTGACCCACCTGCTGTGACTCTCCCACTGGGCACCCGCTGTTACCCGTCCGCTGTGACCTGCCGGATGGGTGCCCTATGTGACCCGTCCGCTGTGACCCGCTCGGTGGGCGCTCTGTGACCCACCTGCTGTGACTCGCCTGGTGGGCGCCCTCTGTGATCCACCCACTGACTTTTTGGGGGAGTGACATGACTAAGTTCCAGGTTTCACCCCACGGGCCTCCTCCCCAGCACAGACCAGCAGCCCAGCCCACTCAGACCAAAATAAGTCGCGATGCATACGAGCCAAACCCACAAGGCTCCCGCTTGGCTCAGTGAGACATCTGCCTGTGTGACATTACCCATCTGTTGGGCTTTTAGACCTGTCCAGATTTTTACCACCATGGGAGCACTGTCTGTTCTGTCTGACTTTTGCGCGGCGTTGCTCCTGTGACAGGGTTGGCGTTCAGATCGAGGTCTCAGCTCGCGTGGCTGTAGAGGATTGTGGTCTGCAGTGACAGAAGCTTCACACCATGGCCTGTCTGGCCTGAGGCTCTGGACTCCCCCTGCCTCGGCACCGTGGTATTGAGTAAAGATGCATGTGCTGAAATCCATGTCTCTCTGTCCCTCAGGAGCAGAAACAGCTAGAGGACCCAAGTCGCGAGGTGAAGAAGGTGAGGAAGGCACGAAATCGGCGCCAGCAGTGGAACATGATGGCCTATGACAAGGAGCTACGCCCGGACAGCCGCCTGACCCCGTCCCCCTATCACGGCCGGTCCTCTGAGAGCTCCCTCTCACCCGACAGCAGGTAGCTCTGCTCCGCCTGGACCACACTCCATTCAACAACTTCCCTGCTGCCCCCTTATGGGGAATTGCAGGCACTTCATGCTACTTGAATATATTAATCCCTGCTTGACAGATTTTAAGTATCTCTTCAAAATCATATAATAATTCCTGGCATTTGGAGATATGCTCCCATAAGATGCCCTTCACACGTGATATTGAAAACAGGCACTTAATTTCCCATCTCCACCTTCTCCCCTCCCCCTGCTCCAGGTCAGTGATGTCAGACCTAGGGGTGCCTTCCTACCCTGCCAGCCCCATCCACCCCGGCCAGCTTAGCAGCTCAGGCTCCTACTCCACATCTGAGGGGAAGGATGCCCTGGGGGCCCCCGCCCACTCCCAGTCCCTGGACAGGGTTTATCCCCCTCCAGCCACAGCTGCCGGCCGGCAGAACTCACTGGGACGCAAGCAGCCCACTCATGCCCCCATGGCCGCTGATGCTGCCCTTAACGGGCCCCGCCCACAGCCTATGAAGGACTACAGGTTGGTGACGATGCAGCGATCCCTCACGCACCCCCTTAGATGCCCCCCGGCAGGGACAACTCACTGATATCACAGGTGATTTGTGCTATAGATTGTATGCTGTCCTCTTCACTATGTCATTTGTCTTCTCCAGTGGGCCACAGATGCTGGATTACTATGTGCCACCAGTTGCACCGGCGGCCCCGCCGCTCATCCCCTCGGCCCAGACGGCCTTTGACAGTCCAACCGTGTCCCCGGCCCCACCTGCTTCTACCACCATATCCGCCATGTCCCGACCCTATAGCCCCTCTCCCCCACTTGCCCCACCCTCAGCTTACGCTGCTTCTCCATCCCACCCTGCCCCTGGGGGCCCCCCGGTGGCCCCTCCACCACCCCCTCCTGGTCCCCCCACTCATGTCCTATACCCCATACGTGGTGGGACCTCTACAGTCAGTGAGGCACCTCCACGGAAAGGTCAGGTCCCGCTAATACCCATGAGCGACGCCCGCAGCGACCTGCTTGCTGCTATTCGCAGAGGTGAGTGGTCAGAGGGCAAAGGTCAGGGTGCCAGATACTCAGAGATGACTCTGTACTGTGTCTATGTACTGTAGGTGTGTATAAGCAAAGGATTGTGGGTATTTCCTTCAGGCATCCAGCTGCGTAAAGTGCAAGAGCAGCGAGAGCAAGAGGCTAAGAAGGAGCCAGTGGCCAACGACGTGGCCACGATCCTGTCCCGGCGCATCGCTGTTGAGTACAGCGAGTCAGACGATGACTCAGAGCTGGAGGATAATGAGTGGTCGGACTGAGGTCGGCAAGATAGACCCACAGGACCCCGCTGTGCTGTGAAGATGCTGGAGAAAACACTGGAATAAGGGCGCTGTTAATAAGCCAGTAAGAGGGTACAAGATATTACACTGCAAAACAGTACAGCGACATACAGTGTTACATTGACATGGTTATGCAGCATCACTGTAAAGTCTTCTTACAGCCTTACACTGACACGTTTATACAACATCACTGTAAAGTCCTCTTAGAGAGTTACATTGACATGGTTATATAGTATCACTGTAAAGTCATCTTGCAGCGTTATATTGACATGGTTACACCGCATCACTGTAAAGTCCTTATCCAGCATTACACTGACAGGTTTATACAACATCACTGTAAAGTCCTCTTAGAGAGTTACATTGACATGGTTATACAGTATCACTGTAAAGTCCTTATCCAGCATTACATTGACATGATTATACAGCATCACTGTAAAGTCCTCTAACCACCTTACATTGACATGGTTATACATCATCACTGTAAAGTCCTCTAACAGTGTTACATTGACATGGTTATACAGAATCACTGTAAAGTGCTCTAATAGCCTTACATTGACCTGGTTATACCACATCACTGTAAAGTCCTCTAACAGTGTTACATTGACCTGGTTATATAGCCTCACTGTAAAGTCCTCTTAGAGCGTTACATTGACATGGATATATAGCATCACTGTAAAGTCCTACAGCATTACATTGACATGGTTATACAGTATCACTGTAAAGTCCTCTAGCAGCATTACATTGACATGGTTATACAGCATCATTGCAAAGTCCTCTTACAGTGTTACATTGACCTGGTAATAGAGAATCACTGTGAAGTCCTCTTAATGAGTTACATGGACATGGTTATACAGCATCATTGTAAAGTCCTCTTACAGTGTTACATTGACATGGTTACACCGCATCACTGTAAAGTCCTTGTACAGTGTTACATTGACATGGTTATACACTATCACTGTAAAGTCCTCTAACAGCGTTATATTGACATGGTTATACAGCATCACTGTAAAGTCCTCTTAAAGCGTTAGATTAACATTGTTATACAGAATCACTGTAAAGTCCTCTTACAGCATTTCATTGACATGGTTACATCGTATCACTGTAAAGTCCTCTTACAGAGCTACATTGACATAGTTATACAGCATCACTGTAAAGTCCTCTCATAGTGTTATGTTGACTTGCTTATACCACACACTGTATAAACCTTTTTATCATTGGGATGATATTCATAGCAACACTGCACCTAATGCCGCTCTGCTAATAGTAGCATTGAGCTTATGTCTTATGGAGACAGAAAGGAATACTGCCTCTGGGGCTTTATTAACCCTGTCTGTAATAACTGTGTCTCAGCCCTAACTTGGCCTCTGACTCCTAACCAGTCTGCACCAGTTCTTCTACCAAGATCAAATCCCTCGGATTTCTTTCCATTGAACTCCACTTGAATCACTTTACTTAATTCATAAATGTTTTATATAATTATCCTAGTAACTTCAGATTATTTATTACGATCATTGTTTATGGAGTATTGATGAATAAAGAAGCACCACAAGACATACAAAATTTAGGTTTGATTTAAAAACAGCCAATCTATGCAAATACGGTAACAATTTGCATGTTCAGTTAACAAAGTAGATCCTGGAATAGTTCCAGAGATTTTAGGAAACTAAAAATGAGCACTGTCCCTCAGTATGTAACAGCATCAATCTAAGTTGCAAGTTAGTATAACTGTATTACTATATAACTGTATTGCCATATTAACTCTGTTAACAGAACTGTTAGTGTCTCAGGAGACTGCAGAGAGTCATCGCAGGTTTGATGCCTTCAGATGTAGAGGTGAAGAGAAGCTGTAGCACAGTGATCTCCAGTCTGGTCTTTGAGTCCCACAGACAGTTTTTGCTCCCTCCCAGCTCCCTACCAGACAGACCACTTTTTTGCTCCCTCCCAGCATCAAGCAAAAACATGGACTGTCTTTGGGTCCTTGAGGACTGGATTGGGAAACACTGCTATAGAGGATCCAGAGAAGCTGGGGCAAACATGCATGCAGATATCATGAAGGTAAATGATGGGAAGATGGGAAGTTTTTAGGCACATTTTCAAAGAGCTAAGAGAGACACTGTGTTCTTAAGGGTGGAGTATGTCTGTAGTAAATGTGGAGTTATTTGCAGGGCAGGAGCGTGGGTAGGCGAGGCAGCGCACACCTCTATTTTTCTCACAAGCCACGGTATCGTACAACTCAATTCACAGAGCTCCTTGCACTTGCTAATCGGCTTTTTTCTCCGTTGTAGTGGCTGAGCATCAAATCTGATTTCCTGGCTTCGTAATCGTTCACAGATTCAGAGAGATGGAATCTTTTGGTGGTGGCTCTGCAAGTCTCTGTTACTGCTCACGGTTACTGCTCTCTGTTACTGCTCACGGTTTTAAGATCAACACAGTCGCCTGTTTGCCAGCAATGCTAACATTTTAACTCAGTTTGAGCAGTTGTGTCTCTGGGGTATTTGTGAGCCCACCGCCTATTTTTCTGTGGTCTTCAAAGTCGTCCGTTTGGATCCTTTTGAAGGATCAAGCTGGTTTATTTTATTTCAGCACGTAACAGAAGTTGCAAAAGGGATGTTAACACAACTCAGGCTTAGCTACAACCTGCAATTTTTAGACACTTGTGTGTTTTTTCAAATAATTGTTACATAGGTTTGTAACACTGCTTCTACAATATTTTGGGTATATAAATAACAATTATCATGTGAGGAAAAATAAGTGGTATGTGCATGTAAGATAAAAAGCTGATTACTAATAAAGATAAAGAAAAATGCAATGAGCTGTTTTTGTTCATATTTTCTTTGGAAACACAATTAAACAATAATACCATGGAATTTTGTTTTTGACTGTGATTCTTCCACAGAAGTATAATTCTTTTATATGACTGGGAAATACACTATATTGCCAAAAGTATTGGGACACCTGTGTTTACACACACATGAACTTTAATGACATCCCATTCTTTATACATAAACTATGCCAGCCCACCCTTTGCAGCTATAACAGCTTCAGCTCTTCTGAGAAACCTGTCCACAAGGTTTAGGAATGTGTTTATGGCAATGTTTGACCATTCTTCCTGGAGAGCATTTGTGAGGTCAGGCACTGATGTTGGTCGAGAAGGCCTGGCTCGCAGTCTCCGCTCTAACTCATCCCAAAAGTGTTCTATCGGGTTGAGGTCAGGGCTCTGTGCAGGCCAGTCAAGACTCGCTCATGCATGTCCTTATGGACCTTGTTTTGTGCACTGGTGCACAGTCATGTTGGAACAGGAAGGGGCCATCCATAAACTGTTCCCACAAAGTTGGGAGCATGAAATTGTCCAAAATGGCTTAGAATGCTGGGGCATTAAGAGTTCGTTTCGCTGGAACTAAGGGACCAAGCCCAACCCCTGAAAAACAATAAAATCATAATCCCCCCTCCACCAAACATTACATTTGGCACAATGCAGTCAGGCAAGTATCGAGGTCTGTAACCACTGAGTGACTTCTGCACACTGTGCGCCTCAGCATGCGTTGTCCCCGCTCTGTGATTTTACATGGCCTGCCACTTTCTGGCTGAGTTGCTTTTGTTTCCAATTGCTTCCACTTTGTTATAATACCACTAACAATTGACTGTGGAATATTTAGTAGCGAGGAAATTTCACGAATGGACTTATTGCACAGGTATCATATCACGGTACCACACTTGAATTCACTGAGCTCCTGAGAGTGACCCATTCATTCCCAAATGTCTGCAGAAGCAGCCTGCATGCCTAGGTGCTTCATTTTATACAACTGTGGCTATGGAAGTGATTGGAACAGCTGAATTCAATGATTCAGGGGGTGTCCCAATACTTTTGACAATATAGTATAGGTTGGCATATTTACATTTACATGCATGGGGGCATGAATGGGCTTTTATATGAACAGATGCTCAAATATTGATTTTGATTCTGTTTTAAGTAATTTAGAGAAACATCTGGAAGCCTACAGCTATGACTAAAGGGTTAGATCTAAATTTGTGTGTTTACTGCTGCCCCCTACTGGCCTGACCGGCATAGCGCTGTGACCTCGACTGACCGGTGGTCCCTCTGGGGCTGATAAAGCCTCTTCTGCAACCTCTAAGAAGATCAGAGCAGGAAGTCAGTCCCTCTGCCCCAAAAGGAAGAGGCAGACTTTGCACAGACTCAGGTTGGGGGGATTGGATCATAACATACAATCATAAGCCGGGACACTGAGTCAGCAGGTGTAAATGTGCCGAGCTTGGGAGCAGGAACTCAATCCAAGGGGGGGATTAACTGAGATGACTGTGTATGGTTTGAGGTCAGCAGGGGGCACCACATACAGAGAGCCGCATCTGCCGGAAATCAGCAGAAGGTCTCTGATCGTGTGGCAGTGGCTGGAAAACCTCAGCCACCAGAAGTTAATGCTGAGACACATTTTTAATGGTGTAGTACAGTAAAGTAGCCTTTTCGTGTTCGCAAATTTGACTTTTGTTTTTTTTTTTTTTACAGTAGGCCATGAACAATCAAACGGGAATATTTTTGGAACTTGCCCAAAGATTGCAGAAATTCACAGATGTCATGTAAGCCAAAAATATATAATCAATACTGAAAGCTGTTTGGATGCAGTCATTACCACTGTTGCCTCCCACCTCTGGAACCTGGGTTCAAGTCTCCACCATGGCTCCATGTGTGTGGAGTTTACATGCTCTCCCTGTGTCATCATAAGGTTCTCCTCCACAGTCTAAAACCTGCTGAGGTTAAACTGGAGTTACCATATTGCCCATAGGTGCGAATGGTGTGGGCGTGTGCCCTGCAATGGATTTTCACCCCATCCAGGGTTGTTCCCTGCCTTGTGCCAATAGGGTCCAGACCCTCTGCCACCCTAAACTAGGCAAACAAGTTCAGAAAATGATTTGCATCACATTTAACATATTAATAGCAGTGTTCTTTAATATTAGTTAGTGTAGGCGAATACCATCGCTTTACTTTTAAAAGTTATTTTTGGGGAAAAAAAAAAATAAATGTGAGATCCACGCATCTTGGCTTGGGAACACGGTGCATTTCGTCATGGCAACCAGCCTCACTCACATGGTACAGTAGCTGCCTTTCTGAAGTGGATTGTCGCATTTCTTGCAGCAACCTTTAACCTTTCCAGTGGCATTAATTTTGCATGTGGCCTGGGCCACAGCTCCCATTGCTAGTCAGTGGTATAGTAGTCCCCTGTCCTCCAGAGAAATTTATAACCTTTTTAACTACCTGCCTGGATAATATGACAATTTTTAGAACTTTTTTTTCTTTGCCTGCATTTTTTACAATAGTTTGGATCGTTTTCCTCTAAAAGCATAACTACCAAAACCCTTAATCGTTAATTAACCTGAAATTTGAATTAATCTGCTGCGGTGTAATAAATAAGGTTCCACGTGTCTTACTGCAGAGGCTGTGGTGTTTCAAATGTGCAGCATTTATCCAATCATGAGAGGCCCTTCTCTTTGCCTCTGTGGGCAAAGAACACCACTAGCTAACACATCAGCCGAAAATAACTGAAACCACAAATTAAACAGTTAAATATAGCGATCAGAAGATGGGCTGTAACTATCTATAGTTACATTGAGTGAACAACTTGCTTATTCTGACTAAAAGCAGCTTAATGGACGTCGTAAATGGCATATCAGCATGCTAATATGTGTACAGTACATTAAGTCTCGGAGCTAAGGGGAGGAAGGTTAGCCAAAAACGAGCACAGCATTTCTGATGTCGCTGCAAATTCCGAGACAATGTGGGGTAAGATGTCCCAAGCTGACCCTGCACCGGCAAAGCAAAAGCTCACCTTTCCTTTTGGTATAACATCGATACAGCATTGATATGTGATCAATAAAGCCGCCTGAAATACCTCTAATAAACATCCAAGATCGATTACATTACAGGTCCTTTAATGTAGTCTTGGATCTAACTGCATCGTAACAACTATTTTTATATACAACCATTTGCACAACACAGGGCTTCTTTAGATCTAGTCACAGGGCTGCCAAGTCTCACACTTCTGGTGTGACACGCATGCTTTCAGGCTCTCACGCTGGCACAAGGAATCTTGCAGCAGATCTATATTATTCCATTATAAACCTAAAATTAGCTACATCAAAAGTGATGCAAACCCTAGAGACTATTTACAAGGTTAATAAACTCTTACATATGTGTAAATGTATGTGCAGACTTGTCTGGAATTGAAAATCTCACTACAGCCACTGACAACTGTTTGATTAATTTACTAAGAGGCTGGATTTGAACCCCACCTTTCAGTATGTGACGTTTGCATGTTTTGCCCATGTTGCGTGTGCACGTGATCTTCAATGGACTGGTGTCCCATCCAGGGTGCAGCCTGACCCTGTAACACCTGGGATGGGAACAGCCCACCGTGACATTCTCCAGAGTAGGTTGTTGGTAAATGGATTTAGAGTAGAACCTGGTAAATGGTTCAGGAGAAGGTATGTTACTTACTTCAGGTCCGCCACTCTAACTTGTTTCAGGTGCTGGTAAAATCTAAATGAGAAATATCAGAGGATCTTAAAATGTACAGAAACAATAATTAGTGTTCAGGTAAAGTGGGACAGTCATTTGCATCTTGAGTCATGTTTCTCATTCAGTAATAATTAATATTACAATATCATATTCATGTTTATTTTTTATCAATTTATTCATGCAACTGGTACTATGTTTGAAACTATGAAACAAAATAAAAATATAAAAATACAAACAAATGCGTCATTCATTTAAATGGTTTTCATTGCTGCTAAATTCAGTTTTTTCATCAGTCTTAAAAGCTGGAACATATTATTACACAAAATGTGTCACACAATCAGGTAAATTAACCCAAAGGGGATTTTACATTCCACTGGAATATTCCTTGCAAACGAGAGAGGCGTTCCTAACACAACCCACACCCATATTAAAACACCGCTCAAAAATCCTATAACTTTATAGTAACTCTATAGTAATTTAATCATAGTTCCATAATTAAGCATTAAATATCTCCCACTTTCCCTGCAACATGAGGGCCCTCTGTGTATTTCGGGTTAAGTGGCCCAGAGCCATTATTCCTTTTTGTATAAAAATAAATGACAATTTCGTAATCATTATATATTTTTTTCCAACCAGTGTTTACACTTCATAATAACACATGGGCACAAGCTGTTAGCTTTCCCAGTGAGGTACCAGATCCTGTACCATGTGTTGCACTGATCTGACCTTCTTTAAAGCTCTACTAAGGCTAATCAAACAAAGTCAGAGAAACCGAATCTCACTTAAGACAGTATGGTCGACTTCCCAAATCCAAATCCACCCCAAAATAAACAAATTACCATCTCCATTCACCAAAAACGATGCATTCTAATGAACGGGTGACTAGTTATCAATACTCAGTGTAGAAAATGTAAAGCATGAAAATAGAGTGCAAGGCATTTAGAGAAGCAGGAAGCGGCTTTGGAGACCTCAAGCCTTACAAGACTCACCCTGCCTCCTCACGTCTCACCCTGCCTCCTCATGTCTCACCCTGCCACATCACATCTCACCCCGGCTCCTTACATCTCATTCTGCCTCCTCACATCTCACTCTGCCTCCTCATGTCTCACCTCGCCTCCTCACATCTCACCCCACCTCCTCACATCTCATTCCGCCTCCTCACATCTCACTCCACCTCAAGTCTGACCCCGCCTCCTCACATCTCAACCTCGCCCTCTCACATCTCACCCCACCTCCTCACATCTCATTCCGCCTCCTCACATCTCACTCCACCTCCTCACGTCTCACCCCGCCTCCTCACATCTCACTCCACCTCCTTACGACTCATCCTTCCTCATCACGTTTCACCATGTCTCACCCTTCCTCATCACATCTCATTCCGCCTCCTCACATCTAACTCCGCCTCCTCACGTCTCACCTCGCCTCCTCACATCTCACCCCACCTCCTCACGTCTCACCTCGCTCCTCACATCTCACCCCACCTCCTCACATCTCATTCCGCCTCCTCACATCTCACTCCACCTCCTCACGTCTCACTCCACCTCCTCACGTCTCACCCCGCCTCCTCACATCTCAATCTCGCCTCCTCACATCTCAACCCCACCTCCTCACATCTCATTCCACCTCCTCACATCTCACTCCACCTCCTCACGTATCACCCCGCCTCCTCACATCTCAACCTCGCCTCCTCACATCTCATTCCACCTCCTCACATCTCCCTCCACCTCCTCACGTCTCACCTCGCCTCCTCACATCTCATTCCACCTTCTTACATCTCACTCCACCTCCTCACGTCTCACCCCGCCTCCTCACATCTCAATCTCGCCTCCTCACGTCTCACCTCGCCTCCTCACGTCTCACCCCGCCTCCTCACATCTCACCCATGCCTCCTCACATCTCACTCCACCTCCTTACGACTCACCCTTCCTCATCACGTTTCATCATGTCTCACCCTGCCTCATATTTCACCCCACCTCCTCATGTCTCTTCCTGCATTTTCAAGCCTCATCGTACCTCCTGAAATCGATGGAGAATGGTACTGCTGTGAATGGAAACTATAATGTAGTGTGTGTGTGTGTGTGTGTGTGTGAGAGAGAGAGAGAGAGAGAGAGAGAGAGAGAGAGAGAGAGAGAAAGAGAGAGAGAGAGGGGGAGGTGTTCAGACATTAAGTTCCTTCCATTTACAGCTTTGCAGTATACAAAAATAACTGACAAAAAAGGATGATCTAAAATTAGCCCTGAATAACAGCTGGCAACGATGCTTGATAAATACAAGCCAGACATCAACACATTTTCAGAGTTCTTCATTATTCATTTTATTTGACAACTTTTTCCCTTGGATATTTTTCATATTTACAGTAATAAAAATAAATTTTCAGCAAGGAATACATTCACCACAGTGCAATATATACCATGTCCTTTCATTGAATAAAGTGCATTGTACTTATCAGAAATTGAATCTCACCATACAAAAAATTGTTTACATCACAGTATTATAAACCAATTTCTCTTCCCATGTCAGGAATTATCCATATTAATAAATAACATTCAAACATGAAATCAAATCTTACACGTGTGACAACATAAACAAAACTGCTAGCAGGTAGAAGTGACATAGCATCTGTTGATGGGTGCAAATAATGTTTATCACACAATAACTAATAAGTGAGAGTGGATGGCATGATGGTCCAGTGTATCTTTATGCTGGAAAGCCTCCAGCAGCGATGCAGCCTTCTTCCTGCTAAATGGAGAGAGGCAGGAAGTTCAAACCCAGGATTCTGGGCAACTTGACTGGATTTTTCTTGCATTTTCAGATGTATTTATAGTAGCACCGCAGTAGAATTCATGCACGAAGGGGCCCGTCTTTAAAGTGACCTTCTCTTATTTTTATCTGAAGAGGCGTCCTTTAACTAAAGGACAGACTTCTCTTAAGACGACTCAGATTACTCTGTCTGTCCCCTCTCACAATGCACCATGTGTCATAGCATCAGATGGGGGCAGAACGCCAGCCGCTCGTGAACCAGCACAGAGGTGCGTACTGTCCAGAACCTTCTGGATTCATCTCTTCTTCAGTGAGCAATCAGTGTTTTGTTACTGTGCCAATGCACGTACACACATCAGTGTGACGTCACTATAGTGACCGGGGAGTGGCAGAGCGGTGATAAATCACGCTCCTGACGGTCCTCTCCCCTGAAGCAGACAAAGGGAGCCTCCATTGCTCTACTGCCATCTGTCTGCTTTCTAAAATGAGCCAGGACCCGCCTATCTCGGCTCTGGCCGAAAGAGGGAGGTAAGCAAACCTTCAGCTGCCTTGCTTGGACCTCTGCCCTCCGTGGAGAAAACTGAGGACCCCTGCTGGTCCCCGCCTGTACTGCATGCATTATGGACATATTTCGCTACTGCACACTGACGCTGTCTACATTATAGCTCGTTTATCCTTCGTCCACAGTGACTTTGTGACCTCAGGTGCCACTATCGTCCAAGACAAATAACACACCTTAAATGTGGCACTTTAAATACCAACAATTTTTAAAGAAAAAAAACAAACACGTTCACAGTCATAACAACACACATAACTGAACCAATGCCCTCACAATGTGTACAAAAATATAGTTTTATATTTAAATATGATCTCATTTAGCCATTGCATAAGATGACTTCAACAAAATAACATTAGTATTTTTGAACAGGTAATACGTTAAGGAACTTAAAGTTTGAAACCTTTTTGAGTATAACATGAAAGTAAATATGATACATTTCTGATTGCCATTAAAACATACATAATATCTGTTGCTTTTAGAGGGATATTTAAGAGTTCTAAAAAGCCTTAAATTAACTTTTATGGGATTTTAAAGATATGGTGACCTAAATCATTGGTTTAAAAAGACTTACAAAATACCGCTGGCACCATACTCACTACAGTGCTCAGCCGGCCTGGCTAAGCGAGCCAGAACAGAAGGGTCTGCTTATCGGGTTTCTCTCTAAAAACAACATTTATTGCACAGAAGAATGAAAAGTTTAAGGCTTATCCAAGAAACGTGAAAACAAATCATGCGTCTTGATGAACGAGGTTAGGGAGGAGGGCATTGTGGGTAAAGCGGCACGCGGCAGAGGTTTCGGTAGGCTCCAGTCCAGCGCGCGCCAGGAAGGGAGCGGTGTCCAAAACCGCGGGTGGCGGTGGCGGCGGCGGCGGGGGGGGGGGGTTAATTTAAAGCTGCAGACTAATAATCCATATGCATATTTACACAGCCAAAGCAAACACGGTCACTACATAGGTTATTGATGGTCACTGCCGAATATAAGCCAGCCGGCCGGCCGGCTAAGCGATGAGCAAAGAAGCACAGGAGCGATTCGCTCATGCAGTTAGCCTGCTTGCTTCGCTTTTCTGGAGCTAGACGAGGGGCTACGTGTTCACACAGCGGTGTCACCCCAACATCTCCAAACTAAATCTATAACTAGCATTCACAATCCCATCGGCCTTAACCTTTCCCCCACCCCCTCCCTGCTCCCCCGTTGTCATTTGTTCTATTTTAAGTGGTTAGTCATCTGATACATTTCTTTAAAAAATAAATACATTTGAACATTTGATTTCCTCCTTTTGTGTTAAACTATGTTGCAAATTACAACTATCGTTTAATCATTTCGCATCTGTAAAGGTGAACATGGTAATATCAAAGCTGCAATAAATCTGTAGGATCTGATCACGTATTTGCTAAAGGATATAACATCCTGACCTACTAGGATATATTCTTTGTAGTACATTTAACCATCTTTGTGCTACTATTTAATGTATATGATCCACATTAAATAGCCATGTGTTATTTTCATTACCAGACTCGGATATGTTTTACCATCCTCACAATTATATATTACTAAATTATTGCATGACACCTAAGAACATTTTACATACATATCAAGTTTGAAGGCAATACAATAAGTGTTGGTACTTGAAGGTCCAGACAGAAGACAGGACCATTCAGGACTGGCGTCCATACATGGGCGCCAAGAGTCTATATCGACTCTTATAATAATAATAATAATAATAATAATAATAATAATAATAATAATACTTATAATTATTATTACGTTATACTAAAGGACTGTATTCGGATGAAACGCCAACTAACCACGTGCATACTCGTTATAAATTTCCCTTTCAAAATTAAAAAATTTAAAAGTATTGTAAAATACCACCTTTAAATGTTCACAGGTATACAAACATGTTTTCTGTTAGCCACAATGCTTATCCATGTTATTTAATTTTTTCGTAAAATCAACAATAATCACACTCAAAAATGGCGCCCTCGTACAAAAAACAATGAAAATGCTGAATTAATGACAAACCTTGCTAGGCTGTGACATTTAATATTTCTATATTCTATAGGCTATATTCCTTATCATTTGTGCAACCAGGCCAATGTTTTTCTTTTTTTTTATTTCTCTTACATTTTACAATTGAACAGAGCACAGTTCCACCAGGTACAGGTAGAAGGATGACGTTATCAACTTCTTTGTCAACGCGTCTATACCAATAAGTACTGCACTGGCAAAACAGCGAAACAATACATTAATTCATAATGTCAAGGGACATATTCGTTGTATTAGGAAGTATAATTCCCAAAAAAACGCTTTGCGTGAAATTTCGAAATTTTACATTTCACTTCATTTTCGTTACTTTCGCCTGTGTTTTTTTGCAGAATACTGATTTAAACTGCGACTGAAAGATTCAGTTAATTGACGAGATATTTGTCTCTCCCAGGCACAGACGCAGAGTTTGCTGTATTATACGTATATTGCTTGATCCTCCTAAAACGCTCCTGGTGTGAAAATAAATGCTTACTATATATATAGTACCAAGATCAAAATCCAAACCGACTAGGAATGAGATGCTGGATGGAGGGAATTTGCGTTTAGAAACCAAGAGTCACGCCTGATTAAACGCATATTTAAAACCGCATTTACCGTTTCTTTATTCCTAGGAAAACCAATAATCCTGCCCTAATTCCCGATCGGAGAATCTGTAATGGGATATCTTACACGTGAATGATTGTCGATCGCCACACCGGGTATGAAAGGGGTCCCCACTAAGCGGTTTTATGTGACTTCGACGCAAATGCCTACGAGAATAACGCGGTCACCAGGAAAATGACGCACATACATGATGCCCAAAAGCCTTAATCGGTCTACATATTGCAGTAGGCCAATTGTTATGTATTATTTGCGGCGAATGAAAATCCTAAATTGCCCAAGCATGCCTGTGACTTTTACGGGCGCAAGTCTCTGTCCGCGGTGCTGAAATGACTCGGCGGAAAAACTGCTTTATTTACCAGCACAAAGTGACCACGCTAAACCCTGCGTCCAAATGCTTTGCTATGCATCAGTTATATGGTGTGGACACAGGCAGTATTGTCTTTGATACGTAAACGTGGGCGATAACATTTGCAATTTGAAAAGGTTTAATGATAAATTAAATGTTTTAATATGGGAATCGTTTACTTCGGCTGCTCAATAGCCCCGAAAGCCAGAAAATGAAAAGCCGGGACTCGCTTCTTTGGCATGAAACATGGATGCGCAAATAGCCTGTTTTAATGGGGTTAACAAAACTGAAGCTCCACATTGCCGAGAACGAGGCGCAAACCGAGCTGCATTTCTCTACCGCCATCGTCGATGCGTTTCCTCGTTTTACATACACTGATGCTAAGTGGTACTAGTTTTAAAGCATCGCCCAAATCCATGTCGGGCTTCTAGACGGGGCAGGCTTAGGTACATAGAACGCCCTGACATGCCGCGGAGATATGCGCGCAATGCAATACCGCACAGTAGCTAGGTAAATGCAATATGTCAATGCATAGTTTGTATCATCTGAACTCATGAGGAGGTTTTAACGGATTTGCGGAGTTATGAAAATAACACTAGAAAAGAGTGTAAAATATCAACTACTATACATCACTTGACGCCCGTGGCCGCAAAGAAAAGTTAGAGGGGACGCATCCACAGCAGGCAAGCCACAGAGATTTCTGAATGTCAGGGTTCCTGAAAGCGTAAATGATGGGGTTTATGACTGAATTACAAGTGGCCGGCAGAACTGTGGCGTATGTGTAGATCATCGGGTATCTTGAGTCGGCCACCAGGGAATACATGGCGAATGGGATCCAGCAGAGCGCAAATGTGCCCAAAATGATGGAGAGCGTGGATACACCTTTAGTGGTGGAGGAGGCGTGGGAGGTGGCCATGAATTGGTGCTGCACCGCGATCTGCTGTGCGTGCCTGAAGGCGATCTTACAGATCTGCAGGTAAAGCTGCATCATTAACGCGAAGATTAGCAGGAAGGACACCGCCAGCAGGGCGGCGTTGTTTTTCGTCACCGGGCGGCAGATGCTGCAGGAGGACTCGTCTTTCAAGCAGTTCCATCCTAAAGCGGGCAGTAAACCCAGCGCGATGCAGATCGACCAAATGAGGACAAGAACGACATAAGTGAAAGTCACTGTCCTCTCCGTATGGTAGGTGAGCGCGTTGTATAAGGAGAGGTACCTGTCCACCGTGATCGCAAGGATGTTCAGCACCGAGGCGGAAAAGGCGGCGATCAGCAGTCCAGCGGAAATCAGGGTTACGAATTTCGTGTTCAGCATATACGTGAAAATAAAATTGAGTATGAGTCCTAGTCCCGCCAGCAGATCCGCGAAGGCGAGGCTTCCTATCAGGATGAAGGCGGGTGCCCTGAGGGTGGGCGTGTAAAAAATGATGGCGATCACTATTGCGTTTTCACAAGAGATGATTGTCCCCGTCACACAGAGCGCGATGTCCCACGGGTTCACGGGCACCGGGCGCACGTCGGAGCTCCTCACCGGCGACGAGTTCCTCCCATCCAAAAAATTCCAGGTTAACGAGTTCAGCAAAGAGTTGTTTTGGACTTGGTTGCTCATTGCTGCGGCAAGTGAGTGAATCATAGCTGGGAGAGAGGGGGTGCGGGTGTTGGAATGAGAAGGAGATGGTGTGAGTGATACTCATTAAAACTTAAACGGAATACCCCCACCCCTAATATTACCACGCACTAAATCAGATTTCTACTGCACACCCGTATACCCTTAAACCATATCAGATGGGTCAGTTTGTTAAAAAAAAAAAAGGACCTTAACTGGGACAAGATTCGCCAATATATACACACTAAAGACTTCCAACGCGAAGGTCAACTGAATCGGCATTTTTTCGGTTGCAAAAATAAAAGCGAATATTTCCACCACACATCAGCCCCTCCTTGCGTTTTAATGAACTACTTAAGCGCACCTCCATGGCGACAATATAGGGTTAAACTGAAGCGAGAATATCCCTCACATTGGGACTGTTGACATCACGCCGCTCGAAAAGCTATTTTTGGAACCTGTAAAAAAAGAGCGTAGGGCTTTACGGACATATTTCCAATGTGTGGGAATACGGCTTTATTTTCGCAAGGGAGTTATATCACAACCGGCAACATGCACGGGTAGCGGCACAGACCCCAGCAAACATTAAACATGCGAGTCATTCCCCAAGATGCTCCCCGGCTCTGGCACTAATTGTATCCGCAGCTATAAAGAACTGCAAAGGTCATAAAGTGAAGCAAAATGGTGCAATCCC
Organism: Paramormyrops kingsleyae; assembly: GCF_048594095.1. Classification (NCBI taxonomy): domain Eukaryota; kingdom Metazoa; phylum Chordata; class Actinopteri; order Osteoglossiformes; family Mormyridae; genus Paramormyrops; species Paramormyrops kingsleyae. The sequence continues at coordinate 17,575,566 of NC_132820.1, read as the reverse complement.
GCCACGAGGACTCGCAATATCTGTCCCATGAATTAGTGCAATAAGATAAAAATAGATAAATACTAATAAATATAAATTTTAAGACTAACCGGACTTGCCGTGCGTTTCATCCCATGCACTCTCTTATTTCCATAATCGCCGATGAGATGGTGCCTTTTTACGTTTATTCTCAGAGCATTCCGTGACAGGCAGACGGAGAAGCAGAAACTGGCGGTACAGACGGGGCGGGGGTCTAAGAAAGGGACGTTGAAAAAAAATTTACCAGTTCCTGATATTTTTCGGTGCAGTTTTGGGGGAGTCCGTAGCGTTCAGCGTATTATTCCTCCGTTTACATGCATCTCCAGCGACGATCTCAGTTTCTCCAGTACCAGCTTCCCAGTCCTGTTCTAGCCCAATTGGACGCGGCGCTCATTCTCACTTCTGACGTCAAGAGAGTCCGCTGTATTCATCGGGTCTGTGAATCACAAAGGCTGTCATTTCAGCGGGGCTAGGAAATACTTGAGGTCGATGCGATCGAAAAACCTGGAATTTCATTCATGGCGTGCAGTTTAGCCAAGGTCGCGGCGCCCCATTCGGACCGCAGGGGGACCGGCTTCGGTCGCTCTCCGCGCTGATAACCTTCCCCGTCCTCCGTAGTCACGCTGAAGTTAAAGCGATGCACGCAACTCACTCCCGCCTTTATTCCAATTCACATGAAGGACGATCATGCAAACTTTATAATCCTCACTTTTAATTTATGTGTTTCATGATATAAAGTTCATTTTGGCCGTTTAATTAAATGCAACAGATAAGAGTACATAGGTCTATATAAACTTCTAAAAATACGTACAATTCTGAAATAGCTGTTTGGCACGAAAATACATTTAATCACATATTGATGAAAGACTGTTTCTTATCATTAGGGTTAGCAGTGTATGTTACATAGGTGAAGTGGTTTGTGGTCATATGAGTAAAGAAGTCTATCTGTGATCATATACAGTCCCTAAATGAATAATTGTTTTTTGTGTCATGTTTCAGGAACCGAATATGTTTGGTGTCATGTGCGTGGATAAATGCTATCATTCACTCTAAGGTGTGAAGTTGACATTGACCATACTGGAAAAAATTCCTCTAGAACCTTCTGTAAATGATTCTGTGTGGTATCATATGAGTGCATTTGGTGTCACATATGAGTGAATGACTGTCCATTCTCTATCTCAGAGGCTACACACAGAATCCATCACAGAACACACTCACACACCATTCAGTCCTACAAGTAATTCAGGAACTCCAATTAACTTCCGCAGGAAGCACACAAGGCATGATGGAGACTCAAACCCTGGTTCCAGAAGCAGGAGGCAACAGTGTTAAGGATTGCACCACCAAGCAACGTGCAAAGGTGTGTGTTTGGTCATATACATGAATAAATCATATGTTAGTGAAAGAGTGTTCAACAACATATGTGGGGCACAGTGATTAGCACTGTTGCCTCACACCTCTGGGACCAGGGTTTGAGTCTCTGCCAGGGTTCCATGTGAGCAATTTGCATGTTCTTCCAGGGTCAGTGGGAGGTTCCCTCCCCAATAGTCCAAAAACATGCTAAGTTGAATTGAAGTTACTAAAAGTGTGTGAGTGTGTGTGTGTGCCCTGTGATAGGCTGGCACCCATCCTGGTTGTTCCCTGTCTTTCACCTGTAGCTTCCAGGATAGGATCTGGACAGGTGCAGAAAATGAACAGGTATCACACCTGAATGAATCAGTGTTTTTGGTATCACTCAAGTGAATGAGTGCGGTATCATATACGACTGAAAGAATGCATTTTATATCAGTTAGTTCTACATACAGTCATATGAAAAAATTAGGACACCCCATTAAATATTTAGTTTTTTATTAAGAAATATCAACATATCAGTAATAATTCTTCTTTCAAATTATATTTGTGATGAAGGTGATGTAACTGCATCACCTATTCAAAAACAAGGAACAAATTCACTTATTTAACAAAGGCAATTAACTGAGATGCCAATTCCTACTGAGGAAAAAGTTAGTACATAGCTAGTACTTCCCCCTTGAAATAAATACTGAAATAACCTCAATGAGACATTTCCTATAACAATCTATCAATCTCTGACATCGACTGGTAGAAAGTTTTCCCCACTCTTCATTGCAGAACACCTTAAGCTGTGTGATGTTTGAAGGGTGTCCTTCCGTGTCCTTTATACCTTAGATTCATATGCCCATATCCTTTATACCTTAGATTCACATGACCATATTCTTTATACCTTAAATTAATGTGGCCCTTTATACTTTAGGTACTCGTGATCATATCCTTTATACCTCAAATTTACGTGGCGGTATCCTTTATACCTTAGAATGATGTGGGCATATCCTTTGTATCTTAGGCTGATGTGGTCATATCCTGTGTACCTTAGATTCACGTGGTCATACCCTTTAATCCTTAGAGTCCTGTAGCTGTATGCTCCTCCATGTAGACAGCCTTTAAATGCACACATAGCTGAGCTGTGGCAGGTCGCGGCACTTTATCTCCAGCTCTGCCACATTTCCCACAATGCTCCTCTTCCCCAAGCAGCTGCCTCCTCATGCGCCCATCCTTCATGGCCCAGACACTCGGCAGTAGGTGTGAGTGGGCGCAGCAGCATGAAAGAGTGACGGATGCAAGCTGAGTCACGCGCTGGTGGGAGGGACGCCACGAGTGCCGCGTGGGCGTAGCCCTGAACCCCCACGGCAGGCCAGTGACCAGCGCTCACACCTGCAGGCTCTGCTTCCATCTGCTGCTTATAACTTATGAGTAACTAAGCTGTAAGTTATAAGTTTTGTTTATATTTTACACTGATACACGGGGATTAGAAAATATAAAAAAATTCTATATATCTGAACAAAACTAAAGGACACTAAAAATGCTAAATCACAGGCACTCGGCACTCGCTGCTTAAATCTGTCAGTTACAGTGAATTTCAGTCAAGTGGCCACCCTCCCCTCACTCCTTACGTGAGACACACATACAAACACACACACACACACACACACACAGATACACACAGACACAAAGAGAGACAGACACACACACAGACGCACACACATACATACACAGAGAGACAGACACACACACACACACAGAGACACAAACACACACACAGATCTTTGTTTAGACTATCAATTCATTTCTATGGGCATAACCCTAATCACAGCAATGATGACCTTAACCATAAGTAACCAAACAAAATACAAGACTAAGAAAATATTTAATTTTAAAAGAGTTGTCATCTTTATTAAAATGACTTGACCACTCACCACAATATGTTTTTTTTTGCCCCCTTTATTTGGGTCTGCTCCATCAAAAACATTCAGCACTCTCCTAGGTTGTGGAGTTTGTAATACAGTGGATCCCACCTATAGTGATCATGTCTGTCTGGGTGAAATTGATCACTATAAGCGGATGATTATTATAAACGATTCTTTTCTTTTTCTTTATGTCTCAGGCAGATTAGCATCTAATTGACATTTGTATATTTATTACATGAATATAAGGTAATAAAATGGGAAGCGTGGTATATACTTAATTTTATTGATGATTTCAAAACACAGCACAGCTGTTTGAAACACTTTTCAAATTACAGTACTGTTCAAATTAAATGGCTGAACTGTGTAAATACGCTATAATACAGTACAGTACTGTACATAATATTCAATTACATTTTACTAGGTCATTTTTACAATGTGACATTGTCTCAAAGTGCTTATTGTAGTTTTGCTGCTGCATCTCGGTGGCTCGTTTTTGGCGGTTTATTTTCAGCTTTGTTGAGTCTATATTTGTCATTGAGAGAAAATAACTCGTCATGTTTTCTATGCACATAGCATCAGCCTCAGGTAGCTGGCCAGAAGCAGACCAGTAACCGCAAGGTAAGGCAGGGCGATCAAAGTAAAATTAAAAAAAGGAATAACTGCAGTTTTATTTTTTTCCATATGTTGTCTTGTTGAAAAAGACCCAAAATGAATACTGTAAGTGAACTATTTGATTACTATAAGGGAGTTATTTAAACAGTATTTGTACAGGAATGATTCTGTCCCAAGCTTTTTGATCCATATACTGTAAGCGATTGATCACTATAACCATGATCACTGTAAGTGGTTTCCACTGTATTGATTATCTACAATTACTGTACTGCTATTGCCTGTGGCTGATGTACTTCATGTATGTTCATGTCAAATAAAATTATTTTTCTTCATAAAGATAAGATTTGGTATTCCAAAACTAAATTTTATATTGCCTGCACAGATACTGTAGATACACTAGGTACACTGTTCATTTAAAATAGAATTGACAAAACACCTACAGATTATCAAAATTAACAGGCACTTTTAATTTCAATGCTTTTCTCTCCTTGACTCTATATAGTTAGAGACATAACCTAAGCCAAGTTAGTCATGCTGCCAATTTTCTGAATGGAGAGTTGTTATATGGAAAAATAAAGATTTCATTGTTTGAAATGTGAGAAAACTGTACCATTACACCCCTAATTAACCACTGACATGCCTACGTGACTGTGAATACTTACAGTAAACTTGCAGTTAGGGTAATCTGGCCAATAGCCAAGCTTCCTGCGTCAGATCACATCTCTTAATTCCCTCCCCCATCCCTCATAATTCCCAGGGGACACGTCATGACATTCACGACTCACATCCCAGTGGCAGTGAACAAGGTTATTTGCACATGTTTGAATGTGTAATAGTTTCAGAAGCATTAATATCTGCATATGTGTATTTTTATGTCTTCTGTGTGGTTTGCATAATGCCCCTGCATCCATCCATCCATCCATCAGTGCACAGCTCCGCCAGTCCAGAGTGTGGGCTCAGGAAATATAGCCTGATGTTTATTTGTAAGATCATCATTGTAAGTTAACTGAATGATGTTTTGGGATGCTCAGCGCCCAATAAGAGCAAACATTCAAGATCGAGTTTGGCTTTAATAGAGCCAATCCAGTCCTCAGGGAGCCCCAGACAGACCACGTTTTTGCTCCCTACCAGGCAGTCTACATTTTGCTCCCTCCCAGACAGTTCACATTTTTGTTCCTTACCAGCCAGTCTATGTTTTTGCTCCCTCCCAGTGCTCTACCAGACAGTCTACGTTTTTGCTCCCTCCCAGCTCCCAAAAATGTGGACTGTCTGTGGGTCCTGGAGGACCGGGTTGAGAAACACTGTAACAGAGGACAAACTGCACTTACTAGCTAATAATCAGTTACAGGTATGAAAAGCGGCTTGTCCACTGGTCCTCCCCCGGACATCCACTGCCCCTCCATCTCACACAGCCATGGTGATTACCCGCAGGGCTACCGTACCTGGCCGTTCCTCCATGCCACAGCACTCAGCTGTCCCCTCTTCAGTTCGGGTGGCATGTTCAGTGACCATCAGCCACCTCATGCTGCATCCTGTCACCAAACAGAGCCGTCATTCTTCCTGATGACTTTAACTGAGGCTTGTTTGTCAGCCAACCGAATCTGATTGGGCGTCACGCTGAGACAGGAAAGGGGAAGTGGGCGAGCAGGAGAGCGGCCAGGCAGGCTATCTTTATCCTCTCAGCATGAGGCAGGAGATGGACAGAGAGTCTGTCTGCTGGATGGCAGTATGACTCTGTCCTGTTTAGCTGGTGATTGCTGCTGGTGTCACATCCGCCGGCCCGGCTGGGAAGGCCACTTTGTCACAGGCTTTTGGGTGGTGCTATAGATGCTATTTACCGGTTTCCCAGGAAAACTCGTATGAAACACGGCAAGCTGATAGCTTTGACACGATCTTCTCTACCCAGGCCTCAGCTCATCCATTCCTGGGAACTCGTGCAACTCTCCCCCGGGTTGGATGTATGAGTAGAATGATGATTTCTGAATTTCAGGGTGGGGCAGTCAGGTGACACACCAATTCGACCACCTGTGTGTAATTACTGAGGGTATAAAAGAGACCCTGACTCACCCGTCTGGTTACCCACCTTGTGCTGAAGCTGAAATGACCCAGCATGCATGCATGTTTGTTTGATTGTTTCACCTGTATGGCAAATAAACTCCCATTCCACCAACCCAGTACTCCAGTCACATGATTCTGCTCACCAGTCCAACCACAGCAATTCCTGGATACAGCCTTTAAAAAATATATATATATATTTTACCAGAAAGTGCAAGAGACTGTCATAAAATTACCAGGATTTGAATATTTGCAGGAATTATGTTATAGAAGCTCATTTAAAGATGATCTGTATTCCTCTTGCTTTTAACATACCAACAATTTAATTCATATTACCTGCACAGGCAAAGATGGGGACAACATTCAAGTCGACCAGGTGAAGCTTTTGGAAGCAGAAAAGGCCCCCATCCAGTTGTACCTTCGTCACATTAAACAACTAATCTCACTGACTTTAAATCACTGTGGTTTCAGTTCGCATTTTAACATTTGCAGCAATACATGATTTATCTGTGGGCAGGAACAGTCATGTTCTGCACTTGGTTCGCCTGGTGTATTTCTGGAGAATTATAAATGATTACACATTCAGAGCCGAAATCACCCAGAGGCCGAGCACTGTGCTGCCTACTGATTTAAAAATAATGTGGCCACACATCGAAATCACATTTAATTTTCTGACTGGACAAGCTGTTTTTAAATAAGCGCCACATAAATTAATATAAGCTTGATTCGGAATAAGGTTAATCTGAAATGAGCTTTTGTTTACCCAGCAGAATCCTTATCTTATGTCCGGCGGTCAAAATAATTAATGTACAGACTAACAAGCCTCAATTTGTGCTTCCTACATGTTAAATCCTACATGCATCTGTGTCTGTGCTTTTAATTATCTAATGCTGTTATTACAGCAGCTACACTTACAAAGGGTCCGTGTTAGTAATTAAAAACATGCAATGCAGGTAATTAACCAATCAGGTCACTGGCTGTGATGATTTGATGCTATTAAATAGACGAGTCACTAGATGTCACTGTTGGGCCCCTGAGCGAGGCCCCTAACCCCTGCTGCCCCATGGACCGGCTGACCCCGCTGTCTCAGCTGTACTTTGTTTTCTATAAAAGTATCCGCCAAATATACAAAATGCAAACCCTACTTTAAGGCTATAGTTTATATATTTAGTATTTGAACTGATAAATTTGAAATATACTCTAGAGCAGGACAATGTAATATATGCGTTACCACTCAGACCGTCACAGACACACACAGACACAGACACACATACACGTTTCTACTCATATCTTTGCGGGGACTGTCCATTCATTTCTATGGGCAACACCCTAATTCCAACTATGGCAACCTTAACCCTACCCAGACCTAACCTTAACCATAAGTAACCAAACAAAACAAAACGTCTTCTGGCATTTTTAGTTCTTTGATTGCAGTTGCAGATTTTTCTAACATTGAATTCCCCCATGTGGGGACCAAAAAGGTGATTCCTGCAACATCAACATCAAATGTCCCCACAATGTAATACACACATGTCCCCCCCCCCCACCATACACACACATAGAGCAGAGGTGAGATTTGAACCCTCATCCTTGGAAGCATCACATGAAAGTTTTATCCACTCAGTTTTAAAAAGCAGTAACATCCTATGACTCTATTCATTTTATTCGACAGCAAATTGCTGCAGAAATGAGAATTATGTTGCTTCCACATGTCTGATTTCTGACCACATGGTCCTTTGACAGCCACCTCTAGGGAATGAGGATGATCTGCTTCCCTGTTTCCTCGACTACTGTATAGTATTATGTATGTCTGTCTTTAGGGGGATGAATTATTCAGTTCAATTTGATTAGTTTTTATATAGTGCCCTTCACAACATAGTTACCCCTTTTGCTCCTGACAGGAGGGTGTGGCCATCCATTACGTTACCAAATGGTTCTAGACACAGAGCAAAAGGGGAAAATGAAAGAATTGTTATTAATGCATGTTCCTGTAAGAGCAGGGCATTAAAAAGGCGGCGCAGGACAGACAGACAGACAGACAGACAGACAGACAGACAGACAGCGCTGAGTTTAAACCCCTCATTCCCACGGTGAACGCACTGCCCTCATTGCAGCACACCCCCGCATCACTCAGCAGACCCCTACTCGGCACTCACAGCCACTTGTCATGGCTTTCAGTAAATAAACACACATGAAAGACCCCAATTCATGTGTCTAATGATGTTTACCCAGAAGCGGGCCGATCTGAAGAGGAGAATTAACTGTATTCACTGCATCCATGCTGGAGGCCAGAAAATGCCAGTGCTGCATGTCTTTCTTTGTTTCCAGTTTAATACCAAGCCCCCTACTTTGGATATAAAGAGCGGATTTGGCCTCTTAGTTAACTGCTGGGGTGAGGCACAGAGTGGAGCTGCCAGCAGGGGGCGAGCTGTGACCCCAATGACAGCAGTGTGTCTTTTGAAGAACTAGCGGAAGAGCGGCACTCAGGTCAGGTGCACGACACGGAGGCTTTTAGCAGAACTGCAGGCTGCATCACATACAGGCTTCATACTGAGCTAAAATGCCCACTGCATCCTTACAGCTTTCACAGGTCGGAGGCATTTCTGTGTTTATAGCTTCTGCACACACCCCTTTTAATTAGCTGCTCATATCCCTTGTTTTGACCCCCTTGAGCTTGGACCAGAACATGGTTTTGAAGGATGGGTGTATGTACATGAAATTAAACCCTCTGTGCCCACCTCCCCAGCACCCCCCGCCCCACCTACTCAGAATGAATTCCATGCTGCTTGTCACAGAATCTATTAGTAGGACCACTAGAAATGTTCATTTTATGCAAATTCAACATGTGTTGCATTGGTGGCGCATTTTCTGTGAAGTTCAACAGCAGGGTCCTCTCTGGGCCATAACTGGCAGCCTTCCGGTTGAACACATTAGATAAAAAAGTATTTGGAAATATTTGTGTATGTCCTTGTAGCTAGAACTGTTGCATTGTGTTTGATTAAAACACTTCATTTCTCCTTAGTTTGTGAAACTGTACGTGGTAAACTTGATGCTGTTAAGTCCTGCTGTTCTTGAAAAAGGACAGGATTTAACATAAAATCACATGCGCAGAGCTATATTTTTTACAATCCCAACACTTCATTTATGTGAGTAAAAAATCTAAATTAAAATCCTGTTGAAAAAAAGAACATGCAACTGAACCTAATAGATTTCATAGGGTAATGTAACACCTCGGTCTCTGTTAAAAACAACAGCAGTCAGAATGAGTCAGAGGTTTTGTTTGCTGGAAAGGAATTCAAGATTCCTTCTAAATGTATGTAGTCTAGTGGAAAATGGACCATTAAAAGTTTTTGCCTGATATTACTGCTGTTCATCCAGCTATCCATCTATCTTCCATGAGTTTTAACACAGTACAGGGTCATGGTGAGCCTGTAGCAGGGGACACCCTGGATGACAATCCATTATAGGGAGCGCATTCAATTTAGAGACCCCGATTTCATGTAACTGCATGTGTTTTTTGGAATGTGTGTGTCAAAGGCAGAACCAGAGATCATAGCGTGGGTGGGCTGGCAGAAAATCAGGCCAGTCCCATAACAATTCGCTTGGTGACAAAATCACGCTACAGATTAAACTACATATTTTTTCCCAAATTACCTGTGGCATTACTAAGACCTCATGAACAAAGAGAAAGAAAAGTCTATCTACCTCCCAGCCTTCAGGAACTCGGGGGTTTCCATCACGGACTCAGGGTATGGTACAGGCAGGAAAGGAAGGAGACGATCCACAGAACTAGAAAGGCTAATACCAAGGAGACACAAGGGAACAAAATCAATTAAATGTGGAAATAGAGGTGGGTGGACTTAAACATACGACTGATGGGTCAGTAGCCACACGCTCAGCCCATAGCGCCACACAGCAATCTAGGGAATTGGGGAAACACACAAAGGACTTGGGCACAGAGAGAACAGGATGGCCAGCGACACCTGCTGGCCAAACAGGGAGCAGACACGAAAGGCTGGGACAGATGGGTGCTGACCCTGATACCCAACAGCACAATTCCTCTGACTGATCTAACCACACACACACATACCTATCAAACACTATTGTTTTATCATGCTGTTTCGCTTGCCGTGAACGCTGAACGGGCGGGCCTGAGTTTATCGTACTGTATTGCTCATTGTGAACGCTGAATAGGTGGGCCTGAGTTTATTGCACTGTGCCGCTCGCCGTGAACGCTGAACGGGTGGGCCTGAGTTTATCGTACTGTATTGCTCATTGTGAACGCTGAATAGGTGGGCCTGAGTTTATTGCACTGTGCCGCTCGCCGTGAACGCTGAACGGGTGGGCCTGAGTTTATCGTACTGTATTGCTCATTGTGAACGCTGAATGTGTGGGCCTGAGGTCCATCTGGGTCGCCCAGGACCTCCCGAGCCACGTGGTAGGTGGGAGAAAACCAGGAAGTAGCCAGAGGAAGCCACCATATCAATCAGAGGTAATACAAACGCCACACACACACAGGGTGTTGGGATTCCTACCCCCTACTACTAGAGGCATGAGACAGCAGCGCCACCTACTGAACAACCATGCATCCCGACCATACACTATATTTAAGTAAATATATGAGGGTGGATAGCTTTTGGGAAATTGTGGGTAAACAGCAGAAATCATCTTCAAAGCAAATATACAATGGAATTATTCTCATGAATAAGCTCGCAAAACAACATTCTCATTAATTTTCACCAATCCAGTTAAACAGAGGGGATTGTGCTGGTCTGGCCAGGGACCTTGATACTTTCTGATTGTTTCTGATTATTCCAGCAGGATTTTTGTGTACAGTCATAGCTTAACAAACATGATGTAATACACTTTTGGACTGAGCTTGTTGGGTCATCTAAATGGAAAAAGAATGGGGGGGGGGGGGGGGTGGTCTGGCAGACGATCGCCCCTGGAATTGGTCAAATTCAGTTGCAGGCAGAACTGAGAACAAGCTCACATCATAAGTGTTGCTGTAAGAAATCGATCCCTGGACAATTACTTGACTGAAAAAAACGAAGAAATAAAGATGCTGCTCCTTAGATGGGCATTTCATACATTTCTGCAATACATAGTAGCCTAATATGGGGGTCGGGAACGTGATGCTGTTGCAGGTGTTTTATGTTAACAAAAGAAAAGGTACTCAGCCAGTCACCCAGATGCTTCTGTCCTGTCCAGTAGCATCTGTGTGGAGCTGCTTCTGCCATTAAACATATTATCATTCCTGAGAGCTTCCAATTAATTGCCTGTGCTAAAAGCTGAGATAACTCAATTTATAATTAAACTAATCTTATGTCTTGATTCTGCTAAATCCTCCTCACATACAGATTATGATTTTGCTCATATCTCTCATGCTATCCATGCCATTCTATTAAGTGCTGCTGTTCCTTAAAGAGGACAGGCTTTAGCATAAAATCAGATGTGTAGCTACACTTAAAGAGGCTTTAGCATAGAATCACATGTGTAGCTATGCTTAAAGACAGGATTTACCATAAAAATGCATATGTAGCTACGTTTAAAGACGACAGGCTTTAGCATAAAATCTACGGTGGCCCCTAGAGACAAAACACACACAAAAGAAAAAGCAGAAACAAAATGAAAATGCGCAGCAAATTAAAAAAACACACAAAAGAAAAAGCAGAAACAAAATGAAAATGCGCAGCAAATTAAAAAAACACACAAAAGAAAAAGCAGAAACAAAATGAAAATGCGCAGCAAATTAAAAAAACACACAAAAGAAAAAGCAGAAACAAAATGAAAATGCGCAGCAAATTAAAAAAACACACAAAAGAAAAAGCAGAAACAAAATGAAAATGCGCAGCAAATTAAAAAAACACACGCAAAAGAAAAAGCAGAAACAAAATGAAAATGCGCAGCAAATTAAAAAAACACGCACAAAAGAAAAAGCAGAAACAAAATGAAAATGCGCAGCAAATTAAAAAAACACACGCAAAAGAAAAAGCAGAAACAAAATGAAAATGCGCAGCAAGTTAAAAAAACACACGCAAAAGAAAAAGCAGAAACAAAATGAAAATGCGCTGCAAATTAAAAAACACACACAAAAGAAAAAGCAGAAACAAAATGAAAATGCGCAGCAAATTAAAAAAACACACGCAAAAGAAAAAGCAGAAACAAAATGAAAATGCGCAGCAAGTTAAAAAAACACACGCAAAAGAAAAAGCAGAAACAAAATGAAAATGCGCAGCAAGTTAAAAAAACACACGCAAAAGAAAAAGCAGAAACAAAATGAAAATGCGCAGCAAGTAGACAATCCCAAACCGGAAGTGCTCCACCACGCTAGGGGGCGCGGTGAGCTCATGTGGCACAGTCGCTACACAGTAGTGATGGGAAGTTCGACTGAATTAACTGATTTGATTCTTTCGAGCTGTCCGTTGTAATGAATCGATTCTAAAATCGATTCTGTGATTCACTTTTTTTTCCGTCTTTTTTGCGCCTGACCGTATGAGTCAACGAATCATGGGATCGGATAATAAATCAAACGGTGTCTCAAGGTTACGTTATTTGACTGAAAGATGGGGCTGGTGTTCAACAAAAATGTTTAGCTTGACTATTCACAATAAAAAAAACAATATATAAAAAGCAGAAAGGGTGTCGATGCTGAATAAACACGCGTGTATATATAGTTCTTATTTTCTTGACTTTAGCCAAATTCATGTGCATGAGTATCAAGGACTACATCACAGTTAACAACTGCAATATTACCAATACAATCACACACACATACAATGAGCATGAGTAAACTTGCATACGTTGTTGTGTAAACGTCAAAGTTAATAAATATCTTTGGTTTTTGATGAAAGACATATGGTTTTATTATGCAGAAATGCAATAATTTACTGTTGTGATAAATGAACACAGGGCTGCCAACTCTCACGCATCTGGCGTGACACTCACGCTTTCGGATTCTCACGCTCGTGCAAGAAATCTTACTGCAAATTTATATTATTACATTATAAACCTAAAATTAGCTGCAGCAAAAGCGTTGGGGTAGTTTGCAAACCCTACAGACCATTTACAAGGGAATAAAACTGTCACAAAGGTGTAAATGCGTGTGCGGACTTGTCTGAAATGGAAAATCTCTGGCCAACCGGCTGACCAAAGTTGACAGCCCTGTGAACAGCTGCGTTAATTTTATTCCTTTCAACAGCGTAACTGCATTTCCGCAGCAAATGCCGCGAGGCGGCGAGGGCTCTTGGGATCGGTTCGCAAACCATTCGTTTTAGTCACCGACCGAGTGTCCGAAAACCGTAAGTTCGATTTGTTCATCGAACGGACTCTCGGACACTCCGTCGGCGACTCAAACGGATGGTTTGCGAACCGATCCCAAGAGCCATTGCGGCGTTCACAACAGTAAATTATTGCATTTCTGCATAATAAAACCATATGTCTTTCATCAAAAACCAAAGATATTTATTAACTTTGACGTTTACACAACAACGTATGCAAGTTTACTCATGCTCATTGTATGTGTGTGTGATTGTATTGGTAATATTGCAGTTGTTAACTGTGATGTAGTCCTTGATACTCATGCACATGAATTTGGCTAAAGTCAAGAAAATAAGAACTATATATACACGCGTGTTTATTCAGCATCGACACCCTTTCTGCTTTTTATATATTGTTTTTTTTTATTGTGAATAGTCAAGCTAAACATTTTTGTTGAACACCAGCCCCATCTTTCAGTCAAATAACGTAACCTTGAGACACCGTTTGATTTATTATCCGATCCCATGATTCGTTGACTCATACGGTCAGGCGCAAAAAAGACGGAAAAAAAAGTGAATCACAGAATCGATTTTAGAATCGATTCATTACAACGGACAGCTCGAAAGAATCAAATCAGTTAATTCAGTCGAACTTCCCATCACTACTGTGTAGCGACTGTGCCACATGAGCTCACCGCGCCCCCTAGCGTGGTGGAGCACTTCCGGTTTGGGATTGTCTACTTGCTGCGCATTTTCATTTTGTTTCTGCTTTTTCTTTTGCGTGTGTTTTTTTTACTTGCTGCGCATTTTCATTATGTTTCTGCTTTTTCTTTTGCGTGTGTTTTTTTAATTTGCTGCGCATTTTCATTTTGTTTCTGCTTTTTCTTTTGCGTGTGTTTTTTTTTAACTTGCTGCGCATTTTCATTTTGTTTCTGCTTTTTCTTTTGCGTGTGTTTTTTTAATTTGCTGCGCATTTTCATTTTGTTTCTGCTTTTTCTTTTGCGTGTGTTTTTTTAATTTGCTGCGCATTTTCATTTTGTTTCTGCTTTTTCTTTTGCGTGTGTTTTTTTAATTTGCTGCGCATTTTCATTTTGTTTCTGCTTTTTCTTTTGTGTGTTTTTTTAATTTGCTGCGCATTTTCATTTTGTTTCTGCTTTTTCTTTTGTGTGTTTTTTTAATTTGCTGCGCATTTTCATTTTGTTTCTGCTTTTTCTTTTGTGTGTGTTTTGTCTCTAGGGGCCACCGTAAAAATCGCATGTGTAGCTGCGCTTAAAGAGGACAGGCTTTAGCATAAAATCACATGTGTAGCTGCGCTTAAAGAAGACAGGATTTACCATAAAAATGCATGTGTAGCTACGTTTAAAGACGACAGGCTTTAGCATAAAATCGCATGTGTAGCTGCGCTTAAAGAGGACAGGCTTTAGCATAAAATCGCATGTGTAGCTACGCTTAAAGAGGACAGGATTTACCATAAAAATGCATGTGTAGCTACGTTTAAAGACGACAGGCTTTAGCATAAAATCGCATGTGTAGCTGCGCTTAAAGAGGACAGGCTTTAGCATAAAATCACAAATGTAGCTACGCTTAAAGAGGACAGGATTTACCATAAAAATGCATGTGTAGCTACGTTTAAAGACGATAGGCTTTAGCATAAAATCGCATGTGTAGCTGCGCTTAAAGAGGACAGGCTTTAGCATAAAATCGCATGTGTAGCTACGCTTAAAGAGAACAGGCTTTAGCATAAAATCACGTGTAGCTACGCTTAAAGAGAACAGGATTTAGCATAGAATCACATGTGTAGCTGCGCTTAAAGAAGACAGGATTTAGCATAGAATCACATGTGTAGCTGCGCTTAAAGAGGACAGGCTTTAGCATAAAATCGCATATGTAGCTACGCTTAAAGAGGACAGGCTTTAGCATAAAATCACATGTGTAGCTACGCTTAAAGAGAACAGGCTTTAGCATAAAATCACATGTGCAGCTACGTTCAAAGACGACTGGCTTTAGCATAGAATCACTTGTGTAGCTACGCGGTTTACACTCCCAACACTTGATTTATCCATCCATCCATTTACTGATTCTGCTTATCCCAGGGGTGCCAGCCCAACGCAGGGCACACTCACACACCATTCACACCTATGGGCAATTTGCAACTCCAATCAGCCTCAGCATGTTTTTGGACTGTGGGGGGAAACTGGAGTACCTAGAGGAAACCCCACAGGGAGAACATGCTAACTCCACCCTCATGGAGCCATGGCGGAGGCTCAACCCGAAGACCCAGAGGTGTGAGGCAACAGTGCTAATAGTTACACCACCGTGCTTCCCGTTAGGTTATGTAAATAAAAAATCAAAATTTAAAAACTTTTTCCCTGGATCTCAGAGGGCTATATATAGAGAGAGCACATCCCAGTTTTATATAAAATATCCTTCAAGAAAGAAAAGTTTATTAATTTGCACACTTTTAGCTGATATATCTGTGCATGGACAAGATACTGGATGATAACATTCATACGGCACAATTAAAAATCATTCATACAATACGGAATCATAGAAGCAGGGAGTGAAGGACGCTATACGGAAGAAATGTCTTTCCGCAGAAATTCGACAGGGGGCAGCCAAAAACCAAAATACAAAGCCAACGTTTACTTTAAATCAGTTAAGATCTTCTGAGGATGTTTTGACCCTCGGTGTAGCTTCCTCTAAATAATACATAAGCGTGTTTAGTTTCAGTATCATGTCAATAAAGTGTTTATTATTGCATTAATAGACTAGGGGTTTTTGGGTTTTACTATACAAAATTCAATATGATTAATTCTGACCTGTACGCATCTAGGCTTAAGCAATTGTGCGAAAGGTTTGGCGGTTGCTGAAACCACAACGCTCTTCACCATGCTAAGTGGCCAGATTAAATGTATTGTTCGCCTACTAAGTATAACGAAACACAATGACACGAATGTGATCCGAAGACCCGAATGAAGGAAATTTCATAAGCAGTGTGAATTATGTCCATCCCTGTTGCACAAACGTGTGCGGCATTACGGTGAAATGATATGCATGCATCGTTCAGGTTGGAGTCCCTTAGCCATAGGAAGAGAAGCGCTGCGTACAGACGATGCAACCAAAATGCCGAATATAACTCTATAGTGACCGCGCTCCCGTGGTAAGACTAGTTGGCGTGTTTAGAGGTGACCACCTGTCGACGGTGCAACTGAACAGGTAGGGTATTAAGGCACGTCAGCGAAATAAAGGCAAAGGTTAATCACTGTGCTGTTTTTTCCAGATGGAAACGTGCGTTTGAAAGGTAGGAAAGCGACAAAATGTTGGCAGAATTTGTCGCAGAGTTGCAGTCTTGCTGTATGGCCAAGGTCGATGAGGATGAATGTGCTGGCATCCTCGCAGTCACCCTCCCCCTCCTGGGACTGGACTTTCCGTGTGTAATACATGACAGTTTCAATCCGTGACAGCTTAATGTACAGCACAGAGGCAGGCGGCGGCACAGGTAAATATTATAGCGCGGGTATCTTTTGCATGTTCTTAAAATACATCTGAAGAGCTGCGCTTTAGAATTTTGCATGTCTGTGCGGAATTTGTTAAAGTGGAGGTATGTGGACAGGAGGCATTTCTGTCTGCTGGGCACCGATAGCGGGTTACGCAGACCTGCCCGTATTACCTGAAGCTTGAGGTCCATTCGTATCGCCTTACTGGAGGTCTGCGTGAATCACTTGAAGCGGGGGGGTCTGCACGTATCTCCGAAAGCTTGGGAGTCTGTGTGTGTCACCTGAAGCTGTGGGTCCGCGCGGGTCCCACTGATAGACTTACTAGAGGTGTGCGAATAGAGCCTGAAGCTGGAGCTCTCCGATACGTGTTTATCTACTGAAGCTGCGCTCTCCGATCCGTGTTTATCTGCTGAAGCTGGAGCTCTCCGATCCGTGTTTATCTGCTGAAGCTGGAGCTCTCCGATCCGTGTTTATCTGCTGAAGCCGGCTCTCTGGCCGTACGCTTCGCTGGAGCGCAGCAGCACACTTGTGCGCATTTCAAGGATAGAACCGATACCAATGTGCATCCATCAATACAGGCAGTGATCAATGTGCGCTTCACCGGGGAAACAGGGCGTCGAGACGTGCGTTTCCGAAAAATGGCAGTTTTGAACAAACCAAGAAATAGCTCTCAGTCAACGATTCGGTCTTTGTGGGGTGGAAACTGACTTACAAAATCAAATAAAAGAACACGGTAGGGTATCCAAAACGATACTTATTCTACAATGATAAGGGATTTAACATTTTATAATATTTTTTTTTCTCAAACACGTTTTAGTGCGTTCTCTTTATTTTCGAACGGTTTATTCACGTATTCTATATTAGTAATTATAACAGTGATACCTTTGTATTTTAATTGTTTTTATATACTATAAACGCTATTACGACAATCACGATTAATAGGCTATTCGAATTTCATGTACACTGTTGCATCTGTTATGAAAGTAAAACGATATTTGGGATTTGGCAATATCTTCTCTTTTTTTCAGAGCAAACTCGGAGACTTGGAGGGACGAGATACCACACTCTCTGATCTCCCATGGCTGCAAAAATGAAACCCAACACTCTGGACGTCCAGCATCCACCAGCGACCCTCTCCGTGCAGAATAGCAGCCGTTTAACTCCGGGAGATGCGGCCGATGAGTCGTCCGACAGTGATGGAGAACAAGAGGAGACATCGCAGAGACTCATCAGGAAGGTGTCCACTTCAGGACAGGTCCGGGCAAAGGTAAAAGGTCTCTGCTTTTTATGGAGCCTAGTAAAAAGTGCAGGTGTCGAGCGTTAACCCATCAGTTGTTGTTATTATTATAGCTGTCCTAGTCGCCACCAACATTTTCAAACCTGAGACCTCGTATACTCCGTATTATAATCAGGCAAAGTTAAGCCCAGCAAATCCCAATGGTTAAACAGTGCAATTAATTCTCGGGACCCCATTCTCTGGCAATTAAGTCAAAAACTACTCTCCTCTGCTGAAATCTTTTTATAGATGAACTGCTGCACAATTCTCATGGTTGCTGTTAATTTTTGGTCTCATTAACAAAATATCTTTCTAGTCTCTCAGGAGAAGTAAATTAACCTCAATGAAAAGGACTGGTTAAATGATTTCTCTCTGATGGCCTTAATAACCACTTGATTGTCGACGGTTTTGAAATAAACTATTTTACTTGAAATAATATACTTATTTATGTAAATATTCACCTTACTTGAATCTCCGTGACGTGAGTTGTTTGGAAAGTGGAACACTCTCTGAAAGAGCGTTAATACGGTGGAAAACTCGGCCTATTACAGTGGCTATTTGTCTTGTGATCCAGCCTATGTTGTGAGGATGTTTAGTCGTATTAAAATATTCTATTATTATTTAATTTAGTTCATTTAATTTTGCTGCATTCTGGATAGAAAATATTTCGGTGGGTAAACACAAGACTTGTAATAACTTTAGCCTTCTAGTAAGAAAGTGCAAACCGCTGTTTTCATTTCTGCTTTTTATGCACCGTCGTGGGTTTTATTAAACAGTCAATAGTCCCATCATTTTAAGCACGCCTCTTCATCTCCAGGCCTTAAGTATTCTTTAAGCTTGTTTCACCCTTTAATTTGTACCATCGCACTTTAGTGAATTGTTCACTTCCCTCCGTTGGTTTCCTGTCTCCTTTTATACCAGGGGCGTAGAAACGGGGTTGGGGGGATTTAATTTGGCTTCATGCATATAAATAGACCCTTTGTATTAAAATTATTAAGGTGCGTCCACCACAAACATCAAACTCCTTCCTATGCCATTGTACCCCACGTTTTAATGTTGTGTTAACTGTTACTGTTAGTGAAATTACTGGTAATATTTTTTCTCTTTGACCCACTGGTCAAATTTTACCTCATTTCCCATCTTCACATTTCGGCTTTCCCCCCAGAGGTGTAATATTCTCCCTGTACCCGCTTGTCCCGTTCAGCCGATCCCGGGAGCGATGGACGCAAGCCAGGGAATAGAATGAATCTTCTATTGCAGAATATATTTCCTTCCAATCACGTGGCCGATGCATAGCCTTACTTGCCACACGTGCCAATTTCCATCCAATAAAAGAGGGATGAAGCTGTCCCGGTTTGCAGTCATACTTCATTAAAACATTTGCCCTGTTGATTCTAACAAACCGCAACACACGTGCTTGGTTTGTCAGCAGACGGAAGATGCGCTAGTCGCTAACAATATTTACAGCAAGTATCACGACCAGCATATAGTGTAAACTACAGAGAAAGGAAAAGAGTCTACCAAAGGCGTAACGCAGCCAGTGTGATTATGTAATTATGAGCTGAAAAATTCCCCAACGATGCATTTCATATAAGCCTTGTGAACGTTTTACATTATTATCCTATTTTTTTTCTGTTAATTTTGCTGTCGATTTGGCTCCTCCATTTAGCAGTCGCGCTGTCAATGTTGTTTGTACGTTACACTGCGTTTTACGTGCAAAAACGCAAGGATGCCTTCAAAAGATTAGCGTACATCGTAACGGACCGTGGTTTATTGATGTATTCTTAAGAATAATAATAAAACTAAATCTTTGGGGAAGCGTTTTAACTTGCATCTAATTAAAATGTCACACATAATTTGATGAAAGATTCCAAATTATCAGAATGACGTAATGTTAATCTATGGATTCGTAGGTGTTGATCAGGTTTTAGGAAAAAACTTTAAAAATCTCACTCGACCAACTCGCATGACCGACCGTACATACAGTGGGTTCGTAGACTGTAAAAAAAATCTAAATATTGGCGATAGGCTCAGAACTCTGATGGGTGGCACCATCCTGGGTCCCACACAAATGTTTTGGCATTATGCCTTAATCGGTGATCATATCTTGAAAATATTTAATTCAGAGTGCAGTACCCCTCACAGCGATAACAGAGTTGTGCTTATCGAGGTAAATGCACGTGACTGGAGCTGTGTAGCTGGTACTGGAAAACTACATTTAAGTTTCTGCAAACTCTTACTCAGCTTTTATTAACTATAAATACAGCAGCATTTAGAGAGTCTAGGAAGGTAAATGCAGAGATACAGCCATACAAATACTGCTGTGCTGGCTCATCGCGGCCAGCTGGGTCTCACCTATGGAGAGCAAGTCCTGGGGATCAATAAAATATCAATTATTATTATTATTATTATTATTATTATTATTATTATTATTATAAATATATCTGTGGCTGTGCATTACAGGATTACACTCACAAACTCATTAATGTAACATATCAGTTTGCTTTAATTTTTTTAATTTACTTTGAAGACAGACAAAATTATACAACTTCACCATAAAACTGTCAGTTTTGCCCCTGTGGTAGTTAATCAGTTTTATTTTATTATAATTTATTCCTGTAATAAAAGTATTTAATCAAATCCAGTAAAGATCTGGGTTTCCTGAAGCCCTCTTAATGCTGTGTCCTTCGTAAGTTCTGTGTTGAAAGATAGATAATAAGGTTTCGGGAAACTCACCGCTGATGAATATCTGTGACCAGTGTTCTTGGTATCTGCCAACATTTAACCGTGCATTATACATCCTAGCCAAAAAACAGACCTTTGCATTTAAATTAATAATATCACACTCTCTCCTATGTGCTAATCCATAACAGGTAGAGATGAGAAAAAAATTACTAAATCAGCAAAAAAAATATGCATCATACAAAGGAATTCTTTATTGTGGGTTGCATGCAATACAATTGAAAGTTTTAAAAACATGTGATCTAATTTTTTGTTATTTAATCTCAAAACTATTGTGATAATGAGATTTTTGACTGCCTATTTGGGGGAAATGGTTTTAAAAAAATCATTAAATCAGAGTAACAAATAGTATAATTTTAATATAACTAAAAAGTTTATGTTAATTGCTCTACACGAAAAAAAACAAAGAGTGTATTTGTGATAAGCGGCCAGGCTGCAGGGAAAGCAGACAGCAAGTGAGTCCAACAGGTTTATTGGCCAATACAGGGGGGAGAGTACGGCAGCAGAGGTTACAAAGAAGACACAGACACTGCCGCCACAATACAACCACTAAACTTACTATGGTAAGCTTAGTATATGTAAAGCCAGGTCAGAGCCAAGTATGAGGTCACTGAGGTACAGACCTCGCTAATTTTCTTCAGAGCTAAAAATAAAATTTGAAGCTAAATATTCACCTGAAATAAAAAAAAACAGCAACTGAAAATGTCTGTTTCAATCAATAGTTGTTATAATTACTATATATAATATTTAATTAAAATATAAAAGTGACTTTATACGATATATATGATATAACGCTTTATTGATCCTCAGAGGGGAAAGTATTACAGCAGCAAAAATAATCATTAGCAACAACTAAAGAATATAATCGATAATAAAACGATATCAGATAATATCACTAATATTACAGTTTACCTGCTCCATTCCATCCTGGTCCAGCACATGTATAGTGTACATGTGTGCATGCGAGTGTCAGTCACATCATTGACGTCATGTCTGTGTTCCGTACTCAGGCACAGTTAGCGATCACGCTAGATGTGCACCACGCCCGAGTCCAACTAACCGGGCTCTGGCCCACATCTCCAAGCGGGCCAGGGCACGGTACCCAGCGGCTACACAAGTTGAACAAACTGGACTTAGGGGGACAAAAGTGCCTGGACACGGTAGGGATTTGCTAGTGTGACTGCACCCTTAAGATGCAGTCAAGGTTTTGAGAGAAGGGTAAACAGTGGAGCAGACACATTAAGCCTCCAGTCTGAGGAGATGTGAAGTCTAAGGTGATGTGGAGATGCTGTACAGTAATGTACTGATGGTGGTACTCATCATTAGGTGAAGGTTTCTATGTGGGACTCTCCTGTGTGTTGGTTTCTCTTTCAGCTTAATCTTAACTAATAGAGCTCTTT
Source organism: Paramormyrops kingsleyae (assembly GCF_048594095.1). NCBI lineage: Eukaryota > Metazoa > Chordata > Actinopteri > Osteoglossiformes > Mormyridae > Paramormyrops > Paramormyrops kingsleyae. The sequence goes on along the minus strand of NC_132820.1, from coordinate 17,553,444 downwards.
ATTCCATTGAGTATGACATATCTTGACACTGATGAATTACTTTGTCTTGGCTTCTATAGTACAGTAGTGAGAACTCGGATGGCAATCATCACCTTAGTACTCTCCTTCCCTTTAATGCTGCCTTCATTACAGCTTACTGACAGAGGTTATCTGACTTCCAAAGAGACAATGGTCTGCCTAAATAAAGGGGAATATTTCTCTCTCATGAGGATCGGGTACAGCAGGAGGTGATTGGGTTTAGTCTATATGGCACCGTAGAGAGGTCAGTGAGTTCTTCATCTTGACTGTAGTAGATTGAATCTTTGCTTTTGGGTCAGATGTGGCTGTCCAGCCAGGATGGCACTATGCCAAAGGAGAAGGGGGACTTGTACAGTATATTGTGTTATAGTCAGCCACTGCTACCTTGAATACTCAGCTGTTGAAGGTGAAGGGAGCCCTTCATAAATAACTGCACATCTTATCATGCTGATCCTATTGCCAGTAAAGTTCTCCTGTGGAATTGAGAAGGTGTGACTGTCTGTGCTGACAGCTTTATTAGCTTAGAGGCTGATGGACGGTGAGCCATCCTCAGCACAATACTCCAGATACACAAACCCCATATATCCCCCCATATAGCCCCCAGCAGACTATCCCTACTCCCTTTAGCAGACAATGGGCAACTCTGCCCTCTCATTGACCTTATGACTATGCTATAGACTTGATGTGTGGTTCCCCCCACCCCAAAGGGGACATGTCTACCCAATTTTTATCTCAGAGATCTAAGGCTGTAAAGTCTTCATAGCCAAACCCCTGGTTCCTATACCTTTCTGCTTTGCCCACCAACTCAGACCTCTGAATGAGTGAGTAGGATGGTATTCCATACAGTAGGTATGTGTCATTATGGTTAAATACCATCTCCCATTTCAGCCAATAAAGAGAAAGTTAATACTGCTCCAGATTTGATTTCCAAAGTACATACAACCTTAAGATTAATTAGAATTGAGGGCAATGAGTGGAAGGGTTCCACATTACATGAGGCTCTATCAATAACTTTTAACGTCTCTTGGGCTTTTCAACGCTCATACTGTCTTCCAATCCCTTGCAAATTATTTTTTTAGAGACAAGATTTTTCAGTTTGTCATGGTCTATTTCAACAAAATGCAGACAAAGCCTATAGATGAGGAGTTGCACCACAAGCAGGTGTGTCAGGTGTTCGAGTGACTACTCAGGGCCAGGCTGGAAAAGTGCAAATTCAAAGTCACCAAATCATGCTCATTGTCCACTTCAGATCCTAAGAAGGTCTGAGCCCTTACAGAATGAGCGCCTCTTCAGTGAGGGAGCTCTCATAGTCTGCTGACATGTTTTATGATCTTATCCAGAACTTCAGTGTGGCTGCCTTGTTCACCAGACATCTTTGGACTTTATCTTCATTCACATTCATTTATCCCAGACTACCTTAAATCCAACAAGTTATCTGGCTAAGCAAGAAGCCCTGCTTCATGATATGCACTCACCTAAAGGATTATTAGGAACACCTGTTCAATTTCTCATTAATGCAATTATCTAATCAACCAATCACATGGCAGTTGCTTCAATGCATTTAGGGGTGTGGTCCTGGTCAAGACAATCTCCTGAACTCCAAACTGAATGTCAGAATGGGAAAGAAAGGTGATTTAAGCAATTTTGAGAGTGGCATGGTTGTTGGTGCCAGACGGGCTGGTCTGAGTATTTCACAATCTGCTCAGTTACTGGGATTTTCACGCACAACCATTTCTAGGGTTTACAAAGAATGGTGTGCAAAGGGAAAAAACATCCAGTATGCGGAAGTCCTGTGGGCGAAAATGCCTTGTTGATGCTAGAGGTCAGAGGAGAATGGGCCGACTGATTCAAGCTGATAGAAGAGCAACTTTGACTGAAATAACCACTCGTTACAACCGAGGTATGCAGCAAAGCATTTGTGAAGCCACAACATGCACAACCTTGAGGTGGATGGGCTACAACAGCAGAAGACCCTACCGGGTACCACTCATCTCCACTACAAATAGGAAAAAGAGGCTACAATTTGCACGAGCTCACCAAAATTGGACAGTTGAAGACTGGAAAAATGTTGCCTGGTCTGATGAGTCTCGATTTCTGTTGAGACATTCAAATGGTAGAGTCAGAATTTGGCATAAACAGAATGAGAACATGGATCCATCATGCCTTGTTACCACTGTGCAGGCTGGTGGTGGTGGTGTAATGGTGTGGGGGATGTTTTCTTGGCACACTTTAGGCCCCTTAGTGCCAATTGGGCATCGTTTAAATGCCACGGCCTACCTGAGCATTGTTTCTGACCATGTCCATCCCTTTATGACCACCATGTACCCATCCTCTGATGGCTACTTCCAGCAGGATAATGCACCATGTCACAAAGCTCGAATCATTTCAAATTGGTTTCTTGAACATGACAATGAGTTCACTGTACTAAAATGGCCCCCACAGTCACCAGATCTCAACCCAATAGAGCATCTTTGGGATGTGGTGGAACGGGAGCTTCATGCCCTGGATGTGCATCCCACAAATCTCCATCAACTGCAAGATGCTATCCTATCAATATGGGCCAACATTTCTAAAGAATACTTCCAGCACCTTGTTGAATCAATGCCACGTAGAATTAAGGCAGTTCTGAAGGCGAAAGGGGGTCAAACACCGTATTAGTATGGTGTTCCTAATAATCCTTTAGGTGAGTGTAGGTCCCTGGTGATCACTGACCACAACAAACTCTATCTCTAAACTACCAGCTGCTTCAGTCCTCATGGACCATTGGACCTTGTTTTTCACCAGTTTCCAGTTCCAGATCATCAGCTAATATGGGACTGAGCAAATGCACTATCCTGATCTATGAAAGCCTATTGAATCTATCATTCCATGTAATCCTCCTAAAACCGGTTGCTACAAGCTCACTGCTATCCAGAGATGTCTCATCAGTTCCCCCGCATCATTGATGGTTCCCCTGCATATATCGGGAGTGGCATGGCCTGTTTCAGCCAGACCTCTCAGACCAATTGAATCCACAGGGCAAAGTTCCCTAACCTTCTCACAGGCCCAGGGGATGCTCTTCGAAGTCCCAAGTCCTGCAGCCATGACATCACTCTCCAGGAATCCGGTGCCGCCCCCTTTGGGGGGTTGAGGGGGATTACACCCTCAGCGGGGGGATCCAAGGCGTGATACTCATGGTCATTGCATATCCCACCACGTCAGGATAAAGCCACAAGTGCTCCTTGCTAACTGAACTGTGTTTATAGGCAACCTAGTAAAAGAAATTTACTGATAAATGTTTCCACTTGTTCAAGCTCCAGTTGGGAGCTTCTGAACTCTATTATACTGTATTATATCTGTCTTACTGGTTTTGTTTCACTGCATTGTTAAATTTTATCTCTAGTCCCTTGGTTTCAGTAGTCTTGGCTTCAGAATTCCAGTTACATGGTTCCTGTTGGCACCTTCACACTCCAGCCTGCCCACCATCCAACACTTTCCCAGACAACAGGCACTGGATTCACTCTGGATTTGGATCGTAGCCTTCAACCTCTGTCTCCATTTTCTGCTACAAGCATGACATTTTTATGAAGTAATGTTAGTTAGGTCTATCAATAATTGTGACACCTAGATCTCAGCTCATTTTTGAACCACTGGCATATGAACGGCTTGTGTCAGAAACCTTCAGAAGAGCTTAACCTGAGCAGAGTCAGTTGTTCAGTCTTTGATCTTTCATTACATAATTTGCTGCAGAGGGTTGTGCTTTCTTACCGTTTCCTGCCACTGCAGCTCAGCCAAGCTGCATCGTCTGCTCTCTGTGTGAGATGAAAGACTTCTAGCATCAGTGAGACAGTGACTTGTATTTCTAATAGTGAGACAGTGATTCTTCTTGCCAGTGCTAGTGAGATAGTGTTTCTTGCCAGTGGCAGTGAGACAGTGACTTGTGTTTCTAGTAGTGAGACAGTGGTTTTTCTTGCCATTGGCAGTGTGAAGGTGACTCATTTCTCACAGTGAGACAGTGATTCTTCTTTCTGGTGCCAACGAGACATTGGCTCTTTAATGATCACCAGTGTCTCTTATAAAAATAATTACAAATTAGTAGACTGTTTGCTCATATCTACAGTGTCATAAGAGAAAATGTACCAAGGAAAGTTATGTAAGATGATGCAGGTTCAATGGGTTGTGACTAGGGTTCTGCCAATAGATGATGTCATCATCCATCACCGACAGACATCACGCCCACTGTCTCTGCTAAGTGCCCACATAAAAATAATTTTAAAATCTACACTGCTTGCTCCTACCTGAGTAAATCAGAAGGGCCAGTCTTTATTTGTATCACAAAATTGAAGAAAAAAATTACCTACAGAACAATCTCTCCCGTTCTCTGCTATTCCAATCTTAAATAATTCCTAATCATTATATTGTTATTACCTATCTTTCACCATCCTGCACATTTAACTTAGAATATTTCATGTTTACAAAAAATATAATATAATAACTTTTGGGATTAGTGGTTGGTAATGATTTTGTCTGCCCCCCCCACATTAAATTTCACACGCACCGTTTCTCACAAAATCTATTTCTTTGCATTTAACTTAAATGTTTTTTTTTTTTTTTTTTTTTTTGCAAATCTCGGTCAGTTTTCTGCGGCCAGCTTCATAATGGATATACAGCCGTGTGTGGTGGGGCGGCACCGGCGGGGGAATAATAATATCCCTCATTTCCTTTAAAACTAAAGGTAAGATGCCATCAGGGCCCTACGATTTATTTATTTTGAGCTTAGCTGGGCTTTGTACCATATCAGCCTCAGTTATACATATATTGCTCATAGATGACACTGTATTTGTACTAAATGGTGGTAAGTTACTCATATTCTCTACTGTGAACACCTGTGTAAAATAATCATTAAACTCATTTACTATATCAATTTCATTTTCAATTATAAGACCCTTACTATCCTGCAGATTAGAGATTTCAGCTTTTAGAGCTCTTTTGGAGTTAAAATATTGGAAGAAACTTTTAATGTCATCCTTAGCCCCCGATGCAATCTTCCTTTCTACATTCCTCTTATCGAGTCTAATGTTGTTTTTTAACTCAACCTGCAGACTTACATACTCCTGCTTTATTCTGAGATCATTAGTTATTTTCCATTTGTAGAATAGAGCCCTTTTCCTCCTGACATTATGCTTAATTCCAGTAGTAAACGACTTTGGTTTTCGTTTTCTAGATTTAGTTTTGCTCGAAACAGGTATGAAGTCCTCTAGCACTTGCAACAATGTTATTTTAAAAAATTCCCATGCCTCTTCAACAGTTTTGCTATTTAATTCCATCCAGGTTCTAGTTTCTAGTTTCAGTCTCATACCATTAATTCACAAAATGAATGACCAAGTAGTAGAAGGGGGGAAAAAGCACTTAAATACAACAGACAACCAAGCTAACGAAGAGCCAGATGTGACACGTAAGACAATTAACCAATAACAACAGCACAGGGAAAACAGGCAACAGGTGCAGTAACTTATACTAATGAACACAAAACTAGGGAACAAACACTGAAAGTAAGAAACACTAATCAAACACTGGGAATTACTACACTAAGATAAGTAACATGCAACCAAGATGCACTGTATTGGGAAAAGTATTGGGACATCCCTCCGAATCATGGAATTCAAGTGTCCCAATCGCTTCCATAGCCACAGGTGTAGAATAAAAATCAAGCACCTAGGCATGCAGAAACAAACATTTGCAAAAGAATGGGTCACTTTCAGGAGCTCAGTGAATTCAAGTGTCATCAATAAGTCCATTCCTGAAATTTCTGCGCTACTAAATATTCCACAGTCAACTGTTAGTGGTATTATAACAAAGTGGAATCAATTGGAAACAAAAGCAACTCAGCCAGAAAGTGGCAGGCCATGTAAAATCACAGAGTGGGGACAACGCATGCTGAGGCGCACAGTGTGCAGAAGTCACTGTCTGCAGAGTCAATAGCTACAGACCTCCAAACTTCGTGTGACCTTCAGATTAGCTCAAGAACAGTGTGTAGAGAACTTCATGGAATGAGTATCCATGGCCGAGCAGCTGCATCCAAGCCTTACAGCAAATGTAATGCAAAGCATCGCATGCAGTGGTGTAAAGCACACTGCCACTGGACTGTAGAGCAGTGGAGACGTGTTCTCAGGAGTGAGGAATCATGCTTCTCTGTCTGGCAATCCGATGGATGAGTCTGGGTTTGACAGTTGCCAGGAGAACGGTACTTCCCTGACTGCATTGTGCCAAGTGTAAAGTTTGGTGGTGGTGGGATTATGGTGTGGAGTTGTTTTTCAGGGGTTGGGCTTGGCCCCTTAGTTCCAGCGAAATTAACTTTTGATGGTGCAGCATTCAAAGCCATTTTGGACAATTTAATGCTCCCAATTTTGTGGGAACAGTTTGGGGATGGTCCCTTCCTGTTCCAACATGACTGCACATCAGGGAACAAAGCAAGGTCCATAAGGACATGTATGAGCGAGTCTAGTGTGGAGGAACTTGACTGGCCTGCACAGAGCCCTGACCTCAACCCAAGAGAACACCTTTGGGATGAATTAGAGCGGAGACTGTGAGCCAGACCTTCACATCCAACATCAGTGCCTGACCTCACAAATGCTCTCCAGGAAGAATGGTAAAAAATTCCCATAAACACACTTCTAAACCTTGTGGACAGGTTTCTCAGAAGAGTTTTAGTTGTTATAGCTGTAAAGGGTGGGCCAACTCCATATTAAAGCCTATGTATTAAGAATGGAATGTCATTGAAGTTTATGTGTGTAAAGGCAGGTGTCCCAATACTTTTGACAATATAGTGTATAAACTGGAATGGAAGTCTATAGGACAAAAGCAGGGCAAACCTATAACCAGGAAACAAAATAATAAATACATATAAACAGGTGAAATTGGTCCCTGGCCAGCCTCAAACCCAAGACCAGAGAGTTCATTGCTTTTGAGCCACATGTTCAACCCACGGAGGTATGGGGCAGTCTGGGGAACAGGGAAAACACACTAGGGGTAAGGGACAATGGACGGGGGAACAGCATGGCCAGCCCCCTGCCAGTCCATGCGGAAGATGCAGGACAGGGTCGGATGGGCACCAGCCCTGGCAGCACGACACACAATCATGACAGCGGGTAACAGCGAGAATTATAACATCTGAGGCTTCTGGAGAAAAGTTTAGCGACCCAAGTGTCTTACCACACTGACAAGAGCATCACTGCCCTTAAAGGGGTCACTGAAACCTCTGATTATTATGTAGCCTGGGCTGCTGATTGTGAAAGTATGAGTAAAGTCCCTCACAATAACACTTTCCCTGGACTGGCCAAAACTTTTCCATTTGCTGACCTCATTTTGCTGACTTTTCTCATCTACTGAAAATATATTTTTATATCCAGTATTCAATATACCTCTGTTCCCCTTAATACCCTTATAATTATATTGCACTGCTTGCACTATTTTATTCCATTATTCTATTATCTTGCTTCTCCTTTTCTCAATTTATGTTCTCGCTCATCTATGTCATCTGTGAGTATAAGCACCAATACTGCCAAACAAACTCCTGAGACATGCAGCTGTACCCGGCCAGTAAAGTGAATTCTGATTCTGTTGATGATGACATCTTGCTTCACTAGAAGGGGTGGATGCTCTAAGAATCATCACAAAGCAGCAGGAGCTTCTGCTCTCGTCGCTGTGGTATGTTGGCGTGGGAGTTGTATGGATGTATTATGAGGGCCTCTTCAAATGCCTTGGATCTCCAAGGCAGGACGCTGTGCTTTGCTGTCGATGGCAGGGAGATGCATTCACAGAAGTCTCTGTGCAAGCAGTGCCGCTGTACCGCCCTGTATCCGACATACCCAGGTTCCTTAGTGTGTGACTTATTTCTGTGCTTGCACGCAGACAGGATGGAAATTATTTTTACACGTCTCTAATGTATTTTTAGACTCTAGAGATCAGTGTCCTTTTTAGACCGTATCAGTGAAAATGATACTTTTCTGGTTTCACAGCAGCACTTTCAAAAGCCACTTAACAGGAAGCTACAGTTGCATGTTTACGTTGATCTCTCTGGGTGGTTCCAGTAACCGGCCTTCTGCTCTACGGTCAGCGGGAGCCGCTCTGTGTGGGTCTCGCCTCGACCACGATACCTGTGGCCTTCTGGGCTTCACCTGCTATGCTCACGTTATACAAGCAGCATCATCTTCAGCTAACAAGCTCTTCTCAATGGCCAATGACAGGCAGGCCTCTGTGCTGCCTGCAAAACAGGAAATTCATATCAAGACTCAGACAACTATATGCTTGTCTATTGGACCTCTGAGGGCAGGAGGGCAGAACGGATCTGTTGATGTGGGTGGCATTAAGAAATGTATTGGAGGTCGGGTCAATCACAGCTCATTGTTCTTTGAGGTCCTGCTAAATCAGGAAGCACAATTATGGCCCTTTGAAATGAACAGCTCATGCATCACAGCTGACGTCAAGAGACGGCCACGAGCTGGCCTGATTCCTCGGCAGTCCCCTCAGCCAGTGCACCGGAGAGTTCCCCGAAGATGAAAACGCACTGACGGGAAAGTGCAAAGTTATTGCATCGCCTTTTCCCGTCAGTCAGTCGATCGCCTAGTGAGCTCTTACGCTGCATGTCCACACGTATAAAGAGACCCTCAGTACCCATGGATTTCCAGGGAGAGCCCTAATCCGAAAAGGGCAATTTGCTGAAATGAGGGAAATTGAAAATCACTCCCAGGCAAATAAACGAAGAACAAGTTTTGAGGAACATCTTTGCATGTCTCATGCCTCAGTTGATGCCAATAAGGACTGGAGGTTGATGAGGGAGGTTTGCTGATATTTTGAAGGACATGTCGCCTGTTTGCAATCTCCAGCTGTGACCTGAAGGAGGACAGGGGGGTGGGGGGGCTGTTTTTGCTCCACAGCCCTCCTGCATCTTTGTTGAGGTTAATGTGGAGCACAGTCGAGATCCACGCCGTCTATTTTTAGACAGTGCCGAGCTTGCACTGAATCTGTTTCTGGGTTACAAACAATGGCAGATAAGAGGAAGAGGAAGTGGTTTTTAGTCGATCTGCATCTCTGTTTAGCATGTGCAGCCTTCCTTTGTAAGCTAAGTGGTGTATTTTTGGGTGTGAGCTGTATGCTACTAATACCAGCTTCTATAATTTTCTCAATTAGTGACAGTTAATGTAAGCAGTGGCGGATAGGATGGTTGCATTTTGCATGGAGTGATCTGACGAGCTCCTGGCATGATACTGTAGGCTGAAAGGCTGTTTGTTAGCCAGATTGATGCTTAAAGTATCAAGTCTGCAAACACATCCTACTTATTCAGTGCATTCACTGCATGGTGAAGGCTGGACAGCGAATGCATTGCATGCGGTAGCACAGCACTACGTAACAGGCCAATGACTGGTAAGATTCCTGTGTGAGGACAGGAACAACCTAAGACAGGCGCTGTCGTAGACCCCTGGCACTGGGCTGAGGGACTGTTCGGGGTTTGGCCCACTCTCGGTTCAACGGGAGTGTTAAGGTGTACAGTATGTCGATAGGGTGTGTGGGTTTTGGAGAATGTGTATGTGGTAAAGGGTGTGGGGTCTCCCAGGTGCAGTATCCCCAGTGGGATAAAACAATACATAGAGTTGATTTTGCTCCGCACTGTGGCATATAAGTGTCAACATTAAATGGAATAGCCCTGTGGACTAATATAGCACAAAAGTGTCTGGGGAATCATGTGTTAAATCTGAGATATACAGACTGGGGTGAGCTTGTTAATTTGCTTTCAAAACACCAAATGTTTGGAGTTATATTTGGCTCATTTATGATACTGTGTCACCCAGTAACAAGGTGCCGTGTAGTTTAGTGACCACCCAGCAGCTGCGTGCTCTGTACAGACAGCAGCTACCTTGAGAAGGGGAGTGTGTAGGATACCAGGGCCAGAACTGATATTTCATAGGTCCTGTGTTCAACGCCGTTTGTTAAAGTGGTAAATAATGAGGGGGAGATGAGGAAGTGTAATAATGGAAACCAGGAAAACCATCCCCAAGGCAGATAATGGAACGGGTGACAGGCCTGAGACTAAAGAAGGCTTGTAAAAATTGGAATTTCAGACTGGGGGTGGATGGCCGAAGGAGGGCACCCTAAACATAGTGGAACTAGAATGTTGTGAAACAATGCTGGAAAGCAGGGGAAATGGTTATTGTGGTAAGGGAATGTACAAGCCAGAATATTATTACTCACACCATACTCAACCAGCGCCATTCATCCTGTGCCACATCCTACATGGGTGGGCCTCAGTAACTCCTCCTTAGCTATTGCACAAGGCCAGATCCATTTTGGAATCTGGAATTTTTCAGAATAAAGGATACAGGAGCGGGTGCTATTAGGTGCACTTGTTGCCCATTGCCTTCACCGAGAGGCAGCCATTCAGTAGTATTTGGGTCAGGAATGGACCACTCTCATACTCAGGGACAAGTACATACCCCGCACAGAATAATGGAACCGCCCATTTCAGATGCATACAGTATTCACATGCAATCAATAGTAAGTCTTCAGAAATGTAGTAATAAATCTTTACTGATACTAGTGTAAAGCTCATGGGAGACTTACATGGCAGAATGTGACTTTTTGATCAAATTTATTTATAAAAGAAAACTATATCCTTTTCACTGTGATTTCCCTGTGACATTAAAAAACAATGTTTCCTTCCCTGCATTTTCTGATGGTCTTTATTTTGACACGGAACTTTGCCAACACAATGCAGCACGCCGCCAACTGGGGACTGTGGTTTCTAAAAAGTGTTATGACAGAGTGAAGGAGGTCAGTGTTACTGCTCCCCTGTCAGAGGATCACCCTGCCCCCCCCCCCCCCCCCCCCCCGACTGCTAAGCAGATCTCAGGGCTCCACCTCTGAGCCTCAAACAACGGTGATCATTCTCCCACTATGGGTAGCTATAAATACGGAGCCCTCAGGCTGCTCAGGTGAGTTTCAGGGACGTGTTTGGAGCAATGAAAGTCCATAGTGTGAAATTTGAGAAGCGGCGCAGGTATCCCTTAAAGGCACTGCGGCACACAGTAGTCATTAACAAAGGTCTCGATCTTCCCCCATAAGGAAACTTAACATTTTTTGTCACGTTATCATCCTGTAATAATGAAACCTTTACCCACCTTTTACATTTGTCTTATAATTTACTCGTTTATATCCAGAAATAACCAGTCATGCTGTGAGCCTGCAGTATGGAATCAGGCCTTAATATGTAAGAAGCTTAAGCTCACTATATGTAACGTGAGAGGATTGCTTAAGCGTTTATACACGGTTTACACTTTGCTCATATCTATAAAGACAACCCAATGACACACAGGCACGTGAGTTTATAAGATTACGAAAAACAGTTTTTATCAAGAATGAAACTAAAAATCCATATTCCTGAGAAGCATAGAAGCTGTGAAACGTTCCTCCTGTAATGAGAATAAGGCAGGAAGCTGATAAATAGGCGGAATGCAGCTGTTTAGCTGCCGCTAACGTGGACTTTAGCAGGAAGCTGGTACGTGTGAAATTCCCGAAGCGGCAGCCCTGGGCAGCATATCGTCTGCCATGGTGGCTTCCTCAGTCGCGTCGGGTTTCCGGAAATGGGATCGGTGCCTCCCATTCTGGGTATCTGTTTGGTGCGGCGATCCATCATACGGCGCGGACACAAAGCCGGTGTCACGGTGACAGTGCTGTGTCCCCTTCCTGAACATGTGAACGGCACAGCGGTTCTGACAATTTGGATCATTCTTGGATGAGTCATAACCACAAAATCACATTTATTACCGTACAGCTGTTTTAAGTAGAAAATCTGATTATTTGATATGTTTTTGCTTTTGACTCATGACTCACTGGTTCTTTAAATTCTCTTGAATCAGAGATACTGTGCAACGTGTCTTTTTCCTTCGTTTTGTCGCTTTCGCTTGTTGTTTTGACACGGCTGGGGCCCCGGGGGGGCAGCGGGGCTTCCCAGATGGGGATGGGGCGTCTCTGCGTGGGAGCGGCTGGGGTTGTCTCCTCGGCGTGAAAACACCGCACCAAGAGACGCAGGCGGGGGCAGTGCGCTCTAGTGAATCCTAGGAGCCAGCTGGGGGGTGGGTGCGATGGTAGAGTGAGAGAGGAACCAGCGCAAAGAGAGGAAACCCAGAGATGGCCCGATAAGACGGCTGCGTTTGCGCTTCTTCAGGAGGCAGCAGAGATCAGATGAGAGAAGAAAAGTGTCACCGTGCTGCTATGGAGACCCCCGCCCCCCCCCGCGCCCACCGTGTCACGCACACTTTCTGTGAGTTTGTGAACCTGACAGACTAAAGTGTCCAAAAGGACCAGGCTATGGGCTTCACACACACGTGCGAGGCTCGAGCTTGAGGCTTGTTTCACAGCGAAGGTGTGTGGATATGCTTGTGCGAGTGCTTGTGCGAGTGCTTGTGCGAGTGCTTGTGCGTGCATATGTACGTTTCAGGGCCATGTTCCTGCAGCTGGCCCCGCCTTTCCAGCCAGAATGTAGATATTTACATATTTACTTTTACATAACGATGTGAAATATGCCCCCCCCCCCCCAACAGCAGCGATTCCTCAGGACATTATAAGCATACCCCCTTAGCTCCGGTTTCACACCAGGCTGACCGGCCTCACTCACCGCCGCTCTGAGAGTGAGCAGTTAGTGATGCCTGTGGAGGAATGGGTTGGCCGGGGCTACAGAGCGCCACCTAGTGGAGCACAATGATGGCCATTGTTTTTATACAGTTTAACTAAGTGTTGTCTGAGGGCAGCTCCATGGCACAGCGGATGCGAAAACGGCAGCATATTGCGAAAGCAGCCGCTGTCGTAAGTGTGTCCTCAGAGAGGCGGGGCACAGCTGTTTCCAGCCACAGCCCAGTTCCTATCCACAGTGACTGGGCACCCCAGTGGGCGCAGTACCAGCAAGATCCTGACCAGGCCAGGGGGACACATGTCACCAGGCTGGGCCCTGTCTGGACCCCTTTCACCTCCCCGAGTGTGATCCTGCTAGTCAGCCAGTGGCGTGAGGAAACAGGACCGTGACTGTGCCATGAGTGTTCGGCATGCAGGCTGCCTGTTACCCCGAGCCGGGGGCCATGAAAATATCGGCTTCTTGTTTCAACCGGGAGCCAAGTCTGGGAAGCCTTAGGAGGTCGGATGCATAACGGTCAGGAGGAGACTGTAAGGACAGAGACTCTATCCGGAGTGCGGTCGACTGCGCAGCCGGAACGGGTCAGCACAGCTGCAACTGCACCATATAGCGGATTCATTGCCATTAAATATCAGGTACGGGCGGTCAGCTAACAGACACCGTTTAACAACCACTATCAGCTCATAAATTATAATTCATCACCCGTTCATTGGCAGCCAATTAACAGCAACAAGCAGGTTTTTTTGAATGACTTATAAATGAGTTATAGGTTAATAAGATATTTGAACAGCCTGTTTCTCGATACTAAAAAGTTTTAAAGTGGACGAGGTGATAGTTTGGAGCATTTTGGGCTGGGCTGCCGACCAGGACAGACGCTTCTCCCTGGCCACAGTGCAGAAGGTGCGCTGCTGTCAGAACGTGGAGGCAGCGATTACGCCCGGAGAAAACGCCGCCTCTCAGGGACGGGCCCTCGTGGGCGGAAACAATACGGTTATTTATGAAATTCCCACCTGGAGTGCTTTGCAGACGAAGCCCATTTGACTTGCAAAATGACCCAGGTTATGATTTGCATTGCTAAATCAGGGTTACGGGCAACAGGGACAAGTACATAAATATATACACTCGTGTATATACTCACACCCGTACTGCAGATGTAGGGCAGGGGAGAGGTTTATATTTAGCAATAAAAAGGGCTTTTAACGCTGAGAGGCCTTCCTTGGCTCCGTTCTTAATAGCCACGTAGCACAACCCGAGCAGGCATCGAAGAGGCCACCCCAGCCTCTACTCTCCAGGGCCTCCGTCAGCTAACCCACCAGCGCTGTATGCTGTTCCTCTGCCTCCAGGAGACGCCATCACACACAGCTAGCCTGGTTGGATTTGAGGGTCAGTGACGAGCCTGTAAACATCATCCACCTTCTGATTTAGTCCGAGGATTGAAAGCGGTAGTTAAACTTTACCTGATTTACCTGTTTATGCAAGTGTCTCATTGGGTCTTCTGCTTGTCTGACTGCCTGCTGTGGGTCCTTGGAAGGCCTGTCTATTTCCCTGCCTGATGTAAAACTGTATATACTGGTTGTCTATTTCCCTGCCTGATATAAAACTGTATATACTGGTTGTCTATTTCCCCGCCTGATATTTCTCACCTCAGACATCAGCGCCCAACACCAGGCTCATGCCCGAAAGCTGCCCCCCCCCCCCCCCGGAATGTACTTGCTGCACCTCTGCAGTGAATGCAAATCAGGACATCTTCAGCATGAGTGGGAGAGAGTGGGATTCTGGGAGTACCACAGGAGAGGGAGGGGGTGGGGGGGGGGGGGGAGCGGCTTGTAGGGGACCTGAAGAGCGAGGCTAGGCTCATTTACATGGTGAATGGGGAAACCAACCACTCACACTTTGCTCAACCAGGAGCATTCATACTGCAGCACCCAGATACTCACACCCTACTCAACCAGCAGCATTCATACTACAGCACCCAGATACTCACACTCTACTCAACTAGCGCCATCCATACTGCGGCACCCAGATACTCACACCCTACTCAACTAGAGCCAGTTCTACTGCGGCACCCAGATACTCACACCATACTCAACCAGTGCCATTCATCCTGTGGCACCCAGATACACCATACTCAACCAACGCCATTCATACTACAGCACCCAGATACTCACACGCTACTCAACCAGCACCATTCATACTACAGCACCCAGATACTCACACCCTACGGAGCCAGCACCATTCATACTGCAGCACCCAGATACTCACACTCTACTCAACTAGCGCCATTCATACTGTGGCATCCAGATACTCACACCCTACTCAACTAGAGCCAGTCTTACTGCAGCACCCATATACTCACATGCTACTCAACCAGCACCATTCAAACTGTGACACTCAGATAATCCCGGTGGTACCTTCCTATTGTACAATAATGACTCTCCAATGTCATGGCAACCGTGTCACGCAATCCATTGGCCAAAAACATGTTATTGTTTGTCACTGGGGGTACTGGGTTTGTTCACTGGGGGGGCAGCATCCCTTTTCACAAGAAACACTCCATTCATCCACGTTAGCGCTTAGTGAGCGCCTTGTGTTCAGTCAGAGTGATTAATATGCAAACGTTTAATTAGCTTTCCTGAATCCACGTTACACAACCGGTACAGGCCGCTGCTAACTGGAGCTTGTCGTTTTATCTGGGTTTTCTGCTAAGCATTAGGCAGGTTTAGTGTCCACCATGAAGCTGACTCCCCCCCCCCCCCCTCCCCCACACACACACACACACACACTGTGCTTTTTACACACAGGGCCGCAACCTTGCTCCTCGGCAAGTGGGTCATGTTTAAATGGGTTTCAGCACATACGAGTAGTCTCCCCCCACAGCACAGCACGCTAGAGGTCTCCCCCCACAGCACATCACGCACTGGAAGTCTCCCCCCACAGCACAGCACGCACTGGAAGTCTCCCCCCACAGCACAGCATGCACTGGAAGTCTCCCTCCGCAGCACAGCATGCACTAGAGGTCTCCCCCAACTGCACAGCACGTACTGGAAGTCTCCCCCCACGGCACAGCACGCACTAGAGGTCTCCCCTAACTGCACAGCACGCACTGGAAGTCTCCCCCCCACAGCACACACTCATGCTCAGGCATGCACTGTGGTCTAAGCAGCCTCTTTTGACTAATATCGTCTACATAAATGTTGACCTGCTTCTGTGTATAACTGGAAATTAAAGCATGACTGTGGGAGATAAACACTCACATTAATTAAAAGGCGTGTATGCTTTCTTTCCCGTTTTCTTTATCCGAGTCATTTTTCAATCTGATTTCAGAGGACTCCCCCCCACACTTACATAGCCGGCTAACCAGTGGCTGACCCTATCCAGTAATGAATAGGTCAGCAGGTCTTTGCGAGAACAGTTATGGTGCTTTTCCACTGGCGTACAGGAACCGACCCGTGCCCAAGCCGTACCGCGAAGAAGGACTAGTTAGAGCGAGTTCCATCTTTGGCTTTCCAATGGGTCGCCCGGTAAAGGTCTGGAGAGAGACAATAACGTAAAACCGAAGAGATGCTTATTTACTGTTCACACGGTGTACGTCATGATTTACTAGCACGTCTGTGAGAATCGCTGTGTGATGTTTGCATCAAACGCTAGCGGAATTAGCATTCGCTTGCATAGATTTGCATTACGAATCCATTCTGTTCAGCTGTTCTACAGTACTTTTTTAACCAGGAAGCTGGAAATTATGAAGATCATTTCGATCAATCAGATGACCGTGAGGGAACTAGTAAGCAGGGCCATTTCAGTGTGGGTACGGCTCGGATAATTTACAATGGAAAACCATCATTTTGAGGTACGGCTTGGTTCTTGGTGGAAGTGAAAAAGCACCATTAGAGAAAATTACTTTAACATCCTCTATTCTTCTATCAGATCATTGTTGTGTATCTTTTTTAGGATACGTGAGAAAGAACAGGGACCAAAGCTATTAAACCAATAGATAAAGGGCCAGGTATTGTGTCTTGATAAATATGAGTCGCATGCTGACTACAGGATTAGAAGTGAATCTCAAATGTCAATAGAAGTAAATATTGAAATGAGTAATCGAATGAGAACACATAAGCTAAATACACTTGGCTGCTCTGTTGGTTCTATCTGGGTTGTGTCTTTAAATGTGTCACTGTGATGTCACGCTTGGGTTGTGGGTTTCACGTCCATCTCCCACTATGATTGTGTGTGCATATGGGGGTGCATGTGTGTCCCCACAACATGATAAAAACCGTTTATTTTGATGTTGCGGGAATCAGTTTTTTGGTGCCCACAAGGGAAACTCAATTTTATAAAGATCTGTGCCTGCAGTCAAAAAACTTAAAATGCCAAAGGTCTCGTATTTTGTTTGGTTACTTATGGTTAAGGTTAGGGCAGGGTAGGGGTTAAGATCGTCATTGCTGGGATTAGGGTTTTGCCTATAAAAATGAATGGACGGTCCCCATAAATATATGAGTACAGGTGTGTGTGTGTGTGTGTCTGCTTGGTGTGTGAGGGTGTGTGCCCTGTGATGGACTGGTATCCTGTCTAGGACAGTTCCCGGAATAACCTCCAAGTGCATCACAAGCCTGCAATGGTGAGTAAACATGCACTTATATGAATGCCTAAAACGCTCAGCCCCCCTCCTCCCCCCAGCCGGTGGGAAGGACCTCTGGAAGATGACGCTTCATTACAAAGTGAGCGAGCGCTTAACAGGGGCTAAGTACTTAGCTAATGGATGGCGCCTAACAAATTGACTGCAGATTCCCTCAGCCTGCAGTGAAACCTGGGGCCTGTAGGGGGCAGTAAAGAGTCAGGCGCCCTGCTTATGTACGAGATTGCTGTGGTAGATAGAGCCTTCAGATCTCTGAAGTCCTGCACCTGCCCTTCTCAGTGCCTCCCTGGCTGTTAATTCAGACCCCTGCCATGCTCCTTCCACTGTGCTCCATTCAGCACCCCTCTGGGGGTGATTCAGAGAGTCTTGTCAGCTCTGAAGCCCTCCGTGTGATCGCTCTCTGCGTGTCCTGTGGAGAGACTCCTGCAGTACAGTGTGCTCACGTCTCTAGCTGCGGGCCACTGGCTGGTGAATGTCACCTTCAGTCCTTCTCCTATCACTGACGACTTCTTGTATGATGTCACAGTTTAATTGTATCCGATCCTGGACCTGCAGTAGGAGAGCAGAATGCGTTTATGTAATACTCACACAGGCGTTTAAACAGAGACAGGGCTGTCTGTCTTGCAGCGCAGCTAACGAGTGTTTGCAGCACCACCAAGACCCGAGCCGTACCAAGTCGTACGACGGGGTAACACCAGTATCACACTATCAGATGTTACTGTGGATCGGGCTTCTATACTTTACGACAAAAAAACTGCCAGTTCCTGGTGCGATTTGGGTACGCCTTGGTTCTCGGTAACAGTGGAAATGCACCATAATATTGAGATGCTACTGACGAGCTGGATTACCTGTATCAGGCATGTTAAATGAGGGCTGTGCCGAAGCTCTGAAGGAGGGTAATCTCTAGGAGCAGGCTTGGGCAGCCGGTTTCAGAATATAGAGTATATTAGGTACAGGAACATGCAAAACTCTTAGGCTGCCACAAAAAAGATGCGTAAATTATCTTGATATTGTTATAAAAATGGTTTCCTGTCTGTGTGTCAGCTTAGTCGTTTATTATTACCATCCGGTACACCCTGATACTGGTTGAACTCCACCACAAACACACCACATATGGCTAATCAATACCTCAGGAAGTTGATTAGTCAATTAAGTTAATTAATCAATTCAGCTAGTGGTAATATTTAACAAATACGTGGAACGTTTGCGGATCAGGTTTTCTGGACAGATACACACTTTATGCCAAGATAAACAGCTTGAAACATAATTTTACTGGGTGACCTCAGACTTAAGCACAGTATTATATATATATTTTTTTCTTCCAGTCCCCTGTTCGCACCTGGGTAAATTTTCTCTGTGGTGAGCTGAAATTAGTATTATAATGATACTAATTGACAATCAGATTGTCGGGCAACATCAGCAGAAACATGTATAGTAGCATCAGAGACACTATCATTATATATCATTATCTATCTCATTTGAGCAGCATGAGCCTGACTTCTTTTAACAGAAGGGGGGTGAAATGTAAAGAAGCGTCTCAGTGGAGCGAAACAGGCCAGCAGTCTGCTCATTCGCTAGTGCCGCATAGGTGGGCGGGGAGAGCTTTGTGCTGGGGGGGTACCTGCCACCGATGGCCTGGGGGGGTGCTGATACGCTGTAAGCACCCTCAACCGAGCTGGCCGCCGTCCTTAGCTCAGCTTGTCCGCTGGGTGACTTCTTGCGATTTGTAATGGCGAAATGCAAATGTGAAGGTGATCAGTCAGGCATGCTGGTAGGGTTTGAAAAATCCATCTGAACAGTAAGATTGTACCTAATCTGTGTGTGTGTCTGTGCGTTTATATATTACATTGTGTGGAATAAGTTTCCCCACAATGTGATAAACCATATTTTCCCCACAATGTTATTTTGATGTTGTGGGGACCATTTTTCAGTCCCCACAAGAGGAATCTCAATTTTATAAAAATCTGTGGATTCAATAAAAAAACTAAACTAAACATAAGTCATGTATTTTGTTTGGTTACTTATGGTTAAGGTTAGGGCTGGGTAGTGTTAAGGTCATCATTGCTGGGATTAGGGTATTCCCATAGAAATGAATGGAGAGTCCCCACAAAGATACATACAAACGTGATGAATACAAACATGTGCGCACACGTGCTGTGCAGGGGGTTTTAACAGGATGCACATCTACAGCAAGTGTGTCTTTTGCATTAAGGGAGGTACTTCGATCGGCCTGGAAATGGCTGAATACACAGCTTGATTATGAACGTGAGATCGAGATCCCCGACACTAAGGCACTGGTTTGTTACTCCGGCCGTTGTGATTGATCAAAGGCTCCGGGCTCCGTGGCCAGGCAGGGGATCTGCTGTGTGAGCCGTGGTGCCGATCTGGGGGCCGGGAGGACAGAGAGGGCAGGTCCCTGGGAGTCCATGGAGGCAAAGTCTTCCTCATCTCCCCACATGTCATGCCTATGATCCTCGGTGACGCCAACGCTGGGCTCACAGGAGAGGCTCTCATCAGCCCTGACCTCTCTAACGCTCCTCCGCTGTCACCTCTCGTCTTTCCCCCCCGTGTCGCTTCACGTTTGCTGTAGGATCCCAGGGTTTGCGTGCCCCCCCCCCCCCCGCCCCCCGCCCCCCCTCCCCAAACACGGTGATGCTCTGTGGTCTCTCTGCAGCTGGTCTGCACTGGTCACAGAAGCAAGAAAGTCCCCAGTCACATGATGCGGCCAAACACTTTCCCCGTATGGTTCTTTTACCTGAAAATGTAGATAATGTAGCTGTGATTTTCTGTGTCACTTAAGTCACGCTTAAGTCACCTCACTCCATACGTTGACCGTTGTAAATATTGCAGTGGTTTTAACCACATGATCCGTTACAAGCACATTATGAGACCTTATTTTCACCCCCCTCCCCACTCACACACTGGCAGCCCCTCCCTCCACATGGAGCCACAACCTACCTGCTGCAGATTCAACCCCCTTTTCGTCCTGCCCAGTTAGAATCGCCTAATCCTGCTCTGGACTTGTGAAAACCATTATCTTAAGGCTCATTTTTCAGTGTGCAGCGATGCATGGCTGCCCTGCTTGACCTTAAGTCAGATGGATTCTTGCATTATCTAAGAAGGTGGGTGGTTTGAGGACCTTTTGGACTCTTGCTTGC
The DNA here is from genome assembly GCF_048594095.1 of Paramormyrops kingsleyae. Taxonomy (NCBI): domain Eukaryota; kingdom Metazoa; phylum Chordata; class Actinopteri; order Osteoglossiformes; family Mormyridae; genus Paramormyrops; species Paramormyrops kingsleyae. The sequence continues at coordinate 17,532,974 of NC_132820.1, read as the reverse complement.
TTCCATAATAACAGGCCACAGCGTGTAAGACACAGGCGAGCCCCCACGCCACAGCGTGTAAGACACAGGCGAGCCCCCACGCCACAGCGTGTAAGACACAGGCGAGCCCCCACGCCACAGCGTGTAAGACACAGGCGAGCCCCCACGCCACAGCGTGTAAGACCGATGCCCGTACGGCGAAGGAAGAAACAAACGAGAGTCACACCAGCCTCTTATCTCACTACAGTATCTTTCTTTAATTTTAATTTAAGTTGTTTCCACTAATAAAAATAGACTCTGCCTTAAAGGAAGTGGCTTGTTTTTGTGTGAAGTCCACCCCCGCGTTTCAGATCTGTTTTATGCACGTTACGGCAGCAGAGGTCGTGTGTGTCTGTGTGTGTGGGGGGGGGGGGGGGGACACAGCTACACTCCTCCACTGGATGCACCTTCATCTGTCCGCACCACTAGGGCGTTGTGCGTGTCTGAATATACCAGTCCTGTACAGTCAAATTTTGGCGCAATAACAAATGCTGCCGTGAATGCTGCTCATGTAATAGGGCGGCTCAGATTTCAGCATTCTAGGTGGAAATGGACAGAAGAGGTGTGTGTGTGTGTGGTGTGTGTGTGTACACGTGTGTATGCACTATGGAAGTGCTCGCTTCTGTGGCACCCTACGCAACAGCTCTGTTTAACACACCACCTCGCAAGTAAGCAAAGAACGCTGAGATATTCCAGCCCGCAGCTCTGACACGCAGGGCAGAAATACTGCTGTAATGGGCCGTCGTTATGTAACGAGGCCTGACGCGTGTGGGTGCGAGCGGCCTACCTCCCCGCTCCGCTCTTCCAGGGTTGAGGTGACTGCTGTAACCTGTGGAGCCCACACACAAGAGCATGGTCAATGAGATTACACCTGCTGTAAGTGAAATGGGAGAATCTCACGCGCAAACACACACACACACACACACACACACAACCTGTAAGTTTTTTTTAATCCTGGATGACATGCAAAAGATTGCACCTCTCGTCCATACCTCATTCTGTGGGCACCGCCCTCTGGTGGTAGCAAGTAGAACTGCATGGTTCACAAAACCCGAGATGATGGTCCTGTCTGCCTTTAAAGGCTTCAAAGGAAATATTCTGGTCTCTTATAAATACCCAGTTATCCAGTCTGAGCTGCAGTGATCCAGGAGTGGATAATGTCTGAAAAGGAGGTTTACTTTATGGCACAACACAAACGGTCTGTGTGCCTAGGGAGGAGATCATCCTAGAAGCTGGTTTCCTACCCAGATCTCATCAAGGTGTCCCATTCTCACGTTCTGACACAGCCCAGTTACTGGGGCAGATTTGTTACATGTCACCTTTTCAGATCCCCTTTAGATCACGCCTTTTTCTCTGCAAGGATGTTTCTGTCTGCTTCAGGCCTGAGTCTCCTGGGAATACGGCCCATCTGGGGTCTGTTTGAGCTTCCTCCTTCGGGTTGCCCTGTACCTAAGCTCATTCATAACCTTTCTGGTTAGTCCGCTTTGTGGGCAAATTAATCTCCCTCTATACAAAGCGCTTTTGGTTAGATGAATCACAGGTGTGCTATTCATAGAGATCTTCCCATGGTTCTTCAGGGTAGCAGAAACAGCCAGAAGTTGCTATGCCTTTGCCGCAGCTTTTTCGTGCAGATGATGCTGGAAGCCACGCCCACCTCAGCACGGCATGCCCCGGTTATCCGGATCTATTTTTAGAGCTCTTCTCTGGGAGTCACCACGAGACACACCTGTCTATGGAGAGCTGGCACACCATGCAGTGGGAAGGCCTTTTAGGGGAGATCAAAGGGACTTATTAGCATGTCTGCCCCCATTGGCCAGAGCCAGCCTATCAAGGGCGTCTTTTGTGCGCTTTTGTTTAGCTCCAAACAATAAGGTCTTAGTAGTGGAGCTAGAGAGGAGGGCAGTAGCTGGCCAAGAGTCTTATGCTCCACGTGAACGTTTAGAGGGAGACCAGCTGGACAGACCTCCTGCCCAATCTGAACGGTGCACTGTGTGACTGCACTTTCCCTCCTGGACGCACTGCAGTGTGCTCCCAGGCTGATGCGTAGCAGGAAGTATCAACACAGTGTAATCACAGAGCCCAGCTGTCCGCAACAAAAACATTATTGCCTTAATAAAAGGGGGCATCAAAGTCATAGCCCCGCCCTAACTTCAGAGGGGGGGGGGGTCACATGGGCTGGGGGTGGGGCAGAGTGTCCCCCAGTCTGACAAGGTGGCCTTTCTTAGCACACATCCAGACGGAAGCAACAACAACAACAAACAAATTTATTTTTGTATAGCGCATTATCACAACATTACATCGTCTCAAAGCTCTCTACAGCATCCCCACCCAAAGCCCCCAGTGAGTAAGCCATAGGCGACAGTGGCAAGGAAAAACTCCCGAGAAGGAAGAAACCTTGATACCTTAGTAGAGCTTGGGGTTTGCCGTTACTGTGACTGCCCTCTAGTGGTGCTTTTATAGTGCTTGGGGTTTGCCGTTACTGTGACTGCCCTCTAGTGGTGCTTTTATAGAGCTTGGGGTTTGCTGTTACTGTGACTGCCCTCTAGTGGTGCTTTTATAGTGCTTGGGGTTTGCCGTTACTGTGACTGCCCTCTAGTGGTGCTTTTATAGAGCTTGGGGTTTGCTGTTACTGTGACTGCCCTCTAGTGGTGCTTTTATAGTGCTTGGGGTTTGCCGTTACTGTGACTGCCCTCTAGTGGTGTTTTTAAAGAGCTTGGGGTTTGCCTTTACTGTGACTGCCCTCTAGTGATTTGTTTATAGAACTTGGGGTTTGCTGTTACTGTGACTGCCCTCTAGTGGTGTTTTTAAAGAGCTTGGGGTTTGCCTTTACTGTGACTGCCCTCTAGTGATTTGTTTATAGAACTTGGGGTTTGCTGTTACTGTGACTGCCCTCTAGTGGTGTTTTTAAAGAGCTTGGGGTTTGCCTTTACTGTGACTGCCCTCTAGTGATTTGTTTATAAAACTCTGGGTTTGTTGTTACTGTGACTGCCCTCTAGTAATTTGTTTATAGAACTTGGGGTTTGCCGTCACTGTGACTGCCCTCTAGTGGTGCTTTTATGGAGCTTGGGGTTTGACGTTACTGTGACTGCCCTCTAGTGGAGCTTTCAGAGATCTTGGGGTTTGCCGTTACTGTGACTGCCCTCTAGTGGTGCTTTTATGGAGCTTGGGGTTTGCCGTTACTGTGACTGCCCTCTAGTGGTGCTTTTATAGAGCTTGGGGTTTGCCGTTACTGTGACTGCCCTCTAGTGGTTTTTTTTATAGAGCTTGGGGTTTGCTGTTACTGTGACTGCCCTCTAGTGGTGCTTTTATAGCGCTTGGGGTTTGCTGTTACTGTGACTGCCCCCTAGTTATGTTTTTATTGAGGTTAGGTTTTGCCGTTACGATGACTAGTCCATATTTACCTGCAACTGGATCACAATATTTTTCAGTTTAATTACAAAATCCATCTGCTGGTGTTTCTGAACGCTTCCTTCCTGCTGTGGTTCAGTTCCCAGCACTCTGTGAATAACTTGCCAGCTTTGTTCCTGAGAGAGAATGGGTGGACTTGTCAGGGTGTAGCTGCTGCACTAGCACCTCCCTCCCAGGGCTGGCGATAGGCCTACGGGCCTCTCGTTTCTGAGCCAGACCATACTGTCCTGACCTGGCCCTGTAGCAACAACAGAAAGGCAAGCGGTTAACCACTGAAGTTCATGGGCAGAGCTCTGAGCTACGCTATCTGAGCCGGCAGCGGCTGCAAGCTTTCTGCTGACTAGCTCCTAGAAGGAAGCTCAGCCCGCTGACCATGTGAGCAGGTTAGTAGGCGATAGGAATGGAGTGACAATGCAGGCATGTTATATGAGCGGCAAGCGACCACTTACTTCCTGCTCACAGCGCAAGCAAATCTATTCCTCTGTCACTCACTTCCTGTTCAAGCTAAACTGAGGGGCGGACAGGGGCGCCTGCTTCTTACATGTCATTCTGCTACAGCAAGGTCTTGGGTGAGCGGATGTGGCTGAGAAGGGACTGAAGGTTCATGTTGGGGGGGGAGGATAGTACTCCCAGCTGTGGGGGAGTCAAAGACCCAGGTAATGGATGAGTTTTGGCCATGAGGTACATGGTGTCCCCTAGGATGACAGACTCCCCTGAGAAACACAGCAATCTTCATCACCCCGCAGCCCAGCCTTTTATCTCTGCAACCAACCTGCTGCGGGAGGTGAACCACTTTACTTTTTTAAATCTTTATCAGAAATGACTTTTTCTCTGTATAAGTGAAAGCCCATCTAACATTGTCGACCGTCGAGTTGGGGCTACACTTTTGTAGATAGGAGGTCAGGCTTTAGGAGTTGGAGATTAGGGTTTAGTTGTTGAGGATTAGGCTTTAGGGTTTAAATGTTGGGGATTAGGTTTTATGTCGTAGGTGTTGGGGATTATGACTTTAAGGTTTAGTTGTTGGGCATTATGGCCCTGGATTCAGGTCTTAAGTGTAGGGGATTCGTCTTTAGGGTTTAGGTGTTGGGGATTATGACTTTAAGGTTTAGGAGTTGGGGATTAGGCTTTAGGGTTTAGGTGTTGGGGATTATGACTTTAAGGTTTAGGAGTTGGGGATTAGGCTTTAGGGTTTAGGTGTGGGAATTAGGCTTTAGGGTTTAGGTGTGGGGATTAGGCTTTAGGGTTTAGGTGTGGGGACTAGGCTTTAGGGTTTAGGTGTGGGGATTAGGCTTTAGGGTTTAGGTGTGGGGATTATGCTTTAGGTGCTGGGGATTAGGGCCCTGGGATTTAAGGTTTAGGGCTTGCAAGGGCACATTGATACGATTTTTCACAAGTCATCGGCATCACCAGAAACATAAAACACACAAACGTGTGTCTAGGCAAAAAAACTATGTGAATTCCAATCTGATTGTTCACTTTCATGTTGCATGGCCGTGAATTGGATATGTATATAAACACATATAAAAGTGACTCAAATCTGATTTGAGAAGATCAGATTTGTGTGTCCACACAGCCCTGAAAACATCAGATCTGAGTCACATTAAGGGAAAAAAAATGATTTGAGTGCCAGTGGGTACGTAGCCTGTGTTACCGTTGGGGACTCTGTTGTGCTTTGGGCACTGTTACGTTGTTCAGAATGTCTTCGAAAGAGTTTGGGAGGAACTGGAGTTACTTGCACTGGTTAGAATTGTTTCCGTATGGCTGCTTATCTGGTTTCAAAGGGAGGCCATCTGTCCTCTCTGGTTTTGGAATCTTTATACTCCAGTAGCTGTGACACGTTCCGATCAAACAGGAGCAGACTGGCGTGAGGGTGTCGTGTCACGCAGCTGCAAGCACACTCTGCCCTAAGTGCGTGGGAACCATAGGGGCAAGGTGAGCAGGACGTGTCTGGCACCATCCTGGGAACTCCCCCATAACATTACTGCTGTCAGATTTTTCCTCTTCCAGAGATTCTTGTCCTCTTTCCTTCCTGTAATCCGTATGGGTAGCCTGTAGGGGGTGAGGCTTAGTGCACCCTCATAGCTTGAGAAGGTTGTCTGTTCAATGTCACTCTTGGGCCCTTGAGCAAGGCCCTTAATCCCAATCGCTCAATGGACTGACCCAGATGTTTTGGATAAAAGTGTCTGCTAAATTAACAAAATGTTAAGTGGGTATGAAGCCATTTCCAGTCCACACACACTCAGATCTGCAGATGCACCTCCTCGCCCCCTCACCCTCCAGCAAATCTCAACAGCGTAAAATGCTCTGGCGCTGCTTGTCTTGAAAGCTGCCCGGAGGTGGGGCCATCGTCTGTCACGGGAGACTGAGGTGGACGGGGGTCTTGCTTAGCCAATCTTCACACCACCTGTCCTGTATTCCTGTGTTTCTTCCTGCCACTGCGCTGCTGGTTTGTGGTCTGCAACAGACAGCCCAGGATATGCTGGGTGGTCTGCGATTTGCGGCTTTTCTTGATCTTGTTTCTGGTGTTAAGCTGTTAGTCGTATACTCACCCTGGGCTCTCCACAGCTGTCACCCCAAGGGGGGGGGGGGCACAGTGTAAAGAAGACACACACACACACACACACACACAGACATACACATACATACACACAGACATATACACACACACACACAGACATACACATACATACACACAGACATATACACACACAGACATACACATACATACATACAGACATATATACACACACACACACACGCAGACATACACATACATACACACAGACATACACACACACAGACACACACTCACACACATAGAAGCACACATAGACACAGACACACACACAACAGACATATAGACACACAACAGGCACATAGACACACAACACACAGATAGACACACACGCACATAGAAACACACATACAGTACACAGACACACACACAACAGACACATAGACACGCACACACATACACACATACACACACACATACATGCTCAGAAGCAATTAAACACAGAAACCATTTTTTTTCTTCTTCCTTTCATTTCTAGAAATGTGTGAAGGAGGGATTTCTTCTCAAACAAACCAGCTCCTTCCAGAGGTGGAAGAGGAGATACTTCAAGCTACGATGTCGGACCTTGTACTACGCCAAGGATTCCAAGGTGACGGAGACCTGTTGTGGTCAAAAGGATTTAATTTGTGATTCCTTAAACGTTTTGTGTGAATAAATTCCAAGTGTTTGTGTATGTGTGTGCGTGTGTGTGTGTGTGTGTTACTGGGCGGGGGGGGGGGGGGGTATACCCCACAATGCGATAAAAATCTGTTATTTTTTTGGTCCCCACAAGGGGGAAGCTCAGTTTTATAAAAAACTGTGATTGCAATGAAAAACCTCCGTCTCCACCACCAAAAATGCCAAAAGACTAGTATTTTGTTTGGTTACTTGGTTAATGTTAGGGCTGGGTAGGGGCTAAGGATGTCATAGTTGGGATTAGAAATGAATGGCGAGTCCCTACAAAGATATAGATACCTAATCTATGTGTGTATGTGCGTGTTTTGGATACTGCAGTCTCTGATATTCGATGAAGTTGACCTGTCTAACGCCAGTGTCGCTGAGACCGGCACCAAGAACATCAACAACAGCTTCACGGTGACAATGCACTTACAGACCATCTTCTTAGTGCTGCCTCAACACTCTGTCAGAGTTCTCTGACGCACTTTCTCATCCCTCTCTCATCCTTCTCTCATTTGTCTCTTACCGCTCTCTCATCGCTCACTAAGCGCTCTGTCATCACTCTGTCAACGCTTTCTCAACGTTCGTTTAAGCGCATTCTCAACGCTGTCTAATCGCTCTCTCAATGCCATTTCACAGTTCTCAGCTCTCTCGTTGCTTTCTCATCATTGTTCAATCACTCTCTAATTGCTCTTTTATCACTTTCTCATCATTCTTTTAACATTCTGTCAGTGTTCTCTCAACACTCATCGCTCAGCGCTCTGTCATTGCTCTGTAATCACTAATAATACTCTCATCACACTTTCTTTGCTTTGTCATCACTCTCTCATCCTTCTCCCATCACTCTCTTATCCTTCTCTTGTCTCTCTCCCATTGCTGCCTTGTTCCTCTCTCATCAGTCTCCCATCACTCTCTTCCCTCTCTAATCAGTCTCCTATCAGTGTCTCATCACTCTCCCATCGCTCTCTTGTCCTTCTCTCATCCCATCTCTCTTGTTGTTCTCTTGTCCCTCTCTTGTCCTTCTCCCACTGCTTTCTCATCCCTCTCTCATCCTTCTCTCATCCCTTCTCCCATCACCCTCTTGTCCATCTCTTGTCTCTCTCTCATCACTCTCTAGTCCTTCTCCCATCACTGCTTTGTCCTTCTATCATCCCTCTCTCATCAGTCTCCCATGACGCTCTTGTCCCTCTCCCATCCCTCTCCCATCCCTCTCCCATCACTCTCTCATCCCTTTTCTATCACTCTCTTATCCCTCTCCCATTGCTCTCTTGTCCCTCTCTCATCCCTCTCTTATCCTGCTCCCTCACTTTTGTCCCTCTCCCATCCTTCTCCCTCACTCTCATCCCTCTTTCGTCACTCATCCCTCTCTCGTCCCTCTCTAGTCCCTCTCCCACTGCTTTCTTCTTCCTCTCTAGTCGCTCTCCCTTCACTCTCCCATTGCTCTCTCTCTCAACACACTCCTACAGTGGTTCACCTGACCCCCTCCCCCCTTTGACATTCTAGGTGATTACTCCATTCCGGAAGCTAATGCTCTGCGCGGCCACGAGGAAGGAGATGGAGGACTGGATTGGAGCCTTGAAATCTGTTCAGAAGTGGGAGAGTTATGAGGTTAGCGGTTTATCGCTTGCTCGCGCTATTCTGAAGCAGAGTGAGTTGGGGTTGGGGGGACATGCTGTGCCCCCCCCCCACCTGATGGCATGTTTCCTTCCATGGCTTCCCAGATTAACATGGACCACTTCTCTGGGATGCACAACTGGTACGCGTGTTCCCATGCCCGGCCCACCTTCTGCAACGTATGTCGCGAGGCACTCCCTGGGGTCACATCCCACGGGCTGTCCTGTGAAGGTACCGCCCCCATACCCACCGTTATCAGCTCATTAGCCTGCAGCTGTGCAGACACACTTGAGATATGCAGCTAAAATGATGTTTTAATGAGGCAAAAGGCTGTGCGTTAGCATCTCCTCATGGCAGATCCAGTCCGATCAGCCGAGCTCTCTGTTGTCATTCACATCGTCCTTGTCTTCACCCTGCCTGTCTGTCTGACCGTATGCCTTCCCAGTGTGCAAATTTAAAGCTCACAAGCGCTGTGCCGTGAGGTCCACCAACAACTGCAAATGGACCACGCTGGCGTCCATCGGGAATGACATCATGGAGGACGAGGATGGGGTAGGAAGCATCTTCACTGACCTCGAATACTGCCGTCTGTGAGATAAATGCATAATTCACAGTTATAATTCACTATTTTACACAAATTCCATCAAGGCATAACTGTTGTTTGTGTACTCTCTCATAATAACTGTTACATGCTCCATAATTAGCTGTCAAACTATTTGGTCATCATAAGAAAGACTCAAAACCACCTGTCATATTTTACTGTTTGTATTTTGTTAAGATCGATATTGTGAACATTTTTAGAGCATATCACCCCGCCTTAGTCAAACCCGTTCCATGTAATGCACAATGAGGCAGTCAGAGAAAAAAACCTATCAAGAAAATGTACTGTCTGCATTTTCTTGCATTACACTCTACATCAGAAACACTTATTTGTATGATTAACTTATTAAAAGTACATTTCAGTTTGCAATCCATTCGGTGTTTCACCTGCTTCATGTTCTGAATGTTTAATGGCAATTTAAAGGGAATTTTAAGCAAACCTGGACCATTAAAGTAAATAAATAATGACTTGAATTATATTGTGATAATTATTCATATTATTTGATATGGGGAAAAAATCATTGTGATAAACTATTTTGCTGTACTGCCCCGCCTTGGAAGATACAGTGGGCTTAGTTTCCTCATTTTCCACACCCCCAGCAAAGCTCGTAGATCCCTAAGTTTCCGTTCTATCGCCTGCATATCTGCTGTAACACATCTCTAGAGGACGTGGCGTCGGCAGGATGAGTGCAGAGGTGCTCCTGCACTGTGAGATAATGCAGAACCTCACATCCACGGCCACCAGCTCATCCCTCGGCCTGCTGAACGCGAAGAGCTGAAAGGCCAGCTCCCGTTTCGCACTGTATCATGCAACCTGCGTCTTTAATGCCCGTTCTCTCCGCTGCAGGTGTCCATGCCGCACCAGTGGCTGGAGGGAAATTTGCCGGTGAGCGCCAAGTGCGTGGCGTGTGAGCGCAACTGCGGCAGCGTGCGCCGGCTCCAGGATTGGCGCTGTCTGTGGTGCAAGGCCATCGTGAGTCCCCCTGTTGGTCACGCATGACACTGCAGTCTGTGTGTCGCCCTCATTCATGTCCTACATAATGATCTGGGTCACGGAGGTGTGGGAGACTCTGATTAGCTTCAGCTCTGATCTCCTAATGAAGTGTCTCTGAGGGCTTGGCCCCTTCTGCTCATGCGTGAAGGAGAGCTTTAATCTGGCAGCCCAGTCCTTGGTGAGGCAGCTCATGTTACCAGTACTGAGTGTGTTATGTTCTGACTGCCATGTTGTGAGGTGGACAAATACTGATGACTGATTTGGGAACAGTAGATAAAGCCTTTCGATTAATCATGGATATTTTTGTGTGTGTCCTTGTGCATGTATGTGTGTGTGTGTGTGTACATGTGTCCTCTTGTCCATGTGACTCCGTGTCCTTGTGTCCAGGTCCATAACAGCTGTAAGGAGCTTGTGGGCAAGCGCTGTTCCCTCGGTCAGTTCCTGCTCTCCATCATCCCTCCCACCGCGATCAACAGCATCGACTCGGATGGTAATGAGCTTTAAGAAGCTGCTGTCTGTTGTCCAGCCAGGAATGATGACTGCTTGCTGATTTCATTAGCTGTTGCTGTGTGGTCATCATTAATATGAGCATCATATTCCTAGATGCATGGTGTTTGTGTTGGTCTAACTCTTATGTCCATCGTTACTGGTGACCCTCGCCCTTTTCTCCTCTTCCCCCACTCTTCCTTCCCCGGTGCCCCCCGCACTCCCGCAGGCTTCTGGAAAGCCGCCAGCCCGTCCTACTCCAGTCCGCTGCTCGTCCTGGTCAATTCTAAAAGTGGAGACAATCAAGGTGTGAAGTTCCTGCGCAGGTTCAAGCAGCTACTGAACCCTGCACAGGTGTTCGACCTGATGATAGGAGGCCCGCAGCTGGGGTGAGAGAACCCGAGTGCGGAGCCTGATGGTCACATGACACGCCATAGGTTGTCAAATGAATGATGCAACAGAAACAGACCCAGAAAGCATTCACTTGACCCTAACCTTCTGGATTGCTTGTCTGTGACATGACATATGCAAAGTAACAGAACAGAGGGGGGCGCAGGGTGGCATGGGATAATCCCGTCTCTTCCCTGCAGCCTCCGACTGTTCCAGAAGTTTGTGACGTTTCGCATCTTGGTTTGCGGTGGGGATGGCAGTGTGGGCTGGGTGCTGTCCGAGCTGGATAAACTGGGACTACACAAGCAGGTGGGTGCTGCCGGGAGCACGACACTGCAGCACTGTAGCGTGTGCTCAGGATCAATGCCTGATTCCCACTCCCCCTGTGCATTTGTGTTCAGTGCCAACTCGGGGTCCTGCCCCTGGGCACTGGGAACGACTTGGCCCGCGTCCTGGGCTGGGGCGGGCTATGTGATGACGACACCCAGCTCCTGCAGATCCTGGAGAAGCTGGAGAGGGCCACCACCAAGATGCTGGACAGGTAATGAGCGTGGGACAGAGGTAGCGATCCTGAAGCAGATTATGTAACAGATCTCCTTTGATCCTGGCATTCTAGCAAGCTGTGAGTGTGTGACGCACAGTGTCCATATTGAGCTGCTCTATATAGCTCTGTCACTGGTACCGGCTGCTCTGTGAGTCATATGGCTTGTTCAGTAACTCTGCAGCTGCACTTCCTCAACATGATTGAAGCTTCTCGCACTCCTGCTCACATGCGCCACTCTTGGCAGACTGCTGAACTGCAAGCTGGATGAATGACAGAAACTGTCACAAACACTGGGGCTGCTTTAAGTGCCACTGTTGCCATTTAAGTCTCATAACAATTTACCTGTATCACACTACAGACTATCTAGTCTAGTTTCTAAATGACATGTGGCATTACTAAGAGCTAATGAACAAAGAGAAAGAAAAATCTATCTGCCTTCCAACAGCACATTTCCTCTGACTGATCTAACCACGCACACACTGTATCGTTCACTGTGAACGCTGAACGGGTGGGCCTGAGTTTATCGTACTGTGTCGTTCACTGTGAACGTTGAATGGGTGTATCGCTCGCCGTGAACACTAAACAGGTGGGCCTGAGTTTATCGTACTATGTCGTTCACTGTGAACGCTGAACGGGTGCGCCTGAGTTTATCGTACTGTATCGCTCGCCATGAACGCTGAACCGGTGGGCCTCAGCTCCACCAGGCCAGGACCACCGGGGCCACTACGGTAGATACATATGGCTAATGAAAGTTACTCTAATACTCCAGAGTATTAAGTTTTCCTCCCACTAAAAGAAATGCAATTAGCATATGGTATGCAGGAATTTTCTCCTTCACTAGTATTATTAGTATCTTAATAATAAAGTTATGCAGACCAACAAATTCTTAGGAAGAAAATACTTATGACTATAAAAGTTACTAATAAGGAAATTCTTTTTTAATGCCTTACTCTATTAATGTAATAATGTCACTTCAACAAAATGGTTCAGTTACGGTTTGTATTTGCTCATGACTTTTAATGGCATTAGAGGTAAGAGGCATAAATCAGACGAGCTCATTGTTCTGGTCAGCAGACACAGGTGGGTCTTGCAGGGTTTCACACTCCATACATTATGAGACACTGTTAGCTGGGGTGTCTGTGCCTTAATGAGATCAGGAACAACATGAGTTTTATCGTGCTTTGTTTGTGGACAATAACCAGCAAAGCTGAATGAAAGTGATGTGCAAGGGTATACAGGAGAGTTTGATGTTGAGGGGGGGCACATCCTAATCATTTTAATGAAAAGCTCTATTTATGGGGCGGGGGGGGGGGGCGGGGGGTGAATGAAGCCATATTAAATATTGGGGCACACTCTGCCCCCGGTGATAAGTAACACTCACATCTTCAGTGGCTTTAGGCTCCTGTGTCCCACATTCGCAATAGCGGCCCCTCATTACAATTGTGTATGAGACGTTCTCCGTGGTTTTCATTCCGGTCATTAGATGGAGTGTGATGACGTATGAGGTCCCCAGCAAACAGTCACCCCCCACCGTCAAAGAGGAAGACCTTCTAGATTCTCCGCTCCAGGTAGAGAACCAGAAGAACTTCAGATACGGTGAGAAGCTGAGGGCGTCGGATACCTTTCTCATCTTCCCGTGTCGGCCTCCAGGCTCAGATATCCCTCTACGCAGAGTCTGTGGCTTCCCACCTCACCAAGATCCTGGACTCAGACAAGCACAGCGATGTCATCACCTCAGCCAGGTAAGTCCAGATGCTCTACAGCAGTGTTTCCCAACCCAGCCCTCGGGTGTTCCCTCGGTGACCACCAGACAGTCTACATTATTGCTCGCACTGTCTGCCAAAGAGTTGGGAGGGAGTAAAAATATGGACCGTCTGAGGGTCCCCAAGGACCGGATTCACAAACATGAAACCCTGAGAATTCAGAAACCCTCTATGCCATCATGTCACAGGGTTTATTCAATGGAGTCTGTATTTACAAACCTAAAAGCTGAAACCCATGACGCGGCCTGTGCTGGAAATGACCGCCTTTCCGCTTTCAGGTTCCTGTGTGAGGCAGTGAACAACTTTGTGTCAGAGGTGGGGAAGGCGTACGAGAAGATGTCTGAGAACAAAGAGGAGGCCGACACCATGTCCAAGAAGGTGGTCACTGCGTCATTTGCCAGCCGGTCATGGAGCTTTGACAGTGTCTCAGCCATGCCCTGTCCAGAGTGACCCTGAGAGCCCTCGCCCTTCTGCCCGCAGTGTGCCAAGCTCAACGAGAAGCTCAACTTGCTGGTGGAGGCCCTGAGCGAGGAGGCCGACGCCCAGCTGTTGCCCGCCGGCGCGCAGTCGCAAGTCCCCAGGCATGAGAGCGCCCAGTCCGGGGTCACCGGCGTCCCACGGGCCTTCAGGTCCAAAGAGCAGCTGATGCTGAGGGCAAACAGCCTGAAGAAGGCGCTGCGGCAGATCATCGAGCAGGCAGAGAGAGGTGGGCACCTCCCAGCTCAGCTGCAGCTGCTGTCACTGAGGCTGGATGTCGGCTCATTCTGTTCCGGAACAGGGCAAACTGGAACAGCTGTAAGGAAAGGGCTGGGCTTCTAAAAAGCCCTGCAGTTCTGTCCAGGATCAACAGTGTATGAATGGATGGATGGATGGATGGATGGATGGATGGATGGACGGACAGATAGTGATCTGAATTATAACCATAACAAAGGCCCCGTTTACACTTGCTTTTAAAATACGTCTTGGATATGTCTAGTGGACAGCTGAGACACATTGACTGCCATTTACACATGTAAGAACATAAGAACATGTGTCTCTCAAAGGTGTTCAGATACTGCCTGCGTCACTTCCACTAGAAGGTCAGTGGCCCCTCGCACAGTTATAGAGTGACGTCCTTGTCAGGGACGAATCAGGACACTTTAGCATTTACCCTGCAAACGACGTGGTCGAATGCATCCCAGTCCACCTCACCTAGCGGTTTGACTGATCGGATCACAATGCGTTGTGATGGTCGTTTACACTTATATTTCCTTTACACTCGTATTTAGCGCTATCCACTTGTAATCCAAATATCCAAGACACATTTTAAGACCAACTTTAAACAGAGCCAAAATGTCATATTTCTGTATTGACTTCCCAAATGACTTCTCCAGCCTAATTATGATGCATTATTGTAATATTCAGTCAGTAGCCAGTTTGTTAGGACTTCCTGGTAGCTTTAAAGAGTCTGGCCATACTATACTGAGTAACGGAGCTGTCTGGCCATACTATACTGAGTGACGGAGCTGTCTGGCCATACTATACTGAGTAACGGAGCTGTCTGGCCATACTATACTGAGTAATGGAGCTGTCTGGCCATACTATACTGAGTAACGGAGCTGCCACAAAATGGAGGTGTTTTGTTAATCACACTGTTCTCTGTATACTCCAGACACTGTGATGTGTTAAAATCCCAGGAGGGCAGCTGTTTCTAAGATGCTGGAACCAACAATCACACCAGGTTTAAATTCACTGTGATCAGGCATCTTAATAATAATAATAATAATAATAATAATCGATCCTTAATTTCTTTTTACGCCCCCCTCAATTTGCTCTTTGTAGAGCAAGCTGTCCGCGAAGGGCAGCCTCCTTTAGCCGTTCTAACACTCGACCGTGCAGTAAATGAACTTCCTGGCCCTGGTTTGCATGCCATATGTATTCAGTTTCAGGAAAATGATTGGCTGTTTGGGGGCCCAGGCTGTTTGTGTACCTAATAAACTGTCCACTGACTGTAAAAGACAATTTCTTTGAAGTATGTGCTGACCTCGAAGAGAGGTGCTCAAGACAGGCTAATCATAGACTTGTTATTTTGACACACTGCTTCTAAAATGGTGCCTTTGAGGTCATTTCCTGTGATAGCTGAACCCCCTTCAGATGCTCTCTGGGGTGGTTCCCTATCCACAGCGGCACAGTGACATTTTTAGGCTCATTGCTGGTTTGTTTTCTAGAAAGTAGCACATACTCTGATATCCAGGGCTCACAGAACGTCTTGGGGCGTGTGCTTAATTCGGTAAAAATTCTGCAGATTTTTTGGTTTTATAACAAAAATCATCACCTTATTCATTTGTTTACAATTAGAAACAACCCATAGATTTAAGTAAAACATTCTCTGTTCATGGCTTTAATTCGGGAAAAGTCCGATGATATTATGAAAGAGAAATAGCTGAAAATTAAACCTGCTCAGTGTTACTGGAAAACCATGTTTAAAAAGTCAATGTATTTGACGTATTTCACGGCCGAACTGATATGTCTCCTGTATTCCTCCTCGGCAGTGGTGGATGAACAGAACAGACATACACAGATATACCGCAAGTCCTCCTCTTCCTCAGTGAAGAAGGAGAATTGTGAGGACCTGAAGGAGGGCAGCACATGTGAGTAACAAATTCATGCTCAGTGGAAAGCAAAGACAGGCGCTTTGGAGAAGCAATAGTATCTTCCAGACATCATTCTTCTGAAGTTGTTTAGATGATTGCAACACAGAAAGAAGGTTCCTCAAGCTGAATGTGCTGTATTTTGTCATCATTCTGAGACGCCCATCGTTTTGCATGACGCCCGGTTCCTTTTCGCTCCTTTTCGTCAAACCTCTTAGGCCGTGGGAGCATAACCCCCAGCTCCTCGTCTGTATTGCTGCAGAAATCTGAGAGTCTCGGTTCGATGGTCTTCTCCGAGGACTCTGTGTAAGAGCCGACACGCTGACCGCACACGAGTTCACATGCAGCCGGTCAGCGTGACACGCTCTCTAAACACCGCTTAGAGCTGCCGTCGTGATGCAAACATGCCAGATGTCTCATGAGAACAATGCATGCCAGTGGATTTATTGTAACAGCAGAGGTCCCACATCTGGGGCGTTGTCATCGTGATAACAGGATGAGATAATAACCCAACATAGTCACTTCTGCTTCTCACGCTGAGAGCTTCTCTTTTAGGTCCTACACGGAAAAATGTGTCATGAACAATTACTTTGGGATTGGCCTGGATGCAAAAATCTCCCTGGAGTTCAACAACAAGCGAGATGAGCACCCCAAGAAATGCAGGTACTGCCTGTCTGCGATGTTGAATACCGAGTCTCCCGTTGGTGTCCCTCAAAAGGGAATTTAGTATAGTAACAGTCAGGGTTGTGCCTAACAGCTAAGGACCGCCTTAACATTTATGGTTGTCACCCTCCAACTTCAGAGAGATTCACGACACTTAACACGATGTAATCTCACTCCACAGCAGTCGCACTAAGAATATGATGTGGTATGGAGTGCTTGGGACCAAAGAGTTGGTGCAGAAGACCTATAAAAACCTAGAGCAGCGTGTCCAACTGGAGGTACTGCACCTACATTGGCCTGCTTTGCATGGAGGTTCAGGAAATGGCCTGATGCTTGGGTTTCATCGTGTATTCATGTGTCTGCAGTGCGACGGCGTCTCCATGTCTCTGCCCAGCCTCCAGGGACTGGCAGTGCTCAACATACCCAGCTACGCAGGAGGGATCAACTTCTGGGGAGGAACCAAGGAAGACAACGTCAGTCCGTCCTGCCGCTTATTCCCGGCATGTGGCCCGGTCTGGCCTGACGACTGCCTTTGCCTTACCGCCTGCCTGTTGTGTCTCTCGCAGAACTTCGGGGCGCCGTCCTTCGACGACCGCAAGCTGGAGGTGGTAGCGGTGTTCGGGAGCATGCAGATGGCCATGTCCCGCGTCATCAGCCTCCAGCACCACAGGATCGCCCAGGTCCGGGCAGCTCCGTCCCCTTCGGGGCCGTTAGCGCGGGGTCACGTCCGGGCAAACCGTGGGCTTAGTGACGGGGCTAATACTCACATCACATCCATTTACTTAGCAGACTCTTTTATCCAAAGTGCAGATCGGAGAGCAGGATTAGTCAGTATCCTAGCGGCATTTGCAGTTAAGGGCCTTTGCTCAAGGGGCCAGCAGTGATATGATCACTTTATCAGCCACAGGAACGCAGATAATCCAGCACATATTCCCGGTACATATAGTTACTCTGCTCACAGTTTAATATAAGGTGATTTTATCCATTTATATGGGTGGAGATGTTACTGCAGAATCTCAGGTCGCAGCTGGCAGGGTGGCTCAGTGGGCAGCAAGGGGGTGTGACGCCTCTGGAGTAGAGGCTGTGATTCCTGCCCCTGGCTCTTTGTGTTGGAGGAATACAGGAGAGGCACCTCCTGGAGACAAGCTGCCGTTTGTCCTTTACCGTTCTGACAGAATGGCACAAATCAAGGCTGTAGGTTTGTGGACGTGTCCTTACTGATATTGTAGGAGTACCATGTGCGTCTGCCAATGTTGAAACCAAACCTCCGACGTTGCCACAGATCCAGAAACTGAGGAGCCCAGCGTCTAAATGTCCTTCATCCAGCATGGTGTCCCTTACAGTGTCGGCATGTGCGGATCACCATCCTGGGCGAGGAGGGCGTCCCGGTGCAGGTGGACGGGGAAGCCTGGATCCAGCCCCCTGGCATCGTGGAGATCGTCCACAAGAACCGGGCTCAGATGCTGACCAGAGATCGGGTAGGTGCTGCAGCGAGGATGCGGTTGCCACGGCACCCTCTCCTGGCTAGTGTCTTGGAACCTTGCGTCCTACCAATATTATGGACTTGAGCGTGACATGCATGCTGCTGGGGTGTCTATGCAGGGACACGTTCTCACGCTGACATGCTGGGACCGATTCACCGCACAAAGACAATGTGACACCCACAGGCACTGTTCTGGCCACTTGTTTTCATGAGATAAAGTTTGGTATGAGTCCCAAGTAGTGTTAGTGAGTCAGCTTTTCACAGCGTAAGGTGCCCCCCCCCCCCCCACCTTCTGCACGCACAGGCCTTTGAGAACACGCTGAAGTCGTGGGAGGACAAGCGGAAAGGCGAGATCTACCGCTCGGGACGACCGCGCCTCGATTCCCAGCAGTCCATGGAGTACCTGACGGAGGAGGAGAGCGCCCAGATGCAGCAGCTGGGGCAGGCGGCCAACGCGCTCATCAGCAGGTGCGCACCACCTGAGCGCGGCGCCGTCGCCACGGCGACTGCGGCGGAGCGCGAGCGCCTTCTGTTCCATTCACCATCTGGTCCATTTAGCGACGCACCGATGATCTCACTCATTCATCCTCCTCCAGTGTTAATGGGCCTCTGCGGCTCTCCCCTGTTTATTTTCACAATTTGCTATGATGTCCCTCTACATTCTACCCTAATTAACAGACTCAAATTACCGTTTCATTATTGGCTGCGATTTGTCATTTCTTCTGTGCCGTCCCAGACTAATAAAACCCGAACAAAAAAAAAAATGAAGGTCGCAGATGTATGTGAAATGTCATGGGCCTTAACCAACATGACGGTTAAGGGTTACTTTCCTTCACTTAATTGCAGCCTGTTTCTCACGTCTAGGTCTAAACCACAGCTTTGAACCACACTGTGGTGACAGCATCATCTTATTTCTGATCGTTATTCTGTCCTGCAGATGTGCAAAGTTAATTGTAGTGTGAGAATTTAACTGGAGGTGACTCCTCTAGGATGGTAGGAGGGCACTGATGGCCACAGCTGTTTAAGCGGCTGGATTATTATTTTATTATATTGTTATATATTATTTTAGTTTTCACCTGCAGTTCTGATCTCCAGCCATCACGTTACCATCCGTAAGTCGCTTCAGCAACATGAACAGGCTCTAATGGGCTTATGACCGGATGCGCAGGATCAGGGAGGTGGCGAAGACGCAGAAATCGCTGGAGCAGGAACTCGCCCACGTGGTGAACGGCTGCTCGCTGCTCCTGGAAGAGGCCTTCTCCAGCAAAGTCTCCTCCCCGGAGGTGAGGTGCTCACTGGCACACTCTGCCTGAGCTTGGGGCCACCATTTCCTAACATACTCCTGGTCCACACCATTAGATTGGCAAGTCTAGCCAGATCATTGTAATGTACATTGAAGGTCTGTAATTCTGGTAAAATGTGGACTATTAAGCTGTAGACTTTGCATAAAGGTCGCACCGTTTCCCCCCAGTTTTTAGACATTGGCATAATATACCGTCATGCCTCTTGTCCAGCAATAACGTCATACGCAGCCCCGGGGAGTGCTGAGAGGGATGAGCTTTCCCGGAGACATCCGGAAGGCGAGGCAGGGTTTGTATGTGAAATGTTGGTGTTTGATTTGATCTCTACTGGCAGCTGCTGAGCCGCACCACAGTGCTGGACATCGTCAGCAGCACCAAGGCCTTACAGACAGAGACCAAGATGTTACTGGATGGCAAACAACTGGTAAATCTTCATCGTTAATCTCCCCACTCGCTGCCCTTGTGATAAAAGAACACGATCCATTTTAACAGCTATTATTTCAATAAACTACAATTGAGGCTGCAGACTAAGGCATTGTAGCGATGTTGCACACAGATATGGCTCGTGGGAGTTTTCCTTACACAAAAATGTTCTGAGGGCAGAATGAAAAATAATTAGTTCAGAGATACAGTAGATAACCAATCAGATTGTAGAGGAGGCGGGAACAAGACACCTGATTCGCTGGTCCAGCCTCCTCTAGCCGCTCTAGCTCTACAATCTGATTGGTTATCTCTCTGAACCAGTTATTTTTCCTTCTTCCCTCAGAAGTAAAACTCCCATGAACACAGATTTAGATCAGGCTGGCTTTTAATTAGCATGAAAACAAGATCACCCACTTCACAGAGAAAAATGCCATGAATCATCATGGAAGGCCGTGTCGACGTAATTGAGTTTTCCAGTAATACTTTAAATAGCAGTGTTAGCAGAATCAGTCCTTAAAATGTGGTTTGTATCTGATGGAAGTACAACTTGTGTTTCTCAGATAAACATTCAGTCCACAAAGACAAGCATGTTTTGACAAATGGCTACATGCCCTTAGAGTGAGTTTCCCTGCTGTTTGTGCAGGGAGTGCCATGTTGTCACGGTAATGATGGATGCTTATTTTTATCAGGCAGCGGTGTGCTGTTTGCCGATACAGCAGCACTGTGACTCACTGCCTTTGTCGTCCCCCACAGCAGCTGGAATCTCACCAGGACGACTCGCTTCACACGGCTCTGGGCTGCCTGAGTACCGAGCTGCAGAAGCTGGGGGAGGTGCACTGGATCTGCCCCATCTTACACGGCTCTGAGGAGGAGGTGGGCACCTTGCCCGTACCCCGCTTTGCTCCGCTTTAGCCCGGTGTACGTTGCTGACGCTTTGGGACGACCGTTTGCCCGCAGGTGTCCAAAGGCTGCAGCAAGAGCGGCATGAAGCTGAGGATCAAGATCAAGAAGGATCGAGAGAAGCTGCAGAAGCAGAAATCCAACAGCTCGCTGTGCTCCCTGCCGGGTAAAGACACCCCCGCCTCCTCTCCACGGTCCTCGGCCAATGGGAACAGAGCATTACAGTGATGTCACACGGGGCAGGTGTCATCTGACCGTAGGGCAGAGGAGCCCTCTGTTGCCTGAGCTTCTGCACCACTCACTCCTCCTCTTTTTAAATGTCGTTATCATAGCGCCGTACCCCCCCCCCCCCCCCCCCACACACACACACACACCACAGGCCCTCTTGTTTCCCTCCTCTGCTTTTCTCTACCTCCGAGAGTCTTGCTTGTGTATTTTGTGGTTTTTTGCATCTGTTGATTTGTATTCAGGATCAGGAAGCACAAAGGGGGACCTGGGGCACATGGGAGACTCACTGGCTTAGGGGAATACAGAGAGATTACCGTTTGCCAGAAGAAGAGTGTGCCCTCCAGGGGGCAGTGTTTTTTTTCCATCGCAGCATTCCAGAGTTCCAGGAAAGGATCATGGGTCATAAACCGTGACCTACCCTGTTCAGCTAGTCTCTTTATCTCTTTAATAAAGTGAAAGATGACAGGCTCTCTTTTTATTGGATGATTATTTATAGGTTATTACTCAGGTACAGTGGGGCGTGCATTCACAGCACACTATTACCGTTATTTAATTCTTTATCATCCTATTTATGACAGCCTTTCAAAAAGGAGATTTACTGAAAGGTCGAGGTATCAGTATTTTGCACTCTTGGATTTTAACTGGTCACATCAAAATTAGTTCTGCTAATCCATCTTTAGGGAAGTCTGTAATTATTCCCATGCTGATAATCCCTAATGTACCATGAATCACTGCGCTAAAATACTTCTTCGGAAATGCGAGGCAACAGTAATGGCGAGGAAATTGCTGTGTTCTAATTGACTTCACTCGATTCCTGCAGGTCCGTGGGATTTCAAAGGTGGGTCAAGTGAGGCGGATTCGGCCGGCCATTAACGAGGTCCGAGAGCAGCCCGGACTTCTGTACTCATCCTGAAAGAAGATTCTGCCCAGCCAGTGGACAGAGCACCCTCTACAGCACGAATCCCATCACACATCACCCTGTATCAGTGAACCTGTATTTGGCACAAAGAGTGAAACACTCCTGAGAGAAGCAGAATCCAGGAGCATTTCTGGGTCAGACTTTCACCTGCATTCTTTTATCCTTTTTCAATGACAGTCAGAGAATGAAATGGAAGACTTTTCTTGAACAAAAACTGTGAAGGTTAAAGGGATCAGTTGCTAGTTGAGGGAATTTATTAGTATTAGTGTGGCTGAGAACAGGAGTCTTACGCCCAAACTGGCCTCTTGTACAGCACCACATTGGCCGGGTGCTTATTATCGTGAGAACAGATGCCAGCCAAGCCCCATGCATTCTGGGGGGCCGGAAGTAAAGCACGTGTTTCTTTTTCTGACCAATGGGAACATCTCTGTTCCTTCTCCTGGCCAATGACAGCAGCTCTGTTCCTTCACCTGGCCAATGGGAGCAGCTCTGTTCCTTCTCCTGGCCAATGGGAGCAGCTCTGTTCCTTCTCCTGGCCAATGGGAGCGGCTCTGTTCCTTCACCTGGCCAATGGGAGCGGCTCTGTTCCTTCACCTGGCCAATGGGAGCGGCTCTGTTCCTTCACCTGGCCAATGGGAGTGACACTGTTTGCGGCACACTCCTGCTGCAGCCCAGGAGGAAGGTTACTCAAGTGCCGCCATTTTTAGCTCAGCGCACATCACCTTGCACTTTGTTTTCGAAATGCAGATGTTAACCCGTGTTACTATCATTCTTGACAAGTGAATGTGGTGAATATATATGTAATTTAAAGTTGTGTAGAAGGCGTGTACAGTATACTGTTTCATTTTGCGCACAAACAGGTATTACAGACTAGATCGAAAACTCTAATTCGACAGTCAGCTTTAAAGAAACTGTGGGTTTTAAGCTAGGTACGACAATATTTTATTTGCTAAAATGAAAGTGCTTCAAATTTCAAAAAGCTTGAACAAAATGAAGAAATTTCAGAGTTAAACACTGATGCCTCGAATGTAAACAGTAGGACTGGGCAACCTGGAAGTAAAGCAATGGCTGTCTGTGGGAGCTGGGTTTGGGAAGCCTTACTGAGCCGGGCGCAGAGAGCCTCCCCGGCTGTGTCTCTGCAGTGACTACCGTAAAAGTGTAGGCATTCTAGAAGTGTGGTACGTAGCTCCAGGTCGAACATATTAAAAGCAAAGCCTTTGTTTAAATGCCAGGCAGGTGGAGAGCTCAGTGTGACTGTGCAGCTGGGATATATGAAGCCATTAATGTCAAGTCACTGACTGAACTGTATAACGAAGTGGGGTGTGTTGAATTGCCAGAAAGTAATTACATTTTACACACACACACACACACACACACACAAGTATTTCAATTGCAATCCCATGACTGTGCCAGAATACCAGTTTAAACATATTTATTTATAGTGTTATTTCTAGGCATCTGCCTTCCTGAGCCTGTTATAGAGTCACCAGGATATTCATCAGTGTTACTAGGAAACATGATGAAAAATAAAGTGTGATGGGATTTTCTTTTTCTTTGAAATGCAGCTCTGGTATCATGTTGTACAGCAGTGCGTAAAAATAATGTCATGAAAAAGAATAAACGATCAGAAAATGGAGCATTGAGTTTTTTTTATCAAGCATATTCATTTTTAAAATATAGCCAACCATCTGGTTTAAGGTGAGTTGTTATGGTAACCATTTGCCAATAACTGCAAAAATAAGTGTGGTTCTGGTAAAAAAAAAAAAAAAGCCGCCGCCTTGTAGCTCCAAGCATTTAATTTCCCCTGGCGCTAAATGCTGTGTATTTCTGCATGAAACCGGGAAAGGCATCAGCATGCACAATCGCTCACGGCAAACATCAGCGCTTTTACACAGATACGGGGTCTGCAAGGGATCTGGGAATATAACAGCAGTGTTGGGGAGGACAGGCAGAAACCTGCCAGGCTCAACATAACACCCTATCACTGTCAGTAGAAGATGCTGTAATACTTCACCAATTCTTCCATCCAGTCTCTGTATCTGCTTGTCCTATTCAGGGCCATGGGGGGTATGGAGTCCACCCCAAAGGGTATGGGCACAAGCCAGGGAACAACCCAAGATGGGGTGCTAATGCATCACAGGGCACACTCACAGGCAAGTTTGGTAACTAACCTCATCCACACTGGAGTACCTGGAGGAAACCCCACGACAGCACAAGGAGAACATGCAAGCATTGCATACTTGGAACCTGGGCAGAGACTTGAACCCATGTCTCAGAGGTGTGTGGGAACCACACAGCAGTGATAACCACTGCATCACCATGCAAGCCCTTATTCTTAAAAGGGTATCTGTGGTGCCTTATAGAGGAGAGCTTCATTGGAGCTTATGAAGCATTATAATCACACTATAAAGCGTTATGACTATCAATAGAAGATGCTGTAATGCTTTATTAATTCTTATTCAGACCATTAAATTGCATTCTGAAGGTGTCTACAGTGTATTAAAGACAGCTTCAAGCAAAGTGTTACCATTGACATGACACGTTTTCTCCCAAAATCGATCAGTGCTCCTGCTTGCTACCAAGCTGCACCCCCATCCTTTTTATAAACCGCATTCATTTTTAACTCAGTATGTGTTTGTGTAAAATAGGCCTCTGTTCTGCAGGCTTTTAAAACCATTCAGTGATGGTCTGTCTGCATGCTAAGGTGTCAGGATTTGGGGGACAGAGGGGGGAGGAGCACATGCAGCCAGATTCTGCCTTCACATTGTGGGAATAAACCATTAATCCTGCATCCTGGGGGGGGGGCTCCACCTGAAACGACTGGAGACATTATCTTAACGACATTAGCTTATAGCCATTTTTTTTAAATAAAATATCAACTGAGTTTTGCAGATATAATAATAATAATACAGTGGACAGTTTTCCATTCCAGGTCTGGATTTTCTCTCATGACTGCAGTCAATATGATGGATGCAAAAAACACTCACCAGCAGGTGGCAGCAGAGTATCTAAAGTAAACTGTCTATTTGGACATTTCTCAGTCATAGTACAAAAAAGGGCATTCCAAGGTCAGTTATTTCCTTAAAGCTAATCTTTACACACAACCTTACTTGTAAAACTCACTCTTCTGCAAAACATTTCATGAGCAGAATTATTTCATTATTATTATTATTTCAGATAATTCTGTGGTCAAAATCAGCAGGCTGTTCGCGGTGCTGGTGACCAGGAGGTTATAAGTTAGAATCCCAAGGTCGGCTTAGTGATTTCACCGTTGGGCCAGTGAGTAAGGCCCTTTATCCACAAATGCTCCTGCGAGTGGCTGACCCTGCCTTCTCTTTTTCGCATTATGCAAAATGAAAAAAAATGCAAATATAATCTAATAATAGCTATGTGGGCAGTGGTGGCTTAATGGTTAGGGAAGCGCACTTGTAATTGAAAGATTGCAGGTTTGAATCCCTGACCAGCAAGACATCACTGAGGTACCCAGAGCAAGGTACTGCTCCCCGGGCGCTGAATAAGCTGCCCCCCGCTATGTCACATATGGGTTAAATGCTGAGAACACATTTTATTGTTGTGTGCTGTGGTGCGTCACCAATGACAATCACTAAATTCTACAGGTTGGGAAACCTGCTTTTACCATTTGAGGCCAAGCACTTGCTGTTAGAACATAGCAGCTGTAATACGATGATGAAATCCACATGGGAGCAGAGAGGAGCTCATTCGCTGTTACATAATCTCCATAGGCATGAGTGATGTAGACAGACATGCTTGTACTCCTGCTCCATAATCCTAACAACTATGGTCATCATGAATAATAATAAAGCAGCAAAGACAGCTTCTCTTTCAGAATGAATAATTAAAGCTCACAAAAGCCAAAGATACAACAGTAAAAATCTTGTAGCTTCTATTCTTCTGCAACAGAATTTTAATCAGACTGAATTGGCAAAGTAAATCCCCCCTTTTGCAGGTAATATATGCTTCTTCCCTTTCCGCTACAGTCAGTATTCAAGATGAAGGTCTCATGACAAACAGCAGTGATGCCATCTGGAAGATTTAAAGTGTCAACCAAATAAGGGGGCGTTTGCTCTGCTCAGTTGTAATACTGCTCTTAGCCTGACCAGAAGAACTTCTTCCAGTTTTTCAAGTATGGTGTGATCAGGTTGTTCAACAGAAATTCCTCTTAACCTAAGAAAGTTGTAGAGGAAGTTGAGGAATTAAACAGTAAAAGACACATGATCCTCAAATCCATCCACTATGCAGACAGGTAGATTTTTGAAGACAATGCCCTCAGTCTGGGCTCATCCAAGCTGTGAAGGAGCTCCATCCTGCTCATCGAGAGTCAGAAATTACAGGGGAAGGAGTGCACCAGCATGAACATACAACAAGAAATCATTATCAAAAATGTTTTATTAATGCAATGATAAACAGCAAATAACTGACCGACAAATGAAATCATATCAGAACCTAATACAACCAATATCTAAATCACATAAAAGATCTCAAAAAATATCGGAATATAGCTCATCGTTGTTAAATGTAAAAATGGTAACGTACATACAAGCTTACTTTTCGATCAAAAAATAGAATCTGTGAGAACCAGAGATATGTCAATGTGCGATGTCTTCATGCTCTGTTGGTCCCATTCCCCTATTCTTACGGCTGGAACGAAACACTGGGCTCCCAGCGTGTGGAAACGGCCCCGCCATGCTGGCAGAGGCTTTCTGAGAACTGACACGACTGCATGAAGTGTTACAATTGTTCCAGTTCAGCCAGAAATAACTCATTGTGAGAGAAGAGGCAGGGGATTCCAGAGATCAGCGTTTAGTGCAGATCTCAGCCGGTCTAAAAGAAATACACACACGCAGAAAGACACTGGCATGAAGTGAGTGGATTACAGGTGACAGATGGGGGGGGGGGTCCACAGCCTCTCAGTCTAAACTATGTGAAGGGCAAGGAGGGTGAAACATCCCTCACACAGCACCTCACTCCTTTGCAGGTGTCTTCAATGCCTTGCTTAGCCAACAAGTTGGAACTCTGAGAGAGACTGATCAGAGCTCTGTTAGAGACACCATCAGAGATATGCAGGCCCCCAGCAGGAGGTTAATATTAGTGGTGGCCAAATGAAGCGTCATGAACCAATTGCTGCATTTTCTGACACCACTAGATGGTGCTCTCTATGCAAAAAAGCGCTCAATTCATGCCCCAAAGCAAATCAAGCGTGTCATCCAGTGGTGTCAGAAAATGGGTAATGAAGCTTCATTTGACCATCACTAGTTAACATAAGCCTTCTATTGCGTGGATGGTCACTGCAACCATCCAGCACGTCACAGAGCCTGGGCTGCGATTATGACCGGCTGAGATGGGCAAAAAGGACTATAACAGACCACAGCACAGAGCCATAGTACAGAATCCATGGGATACTATAGGATAAGGACAGCGTTCTGTGGTAGGTGGGAGTTAGAGAGGACTTACAGACTTTTAGTTCACCAAATGACGTTAGTATTGGCACCCACATGGAAATTAACACACAACACCAAGGTAAGAGACTTAATCAAGATCAGCACTTGGTATTTCTGAACAGGAACGAGCACAAATCGCCTTCAGTCGCAAAACACATTCCCCAGACCGACAAAGACGACCATTAACCAAAGAAAGCACCAGATTCAATTTCATCATCGCAAACATTACAATGCAATTTGTGTTCTTCATTCACGGGCAAGTCAGGTGAAAATCTATACATGCAGAAATCTTTTACAACGACCCAGGGAAAGGAAGAGGATTTAAAAACAGACAAAGCTGCATTTACCAAGGGAATGGAGATAAAGTAGAAATAGACCAGGCTGACAGGTAGAAAACAGAGGTCAAGGATCAAGGGCAACTGGAGCAGGACATAGGATACCAGATCCTAAAACATCACAGATGAGCTTTTCATATCTTACACTGTCGACAACACGTATTTTCACATTTCTAATTTACAAAGAGCGAACCTTTCATTGTATCCAAAAACTCACTTTTGTGATTTTGTGATTTTGGTTACAGGAAGCTAAAAGGACTAAGAGGAAATTAAGGGGGTAAGGTAATTATCAAGGTGAAAACAGGTTTCGGTCACTAATTGCCTGAAGACAAATGTGGTCTGTGAGGTGTTCCTTCCAGTACTGATCACTTTAACCCTTCCTCTAAGCATGAAAAAGCAGCATTGTTCACCAAAATCCAAGGGTTAAGGTTAAAAAAAAATGAAAGCCCGTGTTCTATGACGACCTCGGTTAAACGGAAGGGTTGGGCCTGGCACAGCAGATCCTGAGGCGTGGTGATCAAAGGAACCTTTAGAAGGAGCTACATTCTTTTATTGCACAGAGATATCAGGACCGGAAGCAGTAAGGACAATGCAGACACCCATGGCTGCGTTTCACCACCTTTCACAGGAAGGAGCTCGCAGCCACACTAAGCAGCAGCCTGAGTGCACAGAGAAGGGTCAGAGATCCTGACCAACCAGTGCTACGACAGCAAAATGCTGGTGGGAGTTACACAAAAATATTCTGAGGGCACAGCGAAAAAAACGACTGATTCCGAGAGAAAACCAATCAAAATGTAGAGGAGGCTGGACCAACCAATGAGATGTCTTGGCCCCACCTCCTCTAGTTGCTTGCACCCACATCCTCTGAAATCTGATTAGCTATCTCTCTGAACCAATCATTTTTCTTTCTGCCCTCAGAACTCCCACGAGCCTGCAGCATGGTCCAATTATATGGTTGGTTTTTAGTGCCATTTTCAAGCAGCCCTCTCATCCTGGTTGGCCTGGCCTGATAGGAATGGAAAAACAATCTACCCTGCATTCCTCGTGCAATACACAGAAATATCACACATAGAAATTCTCATGACAGGACATCTAGAAATGACATCACTTCCTTTAACAGGTTTTAGAAAAGCATGCATGACAGCCCAAGCCCACCCCACCCCAGTATGTACAGTAACGACACGAAGTGCAATTCGAGGGAAAGCAGGATTTTTGCATACACCTCATCTCAACTAGCAAACGGTGCTGAGAAGTTCTTCAAAGAAGTTCTTCTGGTGACCGCAAACTGTCCTTTCTGCTTCTTCTCGTTGGCTACAAAAGCATCATTGAACAAAAAGAAAGTACAACTGCAGGCAAATAAATATATACAATGGTCAGAGTGTGATGCACGACATTTTATTTCTTTATGGCAAAAAGAGTAATACCCTATGAAATTATGCATAAAAATATTTTTTTACTTCCCCCTTTCACAAGTCTTAATTCCTGATATAATGCATTTTATAAATTAAATGTACAAAACAGAGAAATGAAAAAAAAAAAAAACATTCCAAGATGGTGAGGGCTCTGAAAAGAGTGAACATTTGGCTTTAAGGAGGACCTGAACGAATGTGAAGGTTTACCCTTCCCCTGGCGTCAAATACAAACCATACGTGTCTCTATACTCTTCATTTATATGCAAATATACTGTATATCATGTTGCGAAAATAAACTAAAGATAAAAATATGCTGAGTATGAGTGTGTGTGTGTGTGTGTATATATATACATACATACATACATACATACATACATACATACACACACATATACAGAGAGTAGGTGAGGCAGCTGTCCACTGTTTGACACTGACCTTTAAAAAAAACAAAGCAAAAATAGATACTCTTATTCCCTGATGACGAATCGCTGGGGAGCCCCCCCCCCCCCCCCCCCGGCACGATTCCACCCAGGATCTGCCCCCATCGGTGTGGTCTGCCCCGACTTACGCTGAAATTTACTTCTGAATGCTGCCGCCTGGCCTGGCAGACGCCAGCAAAAAACTGCACAGGAGCAGCAGCAAGGGGACCTAAGACATCACGACAGGGGACAATGAAGGACACTCGGTCACCAGAGGGCGCTACAGATGCTAATGTGATACTGGCAAACAGAGCACTATTTCAAATTACTGTGGTACAAATGGTTTTAGAAAACTACTGTGAGACACACAGGAATGTGTATGGTCAGATTACACAACATTTAGTTTCCCCAAAGAGACATTTTCCAAGCTCACCAGTGAGCCGTGGGAGCTTCACCTAGATAATACAGACAGGCCTGCATCCCCAGGGCAGGCCAAATGACAAATGATCCATGATATAACATTCATTGCATACAAGTTCATGCTTCTGAGGGTGCAATTAAACAGGAAAAAAACCTAAACATTGAATGTGCATTCAGACAGACTGTTCCTTCAAAGCAATGACTGTCTCTCTCTACCTAATGCTTGCCAAACAAGTTCCGTGCAACACCTAGAACGCGGACGAGCCCTCAACACGTGCATGATGAAGACAGAGAACTGAGAAAGAAGAGGGGAAACAGCAAGCTGGGCCCAACCACCAACACCAAACAATCACATCGCATTTCTTCACCACGACGCAGCTGGCAGGAGGAACCTTCTTTCCAGGGGTCCAAACCACTACCACTATACAGATTTTTAAGAAAAATTTTACAAAATTATCCCGCATGTGAGTTCTAGGTTCTAACGAGAGGAGGAGGAGCACACGAGATCTGGGATTCCATAAAGACATTGAGATGGACACGATCTTGGTGTGGAGATACTAACGGAATACCCTACAAACATGGTCACCTAAGGAGATGTTTCCTACCAGACAGCGAGATAGCAGCCCTGGAGGCTCTAAAACTATGTACCAGACAGGAGACGGCTTAGACAGAGTACTGCACTGGACTACTCACTCTATACTACAACTGGCATGAGAACACAAGGCTACAACTGTTGGGAGAAACAACCAGCCTGTTAGGCTTTGGGGCACAAAGGTTTGTCTGGGGAGGTTACCCTGTTTTCATTATTGAAGCAACATATTAATTGGTTAAATTATTACTTCTTAATTCTCACTGAAAACAACAGTGCTTTCAATGGTTATTTTGTGTCAGGGAAATACAGATAAAGAATTCCGCTCACTACATTCCAGCGACTGGCATTGAGTTTTGTGCACTTATTCACTTATTACTTGGTAGCTTCAGAGTTTTGTGCTGAGAGGTGTACAGTAAGGGACACAAATGACGATGACAGTCCACCCCGGGGGCCCAGGGCCCAGCCCAGCGGCCCTCGAACATGCAGCACCCCTCGAGAGACGCTGACGTCGTCATCCAGTCAGGCACTGACAGGTATGGGAGCAGCCCGGCCCACATCAGCACAGCCGGTCCAGGAACCTGTCCACACGCACCCAGGCACTCATACACTCACCCCAAATCTGTGAATCATTAAGTGTGGAACGCTAACACCAGCTTGCTTAAACTGGCTAAGTGCTGCCTAGGTAAACAAGGCAGCTGCGAGCCTGGTCTGCCCCAGATGCAGCCCGCAGCATGCATGGCAAGAACTCACAGCACGTTAACACATGCGCACAAACACAGACCACCCCTTTACAAAACACCTCTACAGAAACACTGGGAGTAACGAACGGACACGCTCATGGTCAGGCGTGTCCCTGGGGACTCACGCCAGCAAACAAAGAGCACGGGATGCGACGGGAGCACAGAGAAGGTTCTCCGCATCACAAACACGCGACTGCGACTGCTCCCGGGCCTCATGGAGGGCGCCACGCTGGGTCACAGCTGCCCAGGGCATTCTGGGATAGCTGCTTTCCACACACAGTCCTTAATCAAACCAGAGACACAGAAATCATTTTGGTAACAGATGCTTTAGAAACACTTAGAAGTTAAGGAAGTTGACTATGGACCTGCCTTAGACAGTTAAAAAATGGGCTATAACAGGCAAAGGGAAAAAAGCGGTTATCCAGTGCATGGGGCAATCGACAGTCATTCTGCAGGACAGAAATGGATGGGGGCAGAGCACTCAGATGCAGGGTCCGCGTTGGGCAGGTCCAGGCCCTGCTCCGGGCAGGGGGAGACCCATGGACTCACACACGCCCCGGCCTGCACGCACATGCGCTGCCAGCCCCTTCAACTTTATCCTCTTCTGCATTCACTGTTGGTTTTTCCTGTCATGCTTCCTCCGCCTTTTTCCATCCTCTTTCTCTTCCTGCCATCGGTGCGAAACCCATCCGCGACACTACATGAACTGCATCTGCCAAGGAAGGGGGCAGAGACGTCAGTCAGACAGAACACCGACACTCAAAGCTCCTCTGTCTCAGGGCGGCATCAGGGGCACTGAGGCACGGAGGCACTGAGGCAGGGGGCAGAAACATCACTCAGACAGAACACCGACACTCAAAGCTCCTCTGTCTCAGGGCGGCATCAGGGGCACTGAGGCAGGGGGCAGAAACATCACTCAGACAGAACACCGACACTCAAAGCTCCTCTGTCTCAGGGCGGCATCAGGGGCACTGAGGCACGGAGGCACTGAGGAAGGGGGCAGAAACATCACTCAGACAGAACACCGACACTCAAAGCCGCTATGTCTCAGGGCGGCATCAGGGGCACTGAGGCACCGAGGCACTGAGGAAGGGGGCAGAAACATCACTCAGACAGAACACCGACACTCAAAGCCGCTATGTCTCAGGGCGGCGTCACAGGCACTGTGGCACCAAGGCACCAAGACAGGAGGCATATGCCCCCCTAAAGATACGCCACACCGTTTCCTGTTATCATCCGAATAAAATGCCCTGCCAGCAGTTCACTCTGAAGAAATGCTGAGTTCTGCTGCCTCAGGTCAGATAATGGAACAGGCCAAGCTGAGATAAAGGCTATAGAGTTAACCATGCCCCCCTGGCTGGGGACTGTTCACAGCATCCCTCTCTTGTGTAGAAAGAAGGGAGGGAGGGATGGAGGGGTGGAAGCAGAAGTGAAGGAAGGAAGGCCAGCTGGTCAGGAGAGCAGAACATAAGGCTGATGTTTGAACAGAGGTCATTTGCAGATAAACCCTCATGTTTAACCAAGAGGTCATCATTTTCACTTTTCAACCTTAACCCTTAGGTAACATATTGCCTGATCTGCCGTTTTCTAGTTATGCCCAAATAAAGCTTTATGAACCAAATGCTGTATTTTCTGACACCACTAGATGGTGCTCCATTTAAAAAATGGCTCAATTCATGCCCCAACATAAACCAAGAGTACCATCAAATGGGATCAAAAAATGCAGAAAATGGTTCATAAAGCTTAATTTGAGCTTTACTACCATTTTCTCCCAAAATCTTTGGGAAGCAAAGTTACCTGAGCTCCAGGGATAGAAGCAAAGGGGTTGGTGGGTCTGAGAACAGGCTGGTTGTACATCATGGGCTGAGGTGCCATCACTGGGACTCCACCCATCTGGCCCATCTGCGGGGGGATCTGTCAGAGGGAGACAACCAATCACACGCTGCCCAGTTTGGGGTCTGCCAGACCTGCTGAATCTGCTTTTTCCCCCCCAATATGAATGGCAACCATAAACCACATGACTCTGGCTGTGGACCAGGGGACCCACCATTCCATACACAGGCACTTGGGGTGTCGTCATGGGAAACGGCATCGGGGCTGGGGTCTACAAGGAGAGAGCACAGGGGCATCAGCGACATGGGGCGGGGGGGGGGGGGGGGGGGCGGGGGGCGGCCGAAACGACAGCACATCAAGCAGAACTACTTTCAGTGTGGCTAATGGCGGTAATCACACGCAGATCATGCGGCTCAGGGAAAAAAAAAATTAAATAAAAATTTAAAAATTAAGTTCTGCGATACATTTCCCAAAATACGAATCGTAATACAGGCTAAAGGCTGGTCTGATTTCTTAGTGTTTTTAGAGATCCATTGTCTGGTGCAGGTTAAACGTGCTTAAGGATTACCGTAATTATTTTTGTAATTGTTTAAGATGCAGCAGCCCACCAGCTGTAATCAGGCTCATTCTGCGCTGAATCCGGCAGCTCATTGGGAGACGATCAGCACCACTTTGTGTGGAGCTACAGGTTCTCATTCTCTTATTGTCTCACACACACTCAGAAGCGTTTCTGAGTGACACGCGTCCCGTTCCAGTCCTCCTAATCAGACGTAATTACGTGGGCTGGACGCTTTGTTTCAACACAAGAGAAATGAACTGGGGAATTTCAGACAATAACGGCTGATTAAAAAATGAACTTGTATCAAGATTTAATTATGAAATGCACAATTATTTAATGCAAAAACCACTGGGAGGATGAAGGATGCCCAGCCATTTGAGAGCCGTATTCACCGCACAAACCGCACATGCTACTTCGAGACAGACATGAGGCGACGACGGAACGGAACGGAGCAGATTTTACAGGAAGCGGAATCCCCGAGACCTGCTGAAAAGCAGCAGAGCAGACAGAGGCACCGTGAGAGGCGGCAGAGGCGGTACTTACATAACCAGCGTAAATCATGCCATTCTGCAGCGTTAGGGAAACACCAGAGAGCAGACAGTGAGAAGCAGGGAAGCAACAAAGGTTCTGAGAGTGGAGCAGAGGGCAGGAAGATAGGGGGCAGCACTGCAGCCAGGAGGAGAGCTGAGTAAGGAGGGGGCATCTGCCCAAACCCCACACAGACACACAGTAAAGAGGTGTCACTGAGCAGCATTAAAGCCAGCCCCCCGACACAGACACACACACAGACAAGGGGGCATTGAGCTGGTGAAGATGGGCATTAAAACCCTCCCCCCATTTTATCAGGCACAGATCAGGCTTTTAGCCACGTACAGTGTAATCAGCCCTCGGCCGACACCAGGACACAGCCGCTGAGCTGACTTTCCATCCCATTCATTAAGGGGAGGACCTGAGGACACTCACCATGGGCGGTACGGGCATGGGGGCGGGGGCCATGGGTGCAGGGCCCCAGGCGGCGGTGGTGCTCATGGTCTTGGACTGCCAGTTGGTGCCGCCTGTCAGCTTCTTCTCACCAAGCTGGTTCCACTGCATGTCCGGCCTGAGGGTAGCCAGAACATTCAGGACACGTGGACAGATACCTTCAGGGCGCAAAATCAACGGGACAGCATTTCAGAAATGGAAACACTCACTTTTTGGCTGGCGTCCCTCCGAAATACAAGTCTGTGAAAGAGAACAGAGACAGGCGACAGCTAGTGAATGGACGGCCTCGCTCTGGATGCTATCATCCGACGTGTCTGTTCATTTGCAAACGGCTCCTTCTGGGAAGCCATTAATCTTACTGGACTGGATTACTGTCCGCACAGCCAGAGGGTAACGGCACCACGAGCCGGTACAGACGGTGCTATGGCAGCGCATCGTCACGGATCCTCAGCACGCCACCGAGAGCCAACGGTCCACTTACTGCCCACGAGGTTTGCCAAGGACGA
The DNA here is from genome assembly GCF_048594095.1 of Paramormyrops kingsleyae. Lineage (NCBI taxonomy): Eukaryota > Metazoa > Chordata > Actinopteri > Osteoglossiformes > Mormyridae > Paramormyrops > Paramormyrops kingsleyae. The sequence continues at coordinate 17,498,122 of NC_132820.1, read as the reverse complement.
GTCGAGGTCGTTGGCGAGAAGCTTCCCTCCGGGGTGCGGGGGCATGCCGGGGGCCAGACTCTGCGTGGGCACCGTGGGCTTTAGAAGGTCTCCTGTGTGCCAACCTGTGCCAGGAGAGAGGGACAGTGCAGATATCCTAAAGGTCCCCGTCTGACAGAAAAGGCTCTTTGCGTGATGTGTGAATCGGCTTCCTCAGAGTCGTTTCTATAGAAACCGGCTCACGGTTTCCGGGCCGATTCCGGCATGCCGGCACAGGGAAGCCGGTGAAGGTCAGCAGGGTGAACGTGCCGCCTCTGAGCGCCAGACTGGGGGACACAGGACAGCAAAGCAGCGCTTGCTCAGGAAATGGCAGCGGCCGCTGAGAGACAGGCGCCGTTCAGGGAGACCCTTCCTGCTTACCCAGCAAAAAGACCCACATGGGATAAAAAAAAAGGATGTACTCACCAGCAATGCACAGGTCAGCAGGGCGGCCGGACGACCACGCAGGGCAGGAGGGCGGGAGGCAGAGAGACACAGATCACATTAGAGCAGAACCTGGCTGTTAGACCAACACGCCGGAAAGGGAGACGGGGGTAGGGTTAGCTGGAGGAGCAGCGAGGCCAGGCGAGGGGCTCGTGAGCAGGGAGGACACCACAGGAGAATTGCTACTTCCCTTCAAGGCCCCCTCCCCCCAAGGGCCACCGTTAAGAAACCTGCAAGCGTAACAAGAGGTGTCAGACTGCAGCAGGCAGAGTGGAGGAGGGGGTGCGCCGTAATGAGCAGAGGACCCAGCGGAAGCAGGCAGTAGCGGCACTCAGACGGAGGAGGCCGGCGAGCTCGGGTTCGAGTTTTAGCTTGAGGTTCGAGGCGTGTTTGTAGTTTACCAGATGCAGGCTTCACATCGTTACTGGAAACTTTACTCCCGAACACAGCATCAAAATCTACATTCATTGCGGCCAATGGGGGTGCCTGCTGGACAGGATGGATTTCCACACCTGGGGGACAAAGCAGGCACAGAGCAAGGTCTCAGCACACTGCCGCATCACGTGGACCCCTCCCCGGCCCTCCGGTCTGCTTTCATAACATCTCTCTCTCTACCTGCATTCCCGTAGCCACAGAGGGTAAACATGCCTGCGTCCACCTGCGCAGCCGAGAACGTGCAGTTCCCACACACAACCACCCAGAGGGAACCCTCTGACGCAGACGTGGGTGCCTGGCAACGGGCACCGAAATGCATCCCCGTCAGCACGGAGCTGCCACATACGAGCGGGCTCTGACGTCACAGCCGCATCTCCATCAAGCATGACAATCTAGAATTTTCTTCCTTGGCACCAACGCAGTGAGTGATTCAGCATCACACCAACAGAAACATATCACAAGGCAGAACACGGCGAGCCAATGGCGTCCCCAGAAGAGACCCATCCTGCCATCAGAAAATTATGACTGCATTCCTGGTAGGTGCCAACACCTGCTGCTCGTTTTCCTGAACGACTGCTGAGTCAGCATGCCTCAGCATACAAACAAGAACAAAAATTAAGTGTGATTCGCAATTAATAGACAGCTTTTCCCTGCAAGTCCTGATTCTGTCTCCCCTAAATCGTTGATGCCAAGTTAAAGTTTCTTGGATGGCAAAATATTCCCTAGTAACACAGAAAATGTGACAAATGTACAATCTTTATATTGAGAGATATGACACAAAAAGGCTCTGCATGTCACAGGACTGTGACGGTCCCCTGGCAGGACTGTGACGGTCCCCTGGCAGGACTGTGACGGTCCCCTGGCAGGAACGCACGCGCTCAGCGGTGGACACAGTGCAAAGCCTGCGAGGAAACATCTGCGCAGAGATGGCGGTTCCTTGGCTTGTGTCCTAAAGTACCGGATCACCACACAGGATGGCACTGATATCAACGTCCTCAAGCAAAAGAGATTAGGACACCGAGAGGAACTGGGACGCAAATAAGGTCAAAAACTCACAGGGGACGAAGCCGTAAGCATGAAGAAACCTACATTAAACAGAATCCCCAGGCGGCGTGCAGCTACTGCTGGACACACACAGCCATGGGGCTGTTTGCTATAAGCAGACATGAAGATGGTCTCCACTGCAGAGAGGCCCCTGCAGGCTGATGTGCGGACACCTCGCAGCCGGCACACGCCGTCATTTATCCAGGCAACATCGACATGGGGCACTGCAGGTCACATGCAGACACTAGCAGAGTCACACAACATGCTTAGCTTACAGCACGCACGCACGCACGCACGCACACACGCACAGCCTAGCTTTCAGTACACACAGACAAGCACACTGTGGTGTGAGGACACACTGTCACCCGGACACGCCCCGGTGTGACAGCACACAGCCTACCTCCCCAGGCGCTGCTGACAGTGGAGATGGCGGGCGTGCTCTGCACTGTGGGGACGAAGGCAGGCTGCAGGTCAAACAGGTCACTGCTGAGGTTTGGCACACTGGAGGAGGACAGAGTGGCAGCAATGAGCGTCAGGAGGCCCGGGCGGAGACAGAAGGGGACGTGGCTCAGCGAGCCGTATATCCTCCCTGCTCACGCCGCCCCCGTTGTACCTGTTGGCGGCAGGGGCCGGGGCCGGGTTGGCGAAGGGGTCCACCCCCACAGTGCTTCCATTGGCGCTCCCCATCGACTGAGTGCTAGGGGACGCCGACGGGGTCTGTATGCCAATCTCTTTCAGCCGCTGGTCCTGTCCAACAGGAGACAGGATCTTTACCTTTAGCCTCAGCGTGGAGGATGGAGGGGGACCGCTACTGTCTGCTGGGTGTGAAGGGCACTTGTGTACAGGGACCTGGGCCTGCTGGCCACAAAATGACCGGGCAGGGGGGGGGGGGGGTCTGGAGCCAGGAAGGTAATTAGAATAGAGGTCTGAGTCTGTCACAGCAGTGCCGACAAAGCCATGGTGAAAGAGACCAGGGAATGACGGTCGCCACCTGCACACACCCAGGATGCGATAATAAACGACACACAGCGAGAATCGCAGACTGAGACACCAAGACTACTGAGCCCGGAAAACTCAATAACAATGTTACACACATGACCAATATGAGATGCTCTATGCACGAAGAATCTGGAATTTGTTCACTGCTTTACCAAAAACAGACAGGGCGCTCTTTACAGAATCACTGATGGGGGAAAAGGGAGGAGGCCATCACAAGACAAGCAGCTTCCTCTAGCAGGAGAAGGAAGTCACGGACATGCTGTTAGTGATGATAAATGGACCTCCCGGGTAACCCTAACCCATCCTGACCCGTCAATCTTCCCGGCTAACCCTAACCCACCCTGACCCGTCAATCTTCCCGGGTAACCCTAACCCATCCTGACCCGTCAATCTTCCCGGGTAACCCTAACCCATCCTGACCCGTCAATCTTCCCGGCTAACCCTAACCCACCCTGACCCGTCAATCTTCCCGGGTAACCCTAACCCATCCTGACCCGTCAATCTTCCCGGGTAACCCTAACCCATCCTGACCCGTCAATCTTCCCGGCTAACCCTAACCCATCCTGACCCGTCAATCTTCCCGGCTAACCCTAACCCATCCTGACCCGTCATTCCTCCCGGCTAACCCTAACCCATCCTGACCCGTCAATCTTCCCGGCTAACCCTAACCCACCCTGACCCGTCAATCTTCCCGGCTAACCCTAACCCACACTGACCCGTCAATCTTCCCAGCTAACCCTAACCCACCCTGACCCGTCAATCTTCCCGGCTAACCCTAACCCATCCTGACCCGTCATTCCTCCCGGTTAACCCTAACCAATCCTGGCCCGTCACTCCTCTCGGGTAGCCCTAACCCATCCTGGCCCTTCAATTCTCCCGGGTAACCCAAACCAACCCTGGCCCTTCAATCCTCCCGGGTAACCCAAACCAATCCTGGCCCTTCAATCCTCCCGGGAAACCCTAACCAATCCTGGCCCGTAACTCCTCCTGGGTAACCCTAACCCATCCTCACCTTGAGGGACTGCATCCTGGTCTGCTCCTCCTCCAGGGCCTGCTGCTTCTCCTTCTCATCCATGCGGCTGAAGGACATGCCCGTGTTGGACAGCGAGGACACAGCGCTGGACAGGGTGCTGGCTCTGTGGGCAGAAAGGAATGTTATGGACTGAGGAGGGTAATGACCTGATGGATGTGCGCGATCTCTCTCGCTTACTTGCTAGCTGCCGACAGCTCCTTGGTTTTCCTGCCCTCCAAAGAAGCCAGGTGCTGCTCCAAGGCTTCCAGGAGGCTGCTGGGGGCCTGTCGGGGAGGGAGTCGGGGAGGGGGGACGCGGCTGAGAAGGGAGCAAGGTATAGGCACGCAGTCACAACCACCCCCCCGCCCCTACCTGCTCCTCGCAGGTCTCACACGATGCACTACCATCCCAAAACATGGTTACATGCCTCAGCTATTAGCTTAACAAGCTTCAGGGACAAAACGCAAGGGATTCAGAAAAAGAAGGGGGACGGGACAGCATTCAGGCTGACATGCACAGCGCAGTGGCCCATGCGAGCATATACACAGGCCTGTGCTGGGCACCACGCTGCCCCCTGCTGGATCACACAGGACTGCATATATGCTTAGACACAGACACGTCCACACCAAGGGCACACACATACACACGCACGCACCCACACACACTTTGGCTTCCATCCTCTCCCACGCTGATGTCATGTTAACATGCTGGGTCTGAAATTAAAAAGGTCTTAAGTTCAGAAAGGGTTCTATCTGTTTCACTCTCTCTCTATCTAGTAGATATATATCACCAGATACGGCCACCAGGACTTCAGAGGGTTTGGAAGCCAAAGCCGTCGACGGAGGAAAGAACAGACTCCTCACACGCTCATGGTGAAAAGGGGGAGGGAAAAAAAGAACAGGAGTACTGAGGATTCTAGACAGTGTAAAGAAAAGCCAGAACTTCTCGAAGGGAGAAACAGGTGAACAAAACGGGGGGGGGGGGGGGGGCGGGGAAGATTAAGGGCATTAAGCATTCGCTGCTCTCCCCACAGCTTTTTGAAAAAGGCTCCTCGGAGGATCGCGTTCAACTGGAGCTATGGTGCTATGTCTGCCCGCTACAGCTAGCATGCATGGGGTTAAAAACCAACAATGCAAAATAGGCGGGGGGCAGTCAGGAGGAGAGAGGAAATAAAGAGTAAAACGTTTTAGAAGCTGCAGATCTTCAAATGTACGACTGCACCCGAATCCCCTAAATGCACCAAAGTTTCACTGGGAAGATGCAAATTAAGAGAGTAGTGACCAAATTTATACTTTCCAGTACAAAGGTCATGCAACACCACCGTCTACCATATGGAATTCTACTAATGCTTAAGAGAGGTTTACCTCTTACTGTGACCTGTTTTTTGCACTCTTTAAAATAAGGTTTTTATTCAAGGAAACGGCCTCAACATGCGAGAATTTTTCTATCAGACAAATACGATCCATTAATCCACAACAAAACTGCATAACAGCATAAAAAGATCCAGCCATTTCATATCAAACAAAAATCAAACAGTAATACAACTTATATAACTTTGATACAAAACCTTCTAAAACTGCAAAGCGTAGATTAATTTGAAGTCTGCCTGCCCAAAAGCTCTCAAGTTAAATGCAGATCAGACTGACTGCACCCAAGGAGACACAGAGAGCCAGTGATAGAGGCTTGGGCCCTGACCCGCAAGGGGGGGGCAGGGGGGGGGGGGGGTTAATCACAGAGCGAGAGCAGGAGAGAGAGGTGGCCTGTAGGGTGAGTAGGGAATGACAGCGTTTTGAATGGAGCCACGAGTAGATATCGAGATGAAATGTACACTGACCTGTGTTAGATCTGGGATGTCACCCTGATCAATTCCAACTTGCTGTGTCACAAAAAGGGCGAACAGAACCAAAACCGAAAAGAAAAAACAACAACAACAGTAAAAGAAGAGGGGGATAAGAAAAGAAAAATATATAACAAAAGGAGCCATTACTCCATGCAGTGACTGGTAAACAACAGAAAAAGGGACTTGGCATGCATCACGCACAGAGGACTGCACTGGAATGGGTTTGCACACGGAAATGCCTCGGACGGTGCTCAACTTGGGGCTGGTGTAGTGGGATGTGGTATTCATGTACTCATGTAACCGGAAGGTGGGCAACATCCAAAGAGAACAGTGAGCAGATGCTGACTTTGGAAAAACTACACAGACAGATGGCAAAAGACATTTTATACCTCTACAAGTAACAAATGCACCTTTATAATAATCAATGGAAGTCAAGTCTGCACTACAGAAACCCCATCATACTTAATCCATAAATACTGGGCTGTTACAGAAGGGAGTACCATTCAGAAATTCTTGCTATCAAGCAGGGATAAGCAAAGGGAGGTCGATAATGGCCTTGGGGTCTTATATAAGTATGCCCCCTACTGGACTGGAGGATTGGTGGGTGCCCTTTGACGCCTTATACTCTCAATCTGTAAAATGCAAGCGGGAGGGGGGGCGGTTTGACACCCATTAGGCTACTGTGCAGGCATAAAAAAAAAAAACAAAAAAAAAGGAAAGAAGGGCTTTGAAGGTCATCACAGGTGCACCACTAACCCCATCTGCGAAGCCTAAAGCGGATTGGGGGGGGGGGGGTTGGGGAATAGCCATGTGGCTGAACATGCAGGTAGAAAACAAGGCCACAGCACCCTACTGCCCTTGGGTCCAGGCAGTCGGTGGGTAGCTGTGTGAGAAAGAGGGACACGTCTCTCACTAGTCCATGCAATGCAGGGCGTCAGGCATTAAACAGGCTGCAGGGGTCGGGGGTGGGGTGGCAGGGGGTGCGCAGGGCTGCATCCCCCACAGCGACACAGTGTAGCAGCACTGGGAGGAGGACTCGGCAGAAAGGGTGCATCTTCTCACAGTTACGTCTTCACAGAAATTTGTGGCTTTTGAGTCTCTGTGAACCCAGAGGGGATTAACTGCACCCCCCTGGGAAGGGCAATGCGGTCGTCTGTAGTAACAGCCGATCAATCATTGTGGCGCCCGGCAAAGATTTAGAGACAGACAGACAGCATGGCAATCATGGGAGAAGCTGTTACTGTACTGTACTGTACTGCAGCACCCCGCTGTTACTGAGGATACGTCACACAGCAGTGACACTGCAGTTAGGTGACACCTCCAGACCGGCAGCACTAAGCACTGTGTTAAGGACCCCGAGAGCCCTGAGAGCGGGCTTAGCTCGACCCACCCCTACTCATCTTCAAATGACACATCAGGCCCAGCTTACGCAGCGCTCCCCTAATGGCAACCTTTAATACGGAGGACTGCTTAAGGGGTAGCAGAACCAGACAAATAACAGTCAAGCACTTGACGCATGACTACAGGCCTGCCCACCGCGCCCCCAGGAGAAAGGAAGCGAGACTGTACCTCGGCCACTTTGAGAAACTCTGACAGCTTGGTCATCCTATAGAGGAATTTCTTATAAATATCCAGGGCTTCTTTGCACTGGTTCTTCTTCATGTCAAAGTACTTCTCTGAAAGGACAAAAATGGGAAGAAGATCTCACTGCAGATTTCGCTACAGACAGTGACCAAAGACTATTATTTATAATATTAAAGTAATTAGCAAGGAGCTTGTTTACGGACAGGAGCACCGTAATTTACTTGTATGGTCCTGCCAAGTCATCATCGGCCAACGACGGAAAGCAGGATAATAGCAGAGCTCAGTAAATTCCCCCAGCCATAATAATTACAGCAGAAACGGGGCCCATTATGTTGAGAAAGAGATCCGCAAAGGAACTCTAGAGAAGACAAAGGGCCGATTTCCAGTCGCACGCTCTATGGAAAGGGGCCGGCTCTGAAAGACGCACACAACGATGACACCTTGGGAATGGGGCACCGTTGAACTTGCCAGCGCCGGCTGGGCCGGGGAATTTCCCTGTGAAGATCGAGCAGAGCGCCGGCCCAACCTTCCGCTCACTTACCCAGTAAGTTAATGACACCCTCGTTGTAGGCAGCAAACAGACGGATGGAATCCTTGAAGAGCAGCATGAAGGCAGCGTTGATGACGCCATTGGTCAGCTCGTTGGGGTTGGCCTGGCAAGGGGGTTAGAGCAGCAGCCGTGAGTATACCGGCCCAGACGGGCAACCTCCTGCGTGCTAAGGACACCCGGGACGTACCTCGAAGTCCAGCAGTGCGTCTAGCTGGTTCTGAATGATCGGAAGGGTCTTGATGAGCTTCTCGGTGTTCATGGTTCGCATCACCCCATCGGTACTGTTGGAAAGGGCGGATAGAGGAAAGGAGATTCCAGCACCTTCCAGCTGGCTTATGAAGGGGACAGCCTGGGCTTAACTGCTGTAATTATGAGCTAAATGGCCAAATTCGGTTACCACAGTAAACACATTCAACACAGCAGCTGTAAAACGACCTCGCACAGAGTTCTCTCACCCCCTCTTCATCTTGGTGAAGTCCACCGCGACCAGTCGGTAGGACAGGGCCTTCTCATTCAGGTATCTGCTGTAGCGTCTGATGAACGTCGACATGTCGTAGCCTGGAGAACACAAACTCTCGCCCTTAGCAGAGGGCCAACCTAAACGTGCGCTATGCCATGCCTGTGGGAGACGCCATCTCATTTTCTTGCTCAAATTTCAATTTGCCCACCTTGTAATGCTCCTTTATCCAGGAAGTTGTTCAGGTTAAACAGGGTGTTCCTCGACGCCAAGTACTGGATGAACCGCTGGTGGGGGGGGGGGAGGGGGAAGTTGACAAAAATGAAACAGTTGAAAACAGTTGCGACTGAGTGAGATACGGTTGCAATAAGTGCAGCATTTCCTTCCCTATAGAAAAAAGCCATAGTGCCCCACCCACTTCCCACAATGCACTGCAGAGGAAGGCCGGGTATTTACAGAGCAGACGGCTGACATACAGCACTCCCTATCAGGCACCCTCACAAGCTCACGCAAGTCAATGGTACCACTTCACTTTCAGCCCATTTCCAGCTTCCCCATGGGGAGAGAAACCCATTGTTCAGAACTACCCATTTATCACCACCCAGCAACTCTCCGGGAGACCAAAACTTTCAACTATCACAGGAAAACAATCAGGTCCAGAGATTTTTTAGTGAGATTCTGCAGGTTGTCCCGACTATACAGAATTGCCTATACACAGGCAAGCACACAATGCAGTTATATTTTTATAATTTATGCTTATAAATAGCGACATTTACCAGGGCAGGCCAGGTCAAACGAGAGCTTCCGACCAAACAGGAAGCATTCCAAAGCCATTGTTCGGCCGGAAGACTATGGCCATCCACCCCGCTCCAAACAGGAATTCCTCAGCGCAGCGTGGCCTTTTGATGACCACCAGCACCAAATTCTTTACAGTCATCGTCAGGTAGTAAAATAACATCTGTCTTTTACAGATAAAATTAGCTGCTGACAGGACAGAATCGCTCAAGCTGTGTCACCTGCTGACCAGAAGTCATGCAGCGAGGTGACATAATGGGCACCTTTTGCTTGAGGACCCAATTGACACTAGCTGACCTCTGAAACCCACCCGTCCCCGCTGCCTGAGCGGGGGGAGGGGGCTTCCCAGTATGGAAACGTGTGATCAGTGGCATCTGCCAGGGAGTGTACTAGATGACCGTGTGCTTTGCAGACATGGGAGGATGTCTGGAATAGTTTCTCAGAAGAATTACAGGATAACAGCAGGATCTCTACGAGAGCCAGACAAGCCTTGGACAACAGTGATACAGCATTTCCGTTCGGTATCATGAGAAATGTAGAAATCATGTTTACTTTAATGCAGCCTCATGATGTGTGGCACTAATCCAACATCTACGGCACAGGCAGTCGTGGGACTGATGGACAGCAGATCTCCAGCTGTCTGGATGGCATCAGAGCACCGTGACATTACCGTGTGAAGGGACAGGCATCCTGCACATTGGCCAGATCTCACACTGCCCGGACTTCCCGAGAAACAGCTCATCTACTCCTCCCCAGAAACCTGCCTGCCTGCCAGAAAGCCTTTCGGAGGTCAGCGCACACCTGCACCTGATTTAGGTTACCGAGCTGAACGGCGGTACTTCAGCGAGGCGGCTATAAGGCAACCAGGCTGCAGCTCCCCCCCCCCCCCCCCCAGCGTGCGCAGTGCTTAAAATACCCTCTGTCATTCTCCTTGATTTTCACTTCCTTTTTGGGAAAGGCTTGACGCAATGACTCCGGTGCCGCGTCACCCCCGAAAGCTCTGCATTCCGTATGTAGGACATCAGCAGAGTGATTCACAGTTCGCATGTGTGCTCGCCTCTGTGCCTGATGCACCCAGGGGAGCTCCTGCACAACATCTCCTTAGCGTCCTGAACGTGTAGCCAGTGGGGCTCACAGGAGCAAACACACGTCCTCCTCTGTGGGAACGTGTCCCAATAAAAGCAGAGCTACTGCATCTAAGTCCCTAACAGTGAAACACTACTCAATCAATGCAGAGGGGGCGGCTTTGTGCTCCTTGCTAGGCTTACATAGTTCTTCTAGGCAACAGGTGATGAACGTTCTCACTGGCTATCATAAAAATGCTAAATAATAACAAGTGAGAATGAAATGATGAGGTTCCCCTTTGTTTCCTAGGAAATGCCCACAAGTCACGGTTTCAGTAAGTGATCTGAGTGGGGAACAAATGCAGAACAGGTTCTCAGCACTATTTCAGAGGCTCTGCCACCACTGGCACCACACCAAGAGACCACCTACAGAAATCAGGCAAAAACAATGGCTTTTAACCTCAAAATTACAACAGCAGAGAGAGAATGAAGTAACCTAATCCACAGCAGCAGTGCAAAGCAGTAATTGACAGGCATTAAGGACTGATGCTCTGAAGGAATCTGCTCAAACCAACTAACATTTCAATGTCTGCGATATGAGGGAGAAGGGAGGGGCACGGCCATGGGGGGGGGGGGGGGCAGGGAGGGGACACCGCAGGGAAGGAGGGGGCAGCTGCAGCGGTAGGTCTGGTACACAGTGCAAAGTGCCAGCTCTGCCCAACATTACCAGGACTGCAGCAAGATAGCATGAAAACAGCCAGCCTCGTGATAAGGGTGTTCCCGATGCGAAAATATCCCAAACTGGAGTGATCAGTGCCAGAGTTATGCGGATGTTTGGTACATTTCAGTAAATCTGTAAGAATTATCTGAACACACGAAGCCCCACTCGGAGAATGAAGGCGCAAGCTCACCTCGTTGCCGTACATCATGAGGTGGTGCGTGGTAATGAGAGACTTGAAGACCACCACCCAGCTGTTGTTGGCCGTCCTCTCGAACAGCGTGTCGGCCAGCTGGGGAATGTTCACGTTCATCTCATTGGTGCAGTGGATCAGGTCTGCAAAGCATACAAAGGCCATGCACACTCAGAAGCTGGGTAATTAACCTCTGCCAGTATACGGCAATAAACCAAGTAACAATGCACAATATACTCAGCAGCCATTTGGAAATCTCACAGCCAGCTGAAGCTTTAGAGGATGGCAGATATTCAGAGGCTCATTTAGTAATAATTACCCTTTTCCCCCACAGATTTGCAGTATGTTTTAATGGGAAAATGCTGTTTGTTTTGCCAAGAAAACACACTTACATCCATACCACTTATAATAAAACAGCAATGAAGTTGCCCCTACAAAACAGGAACCTTAAATGCATGTTTGTATCTCTCCTCATCTAAGACCTGACTTAAGACCCAACGTAAATTTATGGATTAACAAGCCTATGCAGCTGAATGGAAATGCAAAAAAGCAAATGAAACAAATGAAATGCAACAAAACAGAGGACGTTAGGTTTTGCTTCTTGTGATGGTTTTTAAATCGCCTCTTGTAAGTTGTGGTATTTTTTTTTTTTCTTTTTAAACAGCAGAGACATATCCGAAGTATAACCGCAGGACCAGCTCCAGCTGGGAAGAGAACCATAAGATACAGGGATGAAGGAACAGGGATGAAGGAACTGGGACTGGAGACAGGGCGGAAGAAAAACACCAAGATGTCAGCAGAGAAAACAACACAGTGTTATATGAGAGAGAGGGAGGTGCACAGGAAGTGAGGAGTGCAGCCCTAAGCAGACTTCACCCCACCCAGGAAACTCACACCCTGGAGAATGCATGTGCTACTCGGCTGACAATGACAATGACCCCATTCCAAACAAAGTTAGACTTCACACAGGAACGATCAATGCGCTGGGAGACGGGCCCCGTCAGGTCAGGAGGCACCTGATACGGCACCAGGGAAAAGGCTACAGATCTCATGCCAGAAGGGCAAATCCAACACGCAACATTTGGGCCGACGCTAGATGTGGTATAGATGCATTCGGATCGCTTACGTATTGATATCATTGGCATTAACAGACTTGAATGCCCCTGGCATTTAAACGGCATTAAACTGCAGTCAGACTGTTAAACTGCTCCACCACCCAAATACTAAACATTTTGCACTGTAGTAATATGCCTTGATGCTGCAACGTCACTGGCTACTTTTAATCCATCTGTGAAATGTTACTGCTGTTTCTTCGCTGCTGTTACTTACTCTTGCACTGATCACTAAGTCGCTGCTGTTCTGCCATGCAATTGTGCAACATTGTACATTACTTTTTATTTCAGAGGTTTTATCTTAGTTTATTCTATTTTATACCTAGTTTAGATATTTTATTCTAGTATTTTATCTATTTATTGTTTAGTAGCCACACTGCACGAACAGGGACCCGAGAAACTGTGTTTCATTCCTATCAATTTAAATGGTTTGAATGACAATAAATGATTCTTATACTGAAATGGGCCCAGCAGAAAAATGGTTGGGTCTTTAGTGAGGTAGGATGAGAGATAGACCAAATGGATGCAATGCTGCCTATGGCAAACATCAATTTGGTGTAATGGACACCACTTCAATATAACATGACAAGATGCGCAAGATTAAATGATCCAAGTCCCAGAGGATATGGCAGAGTAGGATTCCCAACCCCCAATCCGCAGCCAGTATTCTACTGGGTCATGGAATGCTGAGTTTGGTCAATTTCCAAAAATAAAGTACATATTTTCCTGTTCACATCTGAAAAAAATGGAAACTGTTAAACCTGTAGCTGTAACGGTACTGCCCCCAACCCCCCCAGCCATTTTACTGGTCCATGAAATTTTTGTATGACGTAAAGTGATGAGGGTCATCACAAGGCTGGGATCTCCTATGCTGGAACCCACCATCAGGAATACAATAACTGAAGGAACAAAGTAGAATAAACACAATGGGCATCACCAAACCAGCTATATTTAACTAGAGTCAGGTAGTCAGGAGAACCTTCAGTTATGTAAAAGGAGGTCAGGTTATCCGTGAAATCACCGCCAGAGGCAGACGGCCATCGGGATCGATGGCATCAACAGAAATATTACAAGTAGGGGCTGGCGATCTTCCCAAAAAGTCATATCACAATCTTTTGAATACTCAATCATGAGCCACGATCTGTACTGCGATCCTGCTTCCCAATTTTAAAATGGACTATCCAGACTCAAACAGGCCTAAGGACTTATCTATTAGCACCATTTAAAACATAATATTGCATTAAAGACTGTTTTCAAAATGGTCAGTAAACCTGAGTTAAACTTTATTTTAACTATTAAAGTTGTAATAAGCAATCAGTGGATAACAACCAAATAAGTGCTGAGTGCTTGAAAAAGCTGTTAAGTCGAGACCTTTTTTGGCACCAGCTCCTCGTCCGCCATGCTGAGAGCTCATGATGGCTTGTTTTTCAAATACATCACGCATGAAGGAGACTGTCATAGAGACATGTGACATAACTTGGCCAATCAGCACAGCCATCTAATAGGATGTCATTCTGCTGGTTTGGGAACATAGCATCTAGATCACAGGTGTCAGACTCCAGTACTGGAGGGCCGGAGTCCTGCACATTTTTGGGTTTCCCCTCGTTTAACACACCTGATTCAACTTCTTGTGCCAATTACCACATAGCTGTTGAGCTGAATCATTTGTGGTGGAACAGGGAAAGAACTAAGCTACACAGGGCTGCGGCCCCCCAGGACTGCAGTTTGATACCCCTGATCTAGATGGTCACCAGAATGCTTGCATGATATGCTATGTTCATATCAACATCACGTTATGCACATGACCTCACAAGTGATTTTTTTATGTTTTTAACCAACTTTGGGGACTGCAGGCAGTCCCTGGGCATTACGTACAAATTATGTGGAGATGTGGGCCTCCTGTTGGCGGGGAAAATTACATACTTAACTCGTTTTCATTATGAATTTATTTGGCATTCAATACACATGTCCTGAAGTGTAAAACAAGAAGGGTGTAGCTTCACGAAAAAAAAAGAAAAAAATCATGAACATTGCAGGTGAGGTGGCCGTCTTGTCAATATCGCGATATTGCAGTTATCGCAACATCCCGAGGCTATAACTCTGTATGGCTCCTTTTCTGGTTTTATAAATATCGCACCCCTCCATAAATCACCACTTTAATAGGGTGGAGGGGTTTTTGTGTCCCAATGATCCTAGGAGCTATGCTGTTGGGGTAATCACCCGTGGTAGGGTCTGTCATGGCAAATAGGTCACAGGTGAGGGACCAAACAAAGGATGATTCAAATGCCTCTTGTGGAGCACAACAAGGAACCAGAAACCTCGTCCAAAAAAAGATACACTGAGGAGAGAACTGGGGGGAGCTTGTCAGTGAGTGTCTGATGCCCGGGCCTTCACCCATGCCGTTTACTGCAGGAATGGACTGCAGTTGACCTCAATTGGGGATACAGACAGGTGGTGGGAGTACTAGGGAGAACCTCCCGAATCACACTGACAAGCCTATCCTTAGAAGAACTTTGCATGGAAGTTGGGGACAGTGTCTCTGGATTGGATAACTCGGGTGGTGGGCCCAATTTTTAAGAAAGATCAGAGGATGCGTTCCGAATTCAGGGGGGGATCACGCTCCTCAACCTATGCCAGGGTTCTGGAGAAGAGGGTCCGTTTGTTGGTCAAACCTCAGATGCAAGAGGAGCAATTCCATCCTGATTGTGGAACACTGGACCAGCTCTTTACCCTCACAAGGGTACTGAAGGGTTCATGGGAGTTTGCCCAACCAGCCTACATGCGTTTTGTGGACTTGGAAAAGACATACGATCGATGTATACGAGTTTGGTTCGCATTGCAAGTCAGACTTATTCCCTGTGAGCCTTGGACTCCACCAGGGCTGCTCTTTGTCATATTCAGTTCATAATTTTTATGGACAGAATTTCTAGGTGCAGCCAATGGGTGGAGAGAGTTCAGTTTGAAAATTTCAGGATCGAATCTTTGCTTTTTGCAAATGATGTGGTCCTGTCAGCTTAATCAGACTGTGACCTTCAGCAACCAATGGGGCGGTTTGCAGTGGAGTGTGAAGCAGTCCAGATGAGGATCAGCGCCGCCAAGCATGAGTCCGTGGTTCTCAACCAGAAAACAGTGGATTGCCTTCTCAACGTTGAGCATGACTTAGTGCCACAAGTGGAGGAATTCTTGGGGTTTGGTGCACAAGTGAGGGACGAATGAAGCATGAGACTGACAGGACATGATGCAGCATCAGCAGTCATGTAGCGGTCAATCTAGGCTCCAAACTTCATCTGTGGTCACAAGTTCTGGGTAGTGACCAAAAGAATGGGATCACAGATCGAAGTGGCGGAAATTAGCTTCCTTCGTAGTGTGTCTGACCTCAGCCTTAGAGATAGTGTGAAGAATTCGGACATTCAGGAGAGGCTCACAATAGAGCTACTGCTTCTCTGCACTGAAAGGAGCCAGTTGACGTGGTTCGGGCATCTCAATGGGATGCCTCCTGGACGCCTCCATGGGGAGGTGTCTCAGGCATGTCCAACCAAGAGAAGACCCTGGAGCAGACCCAAGACATGCAGCAGAGATTATATCTCTCAGCTGGCCTGGGAGCTCCTGGGTACCCTCCGGAGGAGCTGGAGGAGTTGGCTGGGGAGAGGGAAATCTGGCCATTTCTGCATGACTGCTGCCCACACAACCCAGACCCAGATAAGTGATGGAATATTACAGTATTTCACAAAAATTTCATATATCAAAATGCAATATTTTTTCCATCCCCTACTGACCTGGAGTCCACATCCACCTTTATAACAATCATAAGCTTTATAGGAGATTCTACCTTTTACTCAAAATCGTTAATATCAAAAACCTGCTTGGCAAGCTAATTGCACTTTGCTGGGTTTGACAGATAGGATGAACAATATTTTTAAAGAAAGCCATAGTATTTGAACACAGCAGTGCATCACCCTTTCCTCGGCAGCCGACCAGGTGCATCCATTTTAGGGTTGGATAGCTCCACCGGACTAAAAACAGCACCAACGAGCAGTGCCAGTTATACCTTAGACCATGGAATGGGGTCAACATAAGCAAGACACACAAAAACACAAAAAAGCAAACCAAGTTTAAGAGGTTTAATCCAATGTTATGGTACTCTGAACTGAGCATTGAAGAAAGAACAAAGTCTGATATAAAAAAGGAGAGAAACAAAAATCACTTCCCACAGAGCTATTCCAGGGGAAAATCACATTTTCATTAAAGATAATCCTAAAAGCTGTACAGCGAGGAGAATAGAACATATTTATCCATGCAGTCTGAAGGAAATAATCACGCTCAGTTAAATCCCCCCACTAAATATCTCCTTGTCAAAAATCAAGTAATATTGACAAAATAAAAAACAGGACGCATTTCCCTTGAGGAACCAAGGCAGCAACATGATTGTGCAGATTATGTTGATTATTCATCTCCAAAGCAATAATCAGAGGAAAAACAGCAGCACCGCCAAGGGGGAAAATAACTTGTGAGGTCATGTTTTGTAGACCGTGGGTGGTTTGTTTGTACACAGCTGTGTGAAGAGGCCATTGTCCTGTCACAGACAAAGAGGCCGGCTTTGAAGGCCACATGTGAAGCTCCGGTGCTGGACAGCTCCAGACACCGAGGAATCGGCCCAGGGAGCCTCTCACCCTGCACTGGCTATTAAGTGACCCCTCTCAGTACAGAAACAGTGGCCTATTCCTGGAACGGGGTAGCCCAGTTCAAGAGCTCCTCAATAGCATTACTGGAGGTCATTGTTTGTCACCTTATTTTGGGCTTTAAATGAAAACAAAAGGCAACCCACGCGATCATACGTCACCTAAGCGCTGACAAACCCAGGGAAAGCACCTTACATCAACACAAGGTAAATACTTTACATTTTCAAGCACAAAATATGTTAAAATAACTCATAACCACTCAAAACAAGCATACACAATAACAAAGGTAAAAAAAAAAGAGGATAGTACAAACATTTAATGTGAACAAGCATACAAAAGCAATGAAAGCCATTTGTAGAAAATGACTGATAGAATTAGGAGTTTTATTTAGTGTGAATATGTTCTGTACAAATTGACTCAGGCTTCCTTTTTTCCCTCTGACTTTGATTCAAACCAATTACCTTAACAGCAGCTGTTACTTTAATATTATAGCACATTTAACTTTTGAACTAAATTTCGCAACAGGTCGACAGACAAACAAAAGCCCAGCACACTGAAACTCAAAGCTGAGTATCGAGATCTAGCCCGAGGGGAAGAAGCAGGTCCCTGATTGAATGGCTGTGCAGCTGGGGCCATTCCTGCTCTGCAGCGAGATGGGGCAGCACCCCCCTGCTGAATGAAAGCCAGCCACCACTGGCCCCATGTCAGCCCGGGCACCTGGCCGGGCATCAGCCGGGGCACCTGGCCGGGCACCAGCACAGCCAGAAGCTGCCAATCGATGCCAGGGCTCGGGAGGCTAAACACCCCATTAACTGCTCACGCCGTAAATGACAGACCCACATAAGCCAGCAAGTTTCTGTACTATGAATATCATTTCAATACACTTATATAATTACCTTTATTTAGCTGACGCTTTTGATCAAAGCAACATTCAAATAAGGATCAAAGAGAAGGGTGGGCCAGTCCTTGTAGCTATTGGGGGTTAGGGGCCTTGCTCAAGGGCCCAACTGTGAAATCACTCTGCCAGCTATGGGATTTGATGCAGCGACCTCCCAATCACAGGCACAGAATTCTAACCTGCAGAGCCACACAATGAATTTAGCACTGTTCAAAGTGCCTCATTTTCAAAGTTTACATATATCAAAATCACACAATACCACTGAGGCAAAAGGTAATGTGCAGTTACAATGTCCAGCTACAACGTGCAGCTACAATGTGCAGTTGTTAATGACTAATGGAAATGACTCCATTCTTCTCGTTTTAGCATATATTAACCCAGCACCTTGAGAATGCTTTAGCAAATGATCTATTAGTACAGTTTTAAAACTGAAAGTGTGTGGTGAGAGCCTACAGCGTGTGCTAATTTTTTTTTTTTACATGATACTGGACCACATCACAGACCTAAGTAAACATAACATTTGCTGCCTTCTGCTCCAACACTTCCTGGACTGAACTTCTGAAGAAGAACTTGACGCCCCCCCAAACACCCAGATCTCCAATCACTAGGTGCAAAAGCTCAGCAGAAACAGCCACTAAAGCTGATGTCCGTGCTTGGAACTCAAGGTTCATGGCAGAGCAGAGAGACTCTTCAGGAAGGGGACCCGTACCCGCAGGCCACTGACAGGCAGTAGCTGCAGTGGGCAAGACGGAAACCGCTAGTAGAGGCTGCTGCTGCTTCCCACGGAGCTATTCCAGGAGAAATCGATAAGGTACACTTTGTCATTTAATTACACTGCAGATATCTCTGATCGGGCAAAGGGAGAAAAAGGAGGGAGGAAAAAAAAATAACCTTGAGCTTCTGCCTGACTTTTGTTGTAATTCTCTTCTCTTTTCTATTCTGCAAATGCTGCACTGCTCCATTGCACAACTACGAGACCACAAGGTTCCGCTTTAAAGAGTGACCAGAATTTTGGCGTGTGACTTTATCAGAAGCAACACAATGAACCAAAAAGCAGAAAGAAAGGTGCACACAGGTATTTGTATCTGCATCAAAATATGTTAAAAGACGTCAGTCCGAACTGCACCAAAAATGCAAAGCACTGCCCAGTTAACCAGCCACCCACCCATCTCAGCCGGTCAGACATGCTCCGTGAAAGCTGGCGTTTCTCTAAACGAAGCAAGGCATCCGTTAACTTTAGCATTCCACATGCTGCTATTTCTGTGATGCCAAAGCAGGCATCGATCAAGGGCCATTTGTGGGTGATGAAAGGCAGCTTCCTGCTTATGACACCCAACCCATACAGTATAATCACAAAACAGAGCTATATTCCCCAGAGGGATCTTTTGTTAGTATTTAGCCTGTCACACCAGCAGGCCTGATTTTACGCTCACAGGAACATGCTTACCTGTTCACTGTAACAATGCAGACATTTCTAAAAAAATGTCTACAAAAATACTGCAAATATATCAATTCAAAAGTTACTCTTGCATTTTCACACCTTTATTTCCATATATAAACATGGGTTGTCTCATTTCCTTACCTAACTGGCTACACATTCAACACTTGCATTCCCAGCCAGCAGACAAAAGATGCTGATACAAAGTGAATATTTCTTAACAACATAAGCCCAGCTTAGCATGCAGTTCACCTGAAGAGGCAACAGGTCACGAGGCCTGAGTTTAGCATATCCATAAATAAGATGGTCTCAATGCTTAAGTTCGGAGAACATGGCTATTGCCCTTTGCTTTAGCTTGCTAAAGCGCTTCGAGTAATAGCACTGTCATTTATGTAATACCTGGTAAGTGCATGCATAAGCAATTAAACCCCTACCAAATAAAAACACTGTCTGTCAGAATCACCATTAGCTCATTTACCTATGTTAAAAAACAACATGACTGGGCTGCTACACCAATGGTGACCCAGATCATGCACTTGAACCAGAGCATGAGGAAGGGCACATGAAGTAAGGTTAATTTTTTTAAAAAAGAAAAGGAAAAATAAGAACAAAAGCACAGAAACGAGCAAAGCTGGGCTTGGGTCAACAACGCTGCATGTGTGAGACACACTGATCCCCCAAAGATCAATGTCAAACCCATTTTTGATCCAATCCTGTGAGCTCTGCAGCAAGTCCACAGGCAAAATCAGTCACAATCTCCACTGACATGACGATATCATCTGTGCTGCAATGCATGGTTACAAAACAATGCATAGCTGAATCCTTAATATGTTCCACCTAAACTGATATAACATCCTCATATAAAAAAACAACAGTGTACGTCAAAGCGGATGGAGGTGCGGGGATTCACTGAGCTGCATACGGCCAGCTGTTGGAAGGCCAGCCAGCAGGATGTGCGCAAAGGAACCATCCTGAGCCCGTGTTAAAATGGCACTGTCAGGCACGGATAAATGGATCGGTGGGACACGGCTGGCTGTCCAGCTCTGATCGTAACACAGACCCACAATTAAAACCAGGCAACTCCAGGGGAATTGGCCGGGGCACTTACAGTCCAGGTGCTTCTTCTTGGGGCCGCTGACTTCGTGCGTGGTGGCTTTGCACACCGCCTTGCCGAGGGATGAGCCGGTCATGCTGTGCTGGGCCGCCGTGATGCGGTCGGTGATGGACTGGCCCGACATCTCGGTGCTGGAGGAGCGCTCCGGGCGATCAGCTGGCGGCCGGCTGCCGATTCTTCTCTAGGCGAAGGAAGAGGCACTGAGATGCGCGAAGGGCGCAAGAAAGCATGCGGTGCGGATGGAGCGACCGGCCGGCCGGCTAACCCGGTCTCTACTAGCGCTACCCGGCTAGTTACTTCGGCCGTCACCGTGGGGAGCAGATAGTGGGTGTCAGGCCGGCTGCTGCGGCGAATATAAGAGAGTTTTTTCTCAGCTAGAGTAAGTGAAACTAAAGCCTGAAAGGCGAGTCCACGACTAAACCCGAAGCAAACTAGCTGTCTGCTGCAATTGCTGGTTAGCCTGATAATTTAAAAGTGACTGCCTGGAAAGCGTCGGGTAATCAGCAGTTTAACCAGCAGAGAAATAGTCAGGACATCTGTAACGGTGACCGTCAGAGAGAGAAGCCGGCATTAACACCGGAGACGGCGGCTGCCTAGCGGTTTGAAGCGGAAGGACTGGCTTCACCGTAACCTCGCTACCTAGACGGGCGACGTTAGAACATGACAGCCCCGGGTCAACGTTCACACCACCGTCGGCTTGTTAAATCTAACCCGCTAGCTAACTAGCTAACCCGCTAGCCAGATAGCCCGCTAGCCAGATAGCCCGCTAGCGAAAAGCGCTGGGCGAGACTGCTGCTAACTAACTACCCAGGCGAAGTGAACGTAACGCAGGCGAACAGCAGCTGCCCGACGAGCCGGCCGGCGCTAGCTTACTCCCTGCGCGCTTTAGCCGAGATATGAGAGCCCGCTGCCGCCGCTGTCTCTGTCCTCCGCCTTCGATGGCTCTCTTTCGCGGGCTGTTCCGGTTTACAGGAGACAAAATGGCAGCGCAAGGATCAGGTGATGAGAGGAGGAGGGGAGGAAGAGAGGGAGGGAGAGAGGCAGGCTATATTCTGGAGGGGTGGGGAAGAGTAGGAGGGCAGGAACAGTGTGTTCAGGAGGGGTGGAGACAAGAACTGACTTGGCATGGGTATGAGAAGGGGAAGCTGTGTTCAGGGGGCTGGGAGGTGAATGACAGGCTGTGTTCAGCATTGGTGGGGAGGAGGAGGGCAGGCAGTGTTCAGGGGTGAGGAGAATGAGGCAGGCTGTGTTCAGTATTGGTGGAAAGGAGGAAAAGGGCATGCTGTATTCAGGGGGGTGGGGATCAGGAGGAGGACAGACTGTTCGGAGCAGGAGTGGAAGGAGGGCATGCTGTGCTGTGTTCAGGGGGGCGGGGAGCAAGAGGAGGACAGACTGCTTGAGGGGTTTGGAGCAGGAGAAGGGCAGGCTGTGTTCAGGGGGGTGGGCAGGAGGAGGGCAGGCTATGTTCAGGGGGGGTGGGCAGCAGGAGGAGGGCAGGCTGTGTTAAGGGGGGTGGGCAGCAGGAGGAGGGCTGGCTGTGTTCGGGGGGGTGGGCAGCAGGAAGAGGGTTGGCTGTGTTCAGGGGGGGTGGGGAGCAGGAGGAGGGCAGGCTGTGTTCGGGGGGGTGGGCAGCAGGAAGAGGGCAGGCTGTGCTCATCTGTATTCATCATATTCAAACTGTTGCCAGCCCACCTGCAGTGGAATAACAGAGACTGTCTGATTATAAGCCTGTTAGATATCTCTGTCTCCCAAAAGCCTTCAGTCTCTCTTTCAATCTGAATCCTGCAAAGGCATGCACAGGCTTTAAGGTCGAAGAACGCATCGTGTGTCCTAATTATCATGCCCTTGATTGACCACGGCGGCAGAGATAATTATGGTGGAGCTCCAGACTGCTGGAGTTGACACTTTTATTTTATGGCGTTATTGCAAAAGGGACTATATTAGATGAGCAGTATTTTGTTGTGGTATGTTGTTTCTATTTCAGAAGTGGGCTACACACAGATTAAAAGCATTTTAATCATGAATGCAGCCACACCCTCCCTCAGCACGGTAAGTGGTAGGGAGATGGATGGAATCTGGCTACTTTCTTTCTGAGAGCAATATGTACAAATACCACAAAGTTCTTTTACAGTACAGTTGGGAAACGTGTAATAGTGTGGTGCAAAGATTTCAACATTTCTTGCCAAACTGGAACATTTCTAGACATGTTCTGTTTCGAGGTGTTAACATCTTCTGCATCTGGCCTGTAGTACTGTCAGCATTCTTGTGAGAGGTGTGTAAGTCAAAACAGAAGAAAAACTATGCAGAATATCAGCATGACACTGTCCATGGCCATATACTTTCAGTAAAACAAAAGATTAGTCACCTCTGACTGACTTTGTCCGTCTGCTGATGTCATTTTTGCATGCTCTTCACAGCAGCCCTGAATTTGTCACATTGTGCAATTATTTACTTTTAGCATCACAGTTAAATATCAGACCTGCCTCTGTTGCTTGTATTCATCACTATCTGTATGTATTACCATTTTTTTAAGGCTGGGTTTTGTCATAGTATTGTTTTACACTGAAACGTTTTGTCAGATTCTGTGTTTTCTACTGTTTATGAATAAAATTACATTGAGACCATTATTAATGATTTTAGCAAATAAATGACATTTTTGAAATATGGTACTTACACTTCATTATGTTGTTGTTTTAATAGTCACACTTAAACTGGAAGGAGAAAAAATACCATAACACAGTAATTGCAGTTTTTAACTTTTATCTGAGTGTTTCAACGAAAAACCATAACTGCACTTCATACATAAAGTCTATTGATAAACAAAATTTTTTGGATATGGTCATACAAGCTGAGGATGCAGCATCTAAAAAATTTAAGAAACAGAATCATTTTGCTTATGCAGCTAATATAAATGTATTTGAAAGCCTCCTATGAGGAGCAAGATACTTCGTTTAGTTTTAGTCAATCAGTGTGGAAGGTTTGTAAATATTTATTCAGGAACACTATATATCCTTGTTGTGTGGAAAAATGTATTAATTTCTGTAAATCAAATGCAACAATGGACTGCTTTCAAACAACGGTCTCTCAAAAGCAGTCTCATTAATACTCTGAGCACACGATACACAAGCTCTGTTTTGGAAAGAAGACAGCCCCATCTAGTGGCATAATGCTCACACTGTTTCCATGGAAACCACACTTGGGACACTTGGCCAGGTGTGTCCATGGCAACAGAAGCTGCCAATTGCTCCTCCAGTGCCCGACATAGACTTTGAATGCTACTTCTGCAGTCTCCTGAGACAGCCAGACAGGTGATGCATACAGCAGTTAGAAAACAAACACTCCCCGACTATCCTTTACAAATCAGCAATTAAGCTCTAGACCCAAACCATTCCCAACAAAAAAGTCAGATTGTCAGGCAAATCTCCCTCCACTATAGAAAATATTTTCATATAAAGCCAGAGATGTAATACCTGAAATGTACATATTGTGTAACATCTCCCCAAAAACATGACAGTAATATATTTATTTCTTGCCTGTAGTTTGTATAAAAGCATCATTTTTAGTCCTAACACCTAAGTACGTAAGAGATTCCAAAACATTTAAACAATATGAAGGTACTTATGTACAAGAATTTAGCACATTAAATTAATTTTCTGCAAAAAACATTCTTCCAATACCACTAGAACAAATTATTTGATAATACTGAAGGAGTCATGGACAAATACTGTTGTCAGAATAATCTGGGATGATTTTTGAGCAAAAAATAACACTTTAGTAGTTATTAGTAGTTCCAATATATAGTGTATATATATTTATCAAAGCCACACAACCCTGCCAGGTATAAACAGCTGGAAGATGGATGGATGATTATTTATCACAACTGCAATAAAAAAAATCAACTAACATGTTCCATTCAAAATGTTACGTTCTAAAAGATAGGCTTTTGCTCACACGACGACAGGTAGGATCTTGCTTGAGCTCTTCTGGTGTTGATTCCCTGAATGACCCACTTACTGACAGAGAGGTGAAACAAATATGCAAATATATAACTTGGAGCGATGGCCCCATATATCAGGATTAGGGTTAGGCTTTCAGACAGGAGGTCATGAGACACACCTCTTTAGATGTCTGAGGGACCTGTGTATGTACAGCAAAGCAATGTGAACCCTAAATTCATACAGAAACATCTATAAGGTATACTTCTACGCATTAAGGAGCATGAGGACCTATAATACAGAATTAACCGTGAAAAAACAAAGAAAGAAGTATGATGGTATTTAAGCTAAATTCTTATACAATTAAAATATATTTGTCATGCCATTGTTTCCACAGGCTGATACAACATCTCACCCTTTATTTCCATCCAGATTTGCATTTATTTCTCAATGAGATCCTGTATTGACAAGTGAGTTGAACCACTTCATAAAGCCTCCTTTATCGCATCCCAAAGACGTTCAATGAGGTTAAGGTCACAACTCTGTGGTCATGCGTGAAAATGACTCCTCATGCTCCCTGAACCACTCTGACAATTCGAACCCAATGAATCTTGTCCTGGAATAAGCCCATGCCAACAGGGAAGAGAAAAACCCACTGATGATGGATGGAGGTGTAACCTGGCCATTCAGTAGATTCAGGTACTCAGCTGACTTTACTTTATTGCTGCATAACGTTGCTGAGCTGTAATAATGATCCAGTCACTGGCTCTTAAGTATTTGCTGATATAAATTCAAATGGGGACTTTTTTTTTGGCCGGACAGTGTATATACTCATAGTAACACATTTAGCTAAAATATTGCTATATAAATTAAAATAAAACTAAAATACGGATATCAAACATATCCATGTGGGACTTCTTTTTTTAATGTTAGCCATTAGGCTCTGGGTATAAAACCTACAGTAATACACATCTACATGACAGTTTCTAATATCCTTCAATACAGCAGTAATACAATATCTGCATTTTGGTACAGCCAAAAAACAGAGAAAGTGACAGGCATTCTTGTTAGGTCCATTAGCTATGGTCCGTCATAAGGTCCAAGCACATACGAGAGAGCCGAACAGCTACAGCACATTTTTCCCAGCTAGGGAATTATGGGAAAAGCAGTTTTAACACATTCACTTATCTGAAGGGATGTAGACTCGTGTGTGCCACTTGGTTCTGTCCAGGGGAGTTTCTAGCTATTGAAAAGATCAGGGGGTAAGTCAAGTTAACCTGGGGCTTGAATTTTTTTTTTGATGGAAGATTGGCATGGGGGCTAAAATATTCGGTGCTATAGCCCCGAGTCATTGGCCCCAATGACACCCATGGCTCTGTCCCTTAATTTTAAGGCATCACTTTCATTAAAAACAAAACAGAGCATTTTGCTCTGTCCTACCAAAGGACCTTCAGTAGAAACCTCCTTAGAAGATCCTGCTGCCAGTATCTTTGACTTTTTTACTGGATGTTCCTTCTTCCTTTGTTTTCATGCTTATATGTCAGAAACCTTTAACTTGCAAAATATTTATCTGCTGTGATATCTTCCACTGTCTATAGTTGTGCAACCCCCCTCCAACAGATTTCTAGAGGGATAGAGAAGGCAGCATCTCCAGATCTAACACATCACTATCGACAGGCATATCCTCCCCACCTAACCACAGACTCAAACGAGCGTCATGACTGAATGTCACAAGAGTCCGGGAACCACCCCCCCGCCCCCCCCCCCCATAAAAAGGGGAAAAGAACAAGTATCTTCTGCAGGGCCGACACCTCTTAGCCAATCAAGTGATCTGTTTAGCGTGACTCCGTCGCCCCGCTACAGCCTGGAGCAGCCAGTACAAGGGGGGCTACTCCGCTCTTTGGTGACGTCATTCAGTGCCGGCAGAACCTGCACATCCAGGTCCAGGCCAGCCTCAGTGCTCTGCTCATTGGCCAGAATGTTCTGGACGAGGCACCTCACTGCCGCGTTGATGTTCGTGTTCTCCTGTTATGGTGTGGATGCAAAAAGAACATCACCTCAAGAAAGGACACTCCCACAAAATAGCCCAGTGCCCCCTAATGGAGACTAAAATATAAAAATGTGTAATGATGTCAAACAAAATATACAGAACAATACAAAATCAAAAGTCTTCATATTTCTTAAAAAGGTCAAAATAATTGTTATACCAACAGCACATGTACAGTACAGAGGTGCTGAGTCATTAATAGTCATTAAAACAATTATCAAAATACTCTAATCAACATGCCTGTGATTATACAAAATTACGCCTTTCAGTGTGGTTCACGTTGAAAGTCCGTTTTTTAATAAAGGCAAGTCATTCAACAATGTCAGCAAATCAAAAAAAAATATGTTTTTTTCTGAAACAGGAGTTTCCTGCTCTCCCAGCGGGACACCAGCTATGGATCTTCATGTGCCTCCAGTCAGATGTCACACCACCCTGTGCATCTCATTAGCGATCAGCCGTGACCACGCCCACCTGGGCACGCGGACAGGCATGTGTGTAGCCCCCACATTCTTACCAACACTGAGGACACCTACGCAAAGCCAGCTGCATGCACTGACAATGCTCAAATTGCTCACACAGAAACTAGATATTTGCCGTTAAAATTATAAAAAATCCCTAATTACAGAAGTGCTTCAGGGAAAGTGTGCTAGCAGAGGCATGTCGTCCGGGCCTCTGCACTCAGACTACAGCCCATTTAGGGAAGGCAGAGATATTTTGCACAGAGGTGCCGCAGTTCTGTTTACATTCCACATGGACGTTCTGTAACCCCCCCACCAGAGCAGGAGGACACTCGGAGACGGAGATGGGGGGGGGCAGAGAATGGGGCGACAACGAGCAGGCAGCCAGACCAGGCCGCTGCTCCTGTTCCCATGAAAGTAATAATAATAATAATAATAATAATAATAACCAATGCTTTATTGATCCCCGTGGGGAAATTATCTTTACGCCTCCCTCAACTTGCTCTTTTTAGAGTAAGCTGTCTGCGAAGGGCAGCCGCCCAGGGAGTTGGGGGTTAAGGGCCTGGCTCAAGGACCAGCAGACATGTTGAGGGTGGGTTTGAACCGGCGACCTTGTGATTGCAGGCACACAGGCATAGCCCACTGGCCTTCAGCAGAAATGTCAGGCTTGACTCAATGAAGCAGGCAGTAAATCCTACCCCGACTCACACCAATCATCCTCAAAGGCCCGTTTTTGTCCATATTCCACCCATGCTGCTTATCTCCCCCCTTACCTTGGCAGAGGTCTCAAACCAGCCCACAAAGCCATGCTCTTTGCAAAAGGCATCCAGCTTGGGTAGTTGAGAAGACAGTCCTTCACGTGATTGGTCAGACTTGTTGGCCAATAGCACAACGGGGACAGGCTTGCCGTTGGCTAAGGAGACCTTGCCGTCAAGGTCAGCCTTCCACTTGAGCACCGCCTGGAAGGTGGAGGTGCGGGTCACGTCGAACACCAGCAGTGCCCCCACTGCCTCCCGGTAATACACCCGCGTCATGTTCCCATACCGCTCCTGCCCTGGGGGAGGCACACAGCATCGTCAGTACCATCGAAATCCAACTTGCTGCTTGCATTTCTATAAGTGAAGATGTGCAGGTCTGGCAAAGAAGAGAGAGAGGAGACAGGGCAAAAAGACAGAAAGAGAGGGAGAGTTTGAGAAGTCAAGTGAGATGTGAGTCCTCATGGGGCGGGGGCGGGGGCGGGGGCGGGGGGGGGGGGGCGGGGCTCCACTGCTCATGTGATGCTAACGAGATCAGCTGAGATTATGGCAAGGCATGCAGTCCTACAGTCAGGCTGGCCACATGCAGCGATGCCAGAGATAAGTGGGAATGGGGGATGAAATGGAGGAAAACCACAAAAAAGGGATGAAAGAGCAAGAAAGTGCACCATGGCAGACCACAACGTCGACAAGCCAGGAAAATTACCGTCAGAATTCAGTATAATAAAAGACATAGCTATACATTACGGCCATCCACATCGGAGCCACAGACACCCTTGTCTCCACATCGCGAGTTCTTGGATTGACGCCGATTTCTAAGGCTTACTAATTCTTTTGGTTTCTTAATGGTCGACTGCCTTTTCATTTCAGTATACAGAACATATGAATCTAAATGTCATAGTTAGCTATGGGTAAAATTATGGTTACTGTGAGAAAAAGGCTGTAATTCACAGATAGCTTAGGTCAGCTGTTTAAAAAAGAATAACTAACAATCCGGAAAGTGAGTACGAAGAACTGATCGACGTACGAAAACAACATGGGAAAAAGTTCAATTATAGGCTGAATGGGTGAATAAACAACGAGAGTTATTTATAAACCAGCTTTATGCTGAAAGTTTAGCGAGATGCACATTTGACCCCGAAAGAAAGCGGTCACGTACCGGCTATGTCCCACAGCTGCAAGCGAATGACCGTCCGGTTATCCCAGGTCAGCACCTTCAGCGCGAAGTCAACTCCAATGGTGGCGCGATAGTGCTGCGAGAAAATCTGGTGAACATAGCGCTTGATAATGGAGGTCTTCCCTACCCCGAGGTCTCCGATGACCAGAACCTTAAAGAGGTGCTCCTTCTGCATGGTGACCTCCTGCACGCCTGCCAGTCTACTCCCACATGCGCTTCATGCCGGAGCAATCAGCTGCATCACATCAGACCCGATCGGCGTGCCTTACCCAAATCCAATAATTTACTATTCAGTTTACAAACCTTAAGCCTGAAGTCTACGTCTACCTCTATTGACGTTCTAGGAACATGCTATTTTCTTTCATGTCATTAAACTGATAAACTAAGTACTGTTTAAAGTTTTATTAAGTTTTTTAAAGTGTTGTTACTTCACACAATCCAAATTATTTTCTGAAAATATAGCCAAAGTTCTAATTCTTAAGTATTTAAAACTTTTTTACTACTTTGAATATATCTAGTAACAATGTTAATTTACTCATTTCATCCTATTGTCGGTCGTTATAAAATACTTTCGATGATTAAAGTCGTCTAGCTACTTCCTAAATGCAGATCTCCCCTGGCCGCTGCTTCGTACGGACTTCCTAGTACTGTGCCCAGTGTCACTGAATGTAGCCCATCTAGCTGTCATTCTGCTGACCACGGCTAGACCGGGACCACGCCTGTTTTCAACCGCGCCGCACTGCACTGCACTTTGGGATTTGGAGTCTTTACAGCATTACGAGTCATGAACTAATCTATCCATCTGACATGTGTATTCTGAGACCTTTCTAACTATAAAATAGCTTTCATACTTATTTATCTACAACAAGGGGGTGTTTTAAAAACTCTGCTGTTTAAACATCTGAGCAGATTCTGATGTAACATGTAATCTGTACACAGACGACCAAACGCTTTAACGTAAAATCCCAATATGCTTTCTACCACAGCAATTACGGTAATATCGCCTGTGTACTGTAAAATAGAGAGGTATTTAACTCCGCCGCTATTTGGGGTCCTATGGTAACGGTGCTGCTGAAGCGACGTGAGTCGGGCTCTGAGGTGCTGATACTGCCATCTCACAGGCAAATTTACCAAATATTTCTCCATCTTTAAAACAGAGAGTAAATCAGAACCGAAATAATTGAGTAAACGAGATGGGGAAGCCATCAATAAAGCCTAATTTCCCCTTGAGCCTCGAAATGTTATTAAATTAACTATAAAGAGATAAACGAGGCACTATGGACGCGGCGCGGCGTTTTGTTGTTCCTTACCATCGCAGTAAAGATATTTTCCTCCAACATAAAACGCACAACAGTATATGCTTTTGTGATAAATATGCCTTAGCTAGGGTGACCAGATAATCCATGTCAGGGAGGACACTCTGAGCTAGGACAGGAATTGTAAATTACCATTTCAATTAAACGGACCTGGATTTCACTTGAGCACTGAGTTCTTGCTGTGTGCTGATTGGTCAGTCTCCTATAATCATGCATGTGTCACTAATGTTAATGTGAAACAGCTGGATGAGTCTTTCAGTCAAGGAAATAAACCAGTCAAAGCACAAGAAGAGCTGAACTAATTAGCCGAGCACAGGAGCCTTTCAATTTGAAAGTAGTTTGTAAAACCTGAAGTAGCTCAAAGTGTCCTCCCTGACATGGATTATCTGGTCACCCTACCTTAGCTAATTTTATTTCGGGGATTCTTAAGGACCATGGAATTTGCGTTCTCCCGGCTGGGAAACTTAGGAGATAAAAGCTGTCCCTACTTGTGATGGTGACTGGATACTTGTGTAGCATCCCTTTACAGTGGTACCTCAGAACTCGAATTTAATCCGTTCAGAACTCCGGATCGAATCCTAAAAAGTTCGAGTTGTGATCGAATTTCCCCCATAAGAAATAATGGAAAATCAATTAATTGGTTCCTGGCCCCAAAAAAATACACCTAAATATGTTTTTTTTTTTTAGCATTTAAACACAGAATAAACCGGATAAAACAAGAAGAGCATATACTGTACTAAACACATCTAAGCACATTTATCAAAACAGTAATTTGTAAAGTAAGAAAATAAATGTATCCAAACAATGTGTCCTGCCCCGATTGTCCGCTCCTTTCGTGTGCCACTCCCCCTCCTTAAGCCCCGTGTGGAATCCCTGTGTGATCAGCTGTTTCTGGTTGTTGTCATTAGTCCTCTGTATTTAGTCCGCGTTTCAGTTTGTTTCCCCAGACCGGTCATTGTATTGTCCGTCTGCGTTGTGCCTGCCTTACCTGTAATTAAACCCCGTATTCCCCGATACCCCGACGTCTGCGCCTTTATCTCCCTTCTGTCCCCACTCGGCACAACAATATTATTATAATTAAACATATTAATGGTTTATTATTAATATTGGTTATATATAATTGGTTCCTGGCCCCAAAAAAATACACCTAAATATGTTTTTTTTTTTAGCATTTAAACACAGAATAAACCGGATAAAACAAGAAGAGCATATACTGTACTAAACACATCTAAGCACATTTATCAAAACAGTAATTTGTAAAGTAAGAAAATAAATGTATCCAAACAATGTGTCCTGCCCCGATTGTCCGCTCCTTTCGTGTGCCACTCCCCCTCCTTAAGCCCCGTGTGGAATCCCTGTGTGATCAGCTGTTTCTGGTTGTTGTCATTAGTCCTCTGTATTTAGTCCGCGTTTCAGTTTGTTTCCCCAGACCGGTCATTGTATTGTCCGTCTGCGTTGTGCCTGCCTTACCTGTAATTAAACCCCGTATTCCCCGATACCCCGACGTCTGCGCCTTTATCTCCCTTCTGTCCCCACTCGGCACAACAATATTATTATAATTAAACATATTAATGGTTTATTATTAATATTAAAATAATGAATAAGAAATCTTTATTTTAAAATATATTTTATTATATAATAATAATTAGTGTTACTATCATTGTCTAAATGTATTTTCAATGTCTAAATATATGTATTCAGTTAATGTAAACATGCACAGTGCTATCACAGCTAATGCGAGGTTGAGACTGAAGTTTTACCCTTTGTTTCTGCTGAGAGACGTGCTGCGTGACTCATTTCCCTGCGCATACTAGTTGTCTTAGGTCGGCATTCACGGTTTGACTTCTGAGATTCAGATCGAGCTCTAGGTAATTTTTTTTCGAACTGGTTGGTTAGACTTTTAAGAAATTCGAGTTCTAATGAGTTCGAGAACTGAGGTACCATTGTATATCCAAGGGGCCATCAGGCCAATCTGATACATTAAGTGTTACTTATATTCTGGACAACACCTGTAGACTGTCAGTAACACAAAACAACTACTGTAAACATAGCCAGATTATAGAAACAATTATTATAAATTATTTTATTATTATAAGATTATACTAAAATTTGGCAGACCATCTACACAGCAGTATTGCCATAGAGTGTTAGATCACTGTAACTCCACCTCTTCCCAGATTCCAAGCCCATATACAGTAGGTGGCACCCAGGTAGATAATGGGTGGCTTAAGTTTGGGGCAGCCAGCTACTATGTTTGATTAACCCACCATCATAAGAAAGACTGACCAACAAGGTTGTGATATATTTACCAATTGAGTTTTATTATTGGAACCTTGGTCGTGCAGTAGTTGTTGGAGCTTGACTACAGAATGCTGGGACATCTGTTGCCTGCCTAGTTTTTGCAGAGTTTATTAATTAAAAAGAACAGCGTGCGACAAAAGTGGCTGCATTGTGCGTGTCCTTGTGAAATACACCACAGAAAAATTGGCGACGAGGATAAAACGTAATTGTGCTGCAGAATATGGCACAACTGATTGGGGCAATAGGGGAATTCGTTCCGAAGACGGAGTCATGGTCGGCGTATGTAGAGTGTGTAGAGCAGTTTTTCATGGCCAACGACATCGATGAAAGTAAGCAAGTAGCTACTGTGCTAAGCGTCATGGGAGCGGCTGCTTATGGCTTATTAAGGAATTTAGTGCAGCCGGCTAAGCAAAAGGATACCTCTTACAGAGATATTGTGCACATCCTGACGAATCACATTTTGAACACAGGCCCCTGCTAATTGCTGAACGTTTCCGTTTCAACCACTGCAACCAAAAGTCTGACGAGTCTGTGACAAGCTATGCGGCCGAGCTAAAGCAATGTGCTGTGAACTGTGATGCTACGTTCACACTGCGAGCGGCGAGAGCTTCAAAGCGACCGGAAGTCATTCATTCTCTATGGGAGGGAGCGTCGGGAGGCGTCGACGAGCGGCGCGGCGCGTCATGATCTGGGCGGCGGGAGCGTCAGACAGAAGTTGAATCCCAGGCCCAATCCCAAACTATACCCTCGACACTCCGCCTTCATTTCGAGTCACACTCCCGCCGAGTCACCCTCACAACACGCCCTATGCACTTAAACTGAAGGAAACTGTCACAAGAAAGATTTGAGACAGACTTGCCCTCGCAGCATGTTTTTACAGTCTTCTTTACAGGAAAGAGGAAATACATTACGTAGTGATTTGACGAAATGGATCCATCAAGAAGCTGTATTGTATTTTCTTTAATGACATATCAGTTATTTTAAAAAAGCACAAAGTTTATCTAATGCGAGAAGACGACGGCTACATCGTCTTATTGCACTGAGCAATTTTAAGTATGTACACATGTCATATTGACGATTGTACAATTTCTACCATGCGTGTAAACTTAATTAGTTTACACGCATAAAACATTACGCATTACTTCTGTACCAAATACCAGATCCAGATCTGTAGAGGAAAAAACAGGCAAACATGAAACATAAATTGTTATTGCTGGTGTGATGTTGATCGAGTTTGCGTACGAATGTTTCTTCGCGTGGTTTCTAGTTTGAAAAGTACACAAAATCTCTCGTAATCGGATCACGATAAAATCTATCTGTACTGACCAGCTATAAATAACTGCTTTCCTAATTTTTTTTCTGCAGCGATGAATTATAACATGTAACATAGACTTTCTATATGTATTTCACAGTCCAATTATTAAATTATCGCGCTGTTCTGTTTCCTGTGCGCTAGGAATTGTGGGATATGGAAGTGGTAGTGAAATCACTCGAGCCACCATCGTTGCTGACTCGCTTCAGGAGGGCATAATCGACCACTCCCCCTTAGCCCTTGCTGCTTTGAGACACACTTCAACATGGCGACGGGTCTCGGGAACGCGCAAACGAAGGCGGAGTGGTGAGGCGGAGTGTGTAGGGACCAGTTTGGGATTGGGCCCCAGTCAACTTTATGGTAATGAGCTGTGACGCGGTTGGGCGGCAACCAATGGGAATGTAGAGATGCTCCGCTAAAGAGAGCGCCGCAGAACATAAGCGTGTAAACTTTTGTTCCGACCCAACCGTTCCTAGGCACAATGAAGGAGAGACTTATTATTGCTGTGGCTGGGTACCCAGTTATATATGATGTGTCTCTGTTTGCATACAGGGACATAAATAAAAAAAATGAGGCATGGACCAGAGTGTCAGCGTGCGAGTCGGCGAGCAGGGAAGCAGAGGCGAGAGCAGCCAGGTGGACGGACAAAACGGGGTTTATTGGGGTACGAAGCAGACGGAGACTCACACATGGGACTTTGACGATGACAGATCTGGGGAAAACTACTCAAGACGTGGACTAAATACAAGAGACTAGGTAAACGGAACAGGCGACAGGTGAGAACAATCAGGGTAAAACAGGAGGTAATGAGGTGGGCGTGGCACACAGTAGGAGCGGACGGAGCGGGGTGTGACAGAACCCCCCCCCAAAGGCGCGCACACCGGGCGCGCCCGAGAGGAGGCGACGGACGGGACGAGGGAACAGGACCTGCAAGACAAAAGCAAGACATCAACGGGACACAGGAAACAAGACAGAGAAACAGAACAGGAACAGGGACGAAACGAAGGACAGAACCCGACAAAGAACAGGAAAGGCGGAGAGACAGACCGAGAAGGGAGACACAGAGGGAACACCCACAGGCGACACGAAGGGGCCAGGAGTGAACAGAGGAGACACAGAGGGCAGAGGAGCAGAGACAGGAGGCCGAAAGGGAAATGGAGGAGCAAGGGGAGCCCGAAGGAACCCAGGCGGGCGACGGGCAGCGGCCGGAGGGGCCGCAGGGGAGAGGGAGAAGGGAGCAGGAGGGGACCACCCAGGGGCCAAGGGAACGGGACGAGGGAGTGACGGAGGGGACACGGAGGGAGCAGGAGGGAACACCAGTGCAGGCAGGCAGAAGGGGGAAGCCGCGGCAGGCGGAGGCGCAGCCGGAGCCGGCGAAGGCGCCGTCCGACGCCCAGCCGGAGCAGGGGGGCCCGGAGGCGACCGACATGGAGCCGGAGGAGGGACCGAGGACCGGCACCGAGGATCCAGGGGGGGACCCGGCGGCGACCGCCGACCCCGAGCCGGAGGACCCGCAGGTAGCCACCGAGCTACAGCCAGGGGCCGAACGGGCGAGCCAGGGGGCAGGGAGGGCGGGACCCGGACCCGACGCCTGTGTCCTCTTCCCTTACGGGACACTGAAAGGCGGGGTCCCGGGTGGTGTTGGCCTTGTCGGGGCAAGGGCGAGGGAGTCAGGAAGGAGGTGCCCGAGGGTGTAGACTCGGGCAGAGCAGGGGGCGTGGCCGTAGGTGATGCAGCCGGAGCCGCGGGCGGGGCAGCCAGAGCCGCGGGCGTGGCCGCAGGCGGGGCAGCCAGGGCCGCGGGCGGGGCAGCCAGAGCCGCGGGCGTGGCCGCAGACGGGGCAGCCAGAGCCGCGGGCGTGGCCGCAGGCGGGGCAGCCAGAGCCGCGGGCGTGGCCACAGGCGGGGCAGCCAGGGCCGCGGGCAGGACTGGAGAGGCGGCCTCAGGCAGGGCCGCGGGCAGAACGGGAGAGGCGGCCTCAAGCAGGGCCGCGGGCAAGACAGGCGAGACAAGCAGTTCAGGTGCCGGCAGAACAGGCAAGACAGGCAGTTCAGGTGCCGGCAGGACAGGCAAAACAGGCAGTTCAAGTGCCGGCAGGACAGGCAAAACAGGCAGTTCAAGTGCCGGCAGGATGGGCGCCGCCGTCACGTGGCTAGCAAGGGGCACCTCGGCATGCACCTTCGTCGTGCGGCCAGCAGGGGGTGCCTCAGCGGGTGTCTCAGCGGGCACCTACGTCGTGCGGCCAGCAGGGAGCACCGCGGCGGGTGCCGCCATCACGCGGCCAGCAGGGGGCACCGCGGCGGGTGCCGCCATCACGCGGCCAGCAGGGGGCACCGCGGCGGGTGCCGCAGCCAGAGTGGTGCCAGTTGTAGGGACTGCAGGCTGGACAGGCGGGTCAAGCAGGACAGGCGGGTCAAGCAGGACAGGCGGGTCAAGTAGGACAGGCGGGTCAAGCAGGACAGGCGGGTCAAGCAGGACAGGCGATGCCGCGGGCAGAGCGGCGGCATCAGCAGCAGGCGGTGCCGCGGGCAGAGCGGCGGCATCAGCAGCAGGAGGTGCCGCGGGCAGAGCGGCGGCATCAGCAGCAGGAGGTGCCGGCAGAGCGGCGGCATCAGCAGCAGGCAGCGCAGCCGCGAGCAGATCGTGGCGGCAGCAGGCAGCGCAGCCGCGGGCCGGTCGGCGGCGGCAGCAGACAGCGCAGCCGCGGGCAGATCGGCGGCGGCAGCAGCAGGCGCAGTCGCGGGCAGATCAGCGGCGACAGCAGCAGGCTGCGCAGCCGCGGGCAGAGCGGCAGCAGCAGCAGGCGGTGCCGCGGGCAGAGCGGCGACAGCAGCAGCAGGCGGTGCTGCTGGCAAATCCGGATCAGGCAGTTCCGGAGCAGGCAGGAGGGGTGCCGAGTGCGTTGGCGCTGCCCCTTTAAGGGCTCTCGGGACCCGGGGAATAGCGTCTCTTACGGCGCGAATGCCGCCTAGACCCAGGCGCTCCGGCCGATAGAAATAAGCCTCCAAAGGAGGCGGCTTCTCCGGGCGGAGGCTCACCAGGCGGGCAGCGGCGGTGTCGTCACAGGCAGGGAGAATAGAGCAGGCGCCTAGGAAGAGCGTCGGGGCGGCTTCTTCTCCTTTTCCCCGTCGCCTTTTTTTCTTGCGCCGACCGGGTCCGGTAGGTGGGGGCGGAGTTACCTCCATGCTGTCGAGCGGCTGGAGCTGTTTCTCCCTCACCCGGCGGACGAGCTGTTTCAGGAGGGAGCGTACCTCCTCTATGTAGCGCCCCTCTGTCCGCGGGTTTACACCCTGGAGGAGCTCCTCGCTACGCTCGACGAGGGTGTAGCAGCTGGGATCCTCTTGGATCTCCGGCTGCTCTCGCCAATACGCTACCTCGTGCAGCAGGACGAGCCAGAGATCCTCGCCCTGCTGCGGTGCGTCTTTCCGGAGATCTGTCATTCTGTCAGCGTGCGAGTCGGCGAGCAGGGAAGCAGAGGCGAGAGCAGCCAGGTGGACGGACAAAACGGGGTTTATTGGGGTACGAAGCAGACGGAGACTCACACATGGGACTTTGACGATGACAGATCTGGGGAAAACTACTCAAGACGTGGACTAAATACAAGAGACTAGGTAAACGGAACAGGCGACAGGTGAGAACAATCAGGGTAAAACAGGAGGTAATGAGGTGGGCGTGGCACACAGTAGGAGCGGACGGAGCGGGGTGTGACACAGAGTGTCCGAAACAATCGGTGTTCCAGGTGAGATGGTGAAGTGCATAATATATTTTTTTGTAGTAATTTTGGTGCCATAGCAGAGAAAACAGTGCAAATTGTCGGTAATGTTAAACCTATTTATAGCATTAGTGTTTGTCAAAACATAATTATGTGTTTTAGTATAACTGTCGTTAAAAAGTTCTCAGAGCCTGGTATTCTGAGTGGCCTTGTCCCCGCCCACTCTATGACGTCAGAGAGCGTCTCCGGCGTTGGCTAGCGTCGCGTTCAGGGGCGGCGGGAGCGACGGCTGGCGTCTTTGACGCTTGCGGTGTGAACGCAGCATCAGTTCGGGGCGACGTTGGACGAGGCGCTGCGGGATCGGTTCGTGAGTGGGATCCGTGACGTGGCGTGTCAGCGAAGATTGCTTTCTGAGTCGAATCTGACTTTTGCTCGTGCATTCGAAATAGCGCTGAATATGGAGACTGCGGAGAGGGATGCTCAGCAGCTTCGGGGGCAAGCTACGCACTCGGAGCCGGTGCATAAGCTTGAAGCCCGGTTTTCCAACTGGAAGGGGAAGAAGTGTTACAGATGTAATGGTAAAAACCACGGCCCAGAGACATGTCACTTTAAAGATTCGAAATGTCACAGTTGTGGAAAAATGGGACACATTAAAAGAGCTTGTAGAGGGAAAGTGACGGCTGCGAAAATAGGTACAAAATGCCAGGAACGCTATGAAAAGAGCACAAAATATGTGGAAGCAGAGGAGACAGAATTGCCAATGTTTACGCTAACAAGCAAGCGAAATAACAAGCAAGCATTCAAAGCGAATTTTAGAGTGAACGACAAAGAAATTTAAATGGAAATTGACACCGGAGCTGCAGTGAGTATAATTTCAGAACTACTTCAGGCAAAATTCCCAGAGCAACCACTGGATGTCGCTAGCGTCAAGCTAAAGACTTACACAGGGGAAGTAATGCCTGTGTTAGGGCAATTTGAAGCTGCTGTTAGCTATAAAAAGCAAAAAGAACAGCTACCCGTGATAGTAGTAAAAGGTGCTGGGCCAGCATTGTGTGGCAGGAACTGGTTAGAAAAGCTGACTTTGGATTGGAAAGAAATAAAAATGTTAGGTTGATGCAGCAACCAAAATCCATAGAGGAAGTACTAGAGTTGCACTCGGAAGTGTTTAAGGATTAATTGGGCACTCTAGGGGGTGTCACAGCAAAAATTCTTGTAAACCCTGACATCAGTCCTAAGTTTTGCAAAAGCCGCCCACTACCATTTGCCATGAAGTCAAGAGTGGACGCTGAATTAGATAGACTGGAGAAGGCTGGCATAATCTCACCCGTTAAACACAGTGAGTGGGCAGCCCCAGTGGTGCCTGTAGTAAAGAGAGACAATTCCATTCGCTTATGTGGAGATTATAAATTAACAGTAAATCAGGCTGCCATTACAGAAACATACCCCCTGCCTCGGATTAAGGAGCTGATGGCGAAGCTGAGAGGTGGAACAGTGTTCTCAAAGATTGACCTTGCTTCGGCTTACCAGCAGGTCCTGCTGGATGATGAGTCAAAAAAGCTACTGGCCATCAACACACACCGAGGTTTATTTGTGTACCATAGACTGGCTTTCGGGGTTAGTTCAGCACCCTCCATTTTTCAACGGATCATGGAGAATCTCATGAAAGATCTAGGGGTAGTAGTGTATTTGGATGATTTGGTAATTGCGGGGAAGACTGAACAAGAGCACTTACAGCAGCTGCAGAAGGTGTTACAGAGACTCCAGGAGAGCGAGTTGAGAGTGAAGAAATCCAAATGTGAGTTTGGGAAAAAGCAGGTTGAATACTTGGGACATGTTTTGAACAGCCAGGGAATTCACCCATCATCTGACAAAATAAGGGCAATCAGGGAGGCACCGGCGCCTTCATGTGTGAGAGAGCTTAGAGCATTCTTGGGGCTAGTGAATTATTATGGCCGATTTATGCTGAACCAGAGCACTGTGCTAGCTCCGCTCTATAGACTGTTGAGAGACCAGGTAGAATGGGGGTGGAGCAAGCTGGAGCAAAGAGCCTTTGACAAGTGCAAAGAACTGCTAACAAGTGACAAACTTCTTGTGCAGTACGATTCTAATCTACCCCTCACTCTGGCTTGTGACTCATCAGCCTATGGCATTGGAGCTGTCATTCAACATGAAATGCCGACAGGGTCAAAAAGTTCCACCAATATTTATGGGGAAGGAAATTCAAGCTTGTGACAGATCATAAACCTTTACTGACTCTTTTTGGAGAGCATAAAAGTTTACCCACAATGGCGGCAGCTCGAATTCAAAGATGGGCAATCATTCTCTCTGCTTATGATTATGCCATTGAATACTGGGTTCTCGCATGCACACCTGCCCTTTTTCCTCGTCTCTTCTTCCTCCGACGAGCCCGCAGATTGTCCCTGGCACTGTTTGCTAGCAGCAGGGGGAATCCGCATAACAACGCGGCATCCTCCATCAAGGGAGGAGAAAAGGTAAAATTGTACTGGCAAGAAAACTTTCCCATCTCTAGCCGTATGTTAATCAGCGATGAGCGATCGTAAGGAAACGTAGCTGGTAAGCCACATACAAGCAATAACGAAACACAACAAAAAACCATCAATGCAGTACAGAAAGACGGAGGTGAGCAGAGCAAGGTAGAGGCATAGCCTAACAGAGGCACCGCTTTTATGCAGATGATATACAGCTTTATTTTTCATTTAAACCCAATCAGTTGAACAAATTATCTACTCTGGTTGACTGCTTGTCTCAGGTGAGGGACTGGTGTAGTAATAATTATTTACAATTAAACTCTGGAAAAACCGAGATGTTAATTGTATGTCCCCCTAGCCTCCACTCTGAGATTAGACTACAACTATCATCTGTCATTCCTGCCTCTAAGTCAAGTGTTCGTAATCTTGGGGTTACATTGGATCAGTCTTTATGTCTCGACTCCCATGTGAGATCGGTTAGCCGTTCATGCTTTTTTCATCTACGAAACCTGTCTAA
This sequence comes from Paramormyrops kingsleyae, assembly GCF_048594095.1. Lineage (NCBI taxonomy): Eukaryota > Metazoa > Chordata > Actinopteri > Osteoglossiformes > Mormyridae > Paramormyrops > Paramormyrops kingsleyae. The sequence continues at coordinate 17,457,709 of NC_132820.1, read as the reverse complement.
AATAAGGTCTGTTGTATCCAAACCAGAATTGGAGATGCTGGTTCATTCATTTATTTTGTCACGACTCGACTACTGTAATGCCCTATACACGACCCTGAGTAAGTCCGCCCTCTCATGCCTTCAGTTAGTTCAAAATGCAGCTGCTAGGCTTTTAACCCGTTGTAATAGAAAAGACCACATTACTCCAATCCTGTACTCACTGCATTGGCTTCCAGTGCAGTTCAGAGTTCAGTATAAAGTTCTGGTGCTCACTTATAGAGCCTTGCATGGTCAAGCACCGGAATACATTGCCCACCTGCTTCATCGCTATACAGCCTGTCGGGAGCTTAGATCTGGTCAGCAGGGGCTATTAGTGATTCCTCGTACCAGATTGAAAACCCGTGGCGATTGTGCTTTTCAGGCAGTAGCACCTAAGCTTTGGAATGCTTGCCATGTGATTTGCGCACTGCTGCTACAGTGGACTTTAAAAAACAGCTCAAAACTTTTCTTTTTATCGAGGCCTTTACTCATAGCTGAGCATGGCATGTTTTATGTATTTGTTTGTTGTTTATGTAATGTTTTTTACTGAGTTTTAAGTTTTGTATTTCTTTTTTTTTCTGTTTTACTTTGTTTCATTATTGTACAGCGCTTTGTGACTATTTGTCCGTGAAAAGCACTCTATAAATAAATTACTTACTTACTTACTGTGCCTCAGAAAAACACAGCAATGCAGATGGACTTTCAAGAGTTCCCTTGCCTAATGTGAGTGATGCAGGAACCACAGCTGTATCAGAGAGCGTTCATGCGCTATTAACTGAACACCTCGGACAAGTTCCTGTGAAGGCTGAACAAGTTGCACGTGCTACGCACACAGATAGAGTGCTATCCAAAGTTTTGAAGTACGTTATGGATGGGTGGCCTGACAGAGTGGACGAAAGTCTGAAAGCCTTTCACACACGCAGATGTGAACTGTCAGCGGAGTGTGGATGTGTCCTTTAGGGCACTAGGGTAGTGTTGCCCGAGAAATGGAGAAATTCAGTGTTAACCGAGTTACATTCCGGTCATGTGGGTGTTGTTAAAATGAAAGCTCTTGTCCGCAAGTATGTTTGGTGGCCTAAGATTGATGCAGACGTGGAGCTGGTCTGCAAAATTTGTGAACCTTGCCAGATGGAACAACGAATGCCCCGGCAGGAACCCTTGCATACCTGGGAATTTCCAGGCCAGAGTTGGAAAAGGTTACACATACTGTAGATTTCGCCGGTCTGTTTTTAGGACACGTCTTTATGATAGTTGTGGATGCATACTCGAAATGGCTAGAGGTGTTCAGGATGCCTAACAGCACCTCCCGAGCCACCATAACAAGATTGAGGAGGCTGTTTGCGGCATATGGTCTTCCAGAGCATGTTGTTACAGACAATGGAACGCAGTTCACCTCTGATGAATTCAAAAACTTCATGCGTCAGAATGGGGTTCTTCATTCAACAAGTTCCCCAGGCCATCCCGCCACCAACGGTCTTGCCGAAAGGTATGTGCAGACATTTAAGAATGGACTAAAAAAGCTTGCACGATCCACATTGGATATAGAGGACAAGATTTCCCGGTTCCTAATGCAGTACCGTTGTACCCCAAATTGTACTACTGGCCAGTCTCCTGCGGACTTGTTCTTGAACAGACACATGCGTACTCGCCTGGACCTGATCCATCCTGACGCACCTGCCTCTGTTCGTAAGAAACACTACATGCAAAAGTTTTATCATGACCAGCGAGCGGTAGACAGGTCTTTTTCACAGGATGATCCAGTGTATGTGCAGAATACCAGAGGAGGGGGAGAGAAATCAATTCCAGGAGTGATAGTGGAACAGACAGGACCTGTGTCCTACAGAGTTCAAGGGACAGGCACAGACATCACATATAGGAGACATGGTGACCAGCTGAGACCTCGTGTTGTAACAGAGGGACTGAATCTGAATACCGATGGTGCAACTGCAGGCACATCAACCCAACCCAGTGAGATTGAAGACAACCTGTCAGCCAATGCTGACACTGTGGACAGGGGCAAAACGGGAGTGCCAGAAGCATCTCAGAGTCTGCGCCGCTCAGCCAGAAATAGGAAGCCACCTGAGCGTTATGACCCTTAAAAACATTCAGATTAATGTTTTCATTGTAAAGAACTTTCAGTAAGTTGGCGAAAAACGTTCACATGAGTATTGTTTTTTTTGTTCATACTGTTCATTGCTTTAGCCGTCAACCATTGTAAAAAAAAAAAAAAAACACTTACTGGAATTTGAAGTTAGAGTAACAGAAGAGTACTTTCATTTAAAAAGAGGGGTAATGTGATATATTTACCAATTGAGTTTTGTTATTGGAACCTTGGTCGTGCCGTAGTTGTTGGAGCTTGACTAGGGAATGCTGGGACATCTGTTGCCTGCCTAGTTTTTGCAGAGTTTATTAAAAAGAGCAGCGCGACAAAAGTGGCTGCCTTGTGCGTGTCCTTGTGAAATACACCACAAAGGTCTTGTTGCTTGTTATGTAAACTGTACATGAGGTTAGCTTTGATTTTCTTGAAGATCAGCACACTGTGTTCCTGTAAGCTGAACACATGCTTCGTCTTCCTGACTCTTACCTTACTTGTGTTTTAAAGTCAGGACTGAGTTAGAGAAGGAATGTTTAAAAAAAATCATTATTAGTTTATTTTTAGGCATGAATAAAATTGTTTCCTTGCACCAGTATAAGAGCAAATGAATTAACACAGATAACAGATAAACAAGGTTGATAAGCAGAACGCCATGATAAGGCACTGCCTGGCCTGCGGCACCCTCTATAGGTATTTTGGAAGGCAGCAGCTTCTGCTGCTTTAGAGCTGGATGACTCTGCCAGTAGTGATGCGTGATACTGGTGATCTGCGAACCAGAGTCTATGAGGGCCTTGCAAGTTCTGCCATTGACTTCTACTTTACCTTAATTTCTAGGACCGACTAGGGGTGTTTCTTAGCTTATTGCGGAAAACCTCTGTACATGTTGGTGGGGGCTTTGCTGTGTACCCATGGATGCCCCGGCGGCCACGGGTACTAACCGTTTAAATGCTGAGCAGAGTGCACACGACCATCAGCAGGAGCCTTAGGCGGTGGAGCTCCGACTAGGCTTGTATCTGGCAACCGTGCTCGGCATACTCTGGCTGTGTGGCCTGTCTCTCCACACCGATAACAGACAAAGCTTGGACTCTGGTTTACTTTTCCCTTGGTTGGCTGCCCAGGTAATGGGGAGGCAGCGGGTGTAGGGGCCATTCTGAACTCCAACTGCGTCAACTTATTCATTTGTTCTTCCTGAATTAGAGCTAATTTCCTAACCATTTCTGTCAGCTCTGCTAGCTCGGATGGATTCTTCAATCGGTCCACTTTAGTGGTTCCAGCCTCACCTGTAGCTACCTGCACCTGGGTGTATGTCTTGTTCGATTTACTCTGTGGCCGGAACTTTGTGGTTTCCCTAGCTAGATTTCTGAGCTCTGCCTGCAGCTCTCGGAAGCTCCAGCACCTGGGGGCCATCGGTGCAATCCTCCTGTACACCTCCTCATCAGTGAGACCCCTCATAAACTGGCGGGTAAGTTTACTATCTCGGTCTTGGAAAGGCCTACCCCCTCTCTGCTTTTCCTCCACTGTCCGCAGCTTCGCCTCCAATGCTATGGCGTAGGAGCAGGCCGATTCCCCTGCATTCTGGGACCGTTCGTAGAAGTCAGCCAGCGGGTCGAGAGAACCTCGAGTGTCACTGTATTCGGCTCGTAACTCCTCGAATGCTTTTTCAGGGGTCTGGTCATGGGGGTGGAGGTTAAGGATAAGATTTCTGGCTTCTCCTCCTAGGTGCCGCACTACGGTGCTGAACCGAAGGTGGACCGGGAGTTCGATTGCCTCCAAAAGATATTGTATGTCACAAATTCAGTCCTCCACTAATATTCTACAGTCTGGACTAACTGTGAAGACTTGCACAGTTTTTACTTGATGTGTTTGCATGAAACCACCGTGTGCTGCCAGCGGAGGGTGCTGGCTGTTCTCTGCTCGAATATGCTGCCCGTATTGCCCTGTATGTTGGTGTGGGGCTAATATTTGCGTTTGCTGGGGGGACAGATCTCGGACGGTACTCACTGCTGCCTCAGCTAATGCGGTCCTCGGTTTGGGTGTGCCTAAGTTAGGGTCCCAGTGTCTAGCGACTGGGGTCAGCTGGGCAGTCTCACCATAGCCTGTAAATTGGGTATGTTGAGCTGAGGCTTCTGGGGGGCGTACTCGCGGAGTGTAACCAGCAGCTCCCTGGTCTACACTCACATCCGCTTTAGCATGGCTCTGGAGGCTCCGTGCTGGCACAAAAGGGGTGAACGAATAACCAGCGTAAGTCTGAGGGCCGGGCCTAATAGACTGGGTAGGGTAAGGCAATGCAACAGGACAGTGCTCAAGCGAGGGCTGTACTACTGGCATTTCAATAAGGACTTGCTGTGTAGTGCTTTGCCCAGACTCAGCCCCCAGTGGCCTGTGGGTATGACGTTCGCACATGTCGGCCGTCCTGCCCGCCATTGCACCTGGACTGTTTTCTGGGCAGTTATCGTAGCAAAGAGGGCGTACATTTGCTGAGGCCCCAGGTGCTGGGTGCCTTTGTCCCTGGGCGGGTGTTACATACTGGTCAGCATAGAACAGGTTCGTTGGGGGTGGTGGAGTATGTTGGTCGGAGGGCCAGGGCAGATCCCTTATATGATGCTCAGCCATCGGTAGGGATTGGGGTTCACTGGCAGAGGAGCACTGCATATGATTTGTGAGGTTTGTCTTTGCCTTAGCTATTTGTAATGGGATTAGTAATGATATTTACAAATATTTAATATTGTAATAGTGAGTGTGCTAAGTGCTAACAGACTAAATGACAGTGTAGTTAAACTGTGTGTAAATATTGGGCAGGGATAGTTTGATATAACATAACACACAGCACCAAAAACATGTCAACAAGCTCAACACAATGAAATTGTTACACAGCTATTTCTTCAGCTATTTACACATAGCATAACAAGAAAACCTGCCATTATATTATACTATTTAATTCAGTCCTTTGCTCCAATAAGCACAACAAAGCAGTTATCTTTTCATCACACTGTCCAATGTAAAGAGATGTGGCATATATATAAATATATCTTATCAACCAATCAACCAGTTTGTTCAAATATTTTAGTCTGTCTAGTAAATGTAATTCGCTATTCAAATCACAGGCGGCAAATTACCCTATTCTTGGGTCTAGGAGAGCCAGATCCGGGTCACGGCACCAAAGATGTAACCCTTCTTCACTCTTCCCTCCCTCTCCGTCCGCGTGCATCTGCTTCCAGCACCGCCCCTATTGCTCTGCGTTGTGTTGTAATCGTGTGTGTGCGATGGTGGAGAAACACGAACACGAGGGGAGAAGGCGAACCGTTCGTGGATCCTGGCCTGACCCGTTTATTTCACCAAACACGACCTACAGCATTGATAACATGAACTGAAGCCAAAATGGCGATCTACGGGTATATCAGTACTACAGCAAGTCAAGAAGCTCAAACTCTACAACAATAATTGGTGTACAGACATGTTTATAGTGACACCTAGTGGGCAACTCAGTTCACTGTCCTACAATTACATTATTAGATGGAACAGCATTGCGAAACTATAATATTGATAATTATCGATATCGGTCAATACAGGAAAAAATATCGTGATAATTTTATTTGCCATATCGCCCAGCTCTATATGCTATAGACTTCGCGGACATTTTGGAACATTTCTTTGCTGACTTCGCTATGATGCGATGTGTATGATGTGTGTGGACTGTGAAGCACTGGCAGTGTCCGTTGAGAAAATGTATACAATTTTTTATACGTTTTTGAAGTAGATGCATCTGACTGGTTGCATTTGAATTGAGGCGTGTAATAAATAATGATACTGTTCTGTGAGGATATGCTGTTTTCTCTTTTTTTCCCCATCCCATCGAGACCGCTATGTCCGAGACCAAGACAAGACCGAGACCAAATAAAGTCGAGACCAAGACAAGACTGAGACCACAAAAAATTGGTCTCAAGACCGGTCGCGAGACTAACTCCGGTCTCGAGAACTACAGCACTACTGCATAGCAAAGAGTGTCACAACTCTTGCAACATGTTCCCACATATAAAACCCATCAACCAAGGTCAGAACGGGTAACCAAAATCAAACAAACAACAAATTTATTTTTGTATAGCGCATTATCACATTACATCGTCTCAAAGCACTTTATAGCATCCCCACCCAAAGCCCCCAGTGAGTAAGCCATAGGCGACAGTGGCAAGGAAAAACTCCCGAGAAGGAAGAAACCTTGGGAGGGACCAGACTCAAAGGGGGAGCCCATCCTCCAGGGGCCAGCAGGGAGAGTCAAATACAGTGAAATTTGAGACAGAAATGGGGAGCAGGGGGAGATGACAAGCCAGTGCCAGTGCCAGGCAACCAGAAGGCAGGCAGCAGGTCATACATGGAAGATGACACAGGCAGAACGGCGAGCTGGATGCACGGACGTCATTGGTAATGGCGACGTCACATGTTGCAGGGAGTGCTGGACATCTTGATAGATTGAGGTCTCCAGGCAGCACCCCCCAGGAGGAGTAGGGGAAATAAAATATGCAATTAGTCAAAGTAGGGGAGACTCTGCAGCCTGCCGTAGCTCTTTTTACCGTAGGTACTAACAGATATCCCGCACCTTGAGAACGAAGCAAGCGTGGGGGGTTGTATGAGGTCAGCAGATCACTAAGGTATTCTGGTGCAAGGTCATTCAGTGCTTTATAGGTTAATAGTAGTATTTTATAGTCAATCCGAGACTTAACTGGTAACCAATGAAGGGAGGATAAGACTGGTGTAATGTGATCAAATTTTTTAGTGTTTGTGAGAACTCTGGCTGCATTCTGTACCAGCTGAAGTTTATGTAAGGATCCAGATGGGCAACCAGAAAGGAGGGCATTACAGTAGTCCAGTCTGGAAGTTATAAAGGCATGTATTAATTTTTCTGCATCACGAAGTGAGAGCATCTTACGAAGCTTGGCTATGTTCCGTAGATGATAAAATGCAGTTCTAGTAATACTTCTTATGTGAGCATCAAAACATAGATCTGAATCAACTAGAAGACCAAGATTTCTAACCACCGTGTTAGGTTGTGTAGGAAGGCCACTAATGCTGAGGTGGTGAAACTTATTTCTTGCAGTCTTGGGACTGATTACCAGTACTTCTGTTTTTTCTGTGTTTAACATTAGGAATTTTTTTGCCATCCAGCACCGGTTATCTAACAGACAGTCTTCTAACCGAGATAGGAGTGATGTATCATCAGGGTTAACAGATATATATAACTGTGTATCACCTGCATAACAATGAAACCCAACACCATGATTTCTAATAATGTTACCAAGAGGTAGCATGTATAGGGTAAACAGTAGCGGGCCCAGTACTGATCCCTGTGGGACACTGTATGTGACTTTGGTGGCCTTGGATGATTCGTTGTTCACATGGGCATACTGATAGCGATCAGTTAAATATGAGCGGAACCAAGAGAGTGCTGTCCCCGTAATGCCAACTACACCTTCTAACTGGTCCAAGAGGATATTATGGTCCACAGTATCAAATGCTGCAGTTAAATCTAGTAATATCAACAGCGATATACAGCCACGGTCAGAAGCCATAAGTAAATCATTCATTACTTTGACTAGAGCAGTTTCTGTGCTATAGTTTGGTCTAAAGCCAGACTAATATAATAAATTAGTATGATTTTTTTGTAGGAAAGAAGACAACTGACCTAAAATGGCCTTACATCAACAAATACACCACATCCACCAATCAAATATATACAATTACAACTTTTTTCTAACTTAAGGCTAACATAAAAATCAAATGTAAGAAAAAAACCATGAAAAGCAGGGCTTTGTTTAACTAATCGGCACCCAATTCTCTAATCTTCACAAATAATCAGCACTGAACCTACAAAACTTTTGTATGCAATAAGAAAAGGCTGAGAGGTCTTTCTCATGATGGTTGGTAAATCGGGGTGCCTGTTATGATCCTCATATGAGTTCTTGTGCGCACATTATAATAGGGCAGATAGGGGCCACCCATTATGTACCTGTGTGCCACCTACAGTATATGGGCTTGGAATGCATTTCACAAGTGACCCTAACGCGCCTGATGGGGACTGTTTGCATGAAGGTAGTTTTAGTTAAACTCCTTCTCGACAACAACCTTGTAACTATCAAACCAGTTTTCCTAATAAGTTTAAAATCCAGTGTTGTTTTCAGCTTAACACATGTTGCGAGTGTCCTGTGATGGATTACCATTCTGTCTGGGGTGTCCCTTGCCTACTTGTGTCCTGTACTGCTTGGGATAGGCTCTAGGCTCACTGTACTGGGTATGTGGTTGGAAGATGGATGGATAGATGGATGGCCGCTCTTATGTTTATTTGCAAAGGTAGACATGGGCAAAGACACTTAGCCCAGTTCTCATGTTCCCAGTGCCCTCTCCTCCTAGCATTATACACTTTCCCAAGTGTCTCTCCTCTCCATTTCTCATTTCAGGTCCATCACCAGAGCCTACTACCATAACTCGGTAGATAGTTCACGAGTGGCTGGAGGAGGTGTGGAGCCAAATGCGACTTGAGATGTGGAGGCAGGTCAGCCGGCAGGAGGCGGAGAAGCTGATCGGCACCTACGGCATGTGCTACAGTATGTGGAGACCTTGGCCTGTGACACCATTAATGTGGAGAAAGCCTTCACGGAGCTGATGCACGACATCTTCAAGCTGGTCTGGCATGGGACCATCACCATCCAGGAGGGGATCAAGAGCAGCTTTGTGCCCAACGTGGTGCACTCCTCTGTGAAGGTGACCAAGAGCGATCGCTGCTCTCTCTGCTGAACCCCCCGCTCCCTGGTCCTACTTCACACTGCTCCACTTTCACTGATCCCCCTCTTCCGCTCTCTCTTTCTCCTCGGCCTGATCCCACCCCCAGGACTTCAGTGTCTGTTTTCTTACAGGCAAGCTAAAGAATCTACAATATGGGGGCCATCTTTATTCTCCTCTGAAATACTTAAAAACCATCATGAGGGCAACTAACAGAAAACTACACTTACTGAGTGCATCAGACATGAGAACATCAGACACAGACAGCATCATTCAGAGAGCATTGGATACTGAGAGCATCACACACACAGAGCACTGGACGCTGAGAGTATCAGATACCAAGAATGACATAGAGAACACTGGACACCAAGAATGTTGGACACAGAAAGCATCAGACACAAAGACTACATGGTGCAAAAATGTGGCGTATAACTTTGTGTTGTGATGGCCTCAAACAGGTTCAGAACCATAAATCTAATTTTTACAGAAAGAAACTGAAGTATACTCAACATAAGCTCACTCCAAGGTGGCTGCAGGATTGCTGTGGGCTGTGAACGTCATCATTATGAAGACTGGTCTTAAATAGCACCATATGTGGGAAGCAGGCAGCGTGGTCACGGTGCAGGAAGACGGACGTGAACAAAGCAGCGCAGATGTGAACTTCGTGACATTCGAGATGCGCGGATTTCAGCTAAACCGATTAGCACTGGGAGGGACAGGATAGAAGGTACTGGGCCAGAAAGTACAGGCATCAAAAGTGGAGAGGATGGGGCAGAAAAGCAGCGGGGGGAGGGGGAGCAGAGAGGGCAGAAATGTAGGGGGAGGGCATACCATGCAGGACTCTCATAATGTCATGCAACCGAGTGCAGAATAGCGGGGCTCCCCCAAGAAAGAAAAGCTCAATATTCATCCATGTACTGTAACCACTTGTCCTATTCAGGGCCATGGGGACTCCGGAGCCTATCCCTGAGGCTCCAGGCAGGGAACAACCCAGGGAGGGGTGCCAACCCATTGCAGGGCACACTCACACACCATTATCACCTATGGGCAATTTTGGTAAGTCCAGTTAGCCTCAGCATGTTTTTGGACTGGGGGTGGGGGGGACCAGAGTACCCCATGATAACCCAGGGAGATCATGCAAACTCCCCTGGCAGAGACTCAAACCCTGGTCACAGTGGTGATGGTGACAGTGCTAACCAGTGCACCACCGTGCCGCACCAGAGCCCGACACTAACTCAAATAATAAAAGTGACACATACATGATACATACTGTACTGAACTGATACACAGTAGTTTGATCTTTGAAAAACTATTCAGATTAATTTGAAAATTATATGGCCCTTGACTTTAACTTGCAGGAGTGCATTTTTAACTTTCAGTTCCAAATACAGGACTGAGTAAATTAATATTTCGTGGGGACACTGTGGGTCAGCTACCCAAGCTAGTGGTCAAAGGTTGTTGGTTCAAGTCCCATGGCCATCAAGGCCCTAACTGCTCGAGGGACACTCTCTAACCTTGTTCTCTGATCCTTATTTGTATGACATTTGCTCAAAAGTGTTTGCTAAGTAAATGATTGTAAATTTAAACATTTCTTTAGCTACACTACATAAATTGAATTTCACTACACTTCCTCATTCCACCAGTAGAGTGCAGCAGAGACTCATACTGTATCTTTGCATTAGACACTGCAGTTAGCATTCAGGCTAAGCTAGCTACTGTGCCTGGACACTTTCCCATGGCCCATGGCATTCATGTAACATATCGTAGCGTCTGCGGGGTGTTCATGTTCCAGCATGCCCCTCAAGTGATTGTAAAGAGCCCTTTGTATGTACATTCAGTGACAGACAAATAAAGGTAAGCACCCATAAATAATGGTCCAATCTGTATGTAATTTGGTACACATGCAGACCAGCAATGGGTATATAAATGATTTGATTTGCATGGAGCTGACACGTCTAGTCCAGTGGCGGCTACTGGTCTGTCAAATAGGGGAAGCTCATTTTCGGCCTACATCATAAAATTGTCTATTTATTTAAAAGTAAATTCTGCCCTACGTTCCTTTTCAAGAAAATGGTCTGTGACCTAGGCCTGTCGTACCAACTAGGCGTCTTTTCCAGTGACTTGACCAGTGTCCTCTCAATGGCCAGCAGTACATTTTATTTGTCACAGCACTTCCAGTCAGCCAGCTAACTTTGTCATACCAGGAGAGCTGAAAAGGCCTGTTATTTTTCCCTATCTTTTGCACTAAATCAATCTTAGGTGTTGATCTGCCCTGCTGTTTAATTCTAAGTTTTTCCTCGTAAGGAACACTTTCAAATGGCTTCGCCAAATTCAGGTCGACAATATTAGCACTGTCTGCCATCGTGTGCAGTTTCACCCACGACGCTAGCCTAGCCTAAGCCCTACTATATGAATGAATGAATGAACGATCTAAAAAAAATATTAAACTGTAAAAGTGAAACAAGGAATGTGGTGTATAATTGTGTGAAATGTATGATGAAAATCAAACAATTTCGCCAAGCAAATATAAAGAAATAGGTTGCAGCAGTTTTTATTTCGACTGAACTTGAGAAATCCACGATGGGACTGAGCGCGAATAGCTTCAGCGATTCCTTATAGTACAAAATCGCTGTCAGTCAAAAGGAGATGCAATCTTTCGACAGACCCTCCAATCATCACGCAGAAGCTCGAAGTCCAGGCCAGCCCACTCCTCATTTGCTTCTCATTCACCCCCAGAGACGCTGAGCGTCCGTGGGCGGGACATAATCGCAGCGTTTATCCAATGACCGTCTAGTTTCAAAGAACTGAAAAAAAACGTTCAAAGCAGCCGCATTGAAGTCAATGGACGCTGGGCTTCAACGGGGAAATGCACTGTGACACTACGGGAATGTATGAGAAGAAAATCAAGTCAGCTGACCTGCTATATCTAACTGATTCTGAACGAACTCGTCTTTGAGATGAACGTTTTCTAACGCATTTTTAGTCAATAAAATGTTAATACAATAGTACATAATTTGACCATTAATTTTGTGACATTATAGGGGAAGCTGAGCTTCCCTTGCAGTCTTAAAGAAATCTCCACTGGTCTAGTCACCAGACACAGAGGATGCCTCAAAGATGCATTAGACAGCATTACCAGCACTTGAGAGAGTTTGATAGGGGTCGCATTGTGGGTTTGCATGAGACCCGGTGGTTGTATCGTACAATTACCTGGTATGTGGGGCATGCAGATGTCAAAGTCGGCCGATGTTGGAACCAATGGGCACGTGAGGGCACCCACACACGTCCTGAAGGTTCCAGTCGCCCAAGACGGATCACACCAAGGAAGGATCGTCGTATTGTGCACCAACCATTATAGAACCAGGCATGGACTGATGACGAGTGGCGTTGTACCATGTTCAGTGATGAATCTTGGTTCTGCATTACCATGGATGACCGTCAAGTGCGCGTATGACAGTGCCAAAGGGAGGGGACCAACCCTGCTAATGTTGTGGAGAGAAACACAGGGATCATGGTGTGGGGAGCCATAGGGTGTGACTTCATGGTGTGGGGAGCCATAGTGTATGACTTCATGGAGTGGGGAGCCATAGGGTATGTCTTCATGGAGTGGGGAGCCATATGGTATGATTTCATGGTGTGGGGAGCCATGGGGTATGTCTTCATGGAGTGGGGAGCCATAGGGTATGACTTCATGGAGTGGGGAGCCATAGGGTATGACTTAATGGTGTGGGGAGCCATAGGGTATGTCTTCATGGAGTGGGGAGCCATAGGGTACGACTTCATGGTGTGGGGAGCCATAGGGTACGACTTCATGGTGTGGGGAGCCATATGGTATGACTTCATGGTGTGGGGAGCCATAGGGTATGTCTTCATGGAGTGGGGAGCCATAGGGTACGACTTCATGGTGTGGGGAGCCATAGGGTACGACTTCATGGTGTGGGGAGCCATAGGGTACGACTTCATGGTGTGGGGAGCCATATGGTATAACTTCATGGAGTGGGGAGCCATAGGGTATGACTTCATGGAGTGGGGAGCCATAGGGTATGACTTCATGATGTGGGGAGCCATAGGGTATGACTTCAGGTCATCTCTGGTAGTGATTCAGGGGACCCTGACAGCACAGCACGTTTGATGTGATATTATAATCATTGTGATACAGTCACATGACCTTTCATCACGTGCAGATTCATTTCATTTCCACCACTCTGGTTGGATGCTTAACTTATTTTGTCACTGAGTGTATTTGTTATTGTAAATACTGGTGTTGTATTTCCCTATTGTATGGCACCCAGGCTGTGTCATATCCATGGTCATGCCAGGTTTTTTGGAGGGGGTGTCCCTGCCAGTTGATCTTCTTTACTTTTCCTGCTCGAATCCTCAGCTTGAGTACAGCTTTCTGCTCATAGAAGGGTAGATTTTTTGGATAGGTTTGGGCCTTTTGAAAGCTCTGACTGACACAGACTCCAGGTCCAAGCATGCCATTGATGGATGGCCGAAATCCGTGTAAATTTGCTTTAATAACCAGATGTTTTCTGTACAAGGAAGAACAATTTGGTATCAATTTTAATTCTAAATTTGACTACAGTGCATGTTAATTCAGATATTAAGTTTAATTTTAATGATGTTTTATTATAAAAATGTTCATTCTATGTTATATTCTAAACCGAATGAGAGAGAATGAGACCATAGAGTAGCACACTTACCTCTTATACTGAAAATCCACTTCAGAGTAAAATAACTTCAGACCAGTGAATCAAGTTTTTGCTGTAGTTTCACTTACACTGAAAGAGAGACATGTCACACCTTTTTTTGTGTCACAGAATACATTTCTGGCATCCTCTTCGGTGATGAGTATTTTATATGGAAAGGTGTTAGCACAGTTGTGACACCCTTTGCAGTGCAGCTCCTGGTACCGCCCACTCCACTGTAGATCAATGGTGCTGGATGTATGCTTGCATAGCATGACACAGTACTGTCTTTGATCAAACTGATTTTTTAAAATGTACCGCAATGGTGATGAACAAGGCAGGAGAACAAAAACCTCAGAACTAACAATGTTTGCTATTGACAATGACCGCAGAATTGGATTTTTGTTGGGATCTGATCTTGGGTGTCAGCCAGTGGCTGGATAGGTGAATTTGTTTTTCCTGTGGTTTTACAAGAGAAGAAAAACATGGTTGGGGACACAAAGATGTGGAGAATTATTCATCCTGTGTTTCTACCAAGCTTTGCCACCCATTAAAACACTCAGACCTTGTATACCTTTCCCACTGAGAACAGCCCACCCAGATTTTTGTACAGCTACACGCATATAAGCACCTAGAAGATTTGACTCTCTGAAGTCGGCTGTTCTGCCCACGGGATACAACCGAAATTTCGCCAAACCGTTTAAATACCTCTGCAAGTTTTTGTCATATAAGCATTTAAAACACACCATCAGAAACCTTGGACTGTCTACTTTTCAAATATATATTGTCACGGATCCGGGCGGCTCGGATGCGGGAACGTGGCATCAGGCACAAAAAGGCCGGACGACCAACTAGCGGCTCCAAGAATAGAAAGGGGTTTATTAAATAAAACAGAAAACACTACAAATACAAAACCAAAAGGACCACGAGGGTCACAAACTAAAAAGGGATTAACAAAGACTAAATAACAAAAACTGGGCAAATAAGCAAAACACACCACACAAACATCTCAATGCTAACCAAACACGATCAATACAAACCAACAACAACGAACCACTAGAGAACAGAACAGAAGCAGGGACTTAAATACAGAAACCAAACTGGGTAATAAGACTAACACAGGACAGGTGAGACTAATTAACAGAGACCAGGAAAACAGGGTACAGGTGAAACTAATAAACTCAAAGGAGCAACGCAGGGAAACTAAGACCTAACCAAGGACACAGGGAAACAGAAACCAACACTAGGGAATTAAACAGGTAAAGACACAAGCAGGGGCACAAGGAACAAAACCAAAACCAAGTACAAAATCAGACACAAGAACTAAAGAAACTCAAATGAAACACTAGGGAGCAAAATACAAAAACAGAGAAGGCGGGATTCAAACACAGGACAGAAGGATACACAGACAACCACATGCTCAACACATTGAGCCACATGACCAGACAGGTAACAGGGGAGAACAAAGACTAACATAAAGAACGGGATGACCAGCGACACCTGCTGGCCAAACGGGGAAGGGACACGGTAGGACCACAGGGGCTAACCCTGACATATATAGATAAAAACTAAATATATTGTAGCGCAAAGGTAGCAGGCAACGCGGCATCTTGTACTGATGTCAGATGTAAATAGTTTGCTGTAAATGTGTGTGTTATATCATGTATAGTGGTTAATGGTTATTGTTGTACGTAGTGTGTGTGTGTGCCCACCGTGTGTATGAGGAGTAAACGGAGCGATGAGCACGGTGGGCAGTGCGAGTGTGCGCATTGCAGTGGTACGAGTGTAATAAATGTGGTGATTGAACCCCAAACTATCTCTGCTGTCCAATTACTGAGAGCATGACTCAGCGACCCACCATTACAATATTTTTACAGCTTTGTGATACGAATAAAAAGAACAGTGTTTACACTGATCGGCTACAACATGGAACACGGATAAGTCTCTGCCGCTGAAGCTTTGCGCCAGTGTTGCCACTTTGAGCAGCGAATCTCATACCTGTGTTCATGTCAGCCTTGTTCATTCGCATGCGAATGCGATTTGAATACGCGGTAATGTGGCTATTTATAATGTGAATAGCGATCTTCAGCTGAGAGCGGTACTACACGCCCCCGTGCAGGTAAAACAAAGTAAGGTGACATGGTTTACTTTTTTGCCTATTTAACCTGATTTTAAAAACTTTAATACTTCCAACAATGGACATTTTGAAAAGAAGACAGATCTAAATGAAAAAATGATGCAGCAGGCTAGTCCTTTTTGCTGAAAATTCATTACAGCAACTCAAAATCGTACTCAGTAGTTTGTATGGCCCCCACGTGCTTGTATGCATGCCTAACAATGTCAGGGCATCCTCCTAATGAGATGATGGATGGTGTCCTGGGGGATCTCCTCCCAGATCTGGACCAGGGCATCACTGAGCTCCTGGACAGTCTGAGGTGCAACCTGGTGGGGTCGGATGGACCGAAATATAATGTCCCAGAGGTGTTCCATTGGATTTAGGTCATGCAAACATAGGGGCCCGTCAATGGTATCAGTTCCTTCATGTTCCAGGAACTGCCTGCATACTCTCGCCGGGCATTGTCGTGCACCAGGAGGAACCCAGGACCCACTGCACCAGCGTAGGGTCTGACAATGGGTCCAAGGATTTCATCCCGATACCTAATGGCAGTCAAAGTGCCGTTGTCTAGCCTGTAGGGGTCTGTGTGTCCCTCCATGGATATGCCTCCCCAAACCATCACTGACCCCCCACCAAACCGGTCATGCTGAACAATGTTACAGGCAGCATAATGTTCTCCGCAGCTTCTCCAGACCTTTTCACTTCTGTCACATGTGCTCATGGTGAACCTGCTGTCATCTGTGAAAGGCACAGGGTGCCAGTGACGGACCTGCCAATACTTATTATCTCGAAATAACGAGATAACTATCTCAAAATTTCGACTTAGTATCTCGAAACAAGTTTCTAGCTTTAATAACGTTTCACAGAAGGTGGTGCGTTTTTAATGACAGAATTGAGTTGTCGAGTTCACAGACAACGATGCACACTGATTACGAAACACGTTAATTGTCATATGAGAAATGCTCCAAAGCAACATTATGTTAAAAAGTGTAACATTATGTCAAAATAAATATGGTTAATTGTATTTGTGGATCTTCTGTTGAGTACTTTTACCTGTAGAAGTACAATTGCATTTCTATATGAGAATTCCCACATACCACCCTCCGTGCCACCCTGCCAAAATCTCGTGCCACCCCATGTAGAATTGCCTAGATCTGGCACTGCCCAGATACAATCTTCAACAGCAGCCCAACATTCTGACACCATCAACATGCACAGAACCATGTCATAGAGAGAATGTGGTTGGAGGTGAATACCAGAGTGAACAACTCTTTGAACACAGCTTTGATACATTTGGTGGATCAGGAGAAATTGAACCTGGGGGACAAATTATCCATGTATTGCATTGGTACGTCATCATACTCAGACAGCACTGTCACTTTCCGTTTATATTTTCAATTTACTGTATTTTTAAATGTGTTTTTTGTTCTTTATTATTTGATATTTTTATGTATTATTTAGATTTTTATTATTCTATTACTTTTAATTGCATTCCTTTAACATATTTGTCATATCCTGTGACTTGAAGCTGGTTTTATATGGACATGCCTTAACAAAGGGAAAAACATGCACACCTTGAAAATCTATCATGAAGTATTTACAGCAAGCAAAGATTAATATTTGAAATTGTCTTTACTGTAAACTGCAGATTACGCATGCAGTGCATCCAAGAAGAATTTTTCTGACGTAGAAGAGTTACTGTAAGCTGGCTGCAGGTATGACGGGAATTACAGACAGTGCTGTTTAATTTATTGATTTTCCCATAATCCCATAAACCAGTGTTCCCCAAACTGGTCCTCGGGGATCCCCAGCAGTCCATGTTTTTGCTCTGTCCCACTTCCCTCGGAGTTGGGAGGGACCAAAAATGTGAATCATTATGGGGGTCCCCAAGGACTGGTTTAAGAAACATTGTGAAAATGACATTCTTCCTTTTGTTGTTTTTTTCTGAGACTGAGTCAGTGTTTAGAAATGAAAGAAGATTCCTAAGAGCATCAAAAACATCCACTGATTGGTAAAATGATTATTAACCAGTTTGTCGGGGGGCATAAATACATCTGACTGAATTTCAAACATTTGTAGAATAGTGACAGACGTACACTCACCTAAAGGATTATTAGGAACATACTAATACGGTGTTTGACCCCCTTTCACCTTCAGAACTGCCTTAATTCTACGTGGCATTGATTCAACAAGGTGCTGAAAGCATTCTTTAGAAATGTTGGCCCATATTGATAGGATAGCATCTTGCAGTTGATGGAGATTTGTGGGATGCAGATCCAGGGCACAAAGCTCCCGTTCCACCACATCCCAAAGATGATCTATTGGGTTGAGATCTGGTGACTGTGGGGGCCATTTTAGTACAGTGAACTCAGTGTCATGTTCAAGAAACCAATTTGAAATGATTCGAACTTTGTGACATGGTGCATTACCCTGCTGGAAGTAGCCATCAGAGGATGGGTACATGGTGGTCATAAAGGGATGGACATGGTCAGAAACAATGCTCAGGTAGGCCGTGGCATTTAAACGATGACCAATTGGCACTAAGGGGCCTAAAGTGTGCCAAGAAAACATCCCCCACACCGTTACACCACCACCACCAGCCTGCACAGTGGTAACAAGGCATGATGGATCCATGTTCTCATTCTGTTTACGCCAAATTCTGACTCTACCATTTGAATGTCTCAACAGAAATCGAGACTCATCAGACCAGGCAACATTTTTCCAGTCTTCAACTGTCCAATTTTGGTGAGCTCGTGCAAATTGTAGCCTCTTTTTCCTATTTGTAGTGGAGATGAGTGGTACCCGGTGGGGTCTTCTGCTGTTGTAGCCCATCCGCCTCAAGGTTGTGCGTGTTGTGGCTTCACAAATGCTTTGCTGCATACCTCGGTTGTAACGAGTGGTTATTTCAGTCAAAGTTGCTCTTCTATCAGCTAGAATCAGTCGGCCCATTCTCCTCTGACCTCTAGCATCAACAAGGCATTTTCGCCCACAGGACTGCCGCATACTGGATGTTTTTCCCTTTGCACACCATTCTTTGTAAACCCTAGAAATGGTTGTGCGTGAAAATCCCAGTAACTGAGCAGATTGTGAAATACTCAGACCGGCCCGTCTGGCACCAACAACCATGCCATGCTCAAAATTGCTTAAATCACCTTTCTTTCCCATTCTGACATTCAGTTTGGAGTTCAGGAGATTGTCTTGACCAGGACCACACCCCTAAATGCATTGAAGCAACTGCCATGTGATTGGTTGATTAGATAATTGCATTAACTCTCTGGGGTCGAGTATGTCGTCGGCGACATCGCGTACTTTTCGTGTCTATTTCAGTTTATATCTCGCTGAAATCTTAATGTAGAATCATGAAAAAAACGCTGGATAAATCCGTAATCTGTCTTCTTTTCAAAACGTCCATTGTCGGAAGTATTAAAGTTTTTTTAATTAGGTTAAATCGGCAAAAAAGTAAAGCTTGTCATCTTACTTTGTTTTACCTGCATCGGGGGCGTGTATACCGCTCTCACCTGAAGATCGCTATTCACATTCTAAATAGCCGCATTAGCGCGTATTCAAATCGCATTCGCATGGTAATTTGATTAACAGCGCAACGGTGAAACGCGATCCAGATACATCCCCTTCAGCGCCATAAAAGGGGGTTGGGGACGTGGCCAGGTGACAATGGCTCATTCATACACATGAAAGTTGCTACATATTCAATGAAAGGAGCCAGAAATAGTTACATGAGTTAGGTTTTTCTTATTTATTTATCCAAATGAATGTTGCAACTACACCATTTAGTCATCTTCATGTAGCCAAGACTTTGGTGATCAGATATCTGGGATAAAAACAAACTGCCAGCATTGCTTACTATGTACTTTTATAATGTTTCTGCAAATGTTCCAAACTGCATTTTGCAATGTCTATATTTTGATGTCAAATTTCAAACTTAACAAAAATCTGACATATTTACAATATATATTAAAATAAAGATGAGTGTGATGGCAAAACAAATATATAAGAAATAATTTATCTGTCATGAATTAAGTTTATGATATTTGAAGAAATGTGTGATCATGCCCCAGTCAGTGAAAGTGTGTTTCCTACCCCTAGGCTCCAGAGGGTTAATGAGAAATTGAACAGGTGTTCCTAATAATCCTTTAGGTGAGTGTAGATACCTCGTAATCCGTCCAAAGCTTGACTGAGTTTTCTCTGAAACACCTCTGGCGCGGGACTGATGCCCATTGGCATCCTCAGCCATCTGTATCTGCCATACGGTGTGGCGAATGTGGTCATGTGACTTGACTCCTCATCCAGAGTCACGTGACATCACACACAGTGAAGACTTTTGCTCTAGATAGATCTGGCAGAATGTCATCTATTGTCGCCAGTGGGAAATTACATCTTTTCAGAGTCCTGTTGAGTGGTCTTGGGTCTATGCATATTCTAAGATTTCCTGATGGTTTCCTGACAATTATCCACTCTGTGCTATAGTCTGGTGTGATGATCCCTCTTTGTTGAAGATCAGTCAGCTCTGCTTTTAGTGGTGCCATCATTGCGACAGGAACTCTTCTCTTTGGACGTTTCATTGGAGTTATGTTTGGGTCTGCTTCCATCCTATATGCACCTTCCAAACATCCATCTCCCTGGAAGACGTCAGCATACTCTTTTTTGATATCATCCATGCTCCACATTTCTACTTTCACAGTCTCCTCTGTGACAATACTGTCCACAGCCATGATGTTTTCATACTGAGCTTTCATCAGGTTCATGGCTTGTACTGCCCTGCTGCCCAATAGTGGCACTGCAGATCCCTCATCAACAACCATGAATTCTACTCTGTACAATTTCTTGTTTCTAGGGTTTCGCAGTTTGACTTTACATTTTCCCAGTGGCTGTAGTGTGCTTTTATTGTACATCATCAGCACTTTCTCCGTCTTTTCAATTTGTGTGGCTGGGTTTAGCAGGTTGACAGGAATTATATTACAGCTAGCTCCACAATCTAACTGAAACTTCACCTGTTCTTTTCCTAGGAGCATGGTAGCAAAAAGTTTCGAGGACGGTCTCCATTTATCCTCCATCAGTGTTCACTGTTTCCACACAAGATGTCTTCGTAACTTTCCTCATCTGACTCTGTGACGGTATGTACTTTTCCACAAAACTTGCAGTTTACTGTGTTCTTACCATCATCTTTTCGCACTGCATGTTTTACTGCAAGCACCTCCACTGCCACTCGCCCTTCAATTGTTCTGTTATTTTCTCTTGACAACTGTGTTGCTCTATAGATTTGCACACATTTTTCCAACATCAGATCCTGCTCTCTTAGAAGTCACTCTCTCAAAACAGAGCTTGTTATACCGCAAACAATTCTATCGCGGATCAGAGAGTCTTTTATCTGGCCGAAATTGCACATACTGGTGAGCATTCTTAAGTCCGTTACATATTTGTCAATGTTCTCATCGGAAAACTGATTTCTGACAAAAAAAAAAAACGGTACCTTTCAACTGTCTCGTTCACTTTTGGACTACAATGATCATCCAAAGCTCTTATCAATCGGTCTACAGTCAGATCCGGTGACGAGGAAGGGATTAGGGTCTCGCAAAGCTTTCTTCCCGTCTCCCCAATGAGATAGCTGAAAACTTTCAGTTTCACGTTTTCGCCGGCATCTGCCAAAGTGAGATCCTTATACAGTGTGAATTCTTCTTTCCACGATTTCCATGATTTCGCCAGATTAGTTGAGTCCAAGCAAAGGTTTGCTGGCGGTCTCAGTCCCAATGAATTTTCCATCCACACCGCATCTGAACTCTCCGCTCTCTCGATCATACTAGTCAGCTGTTGTCTCGCGTTGTGTCTAATAAATCTCTGTGCTCTTCTTCAAAAAACAAAGCACCGCTGCCACCATGTTTCATTCTATTCTATACTATTAATAGAATGGACGGTTAATGCTGTTACAGTTGCGTGAATTGCTTTTATTGAACACAACAAATCCAACTTGTACTATCTGGCTTGAACAAACGGTAAACAACCCGTGTCACCTCGAATTCAGTTTGTGCTACAACAACAACCATCCCAACACCTGGGACCCCAAAACATTTATGTTTTTAAAAAGCACTAATCAAAGCAGAAAGACAAAACAATGATGTGACATCATTAGGAACAAATTGATTGACAGTTATAAAAAAATATTTTTTAAAAAATCATCTGTGAGATATGACAAAACATATACTTCTGAGATGTTTAGGGACCCCAGTTGGTAGGATTAGGGTTAACATCCCTACTTTAAATACGATGCCCTCTGTTCTATTGGCATCTTTTCATTGAGACTTTTTGAAAGCTTAGAAATAAAAATTTTTTTTTGGTTGGAAATAATGTTTAAAATAAACCATTTAACAAATATTATAATATGGGTCATTCTCACAAATTTAAGAATCTTTTGAAAAAATGTTACAGTGAAATAGGTTTAGTTTTATTAAAATTATATTTGTTCTGATTTCATGATTTTTTAGCTATATATATATATACATGTGATTAAACAAATACAAAAGCTGCACCACCCATTATATTTGCGTCAGGAAAAACACACTCTTGTAGCTCTCATCTTCCCTGAGCCCTGCTATCTTATTGATGCTTAAAATCATTTATCAGTGTTTGTTCTCTAATGCAATACCAACTTCAAAGTGCAAGTAATAAAGAGTCAGGAAGTATTCAGCTTACACAAACACAGTGTTCTAGTCTTCAGGCACAATAAAAGCTTTGACAAAGTTTATATAAAAAGAGAAAAGGCCATGTTGGTCAGAGTCTTTTTCTTCATGGTGGGTTAATCAAACACCGCAGCAGGCTGCCCAAATAAGTTCAAATGCGTGCATATTAAAATGGGGCAGATATGGGCCACCCATTTTATAGTTGTGTGCCACCCATATGGGCTTGCCATATGGGAAGAGGTGGAGTCACTGACTGGTATGACTGACTGGTAAAACGATGATTAACCTGTTTATCAGGGCCTGATGAACTGAATTCCTAACATTCATAAAATAGTGACAGACCAATATACCGTCAAAAACAATTATAAATACAGAAAAGCATAGAAAAATAATTGACTAGTTAGTCTGGAGACATAAGCCAAATTTACAAATTCTCAAAAGCAGCCATATTGGTGTAATAGTGTGTCAGGGTCAGCACCCGTCCTTCCCTGCCCTTTGTGTCTCCTCCCTATTTGGCTAGCAGGTGTTGCTGGCCATCCACCTGCTGGCCATCCTCTTCTCTACCATCTCGCTGGAACCAGCCTCACCTGTTTTGTTTAAATATCAGCTTTTGTTGTTCCTAGTGTTTGTTGCAGTTATTTTGCTTCCTTGTTTGGTTTGTTGTGTATGTTCCCTGTTTGATTTTGGTTTTTGTCTAGTGTATGCAGCCCTCTGTGTTATGCCTCCTAGTTTCCGGTTTTGGTGAACGTTAAGGTTTGTTAGTTTCGTGCTTGTTTAAGTGTAATCTGCCCCCCCCTGTTCCTTGTTGTCCTGAGTCCTTTTTGATTTTTTAATTTGATTATACTTTGCACCTCTTCCTTGTTTGCCCTGGTGTTCCTCTGTATTTATGTGCCTGCCTGTGTTCAGTTCCTCAGTGAGTCATTGAATTTGTATTTGTATTACTGTACGTTATAGCCTGCCTTGTTTCCTAGTCCTGCTCCCTGTGTTGTCTGGTTTCCATAATGGTGTTACTTTGAGTTTGTTCTTTATTTCTTCTGTTTGTTCTCAACCCTTGTGGTCTCTTTATTTTGTAGTTTTCCCCCAGTCGTATTCAGTTCTGTTGATAAACCCCTTTTGTCTGAGAACCATCAGTGGATTGTCACCCTCATTTCCTTGCCAGCATCATGCCCCACACCTGTGATAAGTACAGTATAATAGAAATTCTCCTCCACAGGGATCAGTAAAGTTTTTGTTTTTATTTTATCTCTATTTTGAATTGGAGCTGTGGAGTGTGGATAAATGGGTTAGAGTGATGTGTCTGTGTGGAAAATCACTGGTTCAAATCTATCCCTGTTGGGCTTCTGGGAAATACACTTAACCTCCTAATCGCTCCAGGGAATGTCTGACCCTGTTTTGTTAAATATGCATCTCAATTTGGATAAAAGTGTCTACTAAATAAATTCAGATGGAATTGTTTGAGTAATTTTAATGATTGTCAAGAACATGTACAGTATGTACCATAGCTCTTGGGTGGGTGGCATTGTGTCACTTCACACCAACAGGATTGAGGGTTTGTACCAAAGAACCATAAGAAGGATGATCCTGCAAAATACTGAAGACAGATGTGATGCGTTCTGTGCCTGTTTGTGACTGCAGTAAACCAGCCTTGACGCTGTTCTCTCTTATGGTTATCTGTCCATCCATCTGCGGAAACTGCTTGCCCTATTCAGGGTTGCAGGGGGTCCGGAGCCTATTGTGGAGGCCACAGGTGCAAGGCAGGGAACAACCCAGGATGGGGGCCAACCAGTGCAGGTCACACTCCCACCTATGGGCAATTTGGTAAGTTCAGTTAGTCTCAGCATGTTTTTGGACTGGGGGGGAACTGGAGTACCTGGAGGAAACCCCAGAACAACACAGAAACTCCACACACATGGAATCCTGGCAGAGACTCAAAACCTGGTCCCAGAGGTATGAGGCAACAGTGCTAATCACTGCCCCCCCCCCTTCATGTAGTTTTATTTTAATCTTTTTCTTTTCTGTGACTCATGTTTCCTGTAACATGGAAAGCGAAACTCCATGCCAAATTTACTTTGAATATTTTAATGATTTACATTATGTATGTATGCCTTACTTTTTGCAAGAATGCACAAAATCAAATCCTAGTTTCTAGCTTGCTTCAGAATAATGAACATAAAAATGTAAGGCATGTTATGGAGGCAAACTGGTTTTATGTCTTTTTAATGTATTGGTTTGTGTTGAGGAGGAGGGAATTCTTTACTTTGACACAATATGGGCGTGACAAATCCAGTGTATCTACATTTATCTTTCAATGAAAATGAAAATGAAAGTACAAGGAACACTTCATTCATCGGTCTGAAGGAACTGGCTTAAGTGGATTTTCAGTCCAAGAGGTAAGTGTGAAACCCCATAATCTAATTCTCTCTTATTTTGATTATAATACACCATAAAGTGAGCATATAATTATATTTATTATCATGTCATATGCATGCACTGTTAATTGTAACTGTTTTGTTTGTCTGGTACAGAAAACATCTGTTTATTAATCCAGTAAAGTGACAAGTTGGCAGAAGAAAGTATGGCAAACTTTTGTGATGACTTTGGCGCACCATTTGAATCTCAATTAGAGCATGACGTAAGGAGAGGGAGGAGGAGGTACATCATGTACCATGGTACCACCCTAACAGCTGCATATCATATTAAAAATCACGGATTTCAGCGGTCCAGCGATGGCATGCTTGGACCTGGAGTCTATGTCAGTCGAAGCTTTCAGAAGGCCAGAGTCTACCCAAAAATTCTACCCTTCAACGAGCGGCGAGCTGTACTCAAGCTGAGGGTTAGAGTAGGAAAAGTAAAGAAGATCGACCGGCAGGGACACCCCCTCCAAAACACCTGGCATCAGCATGGATATGACACAGCCTGGGTGCCACCCAACTGCGGAATGGTTCCTAGCGGCTTTGAGGAAGATTGTGTTTGGGATCCCAGCAGGATCGAAGTTTTATCTATAATCCCATTATAGTTCTTTATAATCTTCTCTTGTGGAACATAAATGTCATTTTGGAATTGTTAATCTAATTTCATTACTCATCTTTATTTTCTGTCACCTCCTTTTTAACAGTTTAAGGAATGCATTTTTCTTTTAAAACTCAGTACATACATGTTTATTTTGATTAAATAAAATAATCTTCTATGGAGGTTGGCTTCTTTAGCAAGATGCTGTTGAACTTCGATTAATCAGGAAAAATCCATACAAGTATCACAGCATCCAGTTTTATTGTATTAAATGGATGGATGAATGAAAATGGAATATATGGATAAATGCAGGAAAACAATAATAAAAAACAGAATATGAACAACTTGTTTTTGCATACCCCAGTGAAACTCCAGATGTAAACCTGAAGCAATCTCTCCCCCACTGCCATGTACAGCCATGATGTGGGTACATTAGATGGTATATTATCTAATGTATCTGCATCTCAGATAAAGGATATTCATTATGGCACTTATCAAAATTAGTTTACTTGAAAATGGCTTTAGTCTTTAGTGCTGCACCTTATTGTTTTATATTGCTTAATTTGTATATTCAGTTTCTGTTTCAATAAAACTTCAGTCACTGTCGGACTTGTTGTTCTGTTTCAACATAACAATAAAATCCTGACAGCCTCATTCGATGCTGGACAGATATCTGGGTTTCTGTTTCACCACTGACAACCTGGAAGATGAGCAACTCCTGTTTGCTGCATTCAAACACGAAGGCCACTTTACCATTGTCATGCTATGCTGCTTATCCATATGAGCGTTTGTTTGTATTCAGCTCCCCCTAGTGGTGCTATTCCCACTGGATGTTCGGGAGATTTGTTTGAATAAGAACATAAGAAATTTACAAACGAGAGGGGGCCATTCGGCCCATCAAGCTCGTTTGGGGAGAACTTAACTAATAGCTCAGAGTTGTTAAAATCTTATCTAGCTCTGATTTAAAGGAACCCAGGGTTTTAGCTTCCGCTACACTAGCAGGAAGACTATTCCATACTCTGTGTAAAGAAGTGCTTCCTCAAATTTGTTTTAAAATGTTCTCCCGCGAATTTCCACTTATGGCCACGAGTTCTAGTATTTAAGCTAATATTGAAATAGCCATTCAAATGAACAGCATCCAGACCCGTTAGAATCTTATAGACCTGGATCATGTCCCCCCTTAGTTTCCTTTTCTCAAGGCTAAACAGATTCAGCTCAGCTAACCTCTCCTCATAAGACATTCCTCTAAGACCAGAAATCATTCTAGTAGCCCTCCATTGCACCTTTTCTAAGGCAGCAATGTCCTTCTTAAGGTATGGTGACCAAACCTGCACACAATATTCTAGGTGAGGTCTTACCAAGGAATTACATAAATGTAACATCACCTCCCTTGACTTAAACTCCACACACCTAGAGATATAACCCAACATTCTATTGGCCTTTTTTATTGCTTCCCCACACTGCCGAGAGTGGGACATGGAAGCATCAACATACACACTGAGATCTTTCTCGTAATCAGCTACCTTTATTTCAGTGGAACCCATAAAATATCTGTACTTTATATTTCTGCTCCCTGCATGGATTACCTTACATTTATCTGTGTTAAATTTCATCTGCCAAGTATCAGCCCAGTCGCTAATTAAATCCAGATCCCGTTGTAGCCTCTCTGCTGCTAGATCAGTATCTGCTAAACCACCCAACTTGGTGTCGTCTGCAAATTTAACCAGTTTACTGTATGTATTGGTGTTCATTAATGTAAATTAGGAACAATAGTGGTCCTAAAATTGAACCCTGCAGTACCCCACAATGAACGCAGGCCCACTGTGACATTGTACCTCTAATAACTACTCGCTGCTTCCTGTCAGTTAACCAGTTTTCAATCCAAGCTGCCACAGCTCCTAAAATCCCTGCAGCTTAGAGTTTTAGCAAGAGCCGTTAGTGGGGGACAACATCAAAGGCCTTCTGGAAATCTAAGTAGATCACATCATAGGCCTTTTTCTGATCAATTTCACTTGTAGCTTCCTCAAAGAACTCAAGTAGATTCATTAAACAGGATCTACCTCTCCTACAGTAAATCCATGTTGGCTATCCCTCATTATGTTATTTGTATCCAGGTAATCTACCATTTTCACTTGGATTATAGCTTCCATTATTTTTCCAGTAATGCTAGTTAAACTGATTGGCCTATAATTTGCTGGATTACTTCTATCCCCTGTTTTGAATATGCGTGTTATATTAGCATGCTTCCAATCTGAAGGTACCACACCTGCAGATAACGATTTCTGGACTATTAAAGTTAAAGGTTGGCTAATAATATCCCTCATCTCTTTTAAAACTATAGGTAAGATGCCATCAGGGCCCTGAGATTTATTTATTTTGAGTTTAGCTAGGCTTAGTACCACATCAGCCATAGTTAATACACATATTGGTCATAGACGACGCTGTATTCGTACTAATTGGTGGTAAGTTACTTGTGTTCTCTACTGTGAACACCTGTGAAAAATAATCATTAAACTCATTTACAATATCAATTTTATTTTCAATTATAAGGCCCTTACTATCCTGCAAATGAGTGATTTCAGCTTTTAGAGCTCTTTTGGAGTTAAACTATTGGAAGAAACCTTTATTGTCATCCTTAGCCTCCAATGCATTTTTTCTTTCTACATGCCTCTTGGATAGTCTAATGTTATTTTTTAACTCTACCTGTAGACTTAGATACTCCTGCTTAATTTTGAAATCATTAGATATTTTCCAATTGTGGAACAGAGCCCTTTTCCTCCTGACTTTATTCTTAATTTCCTTAGTAAACCACCTTGGTTGTCGTTTCCTAGATTTAGTTTTGCTGGAAACAGGTATAAAGTCATCTTGCACTTACAACAATGTGCTTTTAAAAAAT
This sequence comes from Paramormyrops kingsleyae, assembly GCF_048594095.1. NCBI lineage: Eukaryota > Metazoa > Chordata > Actinopteri > Osteoglossiformes > Mormyridae > Paramormyrops > Paramormyrops kingsleyae. The sequence continues at coordinate 17,429,424 of NC_132820.1, read as the reverse complement.
TCTCATGCCTTTTCAACTGTTTTGCTATTTAACTCCGTCCAGTTTACAGTTTATAGCTTCCGTCTCATACCATTAAAGTTAGCCTTCCTAACATTGTGTACTTTTAATTTCGACTTTGCTCTTCTGACACTAAAATTAACCTCGAATTTAACCAAGTTATGATCACTACCATCCAATGGTTCTAAAACCTCTAATTTTCCAATCCTATCCTGGTTATTACAGAAAACGAGATCAAGAAGGGCTTCTCCCCTGGTAGGAGTATTAACAAACTGAGTAAAAAAACAATCCTGTACTAATTCCACCATCTCAAGTTAATTTACAGAAGAGCCAGAGACTGTGTCCCACTGTATCCCAGGTAAATTAAAATCACCCATAACCACCACATCATTTTTATTACTCATAATCCTGATATCATCATATAACATTCTGCTTTCCTCTACAGCTACATTAGGTGCTCTATAACAAACACAGACAATTAGGTCATTTGAGTCTTTAGCATTGAGTTTTATCCATACAGCTTCTGTACTTTTATTTTTATCAGTGAGCTCCCTTGCCTGCAAGTTTTCTTTTTCGTATACTGCAACACCACCTCCCTTCTTACCTATCTGGTCTCTACGGAACAAGGTATAACCATCCATATTATATTCTTCACCATCATTGTCACTCATCCATGTTTCAGTTATTCCTATAATGTTGTAAGTGTCCGATGAAATTAAAGCCTCTAAATAATTAATTTTGTTTCTAATACTCCTAGCATTTAAATACAGACCACAAATGGTAGGCCTTTTACAGTGCCCACTTTTAATATTTATTTGGGCTTTCCGTCTCTCCCCACATAAATTCGTAACTAACCTCCCTGCCCCCCCCAGTCCCTAGTTTAAACATTCCTCAACTACTTTACACATACGCCTCCCCAATACAACCTCCCTCCTCCTGGGGGTAGGCGGCTCCTTGGTGCCCAAGGGCCCACCTGCCTCCCCAGTCTCTTCCGGCTCTAAAGCTGGAAGCACCTGAAAGCGGTTAGACACTTCTAGTCACTTCAGGTGATGCCGCCTCTGTGAATTGTGTACGCCCTTTTCTACGTCTACGACCTACGTTCACCCAATAAGGAAGTGAAGGGTATACTGACCGCGTGTCTCCAGCTTGTCACTTCTGCATTTAATGGAAGGAGTTTAGCTGGCTGTTAAACTGGTGTTGGTACACACCGTGAGAACAGCACAGTGAAAAGACGATCGTCTTACAGGCAAAACAAGCTTTGTGGTAGAAGGTGCATATGGATTTACGGCATCATGCACCAAGACGATAAGCCAATGGCCCCTGCAGAAGAAAGCAGGCCCCAGTACCAATGCTCCGGGGAATTTGATCACGATAGACTAAGCTTCGGTGTCAGGCTTGAGACGTTCGAGGTCATCGTGATCATCATCTAAGTCTGCGTCATCAGCCAGCATAGCGGCAGCCACAGCACGCACGAGAGATTATGTCAGGGCACTAGGTGTGGAAGAACTTAACGATCGGCTGGAAACAGACAAGCAGGATACGAATAACAATGTGACATACCCCCCAGTCGCAGACCCTCGCCACACAGCTGATGGCTTCATCATTACCGATCACAGGCAGTATACTTCCCCTGATAAAATATGCTAGCGGCATGCAACACAGCAAGGTGAAAGAAAGACAGAATCACCTAGTCCTCATTTGTATCACTCTTGGCAGAGAGAGTGCCCCCAGGTGAGAGTACACTCAACTCCACTTCAGCATCTAGAACTTACAGGTATGTTGGACTTTGCTAAATACCCGGCACGCCGTGAACTTGTAAATACAAGTCTTGTCCAGTTCGACAACCGCCCTTGGACGTTCAGAGCATGGAGGTCAGCCTTTCTTACTGGGCTATGTTTCTCCACAAAACAGACGTACAACCTTTCAGTGATGCGGAAAAGGGGTAGAGGAAGCGAGAGCAAATCCGGAAGAAAAAAACCATGAACAAAAGATTATGATTACTCAGTGAATCTGGCCCCAGATTCATTACTTTCAAAAATGCATGGCTCCCTGTTGCATGATATGTCCCAAGTTCTCCCTGATGTCACTATAAGACAGGACAACACTGATAATTGTGATATGGCTGTGCACAAATCAAATTCTGAGGGAGACGGCAGCATTTGTCATACGGGGTGCTCTGATATGGCGAGAATCCCAGAGGCAGAACCAGATCTGGAAAAAACACAAACAGAAAGATATATTTGCTCCTTGGCTACACATGAAAATGAATGAGCCGAACCTTTCAACAGTAGCTCCCAGAAGCCAGTGTCTGGCTCCAAAGACCTGGTTCAATGGGGAAACTATTGAGTGGGCCATCACAGGGTACATAGGTCAAGCTCAGGTGTTGGACTCTGTTCTGTGTATGCCCACCTTTATCAGATGGCTGCACTTTCAAGCTTTGGCCCAATTTTACAATTTTGTGCTGCTCAGAGAGCCTTAAATTTAGATACAGTCCTGATGCCCTTCAATACTGATGTGCAAGATCCTGGTTCCCACTGGCTTCTTGTTGCAGCAGATTTCACAGAACAGGAAATTTGCATATTCAATTCAATCCACAGTTCTGAAATGGCAAGAACCACAAAAGTTGTGGCGTGCATTTACATGGCAGCTGGAGAAAATTTTCGGGCATCTGACTGGACAGTCACAGATGTCATAAATGTCCCACAACAAGCCAATGGTTATGACTGCAGCGTTTTTGCCATTGTGTATGCCTGCTCAGTCATCACCAACTGACCAATAGGGTCAGTTGACAGCCATAAAGATTGTGGATTCACTGCCTAGTTGAAGACGGCAAGCCAGTAGAAACCAGACGATCAGGCCTCTCACAAAAGAAGCTTTTATGCCACAGGAGAAAGGTGCTGTCATATGATGCAGAGATGAAGGCTGTACCTATAAGAGAAACAGAGTGCAACTCCACCTTGCAAAGGCGAAAGCTAAACCACACAAACACTAAGAACTGGACCCTGGGCTACTCGTCAAAATGTAAGGGTGACCCAGAGTACAGGGATCAGTACGTATTGTGTGTCATTAGTATAGGCGGTGGTTTCACCTTAAGTGTATAAAGACAACTGACCGTTTAGTCGTTACTTGTACCGACTACCACAAATGTTTAATGTGTTCTAGCTGAATCAGTGAATGTGGCATATTGACTGGCAATCTTTCATTTCTATGAAAAATTATGAATATTAGTTTTATATACTAGGAGTTACAAACAACAAAAATTATGCCAACTTATTCTCTTTCGTTCAGATGATTTATCTTTCATATGGGTGAAAACTTTAAAATTTGAGTTAAACATGCTAAGACTTCAAAACCACAAAATATTTGCCATCTAATATTTATAAATGAAGATAACAAAACAGTCAATTAGCATGTTTATTTAGAACATGATAGTAATGAATAATAGCAGACAGATTTTGAGGATCCCAGTGGGGAATGAAAACAACCTTGACTGTGAAGTGTAGCTACAGTACCAGTTGTGCCACCTACCTGTATAGAGAGCTGGGGGTCACAGGCCTTGCTCAAGGGCCCCCACATGTGCTGACACTGGGCTTGAACTGGTGACCTTTGAACCATGAGTAGAGAGGCTTAGCTCACACAACCACATGCTCAGGTGTATGGAACATAAGCTGAATAAGTTCCTGCAGTGTCATAGTCCACAAGTGGCAGCATGTAGCTCAGTGGGTTAAACCTCTGAGCCTCTGACCCAAAGATTGACTGTTCAAGCCCAACCAGCACTTGGGCACTGTTTTTGTACCCCTGGGCACTGCAATGGGTGAAGCCTTAGCATGCTAAACTGAAATTTTAAAGTCTTTACACATATGAAAGATAAATCTTAATTAAAGTCAATAGGTTTGAACAACTTTTGTTGTTAGCAGTTCTTAGTATGTACAACTATGGAGATGCAAGATAAATGATCTGAACAAAAAATAATTACTCAGCATAACAATAAGTGGTTTTCTTCAAAACTTAAAAGTTTGAGTTGACTCCAAAATCTAGTGCAATAAGTTGCCTTGAATTTTAAGTTGCCTTAACCTTTTGTTTTTCATAGTGCACGAATTGACGAATTAACTGACTACTTGGGAAACAGTATTCCACATAAAGTGCAATTAAAAACAAATCACAAACGGTAGGCCTATATCCGAAATAATTTCACAGTCAGAGAATTTTAGAATCTTACCTACCTAAGAACGCACTTCTTAAATCCTAAATCTTATGTAGTCCAACAACGTTCGCCCCTTCTTCCGACTAAAAAACTGCTTATTCAACGCGTTAGTTTCCAGGGGCTGTCGGTTACATTAGCTATCTCCTATGCAATCAAACAATAACTAATTGAGGACAGAGATTGGATGGACATCAATTGGGGTACCAACTGGAGCTTGGCACAAGTCCAGGGGGTTTCCTACATAGAGGTTCCTGTATTCAGAAGACGGCATCTGCAAATAATAATAAAAAAAAACTATTATTAAGCCTTTTCTTTATAATGGGCGTCAATGGAGGGGAAAACGCTTAACGTAACATAAAGTCAACAGTCCTGGCATTTAGGTTTTGATTTTTTGTCAGGTGAAAGTCTTTATGACCAGATATGTTTGTGAGAAATTTGGTGATTATTGGTCGCTATTTTGGTACATTAAACCACATTAAGCGTTTTAGAATGTCCGAAACTTGGGCCAATATGAGCAAAGTTGTGTCGTTATGGAGGCGGTTACAGTTTGTGCAGCCGGCTGAGAAGTGCTGCACGATCTGTCTTAAGTCGTTTTGCTCTTGTGAGGTTTTTGTACCATGTGACATGGTGATGCGTGGTGACGTTTTGCAGCGGACAATAAAAATCTAACCATGATGCATTGCTTTAAACCAGCTGCATGAAGTCGAACGCACCCAATAACAAACATAAAACTTTTAAATTTTTTTTATGTTTTCTTCACCAGTGCAGTGAATTTAAAGAAAGAGCTATGATGGTGCTGCAAATGGCTTTGCGTAGTAGTAGCGTTAGCCGACGTGTACAGCATCATTTTCCTACAATGCTTACAGATGATTCGTGTTTTGTTTGTCACCGTCATATTTTCCACCGGGTACCCAAAATACTGCCACACAAAAGATTTAAAAGTGTCTGGTGCATTTACTATGGTAATTTCATCAGACGCTGACATGCTTACAGCAGCTGATTTGCAACGCATTCGCGAAACCGCTTTTCATTCCGACGAGAATTCTCGCAATGTTATGCAAAGTGGTAAAGTATCCTATGGAGTTCACATGAAATGCATAACTGTACAATGCAAAATCTGGAAAACAACTTTAACTACTGAAACCTCACTGTGTGATCATGTGCAATTAACAGGGCAGATGTGGTGTTTCTGATAGTTCAATAGTGATCGTGCTTTAAACGTATTCTTAATTCTTAACCTTAAATTTCTCAAAACCTATAGACTTAATTGATCCAAATAAATTGTGTTGCTTAAACTCTATGCCTATGTACTGTACTGCTAGCTGCAACACACACTGCCCGGGACTCACCCTGATCACTTCCCCTAATGGACCCCTTCGAAGGGTCACCCCGATCACCACCCCAGCATGGCAGATCCCGGCCAGGTCCCTGTCTCTCAATCTCCCGGAGAGGGAGAAGACACCTGTACCAGGGTTGGGTCCCACCTGCCCTGCCCCCTGGCTCGCTTTCTGTCCCCATTGCTTCAGCTAGGTGGTACCCTTGGCTCCTGCTCGACGGTCACCTGCGGTTCCCCCTGTGGTGTCTCGTTGGTCGCCTGTGGTTCCTCCTGCTCCGACTTGTTGGTCACCTGCACCTTCGCTGGCTGTGGCTACACCTTCGCCTGCCGTGGCTTCTGCTCCCTCCTCAATTCCTCCTGTGTCCCCTTCACCTCCCTCCTCGCCTCCTCCAGCAGTCCCTCCGTCTTCCTCCTCGGCCCCTTCGGTGTTCCCTCCGGCTTCTGCCTCGAGGTCGCTGAGGGTCCCTCCAGCTCTGGCCTCATGGTTGCCTGTGGCTCCCACCTTCTGCCCACCGGAGTTACCTTCAGCTCCCTGGTTTCCCCCGCTCCTTTACCTTCTTGCCCCCTAGTGTGGTTCCCCCTGTGGGTGGTCTCCCTGTGTTCCCCCCTCGTCCATTTGCTCTACCTTTGTTCCCTCCCAGTCCCTTTGCTCCTCCTGTTGGTGCTTCCCCTATGTCATTGCCTTTAGTGTCCCTGGGTCCTGTGTTTCTGTCCTTGGTTCCCCTGTGTCTATTTGCATTTCCTGTAATTTGTCACTTGTTGTCCGAGTTGTTCTTGTGCCTGTTTTTTGTGTCCATGTTGTTCCCCATGCTTCGTTAATGTCTCTTGCTTTTGCTTCCCCAGGTCCTGTGATGTCCCCGGTCTCGTCCCCTCTGTCCGTTTTAGGTGCGCTCAGAGTGCATGCCTTTGGGGGGGGGGGGGGGGTCCGCGTTAAAGTATGTTTCCCCAGTCCGGTCATTGACGTTGTGCTGTGGTTCTATGTGCCTGCCTATATTATCCTTTATTTAACCCCATATTTACCCAACTCCTCTAGCCCTGTTCCTGTTTCCCTGGTCTGTGCCCCGTGACACATGACAGTTGCTTTCATCTACAAGGACAAACTCTGTTCTTCTGCCAAGAAGCTGTCCAGCCCTCATCTTGAGTCTTTTGAGTGCTGTTTTAGAAACATTTCTGAAAACGTGGCTCATTTTACTTAATGTACATGACCTTTGAGCAAGGCAGTCTTCCATCATCTTGACCTGCCTTGATCAGTTTGAGACCTTGAGAAAATCTAACAAAAGATTAAAATAGCATATTAAACATTTTACAATCAGCATCAGGAAAGGAAGCTAATAGAACAAGAGGTCAGTGCTGCCCATTAGCAACAAAAATAATAACGGCTAAACAAAAATGAACATACTTGTGCTACAACAAGGCAATGAGGATTGAACCATTTAGATATAATTACCCTATATCTGTTGTGCCCTGACTGTTCTGATCCTCCTGTGCCACGCCTCCTCATTTAGCTCGTGTGGAATCCTCTTTTTATCAGCTGTTTCTAGTTGTGTTAATTAGTTTGGAGTATTTAATTGTGTGTCAGCGTTTCCCTTGTCTGGTCATTGACGTTAGTCCTACATGTTGCTCCATGTTCCTGAATGTGTTCTCCCCTAATAAATCCCACGTTTCCCTAACTCCCTGGACTCCTGCTCCTCTTTCCGTGCTCCGTGCCTGTGATCCATGACAATATACATTTTACTGAGATAACAGTCAATGACTCACTCTACTAAATTAGTCTGAAATGGAAGAAGGGTAAACTTAAAAAAGTCATGAAAAAAATGCTATAGTTTCCTTTCAGGTCAAATATAATGTGCTATATACACTAGTTATGGTCAAAATGACCGAACAATTTGCTGTATTTTCTCTCCTTGCTAGATGACGATCTTGGTTCACTTTGGGGCATTTTTATGCTCTTTTTTCAACAGAAACCACCATCTAGGTCGGGTCAAATACAAATATAGCAAATGGTTCATGAAGTGTCATTTTGTCCATCACTAATATACACAAAAAAAAATATTCAAATAAAATGAGGTTACAATTTTTTTTTTTTAGTAAAGTATACCGAATTTTAGTAAATAAAATGCAATAAATAAATTAAGCTAAAGTCTACATACTTTCAGTCATAGGATTAGCTCAAATTAATTGAGGCAACATATCTGTACTCACTTTTTTGGATAAATTTATCTTAGCTACACTAAAAATTGCATTGTTGGATGTAATTAATTTTACTAAGACAAGTGGTTACATGAAAAAAATGTATCTAAGAACAGATTTAAATTGTAAGTTCAGTCAATTTTATGTTACATAAACTAAACTCATTTTAGTAGAGTTTAATTCATTGTTTTTAATTAATTCACCCATGTTCAATCTACTTAAATGTAATTTATATTTTTGGTTGTTTTTATTTACTTTATTGATTTATTAAAGTTACAGTGTAAAGAAATTCAGTGTGGCCACTCCAAACTCACCCGCCCTAGTACCGTGATTATACAAATAAATAAATAAATAAATAAATAAATAAAACAAACAAACGGGGGGGGGAGGACACAGGAAGAACAATCATAACAATAACAGACATTAATCACCAAGGGGAGAGAAAAAAATTATAATAATAAAGTGTAGGGGAATGCAGAATACAAACGATCATAACTCACATAACACACCTTAAAAGGACATCAAACAATAAAACATTAATAAAAGGGTAATGATGACAACAACAAAAAATAACAATAATATCAACAACAACAATAATAATAATGTTACAAATAGGTATTATATATGTAGCATACACACATACACATATATTTCAATTGCTATATCTATAAGTTACTCTTAAAAGTAATAATAATAATGATATTGATCGCTCAACCTTGTATGTGCAAGTGTAGGTGTGAACTGATTTGTCATTGGATGTGCTGGTAGTTGATGCCGTCGGGGGGCACGCACCCCCAAACCACCCACCCCCAGGCCCAAGGCGAAGGCAGGGGGAACCAGGCAACCGAGGCCACCCCACCACCCCCACGGCATAAGGGCTCACAGCCACGCGTCCCGAAACAACCCGAGAGAAAGCCTGCGAGGAACAAAGGGAGTGCCAACCTCAAGGTTGTACAAGGAAGCCCGCAGGGAGGGAACAGGTAGCGAGCCCCCACACCGAGGCAAGCAGGTCCAGGGCTAAAGAGCCCCATCAATCGGCAGGACAGATTGCCTCCCGCCGCAGTGACCTGGCATGCCCACTGACACTGCAGGATGACTGAAGGAAGGCCCACACAAAGAGAAGTGAAGTATATCTGCACAGCATGACATGATACTGCTTTTAATTTAAAAGATGGTTTTCTTCTCTTTATTCAAAGCTACTGCGATGCTGTTAAACAGGGCAACAGTATAAAACCCCAGATGCAGTTAAAACATATCAGTTGCATCAGTTGTCCAAAACAGTTCAGAGAAATCTTAACACCACTCATTGAAAAAAAAAAGCTTTGGGATTCTATGGTTGTTATTCGTATTGTCACAGTATGAAAAATAAAGAACCAACTAACTCACCCCAGTTAGCTCACATGTATTTACAAATGATAGGAGGCCACACCTGCTGCCCAAACAGGAGGAGACACAAAGGGCAGCGTAGGACGGGCCCTGACCCTGACATACACTATCACACCTACAGTACACTGCTGCTTCTGAGAATCTGTCAATTTGGCTTGTGCCTCCAGACTAACAAGTCAATTACTTTTCTATGCATTGATGTATATCTAATTGTTTTTCACTATATATAGGTCTGTTACTATTTTATGAATGTTAGGAATTCAGTCTGACGTATTTATGGACCCTGACAAACTGTTAATCATCATTTAGACCAGTCAGTGGGCGTTTCCAATGCTTTTAGGAATCTTCTTTCATTTCTCAACACTGAGTTAGACTCAGGAAAAAAAACAACAAAAGGATAAATATCATTTTCACAATGTTTCTCAAACCAGTCCTCACAGCAAATGTACCAGTGTTAAATTAATGGTGTTTTTATGGGTCCACACCATTCAGTGTTACCTTTAACACTGTACAGTGTGCAGTAAGTGTTGTTTTTACAGTGTTAATATTTATTAACTCTTGTAGTGTTCAATTTACAACCTAGAGTGTTAGGACAATGTGTCTCCACCTCTTCCCAGATTACAAGCCCATATGGGCGGCACACAATGTACTCTCATTTGAACTCATTTGGGCATTGGGGAAACAAACTGAAACGCGGACGAAATACAGAGAGCTAATAAAAACAATCAGAAACAGCTGATCTCACGGGGTTTCCACACGGGGTTAACAAGGGGGCGTGGCACACGGAAGGAGTGGACGATTGGGGCAGGACACATTGTTTGGATACATTTATTTTCTTACTTTACAAATTACTGTTTTGATAAATGTGCTTAGATGTGTTTAGTGCAGTATATGCTCTTCTTGTTTTATCCAATTCATTTTGTGTTTAAATACTAAAAAAAAAAACGTATTTAGGTGTAATTTTTTGGGACCGGGAACCAATTAATTCTCCATTATTTCTTATGCGGAAATTTCGATCAGAACTTGAACGTTTTAAGATTCGACCTGGAGTTCTGAAAAGATTAAGTACGAGTTTTGAGGTACCACTGTAACTGGTTTTTCATAGCACTTTCCTCCCAGCCAATGCCTTTTCCAGCTAAACCCTAATGACTAAACCATTTTGCCTAATCACTGGCTAGAACACTAAGAACAATGTCTGTCATTTTTGTTCTCTTGCCCTATTCATCACAATCTTGGTGGATTGAAAAAAAAAACAGTACTGTGTCATGCTATGCAAATATACATCCAGCACCATTGGTCTACAGGGGAGTGGGTGGTACCAGGAATTACACTGAAAATAGGACGCACAAACAAATTCTCAGTTCTCAAAGCCAACTATTAAGTGTAAAAGTATTGAAGAGTATTTTGCATCTTTTGTATTTATTTTTACTTGATAAAGAAATTTCCCCATACAGGGATCAAGAAATGCGTGTAATGAAAGATTACAGGGTTTTTTTTTTGTCATTTTAGTGATTGTCAAGAATCTGTTCTTTGTAGGTGGCATTGTGACTATGTAGGTGACATTGCTGCACTTTTGCCTCACACAAATAGGGTAGAGGGTGTGGATCAAACAATAGTTATGATCCTCTGAAAGGCCATGATGACATGATGATGAGCTGTCAGTAAATGCTTTTTTGTGATTTTTGGAACCCCAGTAAAACAGCCTTGATCCCATCCTCTCTCATGTCACTCATTTTCCTCAACTGAAATGGCAAAGTTACATGTCTATCCCTTCTCTCATAGAGAATTTTATGTTTTTGTGTGACCTTCATGTTCCTGCTCCATCCCTGTAACCATGGGAAGGGAAACTCATAATGTACAATATATATATTACAGAAGCTTTCTTTACTTTTTGCAAAAGCATACAGGACCGAATCCTACCATGTAGTTTACTTGTCAATAGTAAATAAAACTGAGATCAATTCTCACCTTTAATTAAAGCAATAATTTCATCTTAAATTATTTTTCTATCTTCTGCTTTACGAAATCAGCCATGCAAACTTGTTTTACGTGTTTTTAGTCTTGTAGAAATGAGGAGGCAGAAATTCTTTCTGTGACGCAAAAAGAGTCTACTGTATATAACGTGTCTATGTTTCAGTGTAAGTGAAACTGAAACTACAGCAAAAACTTGATTCACTGGTCTGAAGTGACTTTACTCTGAAGTGATTTTCAGTACAAGAGGTAAGTGTGCTCCTCTATGGTCTCATTCTCTCTCATTCGTTTTGAATATAACATAGAATTTTTATAATAAAATTTAAGTTTAAAATTAAACTTAATATCTGAATTAACTGTTGTCAAATTTAGTTTTCCGTCCAGTAATAAAACTGATACCAAATTGTTCTAGCTTGTACATAAAACATCTGCTTATTAAAGCAAATTTACTGGTTTGCAGAGGAAAGTATGGCAAGCTTGATCCAATTTTTATACTATGGAGATGACTTCTGCTCACTTTTTGAATCCCATTTGGAGCTTGACGACATATTGGGAGGTAGTCGGACATATATCATGTACCACGGTACCACCCTAACAGCTGCATTAAATATTATGGAGCACGGATTTCAGCAGTCCAGTGGTGGCATGCTTGGACCTGGAGTCTATGTCAGTCGGAGCTTTCAGAAGGCCCAAGCTTATCCAAGAAATCTACCCTTCTATGAGCAGAAAGCTGTACTCAAGCTGAGGGTTCAAGTAGGAAAAGTAAAGAAGATCGACTACCAGGGACACCCCCTCCAAAAAACCTGGCATCAGCATGGATATGACACAGCCTGGGTGCCACCCAAATGCGGAATGGTTCCTAGCGGCTTGGAGGAAGATTGTGTTTGGGATCCCAGCAGGATCGAAGTTTTAGATATAATTCGCTCAGAACACTATACAGGGTGGTGTTTTGATCCATAAAAAATAGAGAGAGAAACTGAATAGGAAAAAGGAAGGAAAGAAATTAAAAGATCTATTCATAATCTATATATAGTTTTTTATAATCTCTTACCTATCATGTTAAAAATTAATCTCTCTCTCTCTCTCTCTCACACACACACACACACACACACACACATATATTGCTAAAAAATCATGAAATCAGAGGAACAAATAACATAATTTTAATAAAACTGAAAGTATTTCACCATAACATTTTTCCAAAAGATTCTTAAATTAGTGAGAAAGACCAATATTTCAATTTATGTTAAATGGTTTAAATTTGTGCAGGTAATTTATTTCCAACAAAATGTTTCATTTCAATGCTTTCAAAAAGGCTTCATGAAAAGATGCCAATAATAAAAGAGAGGGGGCATTGTATTTTAATTAGGGATGTTAACCTTCATCCTACCGACAGGGGTCCCTGCACATCCCAGAGGTATATTTTTCTTGTATCTCACAGATGATTTTTTTCCTTAAATAATTATGTTTATGACTGTCAATCAATTTGCTCCTAGTGATGTCACATAATTGTTTTCTATTTCTTCTTTGATTACTGCTTTTTAAAAACACAAATGTTTTGGGGTCCCAGGGAACCCCAATCAAAAGTGCCCAATTCCGCCTCTGCAGTTTTAATAAGTAGAACTATTTAATCAGTTAATGTTTGCTGTGGGAGCATTTTGTATGGTATTAATGTTGTTTCTATTATGTATAAAAGGTGGGAACATTATAAATAGTAAAGATTGTATAAGTATAGATAGATGTTTATGGGTCATGAATGCGTTTCTTTTTACTTGGATTTATGTTCTCGGTATGTTTGAAATCCTTCACCTTAACGCGGGGGAGCGGGTCACGCTTTTATGTTGCCTGGCAATTTTGGAGCTTTAGTGAGGAAACCGCACAGTTTTTTCTTGCCGTAGTGGCGAGTTTTATTAAGAATATCCAAGCTTTACATTTTTTCTTGTGGAAGATACTCTGGAATAAATATTTGTTTTATCTTTCTTTTACAAGGAGTACTGTGGAGGTTTTTCTTTTTACGAGCGCGTACAAATGAGTAAAGGAGCCACTCCAACTAATGTCAAAGACTTAAGTAACAATCGCTAAATCCCTCATATTTGCCATGGGTACTAATTTAGAGTATCGGGGGGGTGGGGGCTCTCTGTCAGGCATTTTAAAGAAGACAGACACAGATGCAGCAGCCACAGATTTCCACATGTGGTCTGTTGACAACTTGAGATCCATCCATTGTCTGCAACTGCTTGTCCTATTCAGTGATGTGGGGGATTCAGAGCCTGTCCCAGCCACTATGGGCACAAGGCAAGGACCACCCAGGATGGGGCACCAACCCACAGCAGGGCACGCTCACAGAACATTCACTCACACATGCACATCTATGCACAGTTTGGAAACTCCAGTTAACTTCACCATGTTTTTGGACTTTGGGGGGGAAAGCAGAGTACTCAGAGGAAACCCCACTACAACCCAGGGGGAACATGAACCCTGGTCCCAGATCTGTGAGGTGACAGCGCTGACCACTGCATCACTGTGCAAAATACAATACATAACTTCATAATGAAATGTTATATAACTATGATATAAAATTATGTCCTATTATTCAAGACAAGACTGCAAAATAGTTTGCCATGCAAATGAATACCAAGCAGTCAGAGCATGATCAATACAGGGTGTGAATGTGGAAAACACACAAATATAACAGTATTTATGCTGCAGAGTGTGAGAGTGGGGGGGAGGGATATGTAAGGAGAAGGAGATTTCTCACAGCTCCAAGATGTCTTTGGCTGAAATAAGTCTAGAATGTAACTATATAGTGTAATTATTGATAACGCCACCATTTGGTTTATATTGGGGGTCAAAATGACCCCGACTGGTTTCATGTAACAAATAGAGTGGTACCGCAGAACTCAAATTTAATCCGTTCAGAACTCCGGATCGAATCGTAAAAAGTTCGAGTTCTGAACGAATTTTCCCCATAAGAAATAATGGAAAACCAAATAATTGGTTCCCGGCCCCAAAAAATTACACCTAAATATGATTTTTTTTTTTTAGCATTTAAACACAAAATGAACCGGATAAAACAAGAAGAGCATATACTGTACTAAACACATCTAAGCACATTCATGAAAACAGTCATTTGTAAAGTAAGAAAATAAACGTATCCAAGCAATGTGTAATGTTAAAAAAAACAATGTGTCCTGCCCCGATCGTCCGCTTCTTCCGTGTGCCACACCCCCTCGTTAACCCTGTGTGGAATTCCCGTGTGATCAGCTGTTTCAGGTTGTTTTCATTAGCCCTCTGTATTTCGTCCGCATTTCAATTTGTTTCCCCAGACCGGTCATTGTATTGTCCGTCTGCGTTTTGCCTGCCTTACCTGTAATTAAACCCCGTATTCCCCGATACCCTGACGTCTGCGCCTTTATCTCCCTTTTGTCCCCGCTCAGCACAACAATATTATTATGATTAAATATATTCATGGTTTATTATTATTAAAATAATTAATAAGAACTCTTTATTTTTAAATGTATTTTATTATATAATAATAATTACTGTTACTGTCTATCATTGCCTAAATGTATTTTTGCTGTCTAAATATATGTATTCAGCTACTGTAAACATGCACGATGCTATCACAGTGAATGTGAGGCTGAGACTGAAGTGTTACCCTTTGTTTCCACTGAGAGACATGCCGCATTACTCATTTCCCCGCGCCTACAAGTTCTTAGGTCAGTGTTTTCGGTTTGACTTATGAGATTCAAGGTAAATTTTTTTCAAACTGGTTGGTTCGACTTTTACGAAATTCGAGTTTTAATGAGTTTGAGAACTGAGGTACCACTGAAATCCATCCATCCATGTTCAAAACCGCTTATCCAACTGGATCACGAGGAGTCCGGAGCCTATCATGGAAGGTATAGGCACAAGACGCGGAACAACCCAGGATGGGGGGCCAGCCCTTCGCAGGTAACAAATAATGTTCAATTGAAATCTCTGAAAAGTAAGTGATACCACAATCAAATGACGGTTGTAGGATCACACATGCACATACTGTATCACAGGGCCTAAATTCCAGGTGGCCTGAGACAAGGCCGAGCCTGGTACGAGAGGCACCAAAGGGGGGTTACACACATGAACACACACACACAGATAACAAGGGAGGCCAGCACTCCAGCTTTTATTGCCCTTGACTTGGCACACAACCCCCTCCACATACACTCTGCCTTACATCTCACTCACCCAACAGACGAATACCCTAAAGGAAATTTCATTTAAGTTTGGCTTTTGTATACCCTGTATATTGATTTACTCACGACTACTAGTCTCAATATACAGATAGGTTATGTTTGTATGTGTCCTTAGACAATCTTAGTGTTTTGTGTGCCACCCTTATAACCATGTTCACGGAGTATCACCTATTTTACCCCTTTGCACTTGAACACATATACATTTAAATAAATAGATAGGTATAGCTACCATTGTATACTGTATATGTTCTCATGGTATACCAGAAGAATCTGGAAAGTGAGTGTAACCAATGTGTCCTAACTTTTAGAGAGTCTTCTTTGTTAAAACCCTCCCTTCTCTTCCAACATTCCTTTGTGGTCCTTATCTTATCTTGGTGGACAGTCACCAAGTTTCTTTGTTCCTACCACGCTATGTTAAAAGAACTGAATTAAGGTGTATCTTATCCATTCTGGAGAAGATGAATTGGCATAAGCCACACCAAACAAAATATGTTGTTTCCAGATGTGCAACTTATATTGATATTACCACAAACTAACGGCCACGCCTATCTATGGATAAGATGTGCTGTTTGTGCGGATATTACATCAAATATTCATATTACAAAGTGTAACATCTGTTGAGGTGCAACCCAAAACACCTGTATCCTATACTGATGTGAATCAGTCACATAGATAAAATAATTAATTGTTTAATCAATTAATACAGATGATATGAGGTATGTACCTGTGAAGTTGGTATGGCATGTTTGGTGTCAAACTGATTGTTAATCACTCCTGATTCCAAATCTGGTCAGTGATTACCATAAAAGTGGATGTATCAAAAGTTATAACAGCTTAATGAAAATCATCAGTAAAGGGAGAATCAGTCGGGCCATAAATCCCAAAAGGACTGATACAGACCCCCTTCCAAAAGCCCGCCAAATGGATGGCCAGCCATTGGGCCAGGAGTCGAATTCCTGGTCATCCCTATTCATGAACTTTAGACCATAAAAATCTAGCACCTCAGAACAAAGGGGCGCAGAGAATAACCGCCAGCCCGAAGAAGAACATCAGCCGGGGCAAACAGATCATCAAGCGCAGAAAAGACCATCAGCCCGGGAGACGAGAAGCCCACCAGGAACCCTCCGGTGAAGACCCAGCTGAACAGAGAACAGCACCCAAGACAAAGCTTCACCAGGAGAGAGAATCTAAAGGGACTCCACTCCACTGCTCCAAACGCCGCGCCTTCCTGAGTGCCATCAGCTCAGCAGCTCTGCCATCAACTGCCAAGACCCCCCCCCCCACCCCACTCTTCAACCAAGTAAACCAACTTCCTTTCATTCTAACAACTTAAGCTGTTCTGTTAACCTGCTATAAGACTTACATGTAAGGGTCGTGTTTCCACAAACTGTGCTTGCTTTGCAGAACAGTATTTCCCATTTAAGGTTACTCATTTAAATCCGGTCATTGCATTTTCATAATTACATTGTTTGTTTTATTCTGTTATTTCATGTTTGTTGTTGTGTTAGGTGTAATGTCTGTCTTATGTTAGTTGTAGTGTTAGCTAGGAATAAATGCATGTCTTTTACACAACTTTAGCCTCCGTCATTGAGTGTTCCACAATAAGTTCCTGCCTCTGTGCGATCTTGCTACACGCTCTGAACCTCAAACTCGCCTGAAACATCGCGAGACTCTCTCTCATCGGCCGTGAGGGGAGCTTCGCTACCAATCGTTTACATTACCTGGTGATGCAGCTCGCTGGACGAGCCTTCTAACCGAGGTTACTAAGCGATACTGATAATCAGTGAATCCCATTTGAGTCTCACATTAACAGACTCACAGGGATACCGCAATTGAGTTTGGAGGAGCCGACCATTCGGCATAACGATTGGTTAATAATCAGCATTAAATAATAATTAATTAAACTTTAATTAATTTCAAACATATTGGTGGAGATATTAAAAATTACCTGAGCTAATAATTCCTACACGGTTTATAAGCTTAAACAGCAATTTGTTTTAAAGGAAAGTATAGATTTTCATTTAGCAAAATATGTTAATTAATTGTAATAATAATTATAATGCTGAGAGCTATGTCACCTATGCTGACCGTAACTATGGTTTCCTCACCATCAACCTCAAGGACGGCCTACAAGACAAAGATGGTGGCCTATAGTTCCCCAAAGAGGATGGAGAACAGCCTCCACATGCCAAGTGAGAAGAAGCCATTGAGAAAATTCTCTTTTTATTTAATAATAATAATAATTGATACTTTCCCCATTGATACCCATGGGGAAATTCTTTTTATGCCTCCCTCTGGCAATTCTCCATGAAGGGCAGCCACCTGTAGCGGCACCCAGGGAGCTGGGGGTTGAGGGTCTTGCTCAAGGACCCGCAGATGTGCTGAGGCTGGGTTTGAACTGGCGGCCTTGTGATTACAGGAACACGGCTTAGCCCACTGAGCCACACGCTGCCCCCATAACAAATTTACCAGTGTTAAATTAACATTGCATGGTGTTTATATAATTCTCACCAATTAGTGTTACATTTAACACTTTACAGAGTGCAATGAGTGTTGTTGTATAGTATTAAATTTTTATCAGCTCTTATAGTGTTTAGTTGATACCACAGAATGTTAGATTACTGTAACTTCACCTCTTCCCAGATTCCAAGACCATATAGGGGGCACACAGGTACATAATAGGTGGCTTATGTCTGGGGCAGCCAGCAACTGTGTTTGATTAAACCACCATCATAAGACAAGACCAACAAGGTCTTGTCTCTTGTTACGTCAACTTTGCATGAGGTTAGCTTTGAGTTTCCTGAAGACCAGCACACTATGTTTCTGTAAGCTGAACACATGTTTCTTTTTCCTGACTGTTTTAAAGTTGGGATTGAGTTAGAGAAGGAATATTTAGACATTTCATTATTAGTTTCTTTTTTAAACATGAACAAAATAGTTTCCTTGTACCTGTATAACAGAGAGCAAATTGAGCCCGTGGTAGAAAAATTATAAATCCCGTCTTAGAAATAAAGCTCCGGACCTCTCAGTTGCTGAGCAAAGTTATCTCTTTTTTTTGAGCAATCCAGCAAAGTGCTCCCATCACACTTTGGCACCAGGTACCCCGAGCACCTGGAGCACCCAGTTGATAAACCATAATTCTCTGTTCCAAATAAGGACTTCTACATTCTGATTGGTCACAAAATACTAACAAACCAAGCTCAAACGTATAACAAACACAATTCTCTCGCTCTATTGGTTCACCTTGGCAGCAAGGAAAAATCCACCCATTTTTCTCAATTTACCAGAACATGTCTCGACTGCTAGGCTCCTACTTGAGATATGAATATAGATATTGATTATGTGACATTGAATGACTGCAAATACATGATTAAGATAATATGATTATTGTAAAAATTACTTATACATTTGTACTACCACATAACATACTGCGCATGGCCTACTGCAACTACTTTATAAGTACAACTTTTTGTGCACCATTTAGGGCAACTTCGAGTCTCTTCCTGTAGGCAGTTTCTCCCCCCCTTTGCTCCATTGTCCGTCTCTCCAAGGTCCAATCTCTCTTCAGGGACTGCGGAACCAACCACAGGCAGCTATCACGAAGCGAGGTCACACAGTAATCAAAACAATCTCTTCTTGCCTAAGGTCTAAGACATTACAGACCCACTATGCCTCCCCTCCCAAGCCTACCAATGTCCAATTTCCTTTCCACACTCCCCCCTTTTGAATACATGAGATCCGCGCTGTTCACAAATAATCAGAATCCACATTGCCGTATTCTTCTAGATGAAAACGTAACGAGGTGAAGTGGACTGGTGGTGGTTGGATGGAACACGTGTCAAAGAGGGTACCTGATACCTTGTGTGGAGCTTAGTAGCTCCCCCATGATGTCATCGCAGATGATTGAATAAATGTACGGGAGAAGTTGCACAAGATGTTGATGGGAAAGATTATGAGTGTGCTGTAGATGGCGTAATTAGTGATTTCAGGGATATGGGTCGAATCAATCCATCAGTGGCTGGGGTGTAAACGGGGGGGTGGGGGGGATGTAACACTTGTGTGTGATTTTGTTGACAGTGCATCACTTTGCCTCACGACTTTTTTAGTTTTCGACTGATAGTAATTACACTGTAAAAAAAGATACACCACATCTAATTAATAAAATTAATTAGATTTTATAACTATGAAGTAAATATGAGTAGTTTCAAATAGAAAACAAGTGAATGAATTAAAATTTAAACAAAATTCTTGAGTTAATATGAATGAAAAGAAACATCAAAATGCGTAAACAGCACAAATAAAAATTGTCCATATCACTGATAAATAGTTGAGTAATAATCATCTGCATTTATCAGTGCATTGATTAGAATTTATTCATTGCAGTCATTAAAATCTAAATATTCTTTACTCTTAGGAACAACAAACTTAAGCATTTATGAAGAACTCCTCTTTCCCACATAGCAAAATTGGTATGGCCCGGATCTGGCCCACACTATGCGCTTACACCCGGCCCACATACCGCAATGAATGACGGCCCCTTGATGGCCCAGATCTGGTTTGCCAGAGGTGGCCCACACATGAACCAGCACAAAGCCAGATGCAGACATGTTGGTGGCCCTGTTCTGGCCCAGAACAGTTTCAGCTCGGGCACCAAATGTCAGCCTATGTGTACCTTAATCAAGTCATGTAATACCTACTTAATATTAATTCAATATTCATTGAAATATTAAGTTACCTCATCATTCAAATAAAGTTGCTCTAACTTAATTTTTTTGTTGTTTTCTACTCAGAAATGTCCATGCAAATAGTTAAAACACTTTCTTTAGTATTAGTATCTTGTTTTACTTAAGTCATGGGAAATAAAAAACAAGAACCGCATTTCACAATTCAACATTTTAATAAATGTTAAATAATAGTAATCATCATCACTTCATTAATCCCCATGGGGAAATTGCCTTTTACATCTCCCTCAACTTGCTCTTCGTAAGTAAGTTGTCCGTGAAGGACAGTCACTCATGGCTGCACCCAGGGAGCTGGGGGTTAAGGGCCTTAACAGTCAATCTATTTCAATACATCTACTTTATATTGTACAGCACAATACTATATACAGTACTCTACACTATATACAATATCTATACAGTATCTAAGTAGTATTGCATTTGTGAAATGCAACTAGAACACCCCTTGTCTGATGCTGTCTTGCCATGCTTCCCCGAAGATAATGCTTGTCAAATTGGAATGTGTGTCTTCTGTTCAAGTAATTTAGCTGTGGAGCTTAATGAAAAATGGTGGGACCACGATTCGCATCAGTTAGCATAGCACCGCGCTAGCAGACCATAGCTGCTCTGGGTAAAATTGTTCTAAAACATGTTACACAGCAAATGTGCCAGTGTTAAATTAACACTGGGCCCACACCATTCAGTGTTACCTATAATACTTTACAGTGTGCAGTGAGTGTTGTTTTTACAGTGTTAATATTTAACTCATATAGGGTCAGTTTCCCAGTCAAGGATTAAGCCTAGTCTTGGACTAAATTGCAGTATCAATGGAGATTCACCATTGAAACTCAAAGCTAGTCTAGGCTTAGGCTTAATCCTTGACTGGGAAACTGGCCAATAGTGTTCAATTGACAACCTAGACTAAGTCACCAGCTCCACATATCAGCCCCATTTTAATATGCATACAAGAAGTCATAAGGATCAGACGAGCCACCCCAAATTTACCCACCATCTACAGTAGCCAGGTAGATAAAAAAAAAAGGCCCTATATGTTTACTGTTTCATTACATTAAATAAAAATTCATTCATTCCTTATCCATATTTTATTATCTTACATTTTAGCATTCCAAAACATCCATCCATCCATCCATCATCTACCGCTTGTCCGGGGTTCGGGTCGCGGGGGCAGCAGCTTCAAGAGAGGCACCCAGACCTCCCTCTCCCCAGCTACCTCCACCAGCTCCTCGGGGGACACACCGAGGCGTTCCCAGGCCAGCCGAGAGATATAATCCCTCCAGCGAGTCCTGGGCCTGCCCCGGGGCCTCCTCCCTGTAGGACATGCACGGAAAACCTCTCTGGGTAGCCGCCCAGGAGACATCCGCACCAGATGTCCAAACCACCTCAACTGGCTCCTTTCGACGTGAAGAAGCAGCGGTTCTAATCTGAGGCCCTCCCGGATATCCGAACTTCTCACCCTGTCCCTAAGGGAGCAGCTCAGACACACTGCGTAGAAACCTAATTTCGGCCGCCTGTATTCGCAATCTCATTCTTTCGGTCATTACCCATAGCTCATGACCATAGGTAAGGGTAGGGACAAAGATGGACCAATAGTTCGAGAGTTTTGCTTTTTGGCTCAGTTCTTTCTTTGCCACGACGGACCGGTTAAGCGCCTGCAAAACTGTAGACGCTGCTCCGATTCGTCTATCCAGCTCCCGATCTCGCCTACCCTCACTCGTGAACAAGACCCCGAGATACTTAACTCTCTGGGGTCGAGTATGTCGTCGGCGACATCGCGTACTTTTCGCGTCTATTTCAGTTTATTTCTCGGTGAAATCTTAATGCAGAATCATGAAAAAAACGCTGGCTAAATCCGTAATCTGTCTTCTTTTCAAAACGTCCATTGTCGGAAGTATTAAAGTTTTTTAAATTAGGTTAAATCGGCAAAAAAGTAAACCATGTCATCTTACTTTGTTTTACCTGCATCGGGGGCGTGTAGTACCGCTCTCACCCGAAGATCGCTATTCACATTCTAAATAGCTGCATTAGCGTGTATTCAGATCGCATTCGCATGGTAATTTGATTAACAGCGCAACGGTGAAACGCGATCCAGATACATCGCCTTCATCGCCATAAAAGGGGGGTAGGGACGTGGCCAGGTGACAATGGCTCATTCATACACATGAAAGTTGCTACATATTCAATGAAAGGAGCCAGAAATAGTGACATGAGTTAGGTTTTTCTTATTTATTTATCCAAATGAATGTTGCATCTACACCATTTAGTCATCTTCATGTAGCCAAGACTTTGGTGATCAGATATCTGGGATCAAAACAAACTGCCAGCATTGCTTACTATGTACTTTTATAATGTTTCTGCAAGTGTTCCAAACTGCATTTTGCAATGTCTATACTTTGATGTCAAATTTCAAACTTAACAAAAATCAGACATATTTACAATATATATTAAAATAAAGATGAGTGTAATGGCAAAACAAAAATATAAGAAATAATTTATTTGCCATGAATTAAGTTTATGATATTTGAAGAAATGTGTGATCATGCCCCAGTCAGTGAAAGTGTGTTTCTTACCCCTAGGCTTGAGGCAGTACGTCTTCCCTAACCCGGAGAGGGCAAACCACCCGTTTCCGGCTGAGAACCATGGTCTCGGACTTGGAGGCTAACCCTGGCTGTGCCTAGAAATCCTGTCCATGAATATTATAAACAGGACCGATGACAAAGGGCAGCCCTGGCGGAGCCCAACACGCACCGGGAACACGTCCGACTTATTACCGGCAATGCGGACCAAGCTTCTGCTCCGATCGTACAGGGACCAAATCGCCCACAACAGCGGACCCCGGACCCCATACTCTCGAAGCACCCCCCACAGAGCACCTCGGGGAACCCGGTCGTAAGCGTTTTCCAAATCCACAAAGCACATGTAGACTGGATAGGCAAACTCCCAGGTCCCCTCCAGTACCCTTGCAAGGGTATAAAGCTGGTCCAGTGTTCCACGACCAGGACGAAAACCGCATTGTTCCTCCTGAATCCGAGATTCGACTATCGATCTCACCCTCCTCTCCAGTACCCCGGAATAGACTTTCCCAGGGAGGCTGAGAAGTGTGATCCCCCTTTAGTTGGAACACACCCTCCGGTCCCCTTTCTTAAATAAGGGGACCACCACCCCGGTCTGCCAATCCAGCGGCACCGTCCCTGACCTCCACGCACTGTTGAGAAGGCGTGTCAGCCGCGACAGCCCCACAACATCCAGAGCCTTCAGGTACTCCGGGCGGATCTCGTCCACCCCCGGGACCCGTCCACCACGGAGCTCTTTAACCACCCTGGCCACCTCAGCCCCAGTGATGTGCAAGCCCCCCCAGCACCCTCGGGCTCTGTGCCCTCAGATGTCTCAAAGGCAGTGTGTAGATGTATCTGAGGCAGGGTTGAGGAGGTCCTCAAAGTACTCCTTCCACCTCCGGGTGATGTCCCCAGGTGAGGTCAACCGCACCCCCCCCCCCCCCCCCACTATAAATAGTAGGAACCAGGAGCAGCTTCCCCCTCCTGATACTCCGGATGGTTTGCCAGAACCATTTTGAGGCCGACTGAAAGTCACTTTCCATGGCCTCACCGAACTCCTCCCACGCCCGGGTTTTTGCTTCTGCGACCGCCCGAGCTGCGTTCCGCCTGGCCCGCCGGTACCCGTCAGCTGCCTCCGGAGACCCCCGGGCTATTAATTCCCGGTAAGCCTCCTTCTTCAGCTTCACGGCCCCCCTCACCTCTGGTGTCCACCATCGGGTATGGGGGTTACCGCCACGACTGGCACCGGCCACCCTGCAGCCACAGCTCCGTACGGCCGCTTCCACAATGGAGGTCCGGAACAGTGTCCATTCAGACTCAATGTCCCCAACCTCCCCCGGCATGCAGTTGGAATTCTGCCGGAGGCATGAGTTAAAGCTCCAGCGAACAGGAGCCTCTGCCAGACGTTCCCAGCATACCCTCACTATGCGCTTGGGTCTACCAGGTAGGGCTGGGCGATAAAATGATTACGATATGTATCGCGATAGACATGTGATCGATATCAATAAAAAATGTGTTCGATAAAACGTTCGATATTTTTTATTCTTCGTGGGAAGAAAACAGAGGTTGCGAAGCTAGTTTGAATCCGAACAGGTGTTCCGGGCAATTCGGTTTCCCTATGTTTCCCCTGTCTATCGGGAAATAATGTTTCCCCTAATATTAAATCAAAGAGGTATGTGAAATGTCTGAAAATCACTCAAGTACATTATTACATGTGAATACTGTATTGTTATTAGTACCGAGGCCCAGAGTTGCTGTATACCTGTTTTAACAGGGGGGAACCAAATATGCTGGATGTCAGGAAATAATGTTTCTCCTAATATTTAGGCAAATATGTATGTGGGATGTCTGAAAATCACTCAGGTACAGTATTACATGCGAATACAGTAGTTCGTCACGCATAATATAGTCTTATAAGAAATACTATACCGTTTTCATCAAGAAATATCTCTATCCAGCGAATTAAATACTTTCATTTATTATCAGTAAAAACAAAAAACATGTGATGTTTTAAAATATGTGGCTTGTTTACCTCAAGAGCTTCGTAAAAAGACATGAAAACAACAGCGAAACCGTGTACAAATCAGCGCGCGACAGGGAACATAGGGAAACTGAATTGCCCGGAACACCGGAAACGCAGCTGTCATAAATGGTCGTAGCACAGCAAAACAACTGCTTTATGGAAGTTCTGCCAGTTTTTTGTGAATCACTGTTTTTTGTGAATCACCCTTCCCTTCACCCTTCACCCTTCCCTAACGCCGCTCGCCCCCCGTCTCCTGAATATTAAGTTATAGGTCTGTATCCTTTCGGTTTGTATGTGTCATGTTGTCCTGTTTTTCGCGTATCCCGTGTTTCGTTTCGAGTCTGCCGTGTCTTTGTTTCCCCTTCTCTCTTTCCTCTCTGTGTTTACGCCGCACTTCCGGGTTCCGGCTCCCTACGTATCGCGTCTTCCTCGTTAGTGTTTGCATGTGTGTCTTTTCCTAGCACAAAACCTGGACTGAAAATATACTTGAATAGTTCAACTTCAAGTATGATTAGAGTAAGAATAACTTGAAGAGTTACTTTTTCATATTTCTGCAGGTTTTATATTTCAAACAATGTTACTGTACTGTATCAGGTTTGTTTTTTTATATTACAGATGTATCTCAGTCTACGTCAGTTTTATTTATGTTTACAAAACACTGCACATATTTTAAAAACACTTTATTTTCCATGGTTGTTGACATGTTTAAAATAAAAATGTTTAAATGTAATATATTTTTCTCCTGGTCTTTATTTTAAATGGGTCATAAAAAATGTCAATAATTATCGATATCGACCGATATGAAACACTCATATCGTGATACAGTTTTCAGTCATATCGCCCAGCCCTACTACCAGGTCTGACCGGCTTCCTCCCCTGCCACCTGAGCAAACTCATCACCAGGTGGTGATCAGTTGACAGCTCTGCCCGTCTCTTTACCCGAGTGTCCAAGACGGAAGGCCGCAGATCAGATTATACGATTATAAAATCGATCATTAACCTGTAGCCCCGGGCATGTTCGTACCATGTCCACTTATGGACACCCTTATGCTCGAACATGGTGTTCGTTATGGACAAACCATGCATTGCACAGAAGTCCAAAAACAGAACACCACTCGGGTTCAGATCCGGGAGGCCGTTCCTCCCAATCACCCCCTTCCAGGTCACACTGTCATTGCCCACGTGAGCGTTGAAGTCCCCCAGCAAAACGATGGAATCCCCCCGCGGCACACCAAATAGCATACCGTTAAGGGAATCCAAGAAGGCCGGGTACTCCGAACTGACATTCGGCGCATAGGCACAGATGACAGTCAGAGACCTATCCCCGACCCGAAGGCGCAGGGAAACAGCCCTCTCATTCACCGGGGTAAACTCCGTTGTTAATGCACCGAGCTGTGGGGCCACCAATAGCCCCACCCCAGCCCGGCGTCGCTCACCCGCCGCAACTCCAGAGTAAAAGAGTGTCCAGCCCCTCTCCAGGAGATTGGTTCCAGAATCCAAGCTATGTGTCGAGGTGAGCCCGACTATATCTAGTCGATACCTCTCAACCTCACGCACAAGCTCAGGCTCCTTCCCCACCAGAGAGGTGACATTCCATGTCCCGAAAGCCAGTTTTGTCAGGCGGAGATCGGACCGCCAAGGTCCCCGCCTTCGGCCACCGCCCAACTCACACTGCACCTGACCCCTATGGCCCCTTCTACAGGTGGTGAGCCCATTGGAGGGGGGACCCACGTGCCTTGTTCGGGCTGTGCCCGACCAGGCCCCATGGGTGTAGGCCTGGCCACCAGGCGCTCGCCATCGAGCCCCACCCCCCAAGCCTGGCTCCAGGAGGGGGCCCCGGTGACCCGCGTCCGGGCAAGGGAAATCGTGGATACATGTTATAAATCATCATAAGAGGTCTTGTGAGCTGGTTCCTCACCCAGGACCTGTTTGCCTTGGGTGACCCTACCAGGGGCTTAAAGCCCCAGGCAACTTAGCTCCTGGGATCATTGGAACACGCAAACCTCTCCACCACGATAAGGTGTCGGGTCCAGGAGAGGTGTTTTAAAACATGTTACACGGCAAATGTGCAACACTGCATGGTGTTTATATTCAGTGTTACCTTTAATACTATACAGTGTGCAGTCTAGATTAAGTCAATGAGTCTCCATCTCTTCCCAAATTGCAAGCCCATATGGGTGGCACACAAATACAAAATGGGTGGCCCATATCTGCCCTATTTTAATGTGCACTCATTTGAACTCATTTGGGCATTCAGCTGCTGTGTTTTACTAACCCACCATAATAAGAAAGACTTAGACCAACATAGCCTTTTCTCATTTAAGCATGAGGTTTCGTCAGAGTAAGAAAGAAGCAGTTAAGTTCATCTGAGAACTGCCTATGATATAGAAGTGAGTGAAACATGTGGTACCTGTCACCAAACACAGATTGTGAAGTTAGACTGCATGAGATAATTATTTAGCAGGGCTAAAAAAAGGTGAGAGCTGTCTTAATGGTGGAAGGAGTGCATGTAGGAAATATAATCAAATCACTTTGTTCATTTAATATTCAGATTTTCATTAAGCTTCATTTTTAGAAACCCACCACGATTGAGGATGGTATGGCACTGATATTAGTCTTTACCACATTGTGTTACAGGCTTTTCTGGATTGCTGTATGGTAATTGGTCTAAGTAGTGTAGTTCTTATATATCTGTATCCCCAAAGAAATCTCAATTGAAGAGGTACATGCAGAATAAAACAAACAAAATAGTTGGTTTAATTGTAAAATAATTAAGTTATAATTTTATCCCAAGTACAATCCACATTATTGCTTGGAAGTTTATTACTCATCCTTTGATTGTGGTATCACTTACTTTTCAGTGATTTCAAGTAAACTATTTCTGTTGTACAAATATGATGAAACCCGTCGGGGTCATTTTGATCCCATTATCAATCAATTGAAATAAACACACACTTATGCAAACTTTAAAATTTTATTTTGTATTTCAGTACAAAGCTACAACACCAAATCTGGCCAGTTTTTATCTGCTTACCATTTTGCCTAAAAACAAATGCTGGTGTTATCAATAACTACATTATATAGTTATATTCTAGATTTATTACAGCCAAAGAGATCTTGCAGCTGTGAGAAACCTCCTTCTCCTTACATATCCCTCCTTCTCCTTACATATCCCTCCTTCTCCTTACATATCCCTCCGATTTTCAACCATGTCACAAACATAAATCTGAGTATAAAGAAACGCATCCATAACCCATAAACATCTCTCTATACTTACACACTCTTTAATATTTATAATAGCTTCATACTTTATAACTTTTATACATGATATCCCACCGCAAACATTATCTATTTATTAAAACTGCACAGACAAAATTGGACACTTTTGACTGGGGTTCCCTGGGACCCCAAAACATTTGTGTTTTTAAAAAGCACTAAATCAAAGCAGAAATAGAAAACAATGATGTGACATCATTAGGAACAAATTGATTGACAGTCATAAACATAATTAAAGAACAAAATCATCTGTGAGATATGAGAAAAATATACCTCTGGGATGTGCAGGGACCCCTGTCGGTAGGATGAAGGTTAACATCCCTAATTAAAATATAATGCCCCGTCTCTTTTATTATTGGTATCTTTTCATGAAGCCTTTTTGAAAGCATTGAAATGAAACGTTTTGTTGGAAATAAATTACCTGTACTAGTTTCAATTTAAACCATTTAACAAATATTAAAATATGGGTCATTCTTACTCATTTAAGAATCTTTTGAAAAAATGTTATAGTGAAATAGTTTGTTTTATTAAAATTATTTGTTCCTCTGATTTCATGATTTTTTTTTGCAATATATGTGTGTTTGTGTGTGTGTGTGAGAGAGAGACTAATTTTTAACATGATAGGCAAGAGAAGATTATAAAAAACTACATATAGATTATATTTAGATCTTATGTTATTTGTTACTCTGATTTCATGATTTTTTAGCAATACAGTCGTCCCTCGCCATTTCACGCTTCGACTTTTTCAAATACATTTATTCATTAAAAAGTTGATAGATAGTGAAAATGATACAGCGCGCGCTCTGTTGTCTGAGTCAATTATACACCTCTGTATTACAATTAAAATTAAAATTACTGTACGTATGGACTGTAGGCCTACGTATTCGAGCACCCCCGCAAATCCTTCAATGGCAGGTGCAGCCAAATAATAAGAAATAAAGAATCCTACTTCGCAGAAATTCATTTAACGCGGTAGAGTCTGGAACGGATTAACCGCGATAAACGAGGGACGACTGTATGTGTATGTTTATGTGTATGAGTGTGAGAGAGATTGATTTTTAACATGATAGGTAAGAGATTATAAAAAAAACTACGTATAGATTATATATAGATCTTTCAATTTCTTTCCTTCCTGTTCCCATTCTGTTTCTTTCTCTATTTTTTATGGATCAAAACACAACCCTGTATAGGGCGGTGGGTAAATTATATCTAAAACATCAATCCTGCTGGGATCCCAAACACAATCTTCCTCCAAGCCACTAGGAACCATTCCGCAGTTGGGTGGCACCCAGGCTGTGTCATATCCATGCTGATGCCAGGTTTTTTGGAGGGGGTGTCCCTGCCGGTCGATCTTCTTTACTTTTCCTACTTGAACCCTCAGCTTGAGTACAGCTCGCTGCTCATTGACAGGCAGTTTTATTGGGTATCTTTGGGCCTTCTCAAAGCTCCGACTGACATAGACTCCAGGTCCAAGCATGCCATCTCTGGACCGCTGAAATCCGTGTTTTTTAATATTTAATGCGGCTGTTCGTGTGGTACCATGGTACATGATGTACGTCCTACTACCCCTCATTATGTCACACTCCAAATGTGATTCATAAAGTGAGCAGAAGTCATCTCCAAATCCACCCATGTATGCCATACTTTCCTCTGCAAACCAGTAAATTTGCTTTAATAAGCAGATGTTTTATGTACAAGCTAGACAAATTGGTATCAGTTTTATTACAAGACAGAAAACTAAATTTGACTACAGTCCATGTTAATTCAGATATTAAGTTTAATTTTAATCATGTTTTATTATGAAAATTCTATGTTATATTCAAAACTGAATGAGAGAGAATGAGACCATAGAGGAGCACACTTACCTCTTGTACTGAAAATCCACTTCAGAGTAAAGTCACTTCAGACCAGTGAATCAAGTTTTTGCTGTAGTTTCAGTTTCACTTAAATTGAAAGACAGACATGTTATATAGACTGGTTTGCCACACCTTTTTGCGTCACAGAAAAATTTCTGCCTCCTTGTCTCTACAAGACTAAAAACACATAAAACAAGTTTACATGGCTGATTTCATAAAACAAGATTTTAGAGATTTTTAAGAATTTAAGATGAAATAATTGCTTTAATTAAATGTGAGAATTGATCTCAATGGTTTTTTTTACTATTCACAAGTAATCTATAAGGTAGGATTCGGTCCTGTATGCTTTTGCAAAAAGTAAAGAAAGCTTCTGTAATATATATATTGTACATTATGAGAATCATTAAAATCAGGTTTTATTGGGTGTGGAGTTTCCCTTCCCATGGTTACAGGGATGGGGAGGAACATGAAGGTCACACAAAAACATAACATTCTCTGTGAGAGAAAAGATAGTCATGTAACTTCAAGTCATTTCAGTTGAGGAAAATGAGTGACATGAGAGAGGATGGGATCAAGCCTGTTTTACTGGGGTTCCAAAAATCAGCAGCTTTGTGTGGCTACTTGTCAGATATGTAATAGCATTCTCAAGTTTGAATATAAAAATAATTTGTCTTATTACAAATATTTGTATGAATAAATTTATTGCCACAAAACCCTAGTATTCACACACACAGAAACTCTTCCCTGGAAGTGTCTCGGATGGGTTTTTTTTTCGTACTACATCAGACGCACAAGTTTGGTTAATGTACCCATGAAATACTAAATCGAGCTCACAAAATCCCTGAAATGTGCGCACAGTTTACTTTTCCGCACTGTTTGTGGCCCCTACTGGCTCCGCAGCATCTAGTTATCTGAAGTGCTATTCTGTAAATGACTGATTAAATACAGAGCCCAGCCTGGGATTTACAACACTGATCTTGCAGTGACAGGTCCTGACCTACTGAGTCACACATTCGTCATTGCCAACCTTTTTTTTTTGATTATGAAGAAAATGCAATACAGCTTCAAAATAGTATGCAATTTATTCCCCTATTGTCCCATAATTGTGCTTAAGTTATTAAATATCATTCTATACAAATGTATTAATTCACTTAACATTCCGAAAAATATTCTATAGCATTTACTCCATGCAACTAGTTACAGTTTTCAAACTACATTAAACATCTAATTATGTTGAGAAGTATTAAATCTCAGTATGTGTGTTAAACAGGGGTGGATCTAAGGGGTAGCCACCATACATCAACATAATAAAAAGTTAAATATGGATTATCTTATTTTCGAAGTGGAAGCATAGAAGAGACACGGTCGGGTGCAGCCGCCCCCATAAATATAACTGAACCCTGAGGGCCACCCAAAGCAAAATGTTTCTGCAGATGCCGCAGGTTAAACATTCTCATTTTATCTGTTACATTTGTTGACTATAATCTTACCTTGCAAAGCAAATATCTTTAAATCCTCCCAGAATCCTTTTCGTGCTTCTTGCTGAAATGGCGGCCCTGGCTTTGAATCTCTTTCACTTTCATTTACAGAGAAGGAATGATCAGCTTCCTCCCAAACGCGGAAGCGGTCTATGGCACAGCGTAGGATATTTTTGATACATCATCATTATCCATATCCTGCCGCCAAATAATTCGGTCACAGCTCCAAGGCCATGCAGAGACCTTTAGAGGGGCAGGTGCTCAGATTTAAAGAGGGGTGCATGGATGAAGATCTCAGAACATCAGCTACAGCGTAACCTGCTGAACCACAGCAACCAACATTCAGAAAGAATATAAGTCCTATAACAAACCGCATCATACTTTATCATTACACCTTAGCAGAGTTTTATCAAAGTCTCATTGTAATTCTTATTTGAACCCTTATTCTCAGAGTTGCAGATCACTGTCAGGCGGTTAGAGGACATGATCAGCTGGTGCACCTGGACATTGCTGTTTCTCATCAGTGTCGGCTAGGGCTGTAAGCAGGCAGGAATTTATACCAGAGAGCACCGCTGTACACAGAGCAGTCCCAGATAAGTCAGGGAAGGCTGTCAATGCATAAGGCTGTTAACTTATGAATCACTTCTGTACATAATACTTAATGATAGAAATACGAAACAGAATAAAATAGTTTAGCTCTCGTTTATTACACAAACAACAAAGTCATACTTATAACAAATAGCACCAATTTCTAATCTACAGCTTGCTTATTGTTTTTGTACTAAAAGCTGTTTTATTTCTCACTGATAGTGTCCCAGCTGTCTCGCCAGATCTCTGCTGTGGCCAAGCTCTGGGTCATGATCCCCTGCAGTCAGCCCTGTCCCAATGCTTTCCTACATGGATACACAGGAAGAGACAGCATGTTATAATGACTGCTAAGGGTACAGTGCTGCTGAGTAACTATCCAGCCAAAACAGCCACACAAGCAATGTGACTGTGTGTTAACAAATGATGTTCAATAGATGCATAACAGAGCAGACAGACACAGTGATCTGTAGACCCTGGTCACATTTAAGGCAGAATCTCCTTTTTGTCATGTCCTGGAAAATGTCTGTTTTGGTTGATTGAAACATCTTTCTCAAACAGATCTCCACTGACTGAACCCTCCTGTAAAAGAGGCAGCAGCTGAAACAATCATGGCATCAGCACTAGGAGACTACGCCAGCCCTGGGTTTCCCTCATAGCGGTGCTTTTGAAATGACCCTCCTTCATTCTTTGGAAATGGCAGCACTGCTTTGCAACGTCCAGTATTATTGCACATTTGGATGAAGGCCTCATCACGCTTTATGCTGAATTTGAGCAGGATCAGTTGGGTATTGTAGGTTAGCTAGATTAGGGACTAACCCTGTCTGGCTTTATTCTCAGTATCCTGAGCTTATGCTCCCTGCACACTCTGTGGGCTGTGGCTCAGCGTCTGCCTTTCTTACTACAGGCTCTGTCTCCTCATTCACTGCTCCCTGCACACTCTCTGTGGGCTGTGGCTCAGTGTCTGCCTTTCTTACTACAGGCTCTGTCTCCTCATTCACTGCTCCCTGCACACTTTCTGTGGGCTCTGGCTCAGTGTTTGCCTTTCTTACTACAGGCTCTGTCTCCTCATTCACTGCTCCCTGCACACACTCTGTGGGCTGTGGCTCAGCGTCTGCCTTTCTTACTACAGGCTCTGTCTACTCATTCACTGTTCCCTGCACACTTTCTGTGGGCTGTTGCTCAGTGTCTGCCTTTCTTACTACAGGCTCTGTCTCCTCATCCACTGCTCCCTGCACACTCTCTGTGGGCTGTGGCTCAGTGTCTGCCTTTCTTACTACAGGCTCTGTCTCCTCATTCACTGCTCCCTGCACACTCTCTGTGGGCTCTGGCTCAGCGTCTGCCTTTCTTACTACAGGCTCTGTCTCCTCATTCTCTGCTCCCTGCACACTCTCTGTGGTCTGTGGCTCAGTGTCTGCCTTTCGTACTACAGGCTCTGTCTCCTCATTAAGCTATAATGGCTAAACCACCCCGCCTGGTCTCTTGCTAGCACATAGAGCCATTTCTGTGGTTTTTGTTTTCTTGCCTTATTCATCACAATTGTGGTTGATTAAAAAATGTATTAAGTCAAAAACACTACTGTGTTATGCTTTGTAAATATACATCCAGCACCATTGGTCTACAGGGGTGTGGGTGGTACCAGAAGCTGCACAGAAATGGGAATTACAACTGTCCTAGCAGCTTTCCACATACGTTAATTACCCAAAGCCAGAACTAGCAATCAAACATTCCCCCACCCCATTAAAATACATCTTTAAGAGTTTTTTTCCTGACTCAATAGCAGCATGCTTTCGAATCATCCAGACCAGTTAGAACCAAGCCAGGAAAACTGCAACAAAAAACAAGAAAAAGCTGTAAGGTCCTGTTTGGTCAGAGTCTTTCTCATGATGGTGGGTATTGTAAATCTGGGATGGCTCCTCTGATCCTCATGACGTTTTGTGCGCATATTAAAATGGGGCAGATATGTGGAGGTGGAGACTCTTTGACAACACTCTAGGTTGTAAATTGAACACTATAAGAGTTAATAAATATTAACACTGTAAAAAAAACACTCGCTGCACACTGTAAAGTGTTAAAGGTAACACTGAATGGTGTGGTCCCATATAGACACCATGCAGTGTTAATTTAACACTGGCACATTTGCTGTGTGGCACACAGGTGCATAATGGGTGGCCCCTATCTGTCCTATTATAATGTGCATGTAAGAACTCATATGAGGATCATAAGTCCCACCCCTGATTTACCAACTATCATGAGAATGACTCTGACCAAGATGGATCTCTTGACTTTTTCTCGTTGTATATTAAAGTCTTTTTGGCGTAATGCTGGTTGTTTTTGAAGATCAGAGAACTATATGTTAATAAGTTAAATAATGCTTTGCTTTTCATGGCTTTTTCTTGCATATGATTTTTGCATTAGCCTTAAGTTAGAAAAAAGCTGTTGTGTATATTCCAATGGTGGGTGTAGTGTATTTGTTGATGTAAGTCCATTTTGGTTATCTGTGACCTTGGTTAATGGGTTTTTTATGTGGAAACGTGTTACAAGAGTTGTGATACTGTTTGCTATGCAGCTCCTGGTACCGCCCACTTCCCTGTAAACCAATGATGCTGGATGTTTTTTTGCATACCATGATATGGTACAGCCTTTTAACAGATTTCTGTTTTTTGTTTTTTTGATGGTGTTGAATAAGGCAAGTTTAAGAATCCTTAGTAAAATATACTTGTGGTTTGTTTTTGTAGGCTAGTGAATGATTAGTGCTTTCTGTAGAGGTTCTCTAGAGCTGGAGAGAGATGACATGATAAGGCAAATGAGCTTTATTAGTTTCCAAAAAAAGTGTCAGCATTGTATTTGCCACATGGAACAGAACCGATGTAAACTCTTTTGGGGTCACATACCTACAGTACCATAGCCGCTATACTACTCAGACCACCTGGTATATATCAACTCAAGCATAGGGAAAGGCCCGGATTCGTTGCATTAAAATGTGATAGAGACTAATATTCATGACATACCATCCTGAAGTGTTTCGAGAGGCTCATCATGAGACACATTAAGACCCTGCTGCCCCCCTCACTGGACCCACTGCAGTTTGCCTATTGCTCCAACCGGTCACCAGATGATGCCATCGACCCCACCAAACATCTGGCCCTCACCCACCTGGACAATAAGGACACATGTATGAATGCTGTTCATAGATTTTAGTTCAGCATTCAACACAATAATTCCTCAGCACCTGATTGGAAAGCTGAGCCTGCTGGGCCTGAACATCTCCCTCTGTAACTGGATCCTGGACTTTCTGACTCAGACACCTGTCAGTCCGGATCGGAAACTGCATCTCCAACAGCAACACACTGAGCACTGGAGCCCCCCAGGGTTGTGTGCTCAGCCCACTGCTGTTCACTTTGCTGACTTACGACTGTGCAGCAACGCACAGCTCGAACCACATTATCAAGTTTGCGGATGACACTACTGTGGTGGGTCTCATAAGCAAGAACGATGAGTCAGTATCAGAGCATGTGAGCGGAGTGGAGCGTGAGCGCGGAGCGGGCGGAATTTGGTCAGCGGGCGGAGCGGTTTTTTAATTAAGGCTGGAGCGGTCACTCTGTCTCGCTCCAATTTTGCTCTGATACCACTCACACTACGACTCTGAGGCGTACCCAAATCTGCCCAGATTTCATCTGT
Organism: Paramormyrops kingsleyae; assembly: GCF_048594095.1. Lineage (NCBI taxonomy): Eukaryota > Metazoa > Chordata > Actinopteri > Osteoglossiformes > Mormyridae > Paramormyrops > Paramormyrops kingsleyae. The sequence goes on along the minus strand of NC_132820.1, from coordinate 17,393,915 downwards.
ACAATTATTAAGACTGTTACACAAATTGGCCGAGATGGAATTCGCAAAGTATTTCACAAAGAAAACTGATAGACCATACAAGTGTACTATTCTTATCAAACGTATAGATGACAAGAATGTACAGCAAGAACAACAATGTGGTGAAACTGTTTGAGTGAGTAAAGATTCACTTTGGAATCACTTTTCTCAGCTGTGTTTTACTGCACCATATCGGATCGCAAGGCCCAACAGCGAATAGTGACAACAGCTGAGAAGATCATTGGAGCCTCGCTTCCCTCTATCATAGACACCTATCGTACCTGCTGCATCCATAAAGCCACCAGCATTGTGGAGGACCCCACACACCCCTCACACACACTCTTCACACCCTCCTGCCTTCTGGCAAGAGGTACCGGAGCATTTGGGCCCTCACTGCCACACTGCGCAACAGTGTGTTCCCCTGAGCCATCAGACTCCTGAACAATCAGAGACTGGACTGATACAGACACACACACACCTTTATATACTCTGCTACCTCAGAAACCTTTTGCACTGCTCATTGCACTGTTGCACTTTACACTTTGCCTGTCTCACCTATTATCATCTCTTCTATTTCCTCTATTGCACCGTGTTGCACTGTTTTTGCAATGTTTGCACTTTTTGCACACTTGCAGTTTATGTAGTCCTGTGTCAATGTAGTGTTATATATAGCACCATGGTCCTGGAGTAATGCCGTCTCGTTTCACTATGTAATGTATCACTGTATGTGGTTGAAATGACAATAAAAGCCACTTGACTTGACTTGAAAGCTGGCTGCAGGAATGATTTGTAATCTGTGATTTCTACCAAGAGGTACTACAGACCTTGAAAACTTCATTTATTGATTTTCCCGTAATCTCATAAATTGGTGTTTCTCAAACCAGTCCATGTTTCTGCTCTGTCCCACTTCCCTGGGAGTTGGGAGGGAACAAAAATGTGAACCATTTGGGGGTCCCCAAGGACTGGTTTGAGAAACAATGACAAAATATGATATTCTTCCTTGTGTTTTTTTCTGAGACTGACTCAGTGTTGAGAAATGAAAGAAGATGACTAAAAGCATGAATGCTCTAAGTGATGATTAACCAGTTTGTCAGGGCCCATAAATACATCAGACTGAATTGCTAACATTAATAAAATAGTGACAGACCTACATACAGTGAAAAACAATTAGAAATACATAAAAGGATATAAAAATAACTGACTAGTTAGTCTGGAGGCACAAGCCAAATTGACAGATTCTCAGAAGCAGCTGTGTAGGTATGATAGTGTTTGTCAGGGTCAGGGGCCGTCCTACACTGCCCTTTGTGTCTCCTCCTGTTTGGGCAGCAGGTGTGGCCTCCTATCATTTGTAAATACATGTGAGCTAACTGGGGTGCATCAGTTGGTTCTTTGCCTTTCAAACTGTGATAGTACTCAGTGCATAACAGCAATGGAATTCTGAAGCTTTCCTTTCAATGGGTGGTGATAGTAGAGTTTCTATGAGCTGGTTTGGATACGTTTCACCAATACCAACAAGCTCCAACTCTGTACAATTACCATGTTTTAACTACATCTGGGGTTTTATACTGTTGCCCTGTTCAACAGCATTGCAGTGGATTTGAATAAAGAGGAAAAACTCCCAGCTGCTGTTGGAGTACGCCGCTCCACCGGGTCCGGATGAGAAGGGAACACGCAAAGGAGACTCTCAGTTTGATTATAAATGATACTTTTATTTAGTAATGCATTCTATTGTTAATGCCTCTTATTGCTTTAATACGAGCCGGCTCGGGAACAGACTGCCTACACACCCCCAGTGTGTCAGCTCAGCGTGTTCTGCGTGGTAAAGCTTTACGCAGTCTTATATACTTGCATTATTCTGGGTTACTTCCTTGTTACATTGTAGCACACAAGCGAAAGAATAAAAGTCAAGCTGGTATATTTCCATTACGCAGTCTCTCATATCTACTGGGTTCTCAGAATCTTTGTTGTTCACAGGTGCAGACATACTTCTCGGAACAAGATTCCATATAAGGGGCAAGCAGAACATTCGTGGTTATAGGTGTGAGACTGTTCTATGCTTTTTGCAGCAGCTCAATGTTTTGCAGACATCTTTCCTGTCGCGCACTCTGTCAGCTCTCCTGCCTGCCGCCCCCACAATTCCCCCTTTTGATCTCTGACCAGAGATCACCCTAGGACCACGGGATTTTTGGGTATCCCCCTTTTGATCTCCGCTAGGAGATCACTTTTGGAACACCGTCTCATCCTGGTCCTCGTCGGGCCCGAAGCCGAGGAGGGGCATCATGTGAAATCCTGGGGGTTCACGCTTCTCTATGGCGGAGGAGATCAGGCGGACTGACAGAGCACGTAGGCAGGGGATGCAGCAGCACCCGCAAGTGACTAGTATTGCAGCAAATGTAGCTATAGATATGAGAAGCGAAGCCACTACATCTTTCCACTGTAAGCATTTTAACTATCGCGTATACCCCACTCGTTCCCCCCAGAGTCCCCCTTTTCATCTGCCGTCCTCCCATCGAGATCTGCGCCGCTGGGGACTGCTGATTCTTCAACCGGCCAGGGGTAGACTACCCTGCCGGTTTGTCAGGTCGGGGAGTATTCTGCCCCTGTGGTGACCTGAGTTGGTCCTGGTTCGTCCGAATCAGGCGGTTCTTCTCCGTTCGTGAGGTTCTCCTGGATCTCCCCCACGGTTCGTCCTGGCTCCTGAGCCGCGGCGCACTGGCTCCAATGGAACCACGTGTCTCCTTTTCCTTTCAGCCGCACGGCGTGGGACGTCCTCTCGATGACCTGGAAGGGGCCGGTCCACCTGGGCTCTGACCACTTCCGCTTGATGACTTTCAGTAGAACCCACTCGCCAGTGTGTGGCTTGGCCGCGGCTGTCTCTGGTGCAGCTGCCTGGACTTGTTGGGAGAAATCTGAAACGATAACTTGCAACCCATCATAGTATGCTCTGTATCCCTGCCCCCTTTTCTCATCAGGGTTCCAGGCCAGCTCTCTCTGCGGGCCCGGAAACTGTCTGCCTGTCTGCAGCTCATATGGTGTGAAACCAGTCCCCCGATTCACAGAACACCTTGCAGACATCAATGCCAGTGGCAAAGCGTCGACCCAATTCATTTTGGTCTGTGCACAGATTTTAGCCAATTTCTGTTTGATAGTTTGGTTCATTCGCTCCACCTTCCCCTGGGACTGTGGGTGATATACCGTTCCGAACGCGTGTTTTAACCCCAGTGCCTTCTCTACCCGCCTCAGGTCCTCATTTTTAAAGTGCGACCCGTTATCTGACCGGATTCTATTGGGGAATCCGTGCCGTGGTATGTACTGATTGATCAGAAATTTCACCACGGAGGCTCCATCCTCCTTTCTGGTGGGCCATGCCTCTGGCCACCCAGAGAACGCGTCCACGCACATTAGCACGTACTTCAACCCTCTTACTGACATCACCATGTCTGTGTAGTCTATGACTATCTCTTCCCCCGATTTGACACACCTGGGAAATTGTCCCTGTCCCGGTTTGACTGTGGGATGCGGGTTGTACATCACGCAAATGGCACAATTTTTCACATACTCTCTTACCATGTCTTTCATGAATGGGTGCCACCAGCCTGCCAAATTACTCAACATCTGTCTCACTCCAGCATGCCCCATCCCGTGGGCCTCCTCCAACACTGCCTGGCGGAGGTTGCTTGGGAGCGCTAGCTTTCCCTTTTTGTTCTGCCACACACCGTCTGTCTGCTGTCCCCCTCTTTCCTTCCACATTGTCAGTTCCTCTGGGGAAGCTTTCTTTTGTTCACCTTTCACTATCTCCAAGTTCAGTCGGAGTCCCGGCTGAACCTCTTCTTCCACCGTAACCAGTTGTTTGGCCACTGTATATCCTGTAACTCGCTTTGCTTCCGCATCTGCTACTTGATTACCTCGGGCGATCGCTGTCCCCGTACCCTCGTGACCTTTACATTTCACCACTGCTACTCGAGCAGGCAGCAGCAAAGCTTCTGCAAGCTCTCTCATTTCCGTTTCATGCTTGATCGGCTTGTTTCCTGCTGTCAAAAACCCTGCTCTCAGCCACTGGCTCAGTTCTACGTGCACCGCTCCTACTGCGTAGGCTGAGTCTGAGTAAATGGTAACTTCCTTTCCCTCTGCTAGTTTCAAAGCTTCAATTACTGCCACCACCTCTGCTCTCTGAGCAGACTGCACCCCTGTTAGCTTTTCGGCTTTTAAGGTGACATATGTCTGATCTTGTCTTGCTACTACCGCATATCCTGCTTGCAAACTTCCTGTCTCTGTTCTGAAACAACAACCGTCTGTGAACCATTCCTCTGTTCCCTCTATGTTTTCTGCTTCCAAATCTCCTCTGACTTTTTCCTCCTTCTGTACCCTTCGTTCACACTCATGAGGTTCTCCCCCTCCCATTCGGTCTGCCATGTTAATTCCTTCATGGGAGAAGTGTAAATTTGGTGCTTCCAGTAGTCTACTGAGCCTCTGTTGTCTGAGCGATGTCATGGTGAAGGTCTGTGAGTTCACGTAAGCCACCACACTGTGTGAGGTTAGGACATGAAGTGCATGTCCCATCACTATGTGTGCTGTTTTTTGAATGATTTTCGCAATTCCTGCTGCGTGTCTTGTGCATGCGGGGTGTCTCTTTTCTGTGGTGTCGAGTTTTATGCTCAGGTACATCAGTACTCTCCTCTCTCCCCCTTTTTTCTGAAACAGGATGGCGTTGACGAGCTCTCCTGTTTCAGAAACATCAAGGTAGAATGGGAGGGAGTAATCTGGCAAGGCTAGGTCCGTTGCCTGGGCGAGGCGTTGTTTCAGGGTAATGAAAGCTTCTTCCGCAGCCTGGTCCCAGTTGAGGAGAGCCCCAAGACGGCGAAGGCCGTGTTCCCGGACCAGGCGTCGGAGGGGCTGTGTGAGCCCCGTGTAGTCAGGTATATATGTGCGGCTGTACCCTGTAAGTCCTAGGAAGGACAGCATGTCCTTCACTGTGGTGGGCTGTGGGTGCTGTAGGATACTGGACCGATGGGCTGGAGAGAGACCTGTCCCTGTGCTGGACAACACTCGACCTAGGAATGAGACAATTGTCCGTGCGACCTGCAACTTGTCCTTACTGACCTTAAATCCTCTGTCTGACAACTGGAGCAACACAGCTCTCGTCCCCTGCAGAGCCGCTTCCGCGGACGGTGCCGCGATGAGGAGGTCATCTACGTACTGTACCAGGGTGACGCCTTCCGGGAGGGGGCAGCCCTCCAGCGCTCGTCTCAACACCTGATTGAAGACACCCGGAGAGAGAGCAAACCCCTGCGGCAGACGAGTGTAGCGCAGTTGCCTACCCCTGTACGTAAAGGAGAAAATGTCTCTGCACTCTTCAGCGAGCGGCAGACAGAAAAAAGCGTTAGCCAAATCAATGCATGTGAACCATGTCTGCTGCGGGGTCAGGTTAGTAAGGGCCACATAAGGATTTGGGACCGGAACTGTGGGAGTGAGCAAGAGGTCGTTCACGGCGCGCAGGTCATGTGCCATACGATACTTCCCTGTGCCTGCCTTTTGTACCGGGAGGATGGGCGTGTTCCACTGCGACGTGGACGCCTCCAACACCCCTCCTCTCAGCAGGCCTTCTATTGTCTCGGCTATCCCCTCCTCTGCCGCTGGTTTGTGAGGGTATTGTCTAATCCACAGGGGACCTTCCCCAGGGCGCAGCTGGAACTGCACCGGGGTACAGGCGATGAGGCCAACGTCCGTGGGACTAGTGGACCATAGGGACTCGGGCAGTGCAGCTAGCAGGGCCGCTGCCTCTGGATGGTCCATCTTTTCACGCCCGTGATCCCTAGTTATTTGTTCGTGTTGGAGGAGAGCAGTGTCTTGTGCAGTAACCTGAATGCAGTACGTGCTGCAGGAGGGTGAGAAGGAAACGTGTGGGACCTGGGTTGGAACCCAGTCCCCGGCGCCCCTGGCTCTCTTCACCATCGGTCCTAAGTCTTTAGCCTGATGTTTAGGGTGAAGGGCCAGGGAGACATGAGGGACGGCCTCCTGGTCCATTCGGTACCAGGAAAGCTGTTCTGCAGTTAACCTGGTGGCTGAGGCGACCCCTTCAGGACCCACATATATACTTTCAGAGACAACTTGCCACTGATGGCCTTCCAGCTGCTCTGCGAAAAGGTCTCCATACCACTCCGTGTCCTCCCTGTCATAGAAAAGGGTCACATGGAGGGGGTCGGGAGGGGGCACATAGGGCTCTAGGAGCGAGATCCAGGGCCGCCACGCGGAGTAAGCTGCCACTATGCCCGCCAGGCTGGGTTCTATCAGGGCCCAGTAAATGTCAGCTAGTGCCTGGTCCTGGACGGGCCGCATCAGACACTGTCCCTTGCCCCATGTTCGCGAACTGCAGCGGATGTGTGTGCCCCCAGGCAAGGTGACAACCAGTCCATCAGCACCGCACAGGATTGATGCTCCCAACTTCACCAACATGTCTCTCCCCAACAAATTCACAGGTACAGAGGGAGACACGAGAAAAGGATGTAGTAATGTCTGTTTCCCCACAACCACTTTGACTGGCTTAGTCACTGGCAGGTTCTGTTTCTCCCCCGAGAAGCCCACAACGGTCACCGTAGATGTAGACAGGAACTGTTGTCCTGGGGCCACGATCAGGGTGGAATACGTGGCTCCTGTGTCCACTAGGAACGGCAGTTCTTTGTCCATGACCAAGAGAGGGAGCATGGGGTCTGCCTCCCCCGCTCCCTGGGCCACCCGTGGGCACCGTCAGGCCTGATTAGGCCCATCCCAGTCATCACTGGCCAGGAAAGGGAATTGCCCCGCAGTGATCACGCCCTGTGCTGTAGGGGCTGCCTGTGCGTGTGGTGCTATCACCTGTGGAGCCACGGCCGGCCCCTGACCTCCGGGAAGGACACTTCCGTTCTGACCTGCAGTCCCCGCCGGAACCAGACAATCACGGAACCAGTGTCCTGTTCCCCCACACCTGTAACAGGCTCCGGGCCGCTGTCCACCTTGCAACGCACCCCTTCTCCCGGCCCGGCCCCTGTATCCCCGGCCCCAAGCCCCTCGGCCTCGACCCCATTGTTGGCCCCACCCGCCTTGTTGGTAGGTGGGGGGCCCATACCACGGGCCGGGAGGTTGTAATGGGGGTCCCTCTGGTTGTACCCCCGCCACCATTTGTTTACTCTGTCCCTTCTTTTTCTCCTCCGTCGCCTTTTTCCTAGCCTCACCCACCTGCAGTTTTAATAACTGCGACTGTAACTGTTTCACTTCACTCTCCTCCTTATGTACTTCCTCCTTTGCTCTCTGTAAGTGGTGGACCAGGTGTCTGTCCCACACCTGGGACTCGGCCCCTGGGAGGTCGGGACTATCTAACATTGCATTCCGCACTCCCTCGGGAACTCCCTCCAGAACTGCACGCCTGAACCACTCTCGCTGATATCCCTTTTGTCCCGGATGGCACCCCGTCCGCCGGGTCCAGTCCTCCTTACAGTCATCCAAATACTCTCTCGGGTGCAATTTGGAGTCCCAGAAGAATTTTGGGACCACCGCTCCACTTGGAGCGGGGAACATCTCGCGCAGGACGTCACCCAATTTCATTATCACTTTGGTTAGTTCTATGTTATCCTCTCGCCTAAGAACTCCTGCTCTTGCCTCTATTTCTAACAGAGTGTGTTTTCCCATAGACCTGGCAGCCACAGCACGAAAGTCTCCTAAGGCTAAGTTCTGTCCTGTTGTTAACTGGTCCAATTTCTCTAACCATTGTCTTCCCCCCTCTGCGGGTGGAGGTAATTTATCCGTAAGCGCCTGGACATCCCCTATGGAGAATGGCTTGTATCTATCGTGCATCTGACCTGCTTCCCGCAGGAGAGGGAGCTGCATGGCCTCCAGAGTCCTAGATCTAGTTGTCATATGGTGTTTCCTCCCTCCTTCCTGACGCATGTCTCTCCTACCTCCACTGGCCCGTTCTTTTTGTTCGATCTGATCCTGCAGTCTCTGGAGTTCTGCCTCACATGCTCTCACTAGGTCACCGTCTCTGAAAGGAGGGTCTTCCTGCAATATCCCTGACAGCGTACCTGTTATGTCGACTCTGGCACTCTCTAGCCCTTCGCGGCTGTCTGCTGAGGAATCTGTTTCCCAGACCCCCGTCAATGCCCCCGCTAGTTCCACTCTGGAACTTTCTTGTCTGTCTAATATCGGGTATAGTCTCTCTTTCCCTGACATCCGGGCCCCACGTTTCTTTAACTGAGCCCTTTTCACTCGCGCCCCGAACGGCGTGGATGCTGGACACTCCTCCTCTCCCTCAGAGTCCGTTTCCTGACCTTCGCTCATTATCTCTTCCCTTTACTACTGATTCTCCATTCCGGGAGACATCATGCATTTGCCCCTGTCCCCGTCTGTCTGACTCTATCAAGACAGTTCCCGACGTTATGGTAAATTGGGGACACATATGTGTGACCGGCGCCACCGGGGCGGTGGGCACCGTTCCCCCAGAAGAGTAAGCGGGAGGTGCGTCCAGACACGTTTTAGTTTCGTTTTCTGACGACCCTTTCTTTTTGATCGGTTCCCTGTGTAAATGATCTATTCCCTGCCACAACACTGCCAATTTCCACCATATTCTCCTGTCTTCTTCCTGTTTTTTCTCCTGTTTTTCCCATTTACCTTTCTTAAGTCTCCCTGCTTCATTTTTCTGACGCGCTGCCTCTTTTGCCTGACTTCCGTGTTCTTTCTCTTTTCGCCAGAACAATTCTCCTAAAGATCGCCTGTCTTCCAAATTGTAACCTGCACATTGAATTAGTCCGAACATTCTTTCTCTGGCCTCTGTCACCGCCTTCTCTCTTCCCTTCTTATCTACCTCTTTCGATATTGTCATCTCCATGACTTTTATTTGATCTGACAGAGTTTTCCATGGACGTTTGGGGCTATTTCCCCAGCCTCCATCATCTAATTCTCTGTCGAATTCACCGTCCATTTTACTCTCTCTTACCCTTCTGGTAATCCGGTATTTTCCCTCCTTACGTATTGTACCTGTAAGTCTTATACCGTTTTTCACTCGACTATGTTCTATACTGTAGTCTGTTCTGGTGATCCTGTATTTTCCTTCCTTACGTATTGTACCTGTAAGTCTTACACCGTTTTTCACTCGACTATGTTCTATACTGTAGTCCGACAACACAATCTGTCTGGACTTACCAAGTCTCTTTGCTCATCAAGTTCGACAGTCCAACCCGGTTGGTACTTTTGAGACTTTAAATTAGGGCCTCAAACCCTAAACTTTTCGGGGATCCTTGCCCCGGGTACTTTTGGGACTTTAACCCAGGGCCTCAAACCCTAAACTTTAAGTCAGGGCCTCAAACCCTAAACTTTTCGGGGATCCTACCCCCGGGACTTCTGACCCAGCTCACTGAACCTCGTCCAGTGTTCCTACCGCCCGTCGACTAATAGGGGGGTTGCCACACCAAGGATATCAACACTTTTATTTCTGAGACTGTCTATGACCGTGTCTCCAATATTTCACTTTACGTCTCCGTAAATTCTGACGGACAGACTGAATGGACACATCAGAATACTTTGTTTAGTATGTTCAATATGCAGATTTCGATAAACAGGCTCTGCTTACCTTTATATTTGGGCCCATATATCCTTCCGTGTCCAGTCAAATCTCGTCCAGTTTAGCCGAATAATGGTGTCCTTCTCATCCCGGACGAGCCCCCAAATTGTTGGAGTACGCCGCTCCACCGGGTCCGGATGAGAAGGGAACACGCAAAGGAGACTCTCAGTTTGATTATAAATGATACTTTTATTTAGTAATGCATTCTATTGTTAATGCCTCTTATTGCTTTAATACGAGCCGGCTCGGGAACAGACTGCCTACACACCCCCAGTGTGTCAGCTCAGCGTGTTCTGCGTGGTAAAGCTTTACGCAGTCTTATATACTTGCATTATTCTGGGTTACTTCCTTGTTACATTGTAGCACACAAGCGAAAGAATAAAAGTCAAGCTGGTATATTTCCATTACGCAGTCTCTCATATCTACTGGGTTCTCAGAATCTTTGTTGTTCACAGGTGCAGACATACTTCTCGGAACAAGATTCCATATAAGGGGCAAGCAGAACATTCGTGGTTATAGGTGTGAGACTGTTCTATGCTTTTTGCAGCAGCTCAATGTTTTGCAGACATCTTTCCTGTCGCGCACTCTGTCAGCTCTCCTGCCTGCCGCCCCCACACTGCACAGGAAACTGCATCAGGCTCATGCTGGCAAAGACACTTGCATCCTGTCTGCTGCTGCTTTGCATCAGATGCCAAATAGGGTCCTTAACTGGGCATATTCTTTGTTAAACTTGGGTTTATCTTGCTCATAAAAATAATACATTTACCCCAAAAAGTTAATACAAATATGTTGCATTAATTTGTTTAATGCATTTTATCTTCTAAAATTGGGTATACTTTACTTAAAAAAAACACTAAATTTCCTGTAAAATTGAGTGCATATTGCTACCTCATTTTATTTGAATAAATTCTATAGGTTGTTTTTCTCAGTGTATATTAGTGATAGACAAAATGACACTTGATGAACCATTTGCTGTATTTGTATTTGACCCCACTAGATGGGGTCTCTGTTCAAAAGCACAAAGAATGCCCCAAAGCAAAGCAAGATCGCCATCTAGTGGGGAGAGAAAATTCTATTTAGTACAGTTATACATAAAGTGAATCTTCATTCCGCTAATACCAGAGGATGACAGGAATATGGGACCTTGGGTATAAACTGCCTCATTTCTAGAAGGAAGTGGCCTGGATCATGTCCTGGATGTTACAGTTAATTCTCACCCAGCATTAGTGGGGCTTGACTTGTCTTGAAACAGATAATAATAAACATAAAAATAATAATTTCTGAACCACTCTGCTTTTTTAATAAGAATATAACAAGAAATTTAAAACAAAGTTAAAGTGTAATCATTAATAAAAATGAAGCATGGGGAATGTGGATGTCCTGGCTGGTAAGGAGACAGGGTGCAGGAAAATACCCCAAAGTTTCTTAAGAAAAAAGAGGGACTTTTTCTAAATGGCTTCTTCTCACCTGGCATGGGGAGGCTGTTCTGCCTCCTCTTTGGGGAACTGCAGGCCACCATCTTCGTCTTGTTGGCCGTCCTTAAGGTTGACGGTGAAGAAACCATAGTTACTGTCAGCATAGGTGACATAGCTGTCAGCATTATAATTATTATTACGATTAATTTGCTAATTTTGCAAAATGAAAATTTACACTGCAGCACCGGCGGGGGGCATGTCCCAGCATGCCCCACATGCAATTGTAAATAAGAACATAAGAACATAACAAACGAGAGGAGGCCATTCGGCCCATCAAGCTCGTTTGGGGAGAACTTAACTAATAGCTCAGAGTTGTTAAAATCTTATCTAGCTCTGATTTAAAGGAACCCATGGTTTTAGCTTCCGCTACACTAGCAGGGAGACTATTCCATACTCTAACTACACACTGTGTAAAGAAGTGCTTCCTCAAATTTGTTTTAAAATGTTCTCCCGACAATAGCCCTTGTTGTTGTTAATGTTAATGGTTGTATTTCCCTATTGTCATTTTGACCCCAATATCAATCAATTGAAATAAACACACTCATTCAAACTTCAACACTTTTAAATTTTGTTCTGTCTTTCAGTACAAAGCAGCAACACCAAATCTGGCCAATTTTGATCTGCTTGCCATTTTACCTAAAACCAAATGGTGGCGTTATCAATAATTACATTATATACTGTAGTTATATTCTAGATTTATTACAGCCAAAGAGATCTTGGAGCTGTGAGAAACCTCCTTCTCCTTACATATCCCTCCCCCCCACTCTCACACTCTGTGGCATAAATACTGTTATATTTGTGTTTTTTCCACACTCACACTCTGTCTTGATCATGCTCTGACTGCTTGGTATTCATTTGCATGGCAAACTATTTTACAGTCTTGTCTTGAATAATAGGACATAACAATTTTATATCATAGTTATATAACATTTCATTATGAAGTTATGTATTGTATTTTGCACAGTGATGCAATGGTCAGCGCTGTCACCTCACAGATCTGGGACCAGGGTTCATGTTCCCCCTGGGTTGTAGTGGGGTTTCCTCTGAGTACTCTGCTTTCCCCCCCAAAGTCCAAAAACATGGTGAAGTTAACTGGAGTTTCCAAACTGTGCATAGATGTGCATGTGTGAGTGAATGTTCTGTGAGCGTGCCCTGCTGTGGGTTGGTGCCCCATCCTGGGTGGTCCTTGCCTTGTGCCCATAGTGGCTGGGACAGGCTCTGAATCCCCCACATCCCTGAATAGGACAAGCAGTTGCAGACAATGGATGGATCTCAAGTTGTCAACAGACCACATGTGGAAATCTGTGGCTGCTGCATCTGTGTCCCAGGGGAGCAATAAGGGCGTGCCAGGAGTAGGCCCCCCCCCGCACCGGGGCCAGATCCCGACTGGCCCCGATTAGTCCCCATCCCCGACCCCGCACAGCCGGCAGGGGCGGCTAACCGAGGTGTTCAGGAGAGTCCCGCCCCACCACGCCCGATGAGACCCCAGCTAGCAGCCAAAGACGGGACAACCCCAGGCCCCAAGCGAGAAAGAGGCTCCCCCTAACGCCCCACAGTGCCCGAGGGCCCCATGCCGGAATCGGCAACAGCAGACACCGATCCGCCCCCACCAGGCATTGGGCCCGGGCAGACCGGGCTCCCCCCGCATGCAGGAGACCAACCGCCCAGGAGCTGGAGCAGCGGCCCCAGCCGACACAGCCCACGCCCCCAAACCCACCGTGACTCACCCCAGCGCAGCAGCACAGGCAGAACCCAGAGCTCCCCCCCCCCCGGCTTGCCACCCACCCCAGGGGGCAGAACCCCCTATCCCCCGCACCGCCCCCAACAGACCGGGCCAGTGGCCACCCAGAGACACTGACCACGTGACCTCAGCCAAGAGGAACACCAGAGGACCCCAACCACCCTGCCCCCCAGCCCCCAACTCAGGGCGGGGAGGGCAAGGCCCCACCACCCCCGACAACATTATATAAAAAAAAATATTATTGGATATTATACTCCAACTTAAAAATCAATCAATTGATTTTTCTTAAAGGCAAACATCCTCTCCATGGAAACATAATCCAAGAGTAGATTTTTGAACAGATTTATGTTTAAATTCTCTTTTGACTTCCAGTTCAGAAGGATTGTTTTCTTGGCAATGGTTAGTACTGTAAGAAGCATGCATGATTTATTCGTGTCCATATTAGTGTTAGTGAGGTCCCCAAGCAGGAAGAGTGAGGGGGAGGGTAGGATGGGATGCCCTAGGTGTGTCGATAAGTCTTCACAAATCCTTTGCCAGAATTCGTTGACCGGTGTGCAGTACCAGAAAGCATGCAGGTAATTATCTGGTGCATCCTTCTTACAAGTTACGCATATGTCAGTATCTCTGATACCCATCTGGAACATCCTCTGCCCTGTGTAGTGCGTTCTGTGTAAAATTTTGTACTGTTATAGCTGCAGGTTGGAGTTCTGATTCATTCGAAAGGTATTCAAGCAAGTTTGCCTCCAGAAGTTAGTGTCTGGGTTGATGAGTAAATCCATTTCCCATTTGTGGGTAGGGAGTGAGAGCGTTGTATCAGATTCTGCTAGATGCACGTAAATCCTAGACAGTAGTTTTTTAGTTGGAGTTATTAAGAAGTTTGCTATTTTAGGTGAAAGCTCCAGATCTAATTGCTTACGGCACCATCTATTGTGTATTATTGATTTAAGTTGAAGATATTCTAAGTATTTGTTTTTCTCAATGCCATAAGTTTCTTTAATTTTGTCAAATGATATCATGTGATTGTATTGGATTATATGTTCGAAGCGCTTGATTCCTTTATTATGCCAAGCAAGGAAGTTTATCATTTTTTTATTTAACAGGATGTCAGGGTTGTTCCAGATGGATGTCAGTTTGCATGGGACCAGTGAAGTTTGGTTCATTTTAAGAAATTCCCACCAGGCGGTCAGCGATGTGCTGATGTTAATGCTCTTAAAACAGCAATGTCGTTTAAGTATATGACTGATAAATGGCAGGTCCTGGACTCAAATATCATGACAGAAAGTTTGCTCAAAATCCAGCCAGTTAAGGTCTAAGTTGTTTTGCGTAATCCATTTTAGAACATATATCAATCTATTGGCAAGAAAGTAGTTGTACAAATTGGGAAGCTCCAAACCCCTACAGTTTTTGGGTTTCTGTAAAGTTTTTAAACTTATTCGTGGTAGTTTGGATTTCCATAGATATTTTGAAATTAAGGAGTCCAGTGATTTAAACCAAGTCAGCTGAGGCTGACTCGGAACCATTGAGAACATGTACATAAGAACATAAAAACATAAGAAATTTACAAACAAGAGGAGGCCATTCGAATCTTATGCTCTTTGTTCCAAGAACACGTCTTAAAACTAAAGGGGATCGAGCTTTCTCAGTAGTTGGCCCTAGACTGTGGAATGCGATTCCCCCTGATATTAGAGCTGCTCCAACAGTCGATGTTTTTAAAGTTCGTGTGAAAACGTATTTGTATTCTGTGGCTTTTAATTCTTGAATTTGTTATTGCATGTTATGTGTCTGTTTGTTTTTATGTCTTCTATTTTTATTTCTTTTCGGATGTACAGTCCTTTGGTCTACGTTGTGGTTGAAAGGGCTATATAAATAAATGAGACTTGAGACTTATAGACCTGAATCATATCCCCCCTTAGTTTCCTTTGCTCAAGGCTAAACAGATTCAGTTCCGCTAACCTTTCCTCATAAGACATACCTCTAAGACTAGGAATCATTCTCGTAGCTCTTCGTTGCAACTTTTCTAAGGCAGCAATGTCCTTCTTGAGGTATGGTGACCAAACCTGCACACAGTATTCTAGATGGGGTCTTACCAAGGAATTATATAAGTGTAACATCACCTCCCTTGACTTAAACTTCACACACCTAGAGATATAACCCAACATTCTGTTTGCCTTTTTTATTGCTTCCCCACACTGGCGAGAGTGGGACATGGAAGCATCAACATACATACCGAGATCTTTCTCGTAATCAGCTACCTTTATTTCAGTGGAACCCATGAAATATCTGTACTTTATATTTCTGCTCCCTGCATGGATTACCTTACATTTATCTGTGTAAAATTTCATCTGCCAAGTATCAGCCCAGTCGCTAATTAAATCCAGATCCCGTTGAAGCCTCTCTGCTGCTAGATCAGTATCTACTACACCGCCCACCTTGGTGTCGTCTGCAAATTTAACCAGTTTACTGTATGTATTTGTGTCAATATCATTAATGTAAATTAGGAACAATAGTGGTCCTAAAATTGAACCCTGTGGTACCCCACTATGAACGGAGGTGTCAGGGTGCGGGGCAAGCAAGCCGGAAATCAGGTGAGCAGAGCCGTAAAGACAGACAAACGGGGTTTATTGAGGGATCCGGGCAAACATCGAACATCCAACGTGACACTGCAATGACGGATCTGGGTAGACTGACTGAGACAAGGACTAAATACAAAAGACAAGCTACGGGTAACGAGCCACAGGTGAGAACAATCAGGGAATCACACGAGGTAACGAGGTGGGCGTGGCACACCGGGATCGAACGGAGCGGATTGTGACAGGAGGCCCACTGCGACATTGTGCCTCTAATAACTACTCGCTGCTTCCTGTCAGTTAGCCAGTTTTCAATCCCACAGTTTTCTGCCACAGTTCCTAAAATCCCTGCAGCTTTAAGCTTTAGCAAGAGCCGTTTGTGGGGGACAACATCAAAGGCCTGCTGTAAATCTAAGTAAATCACATCGTAGGCCTTTTTGTGATCAATTTCACTTGTAGCTTCCTCAAAGAACTCAAGTAGATTCGTTAAGCAGGATCTACCTCTCCTAAATCCATGTTGGCTATCCTTTATAATGTTATTTGTATCTAGGTAATCTACCATTTTCCCTTGAATTATAGCTTCCATTATTTTTCCAGTAATGCTAGTTAAACTGATTGGCCTATAGTTTGCTGGATTACTTCTATCCCCTTTTTTGAATATGGGTGTTATATTAGCATGCTTCCAATCTGATGGTACCACACCCGCAGATAACGATTTCTGGAAAATTAAAGTTAAAAGTTGGCTAATAATATCCCTCATCTCTTTTAAGACTATAGGTAAGATGCCATCAGTGTTGTGATGGGGTGAGCGAGCGAACCGGGAAGCAGGCGAAGCAAGCCGAGAATGCAGGCAAACGGGGTTTATTCCGGACAACAGGACCAAGACACCAATAAACATAAATGACGGATCTGGGGTAACATACTCAGACGCGGACTAAATACAGAAAACAAGCCAAACTAACAAGGAACAGCTGGGCACGATCGGGGAAGCACACGTGGATAATGAGGGGGCGTGGCACACATCGGGAGCGGACGGAGCAGGGCGTGACAGGACCTCCCCCCCAAAGGCGCGCACTCCGGGCGTGCCTGAGAGGAGGCGACGGACCGGACGATGGAACAGGACCATCAACCAAAAAAAGGGAGCAGAACAAAGACACAGAACAGGCCAAGAGACAAGAAGAAAGACAAGACACGACACAGGACAGGAAAAGCAGACAAACAGACCGAAACAGGAGACACAGGGGGACCAGAGA
Source organism: Paramormyrops kingsleyae (assembly GCF_048594095.1). Taxonomy (NCBI): domain Eukaryota; kingdom Metazoa; phylum Chordata; class Actinopteri; order Osteoglossiformes; family Mormyridae; genus Paramormyrops; species Paramormyrops kingsleyae. The sequence continues at coordinate 17,377,272 of NC_132820.1, read as the reverse complement.
ACGGAGGAACAACAGGGCGAGGAGTGAACAGAGGAGACAGAGAGGGACGAGGAACAAAGGCAGGAGGGACAGACGGGAACAGAGGAGGGACAAAGGGACGAGGAGACGGAACAAAGGGAGGAGGACAACGGGGAGCCCAAGGGAACCCCGGCGGGCGAGGGAAGGCAGCCGCAGTGGCCACAGGCGGACGGGAGGCCGGAGCCGGAGGGGACCACACAGGGGACAAGGAGACAGACGGAGGGACCGACAAAGAAAACGAGGAGGGAGCAGAAGGGAACACCGGCGCAGGCAGGCAGGAGGGGGAAGCCGCAACAGGCGGAGGCGCAGCCGGAGCCAGGGGAGGCGCCGTCCGACGCCCAGCCGAAGCGGGGGGGCCCGGAGGCGGCCGACGAGGCGCCGACGGAGGGACCGCAGGTGGGCGACGAGGCACCGGAGGGGGACCCGGAGGCGACGGCCGAACAGGAGCCGCAGGACCCGCAGGCAGCCACCGAGCCACGGCCAGGGGGCAGGGCGGGCGGGACCCGGGCCCGACGCCTGTGTCCCCATCCTCTACGGGACACTGAAAGGCGGGGTCCTGGGGGGTGTCGGCCTCGCTGGGGTAAGGGCGAGGAAGTCAAGCGGGTGGTGCCCGAAGGTGTAGGCTTGGGCAGAGCAGGGGGCGTGGCTGCAGGCGGTGCAGCTGAAGCTGCGGCCGGGACAGGAGAGTCGGGCTGGCCGGGAGAGGCGGCCTCAAGCAGGGCCGCGGGCAGGACGGGAGAGGCGGCCTCAGGCAGGGCCACGAGACAGACAGTTCAGGCGTCGGCCGGACAGGCGAGACAGACAGTTCAGGCGCCAGCAGGACAGGCGAGACAGGCAGTTCAGGTGCAGGCAGAACAGGCGGGGGCGCCTCTGCAGGCACCTTGGGCGCCTCAGTCACTTGGCCAGTAGGGGCCGCCTCGGCGGGCGCCGCAGTCACTCGGCCAGCAGGGGGCGCCTCGGCAGGCGCCTTGGGCGTTCGACCAGCAGGGGCGCCGCACCGGGCGCCGCCGTCACGCGGCCAGCAGGGGGCGCCGCCATCACGTGGCCAGCAGGGGGCGCCGCCATCACGCGGCCAGCAGGAGGCACCGCCATCACGTGGCCAGCAGGAGACGCCTCCACGGGCATCTCGGGCAAGCGGCCAGCTGCAGGCGGTGCTGCAGGCAGAGCGGCGACGGCAGCTGCAGGCAGAGCGGCGATGGCAGTCGAGGTCGTGGCTGCAGTGCCGACAGGCGAGCCGGGCTGGACCGGCGAGACGGGCAGGGCCAGCGAGGGGTCCGCAGGGGCCGCCGCAGGCAGCGCGGCAGCATTAGCAGGGGGAGCCGCGGGCATGGTTGCTGGTGAGCAGGGCAGGATGGGCAGGTCAGGCGAGCAGAGCAGGACGGGCAGGTCAGGCGAGCAGGGCAGGACGGGCAGGTCAGGCGAGCAGGGCAGGACGGGCAGGTCAGGCGAGCAGGGTAAGCGACCAGCAGGGGCCGCCCCAGCGGGTACCTCGGGCAGAGCGGCGACGGCCGGAGCTGCAGGCGGTGCCGCTGGCAGAGCGGCCTCTTCGGGCGTGCGGTCAGCAGGGGGCGCCCCGGAGGGCGCTTTGGGCATGCCGTCAGCTGCAGGGACCACAGGCTGGACAGGCAGGTCAGGCTGGACAGGCGGGTCAGGCAGGACAGGTGGGTCAGGCGGTGCCGCTGGCAAAGCGGCAGAAGCTGCAGCAGGCGGTGCCGCGGGCAGAGCGGCAGAAGCTGCAGCAGGCAGGACAGGCAGTTCAGGTGCCGGCAGGGAGGCGGCAGCTGCAGCAGGCGGTGCCGCGGGCAGAGAGGCGGCAGCTGCAGCAAGCGATGCCGCGGGCAGAGAGGCGGCAGCTGCAGGCAGCGCAGCCGCGGGCAGAGCGGCGGCAGCTTCAGCAGGCAGTGCAGCCGCGGGCAGATCGGCGGCAGCAGCAGCAGGCGGTGCGGCGTCAGCAGCCGCTGTTGCTGCAGGCGGTGCAGCGGCGGTGTCATCCCAGGCGGGGAGTAAGGAGCAGGCCCCCAAGAAGAGCGTTGGGGCGGCTGCTTCCCCTTTCCCCCTCCGCTTCTTCTTTTTCTTGCGGCTGGGGCATGTCGATGGCAGCGGGGTCACCTCGGAGAGGGCGAGCGGCTGAAGCCGCTTCTCCGTAATCCTGTTGACGAGCTGCCGGAGGTTCTCGCGCACTTCTGCCATTACCTGCGCTGCCGTGACCGGGGTTACCTCCTGAAGGAGGGTCCCGCTCTGGCTGGCTAAATCCAGTAGTCCGGAGTCCTCCCGGACCTCCGGCTGGTGGAGCCAGTAGAGCACCTCGCGGAGCAGATCGACGCGTTGGTCATCGACCTGCGGAGGTGCGTTGGGGAGATCCATCATTCTGTTGTGATGGGGTGAGCGAGCGAACCGGGAAGCAGGCGAAGCAAGCCGAGAATGCAGGCAAACGGGGTTTATTCCAGACAACAGGACCAAGACACCAATAAACATCAATGACGGATCTGGGGTAACATACTCAGACGCGGACTAAATACAGAAGATAAGCCAAACTAACAAGGAACAGCTGGGCACGATCGGGGAAGCACACATGGATAATGAGGGGGCGTGGCACACATCGGGAGCGGACGGAGCAGAGCGTGACAATCAGGGCCCTGCGATTTATTTATTTTGAGTTTAGCTAGGCTTAGTATCACATCAACCTCAGTTATACATATATTGGTCATAGACGATGCTGTATTCGTATTAATTGGTGGTAAGTTACTTGTGTTCTCTACTGTGAACACCCTTGAAAAATAATCAAGGGTTAAATGGAGTTAAAATATTGGAAGAAACCATTACTGTCATCCTTAACCTCTAATGCAATTTTTCTTTCTACATCCCTCTTGGATAGCCTAATGTTATTTTTTAACTCTGCCTGTAGACTTAGATACTCCTGCTTAATTTTGAAATCATTAGATGTTTTCCAATGGAACAGAGCCCTTTTCCTCCTGACTTTATTCTTAATTTCCTTAGTAAACCACCTTGGTTGTCGTTTCCTAGATTTAGTTTTGCTGGAAACAGGTATGAAGTCCTCTTGCACTTGCAACAATGTGCTTTTGAAAAATTCCCATGCCTCTTCAACTGTTTTGGTAGGAGTATTAACAAACTGAGTAAAAAAACAATCCTGTACTAATTCCACCATCTCAAGTTCATTTACAGAAGAGCCAGAGACTGTGTCCCACTGTATCCCAGGTAAATTAAAATCACCCATAACCACCACATCATTTTTATTACTCATAATCCCGATATCATCATATAATATTCTGCTTTCCTCTACAGCTACATTAGGTGCTCTATAACAAACCCCGACAATTAGGCCATGTGAATCTTTAGCATCAAGTTTTATCCATACAGCTTCTGAATTTTTATTTTTATCAGTGAGTTCCCTTGCCTGCAAGTTTTCTTTTACGTATACTGCAACACCACCTCCCTTCTTGCCTATCCGGTCTCTACGGTAGAGCCCTGCATTGGGAGCGGGATCCCGCGGGTCCCGCGGGACCCAACGCAAATCTCACGGGATTGGGCAGGTTTTAGATTGTCGTGGGCGGGAGCGGGCGGGAGCAACAGAGATAGCGGGCAGGATAAAAATAGACAGCTGGTCCCAAAATTGTTAGCTTAGCAGGATGGAGGATGTTCAGCAAGTTTTAATTTCTTTGAAATTTGTCTCAGGGTTTTCTTCTTTTTTTGAACTTCTCTTGTTCATAATAATAAATGCGATGTTTGCACATTATTTATATATTTGTTTATTTTAAATAACTTCGCATATATTTGCACATCTGGTTTAGATTATGTTAGATTTGTATTTGCGATTCAAAGCTGAGAGATTTTCTAGGAATTTGTTTTTATTTATTCAGTTCTTGTTCTAATTAAATAAAACATGCAACGCATATAAACTTACTGCGTCGTGCGATATATCAGTTAATGGGCGGAGAGCGCATTAAATTTTTGACATCCTCTGTGAAAGAGCAAGTTTTTTTTTACTTTATAAATATATTTTCATAATTTTTTTACTTCATAAATGTATTTTCCGGGAGCGAGCGGGAGTGACAGAGATAGCGGGCGGGATTGGGCGGGAATCGTCAGAAATTCAGCGGGATTGGGCGGGAATCGTCAGAAATTCAGCGGGAGTGGGCGGGAGCGGGATTAAAAAAATAGTCCCGCGCAGGGCTCTACTCTACGGAACAACGTATAACCATCCACATTATATTCATCACCATCATTGTCACTCATCCATGTTTCAGTTATTCCTATAATGTCGTAATTGTCTGAAGAAATTAAAGCCTCTAAGTCATTAATTTTGTTTCTAATACTCCTAGCATTCAAATACAGACCACTAATTGTAGGCCTTTTACAGTGTTTACTTTTAATATTTATTTTGGTTTTCCGTCTCTCCCCACATAAATTCTTAACTGACCTCCCTGCCCCCCCAGTCCCTAGTTTAAACATTCCTCAACTATTCTGCACATACGCCTCCCCAATACACTGGTTCCCCTATGGTTCAGATGCAACCCGTCCGGCTTGAACAGGTCCCACCTGTTCCAGAAGGTCTTCCAGTGTCCCATAAACCTGAACCCCTCTTTCCTACACCACCATTTTAGCCACGCATTTAATCCCCTTATCTCAGCTAACTTTGCGTGACTTGCACGTGGCACGGGAAGTATTCCAGAGAATACCACCGTGGATGTTCTGCTTCTAAGCTTATCCACGACTTCTATAAATTTATCTTGCAGAACAGCCCTCCTGCCCTTTCCTATGTCATTGGTGCCAACATACACCACGACCACTGGATCCACCCTGGCTGGGGCCAAAAGCCTGTCCACTTGATCCGGAAGGTCCCCTACCTGGGCACCAGGCAGGCAAGACACCGTACGGGACCCTCTATCACGGGTGCACACATAACTATCTACACCTCTTATAATTGAATCCCCTACTACCACAACCTCCCTCCTACTGGGGTTAGGCGGCTCCTTGGTGCCCAAGGGCCCACCTGCCTCCCCAGTCTCTTCCGGCTCTAAAGCTGGAAGCACCTGAAAGCGGTTAGACACCGTTACTTCAGGTGATGCCGCCTCTGTAGTTAATTTTTGGTAAGATCATCATTTTGATTGTTGCTACTCTTCCCAGAAGTGACGTAGGCAGATTGTTCCACCGTGCAAGGTCATCTTCTATCTTTTTAAGCAGAGGACAGTGATTTAATCAGATCTGACAGCTTGGCAGAAATGTTAATCCCCCGGTATCTAATGTTCCCAGATTGAAGTGGGATAGTTGGATTGGACTGGAAGTCACAAGATATTGGAAGAATAGTCGACTTGTTGCAATTAATAGAGTAATCTGATATGGAGGAGAACTTATCTATGAGTCTTATCATCTCCGTGAGAGAACCCTGTGTATTTTGAAGAAAAAGTAATACATCATCCGCATAAAGACTAATTTTATGGGTTATACTTGCTGTTTGGATACCTTTGATATTATTATTAATCCAAATTGCTGCTGCCAATGGTTCGATAAATATAGCAAATAGTGATGGAGAAAGCAGACAACCTTGCCTAGTGCCCCTTCTGAGAATGAAGCTTGGGGAGATTTGATCATTCGTTTTTACACAGGCTTTAGGTGAACTGTATAAAATTTTAATCCAGGTTACGAAGTTCTCACGAAATCCAAATGTTAGTAAGGTTGCCAGTAGAAATTTCCAGTTGACCATGTCAAAAGCATTTTCTGAGTCCAATGAGACGATTATGGCTTCCTTATTTTGAATGTTGCAGTAGTCTATTACGCCAATTAGTCTCCTCATGTTGTTAGTGGACTGTCTGCCTTTAATGAAACCTGTTTGATCTGGATGTATTATATAAGGTGTCACTTTTTCAATTCTACTAGCCAGTGCCTTGCTGATGATTTTAAGATCCGCATTTATGAGTGATATTGGTCGATAGCTAGAGGGGAGAGCAGGATCTTTGTCAGGTTTGAGGAGCAGGTTAATGTCTGCACAATTCATATTTGGAGGGATGCTGCCAGTTTCTTTAATTTCTATAACCATTCTATGGAATAGTGGTGCTAGCAGAGGCCAAAATGTTTTGTACAGTAGAATTCTGCTGGAAATCCATCTGGACCTGGGGCTTTCCCGTTAGGCATACATTGTAGTGCATCATGAAGTTCCACTATTGAGAGAGGTAACTCTAATGCCGTTATTTGTATTATTTAATTTTGGTAGGTCAATGTTGTTTAAGAACTCTTCTATTTCAGAATTGGTTGGATTAATGATGTGGGGATATGTTTGACTGCCAGTCTTGTCCTTGGATGATTAATATATGTGGAATGGTGTTAGGACTGTTGCAATACCCTTTTCTGTGCAGCTCCTGGTACCACCAACTCCCCTTTAGACCAGTGGTGCTGGATGTATATTTGCATAGCATGACACAGTACTGTTTTTTTTTGTAATCCACCACGATTGTGATGAATAAGACAAGAACAAAAACCACAGAAATGTCTTTTGCGTGCTAGCCAAGATGGTTTTGCCTCTATGGCTTAATTAGAGAAGGTGTAGGAGAAAAATGCTATGGAAAGCCAATCATTTTGTTTCTTTTCTAAACCTGTGTTCTCTAGGAAGATTATTTGGACCATATGCACCTCGACCATTGAGATTTCTTTAGGAATGCACAACTATAACAACTGCACTGCTCAGACCAATTAGCAGACACCAACACAAAAGAACAAATAATGAAATGTGGTAAAGACTAATATCACTGCCATACCATCCTCGATCATTGTGGGTTTCTAAAAATTAAGCTTAATGAAATCTTAATATTAAATGAGCAAAGTGATTTGATTTGTTCCTCTATCGCAAGTTGTAGTCTAAAAGCAATGAGGCCACCACCCATTGTATCTGTTTTAGCGAAATACACTCCTTCTGTCATTAAAATAGCTTTCACCTTCTTTCAGTCCTGCTAAATAATTATGTTATGCAGTCTAACACAGACAAGCTTCATAGTCTGTGTTTGATAACTGGTGCCATACATTTCAGCCACTTTTATACTACAGGCGTTTCTCCGCACAGTTTGTTGGTTATTAAGAGCTGAATTGAAATAAAACTTACATAAAAAGAGAAAAGGCTATGTTGGTCTGAGTGTTTCTTATTATGGTGGGTTAGTAAAACACAGCAGCTAAATGCCCAAATGAGTTCAAATGAAAGTACATTAAAATGGGGCAGATATGGGCCAACCATTTTGTACTTGTGTGCCACCCATATGGGCTTGCAATCTAGGAAGAGGTGGAGACACATTGTCTTAACACTCTAGTTTGTAAATTGAACACTATAAGAGTTATTAAACATTTACATTGCAAAAACAACACTCACTGCACACTGTAAAGTATTAAAGGTAACACTGAATGGTGTGGACACATATAGACACCATGCAGTGTTAATTTAACACTGGCACATTTGCTGTGTAATACAGATTAATGGCATTCCAGGTTTGGAGTGACATTGCCTGTGAGAATAATTTATATATTATTCATTCTCCTATTATCTCTAGGACCCAAGTGCCTCTACTGTGAAAAAGAGAGCTGTAACTCTGAGACGTCTCATTGAGTATATGGAAGAGAGTGGACTGGAGCTCATCTCTGACTATTATGTAAGTATTGTTTTAAAGCCGGATTGGATTGCTCTGGTGTACAAGTTTAAATTGGGTTGATTTTATGTTAATCGATGGAACAGGCATTTGTCAGGTTTAGGTGGAGAGAGATAGCAGCATGCAACTACTTAACAGGAGCCCTGGGATAGCTGATTAGCACAACACCACAGAGTGATGCCTCTCTGTTTTGTGTTTCATTGTTTTGTTTTCTATAGCATTTCAGTTATTTATGAGTAAGGATTTTATTGTGAAACATTTGCATGAATGTGTTGTGCAAAACTCATTGATGGGAAAGGTTTCCATACAGAACTTGAAATGTAGCTACTGACTTCTTTTCTTAAAGGGGCTGTTCACACCCTAAAATCAAAACTCCATATTTTTACTCTTACTTGTAGTGCTATTTATCCATCTATACTGTTTTGGTGTATGTTGTATAGTGTTGGAGAGAACTGCTGTAGCAATGTCTCACACACATATAATGGAATTAGATGGGGGGAAACTCCACCATAAATGAGCATTAAAACTTCTTAGTTATATTTCAAGTTTTTTTTTCTGGGGTTTCCATTTTTTATGTACAAATTGAAAATGTGCATGGAACTGCACCTTAGTTCATATAACGTACAAGATCTCATATTAGGATTGTCTGTACTTTTCAGATGGTCTTCACAAAAGCTGTCATTATCTGAATTAAATTACATTACTTTTATTTAATTTATTTTTCAAATAAGACAGTTTGAGATTTTTGAATTAATTATTGTGTTTCTATGTCACAGGGAACAGCAGAGACCAGTGTGCACTGGAGGACCTGAGCACTGCCAGCATGAGGATCTATGTTTCCCATGAGCCAGATGCAGTGGGCATCATCATCAAGGGAATCCCAGTGCTTACTGATCTTTGCAATCTGGCCAAAGCATGCAGCCTACTCCTTGGGGTGATTTATCCAGTATCCAACCAAACTTGCCAAAACCTTTGAGGACTTTGATGATTGACAAATTGGTGCGGAAGACTAGCTCTGTGCTGGGATGCCCTCTGGAGACTGTGGAGGTGGTGGGTGAGAGGAGGATGTTAGCAAAGCTGACATCCATCATGAACAACCCACATCACCCTCTGCATGAGACTGTGAGTGTGTGTAATTATGAATACGATCATAATTAGGAAGCTCACATCCATATTAATGCACCGATGACGACAGGGTAACTGAAGTCGACTGCATATTCGCCAGCTTCTTATTTGAAGGATCCGTGCCACATAAATAGGGGGTGCTGTTTCGATAGAGTCCTGTAGAGGGCGATGTGTATTCTAAATCGAAGGCTCCAAGAACGTTTTCAGCTTTTCATTTAACTAAGAAAATGGTAATAATTTAAATGTATTTGGTCGCTCGGCCATTGGCTCTGGATTTAAACTATTCTTTTAAATAGAATTGATTAAATTCCGAATCTCTGTTGTATGCTGTGCTTGATTTCTCAGGTATTATTATTATTGTACAATAATAATAATAATAATTATTATTATTATTATTGTTGTTGTTTTTGTGATTTCAAGATATTTCACTTAACATTTTTTCATTTTAATGCCCTCTGAAAGTGATACTCATTCATTAAGACCTACTGACCTGGTTAAAAGCTTTTCATTATTAGTTTCCCTGTGGGGATAGTACTCGCAGCAACACATACTCTACAGTTTCTAATAAAAACATTTTGCAAATACAAAATAATGTATGAACAAAATGTTTCAGCTGTAGCACAATTATTTCATATATGAATTTGATAAATCTCGCTGTGATGAAAATGGTGAAACTATCCAGGCTTGATGTGATTTTTCTTTCATAACAGTCATTTGGCAGCAGGGCATGGTCAGCAAGTGGACACATAGATTTGAATAAGAGGCCACATTGCCAATAGGAATTTGGAGGTCTTACTCATCCTGGGCCAGGCAGACGCAAAATGCATAGTACACAGCAGGTATGGGTCTGTAAGGAAACACTGAAACTAGCTTGGCCTTGCGTAGTGCTCTTTGTTCTTTTTCCAGCTGAAGGGTTTCCTTTTCCCTTCTACTCTTAGCTTTGGGCATGCATTCCTTTGTCCCAGTTTGACCACACCTATTGAGGCATCCGTCATAGATGATATCACTAAAGATGGTCACTATGTTTCCCACTTTGCCTTTGACAGAGTTCTTCAAGAGGAGTGCCAAGTCATTGTCCAATTTTCTCCAAACCTTGAAATTTCTAGCCTTTTGCCACAAGGTTTTCTTTTTCCTCTTCCTCTTTCTTCTATCCTCGGTTGCTGGGGGCCGCTCTGCTGCTTGGAAGTTCCCCAGGCAGTTAGTGTTGGGGGATTCTCCATAGCGCTGTGGTGCTCAACCCGGCTCTGTGCCCTTCTTCTCTCATCTGTCTGGGCAGTGCAAGGCTGCCTTTGGTCGTCCCGGAGACGCCTCTTCTTCCCTTGGTGGACTCTCAAGCCTCTGATGGTTGGTATCTTCCTCCAGCCTCCGGTCTTCTCATTTTCCATTGCCATTCCATTCATTACACTTCCATCCCACCTCTTGATGGACTGCTGGACTCTCTTCTCTTTTCCATAATTGTAATTCAGTTGATGATACTGCTTCCTTTTTTTGCTCCACAGATGGAAACAACTCAAACAACAACACTTGTTGTACTTCCTCTGTAAGTGTCTTTGAGTTCTTGTAAAAGCGCTAAATAAAATGTATTATTATTATTATTAGTGGTAGTAGTATTATTATTATTATTTAAAATGAAACCGACAAACAACATTTAAGTGCTTCACTCTGCAACATCTTAAAAACTTTAAACACGAATAGCCCTGAATGGAGCTTGTAAGTCTTTGGCTTCAACATCATATTATATTATTGGCTCTAATGTATGGGCTGATATTTGTGCCACTAGAAACTGAATATGAATTTTGTATACTTGAATCTGCAGTTATCCGCTGTAGGATCACACATGCACATATCACAGGGCCTAAATTCCAGGTGGCCTGAGACAAGGCCGAGCCTGGTACGAGAGGCACCAAAGGGGGGTTACACACATAAACACACACACACAGATAACAAGGGAGGCCAGTACTCCAACTTTTATTGCCCAAAGATTTAGGGACCTACAGGCAAGCAGAGTGGACCTAATGGACAGGGGTCCCTCGACTTGGCACACAACCCCCTCCCCATACACTCTGCCTTACATATCACTCACCCAACAGACGAACACCCTAAAGGAAATTTCATTTAAGCTTGGCTTTTGTATACCCTGTATATTGATTTACTCACGAATACTAGTCTCAATATACAGAAAGGTTATGTTTGTATGTGTCCTTAGACAATCTTAGTGTTTTGTGTGCCACCCTTATAACCATGTTCACGGAGTATCACCTATTTTACCCCCTTTGCACTTGAACACATATAAATTTAAATAAATAGATAGGTATAGCTACCATTGTATGTATGTTCTCATGGTATACCAGAAGAATATGGAAAATTAGTGTAACCAATGTGTCCTAACTTTTAGAGAGTCTTCTTTGTTAAAACCCCCCCTTCTCTTCCAACATTCCTTTGTGGTCCTTATCTGATCTTGGTGGACAGTCACCAAGTTTCTTTGTTTCTACCATGCTATGTTAAAAGAACTGAATTTAGGTGTATCTTATCCATTCTGGAGAAGATGAATTCGCATAAGCCACACCAAACAAAATATGTTGTTTCCAGATGTGCAACTTATATTGATATTACCACAAACTAACGGCCACGCCTATCTATGGATAAGATGTGCTGTTTGTAATATGAATATTTTATGTAATATCCGCACAAAGTGTAACATCTGTTGAGGTGCAACCCAAAACACCTGTATCCCATACTGATGTGAATCAGTCACATAGATAAAATAATTAATTGTTTAATCAATTAATACAGATGGTATGAGGTATGTACCTGTGAAGCTGGTATGGCATGTTTGGTATCAAACTGATTGTTAATCACCCCTGATTCCAAATCTGGTCAGTGATTACCATAAAAGTGGATGTATCAAAAGTTATAACAGCTTAATGAAAATCATCAGTAAAGGGAGAATCAGTCGGGCCATAAATCCCAAAAGGACTGATACAGACCCCCTTCCGAAAGCCCACCAAATGGATGGCCAGCCATTGGGCCAGGAGTCGAATTCCTGGTCATCCCTATTCATGAACTTTAGACCATAAAAACCTGGATCTCAGAACAAAGGAGCGCAGAGAATAACCGCCAGCCCGAAGGAGAACATCAGCCGGGGCAAACAGATCATCAAGCGCAGATAAGACCATCAGCCCGGGAGAAGAGAAGCCCACAAGAACCCTCCGGTGAAGGCCCAGCTGAACAGAGAACAGCACCCAAGACAAAGCTTCACCAGGAGAGAGAATCCAAAGGGGCTCCACTCCACTGCTCCAAACGCCGCGCCTTCCTGAGTGCCATCGGCTCAACAGCTCTGCCAACAACTGCCAAGACCCCCCCCCCCCCCACTCTTCAACCAAGTAAACCAACTTCCTTTCATTCTAACAACTTAAGCTGTTCTGTTAACCTGCTATAAGACTTTAGGGTTGTGTTTCCACAAACTGCTTGCTTTGCAGAACAGTATTTCCCATTTAAGGTTACTCATTTAAATCCGGTCATTGCATTTTCATAATTACATCGTTTGTTTTATTCCGTTATTTTGTGTTTGTTGTTTATGTTAGGTGTAATGTCTGTCTTATGTTATTTGTAGTGTTAGCTAGGAATAAATGCATGTCTTTTACACAACTTTAGCCTCCGTCATTGAGTGTCTCACAATAAAGTCCTTGCCTCTATGCGATCTTGCTACACGCTCTGAACCTCAAACTCGCCTGAAACATCACGAGACTCTGTCTCATCGGCCGTGAGGGGAGCTTCCCTACCAATCATTTACATTACCTGGTGATGCAGCTCGCTGGGCGAGCCTTCTAACCCAGGTTACTAAGTGATACTGGTAATTAGTGAATCCCATTTAAGTCTCACATTAACAGACTCACGGGTATACCGCAATCAAGTTTGGAGGAGCCGACCATTCGGCATAACAACTGATTAATAATCAGCATTAAATAATAATTAATTAAACTTTAATTAATTCAAACATATTGGTGGAGATATTAAAATTTACCTGAGCTAATAATTCCTACACCGCATTACAAAACTGAATTTGAATTTAATAGTTTGAATTTGAATTCCAGTAACTCGAAATAGCATTTATCCTACCTCGAAAAATTCAGTTAAAAATTGCATTGTTGGATGTAATTAATTTTACTAAGATAAGTGGTTACATGAAATAAATTTATCTAAGAACAGATATAAATTGTAAGTTCATTGTTAATTTTATGTTACATAAACTAAACTCATTTTAGTAGAGTATAATTCATTGTTTTTAATTAATTTAACATCACCCATGTTCAATCTACTTAAATGTAATTTGTATATTGGGTTGCTATTAACCTGTACATTTTAATTAAATTCAACTTACAGGCCATTTTGATTACCTGTCCATGAATAATGGGTAATATATGCAAAAAGGTGTTAGGGGAGCTGTGACGCCCTTTGCTCTGCAGGTCCTGGAACCGGCCACTCCCCCACAAACCAGTGGTACAGGATGTATATTTGCATAGCATGACATATGATACTGTCTTTAATTTAAAAGATGTTTTTTTCTCTCTCTTTATTCAAATCCACTGCAATGCTGTTGAACCGGGCAACAGTATGAACCCCCAGATGCAGTTAAAACTTGCCAATTACAGCTTGCTGGAGTTGATGAAATGTGTCCAAACCAGTTAAAAAAACCCTGCTATCACCGCTTGTTGAAAGGAAAGCTTCAGGATTCCATGGCTGTTATGCACTAAGTACTATTACAGCATGAAAGGCAAATAACCAACTAACACACCCCAGTTAGCTCACATGTATTTGCAAATGTCAGGAGGCCACACCTGCTGGCCAAACAAGATGAGACACAAAGGGCAGTGTAGGACGGGCCCTGACCCTGACATACACTATCACACCTACACAGCTGCTTCTGAGAATCTGTCAATTTGGCTTGTGCATCCAGACTAACTAGTCAGTTATTTTATATGCTTTTATGCATTTCTAATTGTTGTTCACTGTATATAGGTCTGTCACTATTTTATGAACGTTAGGAATTCAGTCTGATTTATTTATGGACCCTGACACACTTAATAATTTGTATGTTGTTAATCACAAGTATGTTGAAGGAATGTAATTAAAAGTTGTATCATATTTGCTTTAGGGAAAACACACTAATTTAGCTACTAGGAGAGCTCGCACCTTCTCTGAGACCTGATATCATGATTCTTAAAAAAAACTACTAGTTTTCAGTGTTATTACTCTAATTAAAACCCAAATTTAAAACACAAACAAGGGAAAAGTCAGAAAGAAGCAGCATGTGTTCAGCTTGCACACAGCAAATGTGCCAGTGTTAAATTAACACTGCATGGTGTCTATATGTGTCCACACCATTCAGTGTTACCTTTAACACTTTACAGTGTGCAGTCAGCGTTTTTACAATGTTAATGTTTATTAACCCTTATAGTGTTCAATTTACAACTTAGAGTTTTGTCAAAGAGTCTCCACCTCCACATATCTGCCCCATTTTAATATGCGCACAAGACGTCATGAGGATCAGAAGAGCCAGCCCAGATTTACCCACCATCATGAGAAAGACTGTGACCAAACAGGACCTTACAGCTTTTTCTTGTTTTTTGTTGCAGCTTTACTGGCTTGGTTCTGACTGGTCTGGATGATTAGAAAGCATGCTGTTATTGAGTCAGGAAAAAAACTCTTAGAGATGTGTTTTAATGGGGTGGGGGAATGTTTGATGGTTAGTTCTGGCTTTGGGTGATTAATGTATGTGGAAAGCTGTTAGGACAGTTGTAATTCCCATTTCTGTGCAGCTTCTGGTATCACCCACACCCCTGTAGACCAATGGTGCTGGATGTATATTTACAAAGCATGACACAGTAGTGTTTTTGACTTAATAGATTTTTTAATCAACCACAATTGTGATTAATAAGGCAAGAAAACAAAAACCACAGAAATGGCTCTTACTGTATGTGCTAGCAAGAGACCAGGCGGGGTGGTTTAGCCTTTATAGCTTAATGAGGAGACAGAGCCTGTAGTACGAAAGGCAGACACTGAGCCACAGACCACAGAGAGTGTGCAGGGAGCAGAGAATGAGGAGACAGAGCCTGTAGTAAGAAAGGCAGACGCTGAGCCACAGCCCACAGAGAGTGTGCAGGGAGCAGTGGATGAGGAGACAGAGCCTGTAGTAAGAAAGGCAGACGCTGAGCCACAGCCCACAGAGTGTGTGCAGGCAGCAGTGAATGAGTAGACAGAGCCTGTAGTAAGAAAGGCAGACGCTGAGCCACAGCCCACAGAGAGTGTGCAGGGAGCAGTGAATGAGGAGACAGAGCCTGTAGTAAGAAAGGCAGACGCTGAGCCACAGCCCACAGAGAGTGTGCAGGGAGCAGTGAATGAGGAGACAGAGCCTGTAGTAAGAAAGGCAGACGCTGAGCCACAGCCCACAGAGAGTGTGCAGGGAGCAGTGGATGAGGAGACAGAGCCTGTAGTAAGAAAGGCAGACGCTGAGCCACAGCCCACAGAGTGTGTGCAGGCAGCAGTGAATGAGTAGACAGAGCCTGTAGTAAGAAAGGCAGACGCTGAGCCACAGCCCACAGAGAGTGTGCAGGGAGCAGTGAATGAGGAGACAGA
The DNA here is from genome assembly GCF_048594095.1 of Paramormyrops kingsleyae. Lineage (NCBI taxonomy): Eukaryota > Metazoa > Chordata > Actinopteri > Osteoglossiformes > Mormyridae > Paramormyrops > Paramormyrops kingsleyae. Next base: position 17,361,847 of record NC_132820.1, on the reverse strand, counting down.
GCCTGTAGTAAGAAAGGCAGACGCTGAGCCACAGCCCACAGAGAGTGTGCAGGGAGCAGTGGATGAGGAGACAGAGCCTGTAGTAAGAAAGGCAGACGCTGAGCCACAGAGAGTGTGCAGGGAGCAGTGGATGAGGAGACAGAGCCTGTAGTAAGAAAGGCAGACGCTGAGCCACAGCCCACAGAGAGTGTGCAGGGAGCAGTGGATGAGGAGACAGAGCCTGTAGTAAGAAAGGCAGACGCTGAGCCACAGCCCACAGAGAGTGTGCAGGGAGAAGTGGATGAGGACACAGAGCCAGTAGTAAGAAAGGCAGACGCTGAGCCACAGCCCACAGAGAGTGTGCAGGGAGCAGTGGATGAGGAGACAGAGCCTGTAGTAAGAAAGGCAGACGCTGAGCCACAGCCCACAGAGAGTGTGCAGGGAGCAGTGGATGAGGAGACAGAGCCTGTAGTACGAAAGGCAGACACTGAGCCACAGACCACAGAGAGTGTGCAAGGAGCAGAGAATGAGGAGACAGAGCCTGTAGTAAGAAAGGCAGACGCTGAGCCACAGCCCACAGAGTGTGCAGGCAGCAGTGAATGAGTAGACAGAGCCTGTAGTAAGAAAGGCAGACGCTGAGCCACAGCCCACAGAGAGTGTGCAGGGAGCAGTGGATGAGGAGACAGAGCCTGTAGTAAGAAAGGCAGACGCTGAGCCACAGCCCACAGAGAGTGTGCAGGGAGCAGTGGATGAGGAGACAGAGCCTGTAGTAAGAAAGTCAGACGCTGAGCCACAGCCCACAGAGAGTGTGCAGGGAGCAGTGGATGAGGAGACAGAGCCTGTAGTAAGAAAGGCAGACGCTGAGCCACAGCCCACAGAGAGTGTGCAGGGAGAAGTGGATGAGGACACAGAGCCAGTAGTAAGAAAGGCAGACGCTGAGCCACAGCCCACAGAGAGTGTGCAGGGAGCAGTGAATGAGGAGACAGAGCCTGTGGTAAGAAAGGCAGACGCTGAGCCACAGCCCACAGAGAGTGTACAGAGAGCAGTGAATGAGGAGACAGAGCCTGTGGTAAGAAAGGCAGACGCTGAGCCAGAGCCCACGGAGAGTGTGCAGGGAGCAGTGAATGAGGAGACAGAGCCTGTAGTAAGAAAGGCAGACGCTGAGCCAGAGCCCACGGAAAGTGTGCAGGGAGCAGTGAATGAGTAGACAGAGCCTGTAGTAAGAAAGGCAGACTCTGAGCCACAGCCCACAGAGAGTGTGCAGGGAGCAGTGGATGAGGAGACAGAGCCTGTAGTAAGAAAGGCAGACGCTGAGCCACAGCCCACAGAGAGTGTGCAGGGAGCAGTGAATGGGGAGACAGAGCCTGTAGTAAGAAAGGCAGACGCTGAGCCACAGCCCACAGAGAGTGTGCAGGGAGCAGTGAATGGGGAGACAGAGCCTGTAGTAAGAAAGGCAGACGCTGAGCCACAGCCCACAGAGAGTGTGCAGGGAGCAGTGAATGAGGAGACAGAGCCTGTGGTAAGAAAGGCAGACGCTGAGCCACAGCCCACAGAGAGTGTGCAGGGAGCAGTGAATGAGGAGACAGAGCCTGTGGTAAGAAAGGCAGACGCTGAGCCACAGCCCACAGAGAGTGTGCAGGGAGCAGTGAATGAGGAGACAGAGCCTGTGGTAAGAAAGGCAGACGCTGAGCCAGAGCCCACGGAGAGTGTGCAGGGAGCAGTGAATGAGGAGACAGAGCCTGTGGTAAGAAAGGCAGACGCTGAGCCAGAGCCCACGGAGAGTGTGCAGGGAGCAGTGAATGAGGAGACAGAGCCTGTGGTAAGAAAGGCAGACGCTGAGCCAGAGCCCACGGAGAGTGTGCAGGGAGCAGTGAATGAGGAGACAGAGCCTGTGGTAAGAAAGGCAGACGCTGAGCCAGAGCCCACGGAGAGTGTGCAGGGAGCAGTGAATGAGGAGACAGAGCCTGTGGTAAGAAAGGCAGACGCTGAGCCAGAGCCCACGGAGAGTGTGCAGGGAGCAGTGAATGAGTAGACAGAGCCTGTGGTAAGAAAGGCAGACTCTGAGCCACAGCCCACGGAGAGTGTGCAGGGAGCAGTGAATGAGGAGACAGAGCCTGTGGTAAGAAAGGCAGACGCTGAGCCAGAGCCCACGGAGAGTGTGCAGGGAGCAGTGAATGAGTAGACAGAGCCTGTAGTAAGAAAGGCAGACTCTGAGCCACAGCCCACGGAGAGTGTGCAGGGAGCAGTGGATGAGGAGACAGAGCCTGTAGTAAGAAAGGCAGACGCTGAGCCACAGCCCACAGAGAGTGTGCAGGGAGCAGTGAATGAGGAGACAGAGCCTATGGTAAGAAAGGCAGACGCTGAGCCAGAGCCCACAGAGAGTGTGCAGGGAGCAGTGAATGAGGAGACAGAGCCTGTAGTAAGAAAGGCAGACGCTGAGCCACAGCCCACAGAGAGTGTGCAGGGAGCAGTGAATGAGGAGACAGAGCCTGTAGTAAGAAAGGCAGACGCTGAGCCACAGCCCACGGAGAGTGTGCAGGGAGCAGTGAATGAGGAGACAGAGCCTGTAGTAAGAAAGGCAGACGCTGAGCCACAGCCCACGGAGAGTGTGCAGGGAGCAGTGAATGAGGAGACAGAGCCTATGGTAAGAAAGGCAGACGCTGAGCCAGAGCCCACGGAGAGTGTGCAGGGAGCAGTGAATGAGGAGACAGAGCCTGTAGTAAGAAAGGCAGACGCTGAGCCACAGCGCACGGAGAGTGTGCAGGGAGCAGTGAATGAGGAGACAGAGCCTGTAGTAAGAAAGGCAGACGCTGAGCCACAGCCCACGGAGAGTGTGCAGGGAGCAGTGAATGAGGAGACAGAGCCTGTAGTAAGAAAGGCAGACGCTGAGCCACAGCCCACAGAGAGTGTGCAGGGAGCAGAAGCTCAGGATACTGAGAATTAAGCCAGACAGGGTTAGTCCCTAATCTAGCTAACCTACAATACCCAAGTGATCCTGCTCAAATTCAGTATGAAGCGTGATGAGGCCTTCATCCAAATGTGCAATAATACTGGACGTTGCCAAGCAGTGCTGCATTTCCAAAGAATGAAGGAGGGTCATCTCGAAAGCACCGCTATGAGGGAAACCCAGGGCTGGCGTAGTCTCCTAGTGCTGATGCCATGATTGTTTCAGCTGCTGCCTCTTATACAGGAGGGTTCAGTCAGTGGAGATCTGTTTGAGAAAGATGTTTCAATCAACCAAAACAGACATTTTCCAGGACATGACAAAAAGGAGATTCTGCCTTAAATGTGACCAGGGTTTACAGATCAGTGTGTCTGTCTGCTCTGTTATGCATCTATTGAACATCATTTGTTAACACACAGTCACATTGCTTGTGTGGCTGTTTTGGCTGGATAGTTACTCAGCAGCACTGTACCCTTAGCAGTCATTATAACATGCTGTCTCTTCCTGTGTATCCATGTAGGAAAGCATTGGGACAGGGCTGACTGCAGGGGATCATGACCCAGAGCTTGGCCACAGCAGAGATCTGGCGAGACAGCAGGGACACTATCAGTGAGAAATAAAACAGCTTTTAGTACAGAAACAATAAGCAAGCTGTAGATTAGAAATTGGTGCTATTTGTTATAAGTATGACTTTGTTGTTTTGTGTAATAAACAACAGCTAAAATATATAATTCTGTTTCGTGTTTCTATCATTAAGTATTATGTACAGAAGTGATTCATAAGTTAACAGCCTTACGCATTGACAGCCTTCCCTGACTTATCTGGGACTGCTCTGTGTACAGCGGTGCTCTCTGGTATAAATTCCTGCCTGCTTACAGCCCTAGCAGACACTGATAAGAAACAGCAATGTCCAGGTGCACCAGCTGATCATGTCCTCTAACCGCCTGACAGTGATCTGCAACTCTGAGAATGAGGGTTCAAATAAGAATTACAATGAGACTCTGATAAAACTCTGCTAAGGTGTAATGATAAAGTATGATGCAGTTTGTTATAGGATTTATATTGTTTTTGAATTTTGGTTGCTGTGGTTCAGCAGGTTACGCTGTAGCTGATGTTCTGAGATCTTGATCCATGCGTCCCTCTTTAAATCTGAGCACCTGCCCCTCTAAAGGTCTCTGCACGGCCCTGGAGCTTTGACCGAATTATTTGGCGGCAGGATATGGATAATGAATGATGTATCAAAAATATCCTATGCCGTGCCATAGACCGCTTCTGCGTTTGGGAGGAAGCTGATTATTCCTTCTCTGTAAATGAAAGTGAAAGAGGTTTAAAGCCAGGGTCGCCATTTCAGCAAGAAGCACGAAAAAGATTCTGGGAGGATTTAAAGATATTTGCTTTGCAAGGTAAGATTATAGTCAACAAATGTAACAGATAAAATGAGAATCTTTAACCTGCGGCATCTGCAGAAACATTTTGCTTTGGGTGGCCCTCAGGGTTCAGTTATATTTATGGGGGCGGCCACACCCGACCGTGTCTGTTCTATCCTTCCACTTTGAAAATAAGATAATCCATATTTAACTTTTTATTATGTTGATGTGGGGTGGCTACCCCTTAAATCCACCCCTGTTTAACACACATACTGAGATTTAATACTTCTCAACATAATTAGATGTTTAATGTAGTTTGAAAACTGTAACTAGTTGCATGGAGTAAATGCTATAGAATATTTTTCGGAATGTTAAGTGAATTAATACATTTGTATAGAATGATATTTAATAACTTAAGCACAATTATGGGACAATAGGGGAATAAATTGCATACTATTTTGAAGCTGTATTGCATTTTCTTCATAATCAAAAAAAAATGGTTGGCAATAACGAATGTGTGACTCAGTGGGTCAGGACTCTGTACCTGTCACTGCAAGATCAGTTTTGTAAATCCCAGGCTGGGCTCTGTATTTAATCAGTCATTTACAGAATAGCACTTCAGATAACTAGATGCTGCGGAGCCAGTATAGGGACCACAAACAGTGCGGAAAAGTAAACTGTGCGCACATTTCAGGGATTTTGTGAGCTCGATTTAGTATTGGGCACGTTAACCAAAATTGCGTCTGATGCAGTACGAAAAAAACCCTATCTGTGACACTTCCAGGGCTCCTTAATTAAGATGGGAATGAGTTTCTGTGTGTGTGAATACTAGGGTTTTGTGGCAATAAATTTATTCATACTAAATATTTGTAATAAGACAAATTATTTTTATATTAAAACTTGAGAATGCTATTCCATATCTGACAAGTAGCCACACAAAGTTGCATCCAATTCTATGTTTGTGATTTTTGGAGCCCCAGTAAAACAGCCTTGATCCCGTCCTCTCTCATGTCACTCATTTTCCTCAACTGAAATGACTTGAAGTTACATGACTATCTTTTCTCTCACAGAGAATGTTATGTTTTTGTGTGACCGTCATGTTCCTCCCCATCCCTGTAACCATGGGAAGGGAAACTCCACACCCAATAAAACCTGATTTTAATGATTCTCATAATGTACAATATATATATTACAGAAGCTTTCTTTACTTTTTGCAAAAGCATACAGGACTGAATCCTACCTTATAGTTTACTTGTGAATAGTAAAAAAAAACCGTTGAGATCAATTCTCACCTTTAATTAAAGCAATTATTTCATCTTAAATTATTGTTCTATCATGTTTTATGAAATCAGCCATGTAAACTTGTTTTATGTGTTTTTAGTCTTGTAGAGACAAGGAGGCAGAAATTTTTCTGTGACGCAAAAAGGTGTGGCAAACCAGTCTATATAACATGTCTGTCTTTCAATTTAAGTGAAACTGAAACTACAGCAAAAACTTGATTCACTGGTTTGAAGTGACTTTACTCTGAAGTGGATTTTCAGTACAAGAGGTAAGTGTGCTACTCCATGGTCTCATTCTCTCTCATTCAGTTTTGAATATAACATAGAATTTTCATAATAAAACATGATTAAAATTAAACTTAATATCTGAATTAACATGGACTGTAGTCAAATTTAGTTTTCTGTCTTGTAATAAAACTGATACCAAATTGTTCTAGCTTGTACATAAAACATCTGCTTATTAAAGCAAATTTACTGGTTTGCAGAGGAAAGTATGGCATGCATGGATGGATTTGGAGATGACTTCTGCTCACTTTATGAATCACATTTGGAGTGTGACATAAGGAGGGGTAGTAGGACGTACATCATGTACCATGGTACCACAGGAACAGCCGCATTAAATATTAAAAAGCACGGATTTCAGCAGTCCAGAGATGGCATGCTTGGACCTGGAGTCTATGTCAGTCGGAGCATTGAGAAGGCCCAAAGATACCCAATAAAACTGCCTGACAATGAGCAGCGAGCTGTACTCAAGCTGAGGGTTCAAGTAGGAAAAGTAAAGAAGATCGACAAGCAGGGACACCCCCTCCAAAAAACCTGGCATCAGCATGGATATGACACAGCCTGGGTGCCACCCAAATGCGGAATGGTTCCTAGTGGCTTGGAGGAAGATTGTGTTTGGGATCCCAGCAGGATCGATGTTTTAGATATAATTTACCCACCGCGCTATACAGGGTTGTGTTTTGATCCATAAGAAATAGAGAAAGAAACAGAATGGGAAAAGGAAGGAAAGAAATTGAAAGATCTATATATAATCTATACGTAGTTTTTTATAATCTCTTACCTATCATGTTAAAAATCAATCTCTCTCACACTCATACACATAAACATACATATACAGTCGTCCCTCGTTTATCGCGGTTAATCCGTTCCAGATTCTACCGCGTTAAATGAATTTCTGCGAAGTAGGATTCTTTATTTCTTTATTATTCGACTGAACCTGCCATTGAAGGATTTGCGGGGGTGCTCGAATATGTATGCCTACAGTTCATACGTACAGTAATTTTAATTTTAATTGTAATACAGAGGTGTATAATTGACTCAGACAACAGAGCGCGCGCTGTATCATTTTCACTGTCTATCAACTTTTTAATGAATAAATGTATTTGAAAAAGTCGAAGCGTGAAATGGCGAGGGACGACTGTATTGCTAAAAAATCATGAAATCAGAGTAACAAATAACATAAGATCTAAATATAATCTATATGTAGTTTTTTATAATCTTCTCTTGCCTATCATGTTAAAAATTAATCTCTCTCTCACACACACACACACAAACACACATATATTGCAAAAAAATCATGAAATCAGAGGAACAAATAATTTTAATAAAACAAACTATTTCACTATAACATTTTTTCAAAAGATTCTTAAATGAGTAAGAATGACCCATATTTTAATATTTGTTAAATGGTTTAAATTGAAACTAGTACAGGTAATTTATTTCCAACAAAACATTTCATTTCAATGCTTTCAAAAAGGCTTAATGAAAAGAAAGATGCCAATAATAAAAGAGAGGGGGCATTGTATTTTAATTAGGGATGTTAACCTTCATCCTACCGACAGGGGTCCCTGCACATCCCAGAGGTATATTTTTCTCATATCTCACAGATGAGTTTGTTCTTTAATTACGTTTATGACTGTCAATCAATTTGTTCCTAATGATGTCACATCATCATTTTCTATTTCTGCTTTGATTTAGTGCTTTTTAAAAACACAAATGTTTTGGGGTCCCAGCGAACCCCAGTCAAAAGTGTCCAATTTTGTCTGTGCAGTTTTAATAAATAGATAATATTTGCGATGGGATATCATGTATAAAAGTTATAAAGTATGAAGCTATTATAAATATTAAAGAGTGTGTAAGTATAGAGAGATGTTTATGGGCTATGGGTGCGTTTCTTTATACTCAGATTTATGTTCGTGACATGGTTGAAAATCGGAGGGTGGGAAGGAGGGATATGTAAGGAGAAGGAGGTTTCTCACAGCTCCAAGATCTCTTTGGCTGTAATGAATCTAGAATATAACTATATAATGTAGTTATTGATAACACCAGCATTTGTTTTTAGGCAAAATGGTAAGCAGATAAAAACTGGCCAGATTTGGTGTTGTAGCTTTGTACTGAAATACAAAATAAAATTTTAAAGTTTGAATGAGTGTGTGTTTACTTCAATTGATTGATAATGGGATCAAAATGACCCCGACGGGTTTCATCATATTTGTACAACAGAAATAGTTTACTTGAAATCACTGAAAAGTAAATAATACCGCAATCAAAGAATGAGTAATAAACTTCCAAACAATAATGTGGATTGTACTTGGGATAAAATTATAATTTAATTATTTTACAATTAAACCAACTGTTTTGTTTCTTTTATTCTGCATGTACCTCTTCGATTGAGATTTCTTTTGGGATACAGATATATAAGAACTACACTACTCACACCAATTACCATATTGCAATCCAGTAACAACTGTAACACATTGTGGTAAAGACTAATATCAGTGCCATACCATCCTCAATCGTGGTGGGTTTCTAAAAATGAAGCTTAATAAAAATCTGAATATTAAATGAACAAAGTGATTTGATTATATTTCCTACATGCACTCCTTCCACCATTAAGACAGCTCTCACCTTTTTTTAGCCCTGCTAAATAATTATCTTAATTGTAGCATATCAAGTCTATAAAGTAAAGTATAAAAGCCTATAAAGTAAATATTGGTAATGAAATAAATTCGTTTTGTCATTCAAAGTAGGTCTAATAAGATTTTTTTTTTTATTTCACGTAACGCTGTCAAGTGAAATTTTATTTTAGAGACGTGCTGTATCAACAGAAAAAAACTAAGGAATTTAAAACGTGCCTGTATATTCTTTAGGCTATTAAACCCACTGATTCCTTTATTTTTAAGCCTATTTTTGTATGGAATGCCATTGCCAAACCTGTTCGTTGTTGCGTATAAGTTGCTTAAAAATTATATTTTATAAATATTTTCTGTTCTGACTGGCAATGTTGCCGTTGCTCATATTTCTTTATGACATAAGGCTTCGGTTTAAGGTGACATTTGTTAGGCATGCAGATTTATTTGTCCCTCTTTTAAATTGGAGCGATTTGACTGGAGCGGGAGGAAATTTCAGTGGAACGAGGAGCGGTGTTGAGCCGAGCGGCTTACTGCGAATTGGAGCGAAGGAGCGGGCGGAGCCAACAGCCTCGTGAGCAAGGAGCAGAAACCGCTCCACTCGTAAATAAATGTCCGTATAGCACAGAAAAGCTGGCGCACGGCCAAATGTTGCGCCTGTCATCTGAAGCCCTAGTGATTATTGCGCATAGGCAATTTAATCGCGATTTGAAATCGCCCAGCCCTAGTGCACATTCATAATTCATTCATAGAACATTCATAAGCAGCATCTAAGTATTCCGTAACACCCTAACAAATCTTATTTTGTAAGTTTATTTTCATTTCCATCAGACCAAACTCACGGTACTCAGAGTGCCAGTCTTCTTCTTCTGAAGAAAACATTATCAAACCTCGGAGGCATGCTGTACCCATTCCACCATCTCCACCAGCCCCACCAACTCCACCCGCCCAAACAACTCCACAAGCCTCTTCTATGGTCAGCTTATCAAGAAGGCCTACAGCTACTCTTAAGTAGCGATGGCCAAAACGACGCTTCATGAACCATATGTAGTATTTTACACCATTAGGTGGTGTTTTTGTTTTGCTTTGGGGCAGTGGCGGAGCTAGACTTTTAAAACAGGGGTGGCAAAGGGGTGGCAAGGTATTATTTTGGGGGGTCAATATACAAAGTGTTCAATTACACTAAAAATAAATTATTTTCCACAAAATGTATACAGATTAATTAAAGTTTTTATTTTCCAAAATGTACACAATTATATATGTATTAAGTATACAGCAAAAATAGAATAAGTATTCAAAGTGCTCCTTGGACTAATCAAGTCCAGTAGTAAACAAAAACTGAGGTAAACTTGGACCTGTCAAAACAAGGCAGGACAAGGCAGTTGTACACATTCAAATATGTACCACAAGAATAATAATAGAACAGTATGTATGTATGAGAGTGTATGTGCGAGTGTGTGTGTGTAGGCTATATGAGTGAGCTTGTGTATGTGCGAGTGAAAGAGTGTGTGAGACAGCTCGCGATGACTGGTCGGAAAACAACGTGTAGTCTGACATGTTTCTTGTCCACGACGTGACAAAATTTTTAGGAGTCAAAATCGTGTAATCTGACACAGCGACTATCGTAACAGACAAAAAAAATCGATTCGAATCGTAAATCGAGTTTTTTATTTAAAAATCGCCCAGCTCTAATTAATGCTAAGCACTACAGTGCAATGTCTCCCTTACTTCCCGTTAAATTAATACCATTATTACTTCGTTTAATTTAATACCAATAAAAGCCGTACATACCAGCAAAAACGCTCTACATCGATCCCGCGTGTGCTGCCGCGATGTTTTGGAGCCGTTTGGAGCATGAAATACCTGCGTGTCAGCTTAACCAATGAAAAGTGTAGCAGCAACAGCACGCTGCACGCTTGTGCGTGCTGCGTAAGGATGCATTCACGTTCGCTGGGAGAGTTGAGAAATGTTCGTAAAAATCAAACAGTGTAATGTTTTCAGCGGGGTGGCAACAGGGGTGGCAAGGACTTCGTCTGGGGTGGCAATTGCCACCCCAACTAGCCCTCTAGCTCCGCCACTGCTTTGGGGTATGCTTTGAGCCCTTTTTTTGAACAGAGCACCATCTAAAAAAAACATATAGAGCCTACAAACAACTTTTCACATTTTGGGAGTAAATGCCATGCTTGCTATATGTTTACTACTGTGATAGTACCATGAGCTTTTATATATAAAGTTATCACTTACTGTGTCAACAGCAACTGAACTGCACATGTCAGCTGGAACATCTTAAAGAAGAGGTGGCTGTTGTCAAGCTGACAAATTGCACCTCTCCAGCTGCCATCCTGCCAGAGGGCATATGTTTTCCACTGAGCAACTTGCAGGACCTAGAAATTGTGGAAAATAGGCTTAAGGAGGAGGCCTGCTACAGGGAAGAAGATGGTCTTTGGGCAGATGCTGGTCTGTAGAGGAGTCATAGGTACAGTATGTAATGTTCATATGCAAATAGACCCTAAGAAGGGAACAAAATCGAAGCTTGAATTTAATACTTCCGACAATGAACAGATTACGGATTTAGTCAGCATTTTTTCATGTTTCTATAATAAGATTTCAGCAAGCTATGAACTGAAATACAGAAGAAAGATACGTGGCATCGCCGACGATGCCGTCGACTCCAGAGGGCCAAATTACAGAATATTTTGTGACTAGGAGAAACAGTACACAAGTTTTGTGTTTCAGATTACACTAGAAAATAAAGGCATGATGGTATTTCATAGACAGATCAGCCTGTCAAGTTAACTTAAGATCAAGTTAGAAGTTAAGTTCTGTTCCAAAGCTAGTTCAAAGGTTGCATCTGTGACTCAACTAGACTAGACCTTTTGCAACTGACATTTTAGCTTACCCTAAAGTCCTTTTCATCCAAAAAGTTCCAAGAACTATGGAACCAGATGATCTAAACTCAGGAACTAAACTAGGAGCTAAAAGTTTCTTTTACGCATTCCTATTTCTGGAATCTGAAGAAGTAGAGTAGGCAAATTACAAAAACAAAAAGTTTTTACAAATGAGGATGTACTGTTCTTGCTATGTGTTTTATACTCCTAGTACATTAACGTAGTCAAACAGCCAGCCAAATTCGAATTTCACGAGCCAGGAATTAAAGCTTAAAGGAGGCTGGCTTAGATGATGACTTTTTACGAAGAAATCTCATAAGCATTGCATCTGATGGGGCCTCGGTTTTGACAGGGTCATCGCTAAATTTAAATATGAATTTCCAAACATGAAATCCATTCACTGTTTAGCCCACAGGTTGGAATTAGCTGTACATGACTCAGGTGAGATCTGTAACTGGCTGCAATCATTTTGAAATATTTATCTCTAAATTGTACAGTTTATTTAATCACTCCCACAAAATGGCATGGTTGCTACAAGAAGTAGCAGATGAGCTTAATGTTCAGATTCTGAAGATAGGTAAGATCACAATCAGATGGGTTGCCAGCAGCTTTAATACTGTGAGAGCTGTGTGGAAAAACTACCCTGCTCTGGCCAGGCATTTCCAGATTGAGAGTGAAAATGCAAGTACACAGCAAATGTGTCAGTGTTAAATTAACACTGCATGGTGTCTATATGGGTCCACACCATTCAGTGTTGCCTTTAATACTTTTCAGTGTGCAGTGAGTGTTGTTTTTACAGTGTTAATATTTATTAACTCTTATAGTGTTCAATTTACAACCTAGAGTGTTATGGCACATATGGGTGGCACACAAGTACAAAATGGGTGGCCCATATCTGCCCTATTTTAATGTACTATCATTTGAACTCATTTGGGCATTCAGATGCTGTGTTTTACTAACCTACCATAATAAGAAACACTCAGACCAACATAGCCTTTTCTCTTTTTATTTAAGTTTTATTTTGGTTAAGCTCTTAATAACCAACAAACTGTGCGGAGAAACGCCTGTAGTATTAAAGTGGCTGAAATGTATGGCACCAGTTATCAAACACAGACTATGAAGCTTGTCTGTGTTAGACTGCATAACATAATTATTTAGCAGGGCTGAAAAAAGGTGAAAGCTATTTTAATGACAGAAGGAGTGTATTTTGCTAAAACAGATACAATGGGTGGTGGCCTCATTGCTTTTAGACTACAACTTGCGATATAGGAACAAATCAAATCACTTTGCTCATTTAATATTAAGATTTCATTAAACTTAATTTTTAGAAACCCACAATGATCGAGGATGGTATGGCAGTGATATTAGTCTGTACCAGATTTCATTATTTGTTCTTCTGTGTTGGTGTCTGCTAATTGGTCTGAGCAGTGCAGTTCTTATAGTTGTGCTTCCCTAAAGAAATCTCAATGGTCGAGGTGCATAAGGTCCAAATAATCATCCTAGAGAACACAGGTTTAGAAAAGAAACAAAATGATTGGCTTTCCATAGCATTTTTCTCCTACACCTTCTCTAATTAAGCCATAGCTGCAAAACCATCCTGGCTGGCACGCAAGAGACATTTCTGTGGTTTTTGTTCTTGTCTTATTCATCACAATCGTGGTGGATTACAAAAAAAAAACAGTACTGTGTCATGCTATGCAAATATACATCCAGCACCACTGGTCTAAAGGGGAGTGGGTGGTACCAGGAGCTGCACAGAAAAGGGTATTGCAACTGTCCTAACACCATTCCACATATGTTAATCATCCAAGGGCAGGACTGGCAGTCAAACATACCCCCACACCATTAATCCAACCAATTCTGAAATAGAAGAGTTCTTAAACAACATTGACCTACCAAAATTAAATAATACAAATAACGGCATTAGAGTTACCTCTCTCAATAGTGGAACTTCATGATGCACTACAATGTATGCCTAACGGGAAAGCCCCAGGTCCAAATGGATTTCCAGCAGAATTCTACAAAACATTTTGGCCTCTGCTAGCACCACTATTCCATAGAATGGTTATAGAAATTAAAGAAACTGGCAGCATCCCTCCAAATATGAATTGTGCAGACATAAACCTGCTCCTCAAACCTGACAAAGACCCTGCTCTCCCCTCTAGCTATCGACCAATATCACTCATAAATGCGGATCTTAAAATCATCAGCAAGGCACTGTCTAGTAGAATTGAAAAAGTGACACCTTATATAATACATCCAGATCAAACAGGTTTCATTAAAGGCAGACAGTCCACTAACAACATGAGGAGACTAATTGGCGTAATAGACTACTGCAACATTCAAAATAAGGAAGCTATAATCGTCTCATTGGACTCAGAAAATGCTTTTGACATGGTCAACTGGAAATTTCTACTGGCAACCTTACTAACATTTAGATTTCGCGAGAACTTCGTAACCTGGATTAAAATTTTATACAGTTCACCTAAAGCCTGTGTAAAAACGAATGATCAAATCTCCCCAAGCTTCATTCTCAGAAGGGGCACTAGGCAAGGTTGTCCGCTTTCTCCATCACCAGGGGCGGTTCTAGAGGCGGGGCCATAGGGGCCCTGGCCCCTTCTGAAATCTGATTGGCCCCTGATTGGCCCCCCTTCCATCAATCGTTGACGAGAAGAGCAACCGGAGAATTCTTCACAACGATTACAGATGCAATTCCACCCCCAAACAATTGGCGGCAGTAATGTGTCGATGCAACTTGGGAGAAGAAGCAGAGGTCTTGGCTATATATTATCTTTGCGGCTTTGGCTTGAGCGATACCAGAACATTCTCTGACGTTATGACAGTAGGCGGGAGAAAGAATCCATCTAACATTACTTACAACTTGAAGACAATTCTTGGTGAGTCACAAATCCTCGTGTTGTTTGTCAAAATATGAAAGGATATTTAGCTGCTGCTCTCACTTATTTTAGGTTTGTTAACTAAATTGTGGAAGGAGCACTGGAAGCACTGTCGAAGTAAACCAATAAACTTGTAAGCAATGTTAACATGTTTTTGCTAAGATAGCGCTAGCAAAGATTCTGTAGTTAACTTTATCAAACAAGTCCCTCCAGGATTTCACCATTTTTTTGTGTGATTTTTGCAATCAAAATGACTGATTTTGTGGTGGTGATTTCCAGAAATTTGTGAAAAAATTTGCGATTTTTATATTTTATAATTAGGACATCACATTTACCATAATAGTTTTATGTCAGATGCACAATAGTCGTACGACACAAATCACAAACAAAATGCATAAAGCTTTTTTATTTTAAAATTATTATTATTTATTTTAAAATTAACTTTTAAAACAACCTATGGACAATTTTTCTACTTGACCTATGTAAATATTAACTGCAGGTGTAGTGATTTATACTGTAGAACTGTGTGTAAATCCTGAGTTGAGGGGTCCTGAGCTGCAGAAGGCAACCACTTACTTATAGTGCGGCGTTTTGCATGGCGTCCCCACTGCGTAACTTTTAACTACGCAATACGAAGTGGCCGTTCGAAAGGGACCTCCTCGGTTACTATCGTAACCTCAGTTCCCTGAGTAGGGAACGAGTATTGCGTAGCCGGCCGCACTATAGTAACCTGGCAAGTTGTCGCTTCAGTCGTTAAACCTGCTAAAATGGCATTTTTCGGGGACTAATATCATAGACAGTAAAAGAATAATATGGGCTAAGGCCGTGCCCCCTTTGCGCCCGCGCCATTGGATGTGCAGTTGCCGCAGCACAGCCAATGAGTGAGCCAGACACTCACTGGTAGCTGTGCAGCTGCAAAATGCGTTTACATTATAGGCTTCAGTAAATCGAGGAAAAGGAGTTTCCCCTTTTCCCGCAACATCTGTATTCACGTAAAAATGCAGTGAAACTTTAAATAAGAAACAAATGTTTAGGTGAATATATCCACACTGTAAATTGTATTGTATTTGGAAACATTATGGTAACATACGTACATGTTAAAATACCTCTTTTGTTTGTTCTGAATTTGCTGTGCTCTGCTGCACTTTACCTTATTAGAGTGTACTGTATGAGATGTTTAAGCTGGGAGGTATAAATATATCCTCACTGTAAATTGTATTGTATTTGATTAATTAATCGCTGTGATGTACTTTAGTGTGTGTGTGTGTGTGATTTATGCATTGTGTCCTAAAGGACACAGTTGTAGGAATTAATAGCTCAAATAAATTTTAATATTCTCCACCAATATGTTTGAATTAATTAAAGTTTAATTAATTATTATTTAATGCTGATTATTAATCAATTGTTATGCCGAATGGTCGGCTCCTCCAAACTCAATTGCGGTATCCCTGTGAGTCTGTTAATGTGAGACTTAAATGGGATTCACTAATTACCAGTATCGCTTAGTAACCTGGGTTAGAAGGCTCGTCCAGCGAGCTGCATCACCAGGTAATGTACACGATTGGTAGCGAAGCTCCCCTCACGGCCAATGAGAGAGAGTCTCGCGATGTTTCAGGCGAGTTTGAGGTTCAGAGCGTGTAGCAAGATCGCACAATGGCAGGAACTTATTATGAGACACACAATGACGGAGGCTAAAGTTGTGTAAAAGACATGCATTTATTCCTAGCTAACACTACAACTGACATAAGACAGACATTACACCTAACACAAACAACAAACACGAAATAACGGAATAAAACAAACAATGTAATTATGAAAATGCAATGACCGGATTTAAATGAGTAACCTGAAATGGGAAATACTGTTCTGCAAAGCAAGCACAGTTTGTGGAAACACGACCCTAAAGTCTTATAGCAGGTTAACAGAACAGCTTAAGTTGTTAGAATGAAAGGAAGTTGGTTTACTTGGTTGAAGAGTGAGGGGGGGGGGGGGTCTTGGCAGTTGATGGCAGAGCTGCTGAGCTGATGGCACTCAGGAAGGCGCGGCGTTTGGAGCAGTGGAGTGGAGTCCCTTTAGATTCTCTCTCCTGGTGAAGCTTTGTCTTGGGTGCTGTTCTCTGTTCAGCTGGGCCTTCACCGGAGGGCTTCTTGTGGGTTTCTCTTCTCCCGGGCTGATGTTCTCCTTCGGGCGGATGGTTTTCTCTGCGCCGGCTGGCGGTTGTTCTGCTCTGGTTGGCGGTTGTTCTGCGCCCCCCTTTGTTCTGAGGTGCTAGATTTTTATGGTCTAAAGTTCATGAATAGGGATGACCAGGAATTCGACTCCTGGCCCAATGGCTGGCCATCCATTTGGCGGGCTTTCGGAAGGGGGTCTGTATCAGTCCTTTCGTGATTTATGGCCCGCCTGATTCTACCTTTACTGATGATTTTCATTAAGCTGTTATAACTTTTGATACATCCACTTTTATGGTAATCACTGACCAGATTTGGAATCAGGGGTGATTAACAATCAGATTGATACCAAACATGCCATACCAGCTTCACAGGTACATACCTCATACCATCTGCATTAATTGATTAAACAATTAATTATTGTATCTATGTGACTGATTCACATCAGTATAGGATACAGGGGTTTTGGGTTGCACCTCAACAGATGTTACACTTTGTGCGGATATTACATCGAATATTCCTATTACAAACAGCACATCTTATCCATAGATAGGCGTGGCCGTTAGTTTGTGGTAATATCAATATAAGTTGCACATCTGGAAACAACATATTTTGTTTTGTGTGGCTTGTGCCAATTCATCTTCTCCAGAATGGATAAGATACACCTTAATTCAGTTCTTTTAACATAGCATGGTAGAAACAAAGAAACTTGGTGACTGTCCACCAAGATCAGATAAGGACCACAAAGGAATGTTGGAAGAGAAGGGGGGGTTTTTAACACAGAAGACTCTCTAAAAGTTAGGACACATACAAACATAACGTATCTGTATATTGAGACTAGTAGTCGTGAGTAAATCAATATACAGGGTATACAAAAGCCAAACTTAAATGAAACTTCCTTTAGGGTGTTTGTCTGTTGGGTGAGTGAAATGTAAGGCAGAGTGTATGTGGAGGGGGTTGGGTGCCAAGTCGAGGGACCCCTGTCCGGGAAGTCCACTCTGCTTGTCTGTAGGTCCCTAAATCTTTGGGCAATAAAAGTTGGAGTGCTAGCCTCCCTGGTTATCTGTGTGTGTGTGTTTGTGTGTGTAACCCCCCTTTGGTGCCTCTCGTACCAGGCTCGGCCTTGTCTCAGGCCACCTGGAATTTAAGCCCTGTGATATGTGCATGTGTGATCCTACATATCCCCCCTTTCGGCTGATGATGGCATTGCCATCATTCAGGCGACGGATGTTGAAACAGGATCACCACCATGCAACGAGGCATTGTTGACATCCCATTGTTTGGCACTCTGGGTGGCACAGTGACAGGATGGACAGGGAGGAGGCGCAGGGGCTGGCGCCTGGCTTCTGGGACCGCGAGGAGTGGTGAATCCTATGTCGAACAGGGTGCCAACGGCTGCTGCAGCTCCCAGCAGGGTGCTCAGGAGCCTCTTGGGCCGTCGATTGGACTCAGCTTGGGTCACGGTCGTTGGGTTACTGCTCCAACCTGTGGGTAGTGTCAGCGGCAGCATGATGCAGGGTATCCTGAGTCCATCTGACACCTGTCCCACTAGTTTGGGGTCTCTCGTGCAGGTAATGGGCTCGGTTGACATCGTCAGACGAATACTCTTTCTGTGTGGGTACAACAGTTGGTAGTCACGAGACCGGGCTGTCCCCGGAAGATGGTGCCAGGTGGAGGCCCAGGGAACGCCGTGTCAGACTGGAGCCTCAGCCTCCTAGGCAGAGTAATGCTAATAGCGGGGGCAGCATCATCCTAGTAATAGGGGGTAGAAAATAAAGACCAAATTAGGATTGAGGGGGTGAGTCGAGACTCTGAATGTTTTGCACACCGGTGCAAAAGGAAACAGGAGAAAGAAATAGTGGGCAACAATTCTCGGCCAGAGAACAATTGCAAAGAAACAAACAGGACAAAGAAAATTGCAAAACCGGATCCTCTTCAGTAATTTCCCGGGCACGCGTGAGCCACCCCAGGTCCTTACCAAAAACAACAACCAAAATAAAATGAAAAGCTATCAAAAGAAAGAAACAGATAAGTACGGCAAAAACTGAAAAGGTCACCCAGATATCAGTAGTCAGGCCCACCACCTTAATCTACCCTATCTGTGACCATCTTTCCTCCCCTTTCTCTTTGGTCTTTCTCCTTGGGAGTTTGGGGAGATTTCAGACTGAAAAGATGTCTTTCTTTTGGTTGGAATGTGGTTTATTCCAAGCTGCTGGCTTCGTCTTGAGAAGACTGGTTGGTGGGTGTTTCAGGCTTTCTCTGGGCTTGGTGTTTCTTGATTTGATTCCGATGAACCCACTTGAGGCATGTTTCGTGGGTGCCTTTGTTGGTTCGGATTCGGTAAGCCACAGGTGACAGTTTGTCCACGATCTCATGTGGTCCCGACCAGCGTGGTAGAAGCTTCCTGGAAAGTCTTTGTGCTGAGTTTGGTTGCACAAACCTATAGTACCAGATTTTGTCTCCCACTTGGAGTTCATCTTGTGAGGTTTTCTGGTCATAGTAGGTTTTCCTGCCCTCTGCGGTTCTTTGCAGGTTTTGTTGGGCGAATGCAAAGGAAGCTCTCAAGTGCTGGTGCAGGCTGTCCAGATATTGTTGTGTGGTGTAGGCTGTGATGAGATTGTTGTCACCAGGTTGGTAGAGCAGGTGGAGAGGGAGTGTCATTTGTCGTCCTGTCATCAGTTCGAAGGGGGACACTCCTGTGGACTTGTGGGGTGTGGCTCTGATTGCCATGAGCACCAGAGGCAATTTCACATTCCAATCTTTCTGATTGGATGCCACATATTTCTTGAGCATACCGACGACGGTTCGGTTGGTCCGTTCTACTTGGCCGGATGCCATAGGATGGTGGCTGATGTGGAACTGGGCTTTGATCCCCAACAGTTTCCAAATGTCCTGCATCACTTTGGCTGTGAAGTGGGTGCCTCGGTCTGAGTTGACTTTCAGTGGGAGGCCAAACCTGGAAAACACATGGTTCGTGAGCAGATATGCCGTTGTCCGGGCTGTGTCGTCGGGTGCCGGGAGGCATTCTACCCACTTAGTGAACTGACAGGTGACTGTGAGGAAGTATTTGTTTCCGCGAGCTGATCTCGTCAGGGGTCCTACCCAGTCAATCTGTAGATCTGACCATGGGAAATTGATACCCCGTCGCTGCAGAGGTGCCTTGTAGGTTGTTTTGGCATTGCGGTGTCCTGCACAGGGTGCGTCGTGGGCGTACAGTAGCATGACCCCCCTTTGTGCCTGAGGGACCACGAGCTGTGGTGAAGTGTGGGCATCAGGGACACCAAGAGGTACGCCCTCGGCAAAATGAAGAAAAGGTAAAGCCATGATCAGGTGATGGATGTCAGGAAGGGATGCCTGATCAGTTGTGGAGATCGAGTTAGTAGAGAGGTCGCGGAGGTGATCACAGACCTTGCCGAGCACAGCATCAGTGGGCTGGAGGGAGACGATGTCAGAGTTGGAGACCTGAAGGGAAAGTTCCAGAAGTGAGGCCTCTGGCATCGAGGTAGGTGCTCGGCTGTGGCTGCAGGTGACGACCTGGACAGCATGGGTGGGTGGGAGGGGACAGTCACCATGCAGTGCTCCTGCTTTAGCGAGTGCGTCCGTGTGGTCATCGTATGTCTTGTCCAGTCCTAGGAGTCTGGAATGACAGCTGACCTTCTTCCAATAGATCTGCGTGTTTCGTGCGGTAATCAGAGCATCGCAAGTGTGCAGGAGGTCTTGGTGTTTGACTGGCTTGTTCCCTGATGTCTTGAAGCCATTCCGTGTCCAGTGAGGGAGATGGCACATGAAGTTGAGACGTGCATAGCTGAAGTCTTTGCAGATCAGCAGGTCCTTTACTTCACGGTCGGAGGCCATCTCCAGGGTGATTAGGATTGCTGCCAGCTCTGCGTACTGTGACGTGTGAGGACCAAGCTTGAGCTGTTGTGGTGGGACAGGGTCGTCATTGAGCCACAGAATGCCAGCTCCAGCTTTCAGGGTCCCCTGATGTTTGAATGAGCACCCATCTACATAAATGGTGATCATGTCTTGACAGACATTTTCATCAACGTAGTGGTGTTGCGACGGTTCCATTGGTGCGGGCGTGTCCACAATGTTGGGTGCTGCTGGTCCCTCCTGAGAATAGCTGTGGCAGCTGGGTGACTGTACTGCGTCAGGCAGGGCAGTTATGTCATCGATTGTCAGGTGTTGGTCGTCAGCAAGCTCCACGTGACATACAGTCTCTTTTGTCACTGGTGACTCTTCTACCTCCCTGGTCATGACCACATCTGTGACTTCCATGCCTTGGAGCCACATGCATTTCCCGATCTTGGGGCAGAAGGATCCCAGGGTAGGGTCCTGCCTGCACAGGAAGGAGTCATGATGCTGGTATGGGTCTCTTGTGTCAAGACACTGATCTCCTGCTGCGTTCTCTCCATGGTGTGGAGTGAGGTCCGAGGAGACAGCCAGGGTTTGACATTCCCATGTGGCTGTGTCAGGTGTCCACAGTGGCAGCGGTTCTCTAACTTGAGCCCAAATTTTCTGACGTTGGAAGTCTAACAATGGCTCGAACCGGTTCAGCAAATCTTTCCCAATGAGGAATGGAATGGACTCAAGTTGGGAAATGTATACAGGGTGCATTACATTCATGGGGCCGATGGACAAATCGAGGGGGATCATGTGATCCATCCTGGTGCCCACTGGTGAATATGCCTGCACGTCCAAAGAGCATTTCCTCGGCTGGAGGGTTTTGTTCTTCTGGGCGGCTAGGTGCTGCACCTGGTAGAAGAGACTGGCTGACATGAGGGTGATGTCTGCTGCAGTGTCGATGAGGGCCTCGAGGGTGAGAACATCTTCCAGGGTGATGGAGAGGTAGAATTTCTTGGCTACCCCCCTTTCCATCAGGTCACCCAGAAGCTGTGGCACAGGGGCCTGGCCAGGAAATGGTGAGGCGTCGCCACAGTCAGATTGGTGCTCTGAGTCAAGGCACACAACCAGGACAGTGCTGCCGGGCACCGGCGGGGGCTCATCCCCTTGATCAAGCTCTGTGTTGGTGACGGCAACATCAGGTGCTCTTAATGGGCATGAGTCACTAGCACTTTCTAATTGAGGTGGGACTTCTTCAGTTCTTCCAATATTTCTGGTAGGGAAGGCCGATGACTGTTGAGTGTCATTTGGGGCTGACCTCTGAGGGAGTTTGTAGGCATTGTCTGGTGTGGGTTCAGGTGAGGGTTGTGGGGTCCTGCGTGATTTGTGCTTCCGTCCTAGTCATTTTGGATCTTTCTTCCGAAAGTCCTCTTGACCCTTGAGGGGATGCTGAGTAAAGAAATCACGCAGCAACTGTAGTAGATTAGCCTCTTCTTCTTCTTTGGTTCGTCCAGGCCTCGAGTCTGGATCGTAACCTCTCCTTCTGTCTTGCCAGTTCTGTGGTGGATTCCGTCGGGAACTTGGGGGAGAGCTTGGCTTAGGAAACTGGTTTCCCTGTCGGTCTCTCCACTTGTTCCATGGCTCCATTGGTCTTAGCTTACCCTTGTTAGGATAGCGCCGTGTCTCCCACCAGTCTGGCTGAGTCTTTGACTGCTGTGGGGGCACACCAGGGTAACGCTCACTGTGGCTTGCTGCTCTCCAACCTCGGTCATGGATTGGTGGTTGATGAGGAGGGTGGCCACCTTCCAACGCTAGGTTGGGATCTGTAGTGCTAAGGTTCAGCACTGCCGGAGCCTTGGTTGCCTTCGCAGCTGCTGTTCTTTGTTTGTGGTACGCCTTGATCGCCAGGTCTCGCAGTTGTTGACTTGTCATGGTGCGGGGACAAGCCATGAGCCCCAGGTAGTGGTTAATGGTTGGGTGGAGGTTCCGAAGGAAGAGAGCCTTGAAGTTCGCATCTTCTTCCATGTCTGGCTCATTTCTGGACCCAAAATATGCCCGACGAAGGCGATTGTAGTAGGCTTGGGGAGCTTCTTGTCTGCTCTGTTTAACATCGAAGGCGACGGCGATACCTTGTTCTGACTCAGGATCAGCAAACTCCCGAGTCAGTGCTTCGTGTAGCAGCATGGCGTTGGCTTTGATTCGACTAGGTTGTCGATCCAAGAAGCTGCGGACCTCCAGGCTAGATGTGATCCTGATGAGGTAGACTCTGTCCTCATTGGTCACATTGTCCAGTCTTTGGAGGTGGAAGTCAATGTCTTGGAGGTAGGCATGAATGTCGTGGCCTCCTCTGGGATTCGGGGTAAACGTGTTGATATTCCGAGCTACTTTATCAAGCTCCTTTGTGGTAGCCCGGTGCTGGTGTAACGTTCGCTTTGGTAGGCCTGTTCCATCCGTGGTGTCTTCTCTGAGAGAGACCTTCCAGGCGATTGGTTCCTCAAGGTCCGGTGTTGGGCAAGGCGGTACCTTGTCCCAACGAGAGGTCCCTTGAGCACGGTCTGAGTGCCTTGGGGGAGACAGCATTGTTGGAGAGGAAGTCGGTGCCATCACTGAATCGTAGGATGTTCCAAATTCTGACTTCACCTCATATGCTTGCTTCAGTCCCCGTCTCAGCTGGTCAATCTCTTCTGTGTTAGCCCAATGTTTCGTTCTGGCATCGGTGAGCTGTTCCTGGGAGCTGATCAGTTGGCGATTCATCTTGTGCAGACGTCTCTGTGCCTCGTCCAGATGGTTTTCCAGGGCCTGGATCCGACCATCCTTTTTCTTGAGCTCCGCGTGGGCTCTGTCCAGCAAGGTGTCGGCCTGGTCCAGTCTGGCTTCAAGGTTTTTTCTGGTGGCTCTGGCTTGCTGTTTTTGCTGGTCAGCTTCAGCTCTGAGCTCTTCCAGGGCGTGTTGAAGCTTTTTGCTGGTGTGAGGCATTTCACCTTCTTCTGTCTCCTCCTCCTCATGGGGTGGAGAGCTTCTCTTTTGGAGTTCTTGCTCCAGATTCCCAATGTGATGCTGGGCCTGGGCGGCATCTCTCTGTGCCTCTGCCAGTAGTCGTTGGGTGTTTTCCTCCTGCTGTTGCAGTGCTTGCACCCTTTGCTGGAGACGGGACGTTCCCTCTTCATTCATCTTCATCCTGGCTAGTAGTTTGTGTGCGAGGGAGCCGAGTATTTTGGTTAGCTCTTTACTCCCGCATTTCTGAGTGGGTGGCATGTCCATAAGTTTGGCAATGTCGTCCTCAATTTGGTCAGCTTCTTTGGACCATGTGAGATTGACATGACCGGGCGGCAAGTTGGGAGTCACATCTTCAGGCCAGATACCAAAATCTTTCCACTGGTCCGGCAGGCCTTCCATGTGGATCATTGTGACTCGGTCAACAGGAGGGTGGCCGCAGAAATCTGTTACTCAGGCTGGGTGTTGCCTGGGTGGGAGGCCTAACAGCTAAATCTGGGCGAACAAATTAAACCAACAAAATAAAATAAAGTAGAACTGGGGCCTGTCAATGGGTAACTGGACGGGTGTAGTGAACCACGGGAATAGTTACCCACGACAAACTAAACAAAGCAAAATTGTTCCCTGGGAGAAGTTGTTGCAGGTTAGAACAGTGTGAGTTACTCTAGAGCCTGAGAGATGCCCTAGTGAGGGGGAAAGAATAAAGCCTTATCCTGGAAATTGCAGATCTGTGGCTATTGACAGTGTCAGAAGACCACAGGAGAAGTTGGGAACAGGAAATGAGAAATAACAGCTTCAAACCAATCGGACTGCATTCAAACGTAGCTTGCTGTTGCAGATCAGATTACCCCTGGGTTGGGCTCTGTTGTACAACTCCGCTTTGACCAGAAGGGGGACCACTAGCAGGTTCTGCTTTATTTGTCCCTATATGAGGTGTTGCGGTGTTAAGCTAGTCATGCAGTTAGAGAGGTTTGAACGCTGTCAGGTGTCCCTCCTGAGTAGGGCACGTCCCACAAGCTCAATCCCAGCCAAGCAGGCCCAAGTCCAGCTCCCACTCCCCCGATCCCCAGCACTGTCAACTTGGAAGGGGGTGTTCTGTACGCACAACTGAAACAACCCAGGTGGGGCTCAGCTTATCGGGCGCACTTTTGGCCCTGACTCGAACAAGAGACGGCGCAACGGCACTCGGGTGTCACCCAACCGATTGAGAGTCCAAGCTAGGGCTGTTCTCCTGAACTTCGCCCTAGACGAGGTCCTGCTCAAACTTGTAATGACCTCCCGAGATACCTGCCAACCTTGCCCTTAATGAGTCAGCGGGTGCAGCCGGGCTGGCGCGCTTTTGGGCGTCCAATTGCTGAGAACTCCCCTTCGGTTCTGACAAACTGTACGATCGTAAGCAGTGACAGCAGAGCTACAGGTAAGCTCAACCAACAGAGAGCGAATGGTAAGCACTCAGCACAGGAAAAGCTCAACTGATCACATCCAAAACCTCAATGCCTCCCTGATGTGTAACTGGTTTACTGTTATTAATAATGGTTGAACTTCTATGCAAGTCTCCTTGTTGGGGGAGAGAGAGTGAATGAAAGCATAAAATGAAATAAAACCTAAAATAAATCAAAAAGGTAAAACAGAAATCAAACCAAATTAATTGTTTCTTATTGTTTAATTGTAAACATCAATTAGTTATGCAGCAATAACCTAATTAGATGTTAATGTGTTGTGATCTAATCGATTTGGTCTGTGAAGTTGATTCCTGCATTCAGGCAAGAACCTGTGTGTCCAATTATGTGTGTTGGTATTACCGGTGTTGACCACTAGAGACCCAACTCAGATGTTGTTACACTACTATGGCTGACCACTAGAGGCGCACTTTTGAAATGGAGTGGTAGTCCAATGCCTGACCACTAGAGGCGCAATTTCGAAATGGAGTGGTAGTTCAATGCCTGACCACTAGAGGCGTAGTTCCGAAATGGAGTGGTAGTTCAATGCCTGACCACTAGAGGCGCAATTTCGAAATGGAGTGGTAGTTCAATGCCTGACCACTAGAGGCGCAATTTCGAAATGGAGTGGTAGTCCAATGCCTGACCACTAGAGGCGCAATTTCGAAATGGAGTGGTAGTTCTATGCCTGACCACTAGAGGCTCAATGGGACGTTGCTCCCTTTGTGGGGGGGGGGTCCCAGGTACGTGAGCCTAAGGGGTGGGGTCACTGGTGACCCAGGAGAAAAAAACAAATGGCGTCAGGCAGGCCTTCAGGGCTCTGACCTTTAAGTGGTTAGAGTGGCGTTCGCTGACTGCCCTCGTAACCAAGACGGTTGCTAGGCGATTGCCGACGCTAGATGAGTGACATACACTTTTAACGTATGCACACGCCGCTTGCGGCTAACTTCTGCGTCTTGCGCAGTTTAAAACCCCTTAAAATAATTGCTGAAGCGAGACAGCGCTCGCGTTACGGCGACGGATCTAAATAGCGAGTGCACTATATCTCGTCGCAAATGGTGCTTAACCACAGCGGGTCTCAAGCACTGGAGACTCCCAAATTCTAAATAACACACACACTTGGCTCACAGCGCAAAGTGTTGTTAAACTTGCTTTGTCTAAAGCAGGCACACACATACGAGAAAGATCCTGATAGGTAGCTAAGCTATCGGTCTTATCTCAGGGAGTCCTAGCAACAGAATTCAGGTTAGATCCTCTTAACAAGAATTCCTGTTCGCTAATAGAAAGAGAGATCTCTGCCAGGATTTATAGAAAGGGAGAAACTCGTCCGAATCTATCCTGGAAACAACGCGCTATACCTGAGAATCTCGTCAGATATAGGGTTTAAGTTTACTGCAGTCTAAAACGAATGAAACCTAAAATAAAATAACCGAAAATAAAACAAAAGAAAATAACTACTAATAATAGAAATAAAAATAATAAGCCCGTATAATCCCGCTTAAATGCCTTCGGACTGCCGTGAGTGCAATTAATCCTCAACTTTGCAACCTGTTCACAGTAGCGCTTATTCAACTGCACGTTCGGTCATAAAAAGTTTAAATTGTGTGCTCACAAAAAGTTTGAACCTTGTGCCCGCATTCTCCACCATTAATGTAGGAATTAATAGCTCAAATAAATTTTAATATTCTCCACCAATATGTTTGAATTAATTAAAGTTTAATTAATTATTATTTAATGCTGATTATTAATCAATTGTTATGCCGAATGGTCGGCTCCTCCAAACTCAATTGCGGTATCCCTGTGAGTCTGTTAATGTGAGACTTAAATGGGATTCACTAATTACCAGTATCGCTTAGTAACCTGGGTTAGAAGGCTCGTCCAGCGAGCTGCATCACCAGGTAATGTACACGATTGGTAGCGAAGCTCCCCTCACGGCCAATGAGAGAGAGTCTCGCGATGTTTCAGGCGAGTTTGAGGTTCAGAGCGTGTAGCAAGATCGCACAATGGCAGGAACTTATTATGAGACGCACAATGACGGAGGCTAAAGTTGTGTAAAAGACATGCATTTATTCCTAGCTAACACTACAACTGACATAAGACAGACATTACACCTAACACAAACAACAAACACGAAATAACGGAATAAAACAAACAATGTAATTATGAAAATGCAATGACCGGATTTAAATGAGTAACCTGAAATGGGAAATACTGTTCTGCAAAGCAAGCACAGTTTGTGGAAACACGACCCTAAAGTCTTATAGCAGGTTAACAGAACAGCTTAAGTTGTTAGAATGAAAGGAAGTTGGTTTACTTGGTTGAAGAGTGAGGGGGGGGGGGGTCTTGGCAGTTGATGGCAGAGCTGCTGAGCTGATGGCACTCAGGAAGGCGCGGCGTTTGGAGCAGTGGAGTGGAGTCCCTTTAGATTCTCTCTCCTGGTGAAGCTTTGTCTTGGGTGCTGTTCTCTGTTCAGCTGGGCCTTCACCGGAGGGCTTCTTGTGGGTTTCTCTTCTCCCGGGCTGATGTTCTCCTTCGGGCGGATGGTTTTCTCTGCGCCGGCTGGCGGTTGTTCTGCTCTGGTTGGCGGTTGTTCTGCGCCCCCCTTTGTTCTGAGGTGCTAGATTTTTATGGTCTAAAGTTTATGAATAGGGATGACCAGGAATTCGACTCCTGGCCCAATGGCTGGCCATCCATTTGGCGGGCTTTCGGAAGGGGGTCTGTATCAGTCCTTTTGAGATTTATGGCCCGCCTGATTCTACCTTTACTGATGATTTTCATTAAGCTGTTATAACTTTTGATACATCCACTTTTATGGTAATCACTGACCAGATTTGGAATCAGGGGTGATTAACAATCAGTTTGATACCAAACATGCCATACCAGCTTCACAGGTACATACCTCATACCATCTGCATTAATTGATTAAACAATTAATTATTGTATCTATGTGACTGATTCACATCAGTATAGGATACAGGGGTTTTGGGTTGCACCTCAACAGATGTTACACTTTGTGCGGATATTACATCGAATATTCCTATTACAAACAGCACATCTTATCCATAGATAGGCGTGGCCGTTAGTTTGTGGTAATATCAATATAAGTTGCACATCTGGAAACAACATATTTTGTTTTGTGTGGCTCGTGCCAATTCATCTTCTCCAGAATGGATAAGATACACCTTAATTCAGTTCTTTTAACATAGCATGGTAGAAACAAAGAAACTTGGTGACTGTCCACCAAGATCAGATAAGGACCACAAAGGAATGTTGGAAGAGAAGGGGTTTTTTTTTTTTTTTTTTCAACAATATATTTATTGTTTTATATAAATACAGTACATCCCAATTACAGACCATTTGTTGGTTAACTGTACATAACCATGTCTCCCAAACGTAGATGAACAAAACATTGTACAGAGACAAAATAACAAAAAAAAAGAAAAAGAAAACCTTGCCAAGAAAAACATTCTTCAGTTTGTTATAAACTATACAGCCAGCTACATTAACGTATATATCTCAGAGGTAATAGATATGTCGGTTTACAGTTGTGTTTAAAATGAGTTCTCATTTGTCCTCGAAGTAGGAATTTCCCACAAAGTTTTTAAAAGATCCCCACATTTTCTCAAATAATGGCAGTTTTCCTTTCCTAAAATAAGTAATTCTCTCCAAAGGAAACACCAAGAGCATCTGTCTCACCCAATGTGCCAGTGTAGGCCTGTGCATCTCCTTCCATTTTATTGCAATTAGTCTTTTGGCCTGCAGTAGGCACATGTTTATCATTGTTCGATCATTCTTTGTGAAGTCGTGCTTTTTGGGGTAAATGCCTAAAATAAGAAGCATAGGATTTTTTGGAATGTCTTTTGAAGTAATTTTCTCTATTGCTCTTCTAACCTCTTCCCAAAATACTTCAACCTCAGGGCATTGCCACATACAATGAAGCAACGTTCCTTTAGAATCAGTGCATTTTGTACAAATATCAGGTACATTTCGATTGTATCTGTTCAGTTTTTCTGGCGTCATGTAAATTCTCATGAGCCACTTGTATTGGAGGAGCCTGAATCGAGTATTAACCAGTTGCCTATGTGCTTCGCGACACGCATATTCCCAATCCTCTTTTGAAATAGTTGTCGCGAGATCTTCGTTCCATGCCCTCAATTTAGAGTTTGAATTTTCAGGAGAGTTGGATAATAATAAACTATATAGTTCTGATATAGCTCCTTTGTTTTGGCTAGTCTTAGAGAGAACTTTTTCCAAAACAGTTTTTGGGGGTTTGGTCAGTTTCGCCCGATTTGCTCTGACAAAGCTTCTAAGCTGAAGAAATTTGAAGAAATATTTTTTATTTATATTATACATTAATGTTAATTCATCAAAGGACATTAATGTATCAGAATTTGGTTTATACAGGTCTTGCATTGTCTTTAGCCCTTTTAGCGCCCACTGCTGGAAAATGGTGTCTGCTCTTCCTGGAACAAAATGCTGATTACCCCAAATTGGAGTGTATATAGATAAGTTATTGGGCTCCTTTAAATACTTCCGAACCTTAGACCAAATTCGAATCATATTTTTAACGATTGGATTTTTGCTTTTCTTTGTTAGGTTAGAAATACTATCAGAGTATAGATATTGTGGTAATGGCAAATTTAGACCCCCTGACTCCATTTCCCTCCACTGTGGGGAATCTCCTGTTTCGAAATAAAATTTAATTGACCTTAATTGAGTTGCCCAATAATACCAAACTATATTAGGACATTTTAAGCCACCCCTACTATATGGCATGTGTAACAAAGACAATCGAATCCTAGCTTTAGCAGTTTTCCATATAAATCCAATAAACATCTTCTTAATCCTACGGAAAAAATCATCAGGTGGTGGTAAAGGCACATTCTGAAAAATATATAATATTTTAGGGAGTATAGTCATTTTTATGACATTGATTCTGCCAATCAAGGACAATGGCAAGGGCATCCACCTGTCTACTAGGCCTGTTACGTCATTCATTAGAGATTCATAATTAGTTCTAACAATCGAGTTTAACTTGCGCCTAATTTCTATCCCTAAGTATGTGAAATGCTCCACGACTTTAAAGGATGAAACTTGTGGAGCTGGTTTTTCAGCTTCTCTCTCATTAAGCAGTAAAATAGAGGATTTTGTATTATTTATCGTATAACCTGAGATTTTACTAAATGTGCTAATCAGCTCTAAAATAATTGGAATAGTCTCACTCAGGTGTGAAACAAACAAGATAACATCGTCAGCGTATAGTGCAACCTTATGCTCACCGTTAAGGTATATTCCATTTATCGCTGCATTATTCCTTATGGCTATTGCCAGAGGTTCAATTGCTAGAGTAAACAAAAGAGGCGAGAGAGGGCAGCCCTGACGACATCCCCTTTTTATTTTTATCGGCTGTGAGATGTTCTTATTTGTTATAATTTTAGCTGATGCGTTTGAATACAGTAACCTAACCCATTTTATGAAATTATTCCCAAATCCAAATCGTTCCAAGACACTGAAAAGGTAAGGCCACTCCACCCTGTCGAATGCCTTTTCGGCATCCAAAGATAAAAGAGCCTTACCTGAGGTTTCCTCCAGACCCTGAATAATGTTAAGAACTCTCCTAACATTATGAAACCCCAGTCGTCCAAGGATAAATCCATTTTGGTCCCTGTGTATTACATAAGGTAAAGTCTCCTGAAGCCGCCTTGCTAAAATTTTGCATAAAATTTTTAAATCAGCATTCAATAGGCTAATTGGTCTCATGTTTCCGCAACAATTATTTGGTTTTCCAGGTTTTGGCAGCAGTGTTATCAGCGCTGCCGTCATTGATGTTGGGAGATTCCCACATTGAAAGGCTTCCAGAAACATTTCTAAAAGGGGTTTAAGCAATTTATATTTAAATTTTTTATACAAGTCTATTGGAAGACCATCAGGGCCTGGTGCCTTATTTGCCCTCATATTATCTATGGCCTTGTCAATTTCCATTTCTTTTAAATCAGCTTCTAATATTTCCACAAAATCACTCGGAATTTGCGGAATTTCCAGGTTATCCAAGAACATATTTTGAACATTGGGATTATTATGTATCTCTGAGTCATATCATTTTTCATAAAATTCTCTAAACTCTTTGTTAATCTCAACAGGGTCGGTCACTATTATTTCATTACTTTTATTAATTGAAGTTATTGCTTTCCTTGATTCCAATTGTTTGATTTGCCATGCTAATAATTTCCCAGATTTCTCTCCGTGCTCATAAAAGGTCTGATTAAGTCTAATAATATCAGCGGCTGCCCTATCAGCTGACATTTTATTATATTCAGCCTTTAGAGTTAATAATTCCTTTTCCGTAGTAATTGTGTAGTTGTTAATTACCATATCCTGAAGGTTTTTTATTTTCAATTCCAGTTGTAATCTCTTCTTATGATAATCTCTAGATTTGGATGACGTATAACTTATAATATATCCCCTCAAAACAGCCTTAAAGGCATCCCATTTGATTGCAGCTGTTGTTTCGGTTGTGTTATCCTTAAAATAATTATCTATTACCTCCCCAATATATTTTACGAAATTATCATCTAATAACCATTTTGGATTTAGACTCCATCTGGGTGGGTCCCTTGCCAGAGCCTTGTCTGTATAAGTAAAACCGCACGGTCCGTGATCAGATAGCAATATAGCATCATAAAAGCAGTTATCTATTTTAGAAATTAGTGTAGCTGAGATCAGAAAGTAATCAATTCGAGAAAAAGTTTTATATACTCCAGAGTAACAGGAATACGCAGTTTTTATTATGCATTTGATCAACCCCTGTGGAACGGTCCTTGGTCGGATCCAAGGTACAGTTCCAATCCCCTGCAATTAAGTATGCCCCTGGGAGGGAAGAAAGAGTCAAAAAAAAGTCAGTGAAAAAGGTTGGATCGTCCACATTCGGACCATAAACATTTACAAGATTCAAACTAATTCCAATTAATGAACCTTGTAAGATTAAATACCTGCCACATTTATCTTCAATTGTGTTTGACACTTGGAAAGGAACTGAGCAATGGATAAGAGTCATAACTCCGCGCGCCTGTGAATTAAATGAGGCTGCGTAAACAGTCCCCTGCCATCTTCTACTTATTTTAACATGATGTTCTCTAACAGTATGAGTCTCCTGTAGAAATACGATCTTTGCATCAGAATCCTTTAATTTATTCATAACTTGTTTAATCTTTCTAATTTTCTGTAAACCCCTACAATTCCAGGACATAAATTTAAGCTTCACACTCTGTGACATTGAACAAAAAGATAGGAAATGTAATTCCAGTAAGCTGTTTGATTAGGCAAGGGTAACCACAAAACCCTAATGCCACTGGCTGAACTTCAAAAACAAAAAACAACCCCTTCCTCCACACTAGGTGGTTATACCCCCCAATTATGTTAACCTCCTTTAACCCTTAGGGACAGATCCAAGATCGATCACCCTTGTTGTTATGGTTCGCAGAAACAGAGAAGAGAGAAAAAAAAAACTGGAATAATCCTAACGCTTACCTACTCCGTATAAAATAATGGTCACCTGTTCAGTATACTGGTCGCACAGATTTGAAGATAGTCAACTAAAAAAGTTATAAAAGGATTTGTCTAAATAAATATTACAGGTTGTTCGTAACAGTCGCCTGACCCGCGAAATAAAACAGTGAAGCTAGCTTGAACTACTATATAAATGCAGCTTGTTTATCTGGATAAGGCAAGAAATAAAATGGCTACCACGAGCATAAAACAGATATATCAGTTGGACATAATTCCAACCTTTTAATCAGATCTTTGTTCTTTAACCTTGCGTATGAAAACCTCGACGTCTGATGGCTTGTTGAAGGTCAGTGTTTCACCTCTGTACGTCACCAGCATTGTAGACGGCGATCTTATGCCATGTCTCAGTCCCAGCTCCCACAGTTGTTTGCGCACAGAGCCATATCGCTTCCTCTTTTTGTATACCTCAGCAGCAAAGTCTTGGTGAAGCCTCACACGGATATTCTTGTAGCGAATGTCCTTCTTTTTTGCAGCTTCCATCATGGCGACCTTCTGTCTGTAGTACTGGAACTTCATTATTAGGGGTCTTGGGGGGTCTCCCGCGCCCCTTTTTGGTCCAATGCGGTGGGCTTGCTCCAGCACTATCGGCGCCCGCAGTTGCATATCCAATGCATCTGGAAGCCAGCTCTCTAGAAACGCACAGGGGTCTGGGCTCTCTGCTCCCTCGGGTAGATTGACGAGGCGGACGTTACCCAAGCGAGACCTCGTTTCCATATTAGTGAGCCTATTCTCGAGGGTTCCTTGTCCGTGTTCCAGCTTGCCAACCATGTCTTTTAATGTGAAATGATCGTCCTCCAACGTGGAAAGACGCGTTTCAGCTTGACCAACTCTATTGATGCAATCGGTTAGCTGTTTTGCCGTTTCTTCCACCACCTTCAAAATGCCATCCAGTTTACCAACGAACTCAGACCTGAGCTCACACATCGCCTTCAGAATCTCCTCCTTAATATGCATGAATTCACTGCTAGCGTTAGTATGCTCCTTCGGGGTTTCAGTCGGCGCTTCGGTCAGTCCAGCGCTAGCTGCGATGCTATCGCCATCTTCCTCAGTTGGGCTAGCCCCTTTGCTAGGTCTCCCAAATTCAGAGAGTTTTGTCTGCGTTACCGTTTTCCCCTTCTCCTTTGTAGTTTTTGTTGGACCAGGCATACTTCTCATAAAAAAAAAAAAAAAAGAATAAGTCTGCACCCCAAGATATCAAATACACAATTTAAAACAGGGTTGTAGTGCAGGAAATGTCGGAGCTTGGTAAAAACGTGCCTGCTTTAGACGGCGGCCATAACCGGAAGAGAAGGGGGGGTTTTTAACACAGAAGACTCTCTAAAAGTTAGGACACATACAAACATAACGTATCTGTATATTGAGACTAGTAGTCGTGAGTAAATCAATATACAGGGTATACAAAAGCCAAACTTAAATGAAACTTCCTTTAGGGTGTTTGTCTGTTGGGTGAGTGAAATGTAAGGCAGAGTGTATGTGGAGGGGGTTGGGTGCCAAGTCGAGGGACCCCTGTCCGGGAAGTCCACTCTGCTTGTCTGTAGGTCCCTAAATCTTTGGGCAATAAAAGTTGGAGTGCTAGCCTCCCTGGTTATCTGTGTGTGTGTGTGTTTGTGTGTGTAACCCCCCTTTGGTGCCTCTCGTACCAGGCTCGGCCTTGTCTCAGGCCACCTGGAATTTAAGCCCTGTGATATGTGCATGTGTGATCCTACACAGTATAAATAAATGAAAAAAATCATTAAGAACTTTACTGGCTCATAATTTTTAATTAGAGCTTTTGAAAAAGGAATGACTGCCGAAATGTATTTGCACCGTACTGAATAAATTATTTTGTGTGCTTGAATGTACCCTGTACTTGGCCCCTGAATGTAACATGTGGCCCCTTAATGGCCCCTGTTACAGAAAAATCCTAGAACCGCCACTGTCCATCACTATTTGCTATATTTATCCAACCATTGGCAGCAGCAATTTGGATTAATAATAATATCAAAGGTATCCAAACAGCAAGTATAACCCATAAAATTAGTCTTTATGCGGATGATGTATTACTTTTTCTTCAAAATACACAGGGTTCTATCACGGAGATAATAAGACTCATAAATAAGTTATCCTCCATATCAGATTACTCTATTAATTGCAACAAGTCGACTATTCTTCCAATATCTTGTGACTTCCAGTCCAATCCAACTATCCCACTTCAATCTGGGAACATTAGATACCGGGGGATTAACATTTCTGCCAAGCTGTCAGATCTGATTAAATCACTGTCCTCTGCTTAAAAAGATAGAAGATGACCTTGCACGGTGGAACAATCTGCCTACGTCACTTCTGGGAAGAGTAGCAACAATCAAAATGATGATCTTACCAAAAATTAACTACAGAGGCAGCATCACCTGAAGTAACGGTGTCTAACCGCTTTCAGCTGCTTCCAGCTTTAGAGCCGGAAGAGACTGGGGAGGCAGGTGGGCCCTTGGGCACCAAGGAGCCGCCTAACCCCAGTAGGAGGGAGGTTGTGGTAGTAGGGGATTCAATTATAAGAGGTGTAGATAGTTATGTGTGCACCCGTGATAGAGGGTCCCGTACGGTGTCTTGCCTGCCTGGTGCCCAGGTAGGAGACCTTCCAGATCGAGTGGACAGGCTTTTGGCCCCAGCCGGGGTGGATCCAGTGGTCGTGGTGCATGTTGGCACCAACGACATAGGAAAGGGCAGGAGGGCTGTTCTGCAAGATAAATTTATAGAAGTCGCGGATAAGCTTAGAAGCAGAACATCCATGGTGGTATTCTCTGGAATACTTCCCGCGCCACGTGCAAGTCACGCAAAGTTAGCTGAGATAAGGGGATTAAATGCGTGGCTAAAATGGTGGTGTAGGAAAGAGGGCTTCAGGTTTATGGGGCACTGGAAGACCTTCTGGAACAGGTGGGACCTGTTCAAGCCGGACGGGTTGCATCTGAACCATATAGGAACCAGTGTATTGGGGAGGCGTATGTGCAGAATAGTTGAGGAATGTTTAAACTAGGGACTGGGGGGGCAGGGAGGTCAGTTAAGAATTTATGTGGGGAGAGACGGAAAGCCCAAATAAATATTAAAAGTAGACACTGTAAAAGGCCTACCATTAGTGGTCTGTATTTGAATGCCAGGAGTATTAGAAACAAAATTAATGACTTAGAGGCTTAAATTAAAATTTAAAATTAAAATTAATGACTTCAGACAATTACGACATTATAGGAATAACTGAAACATGGATGAGTGACAATGATGGTGATGAATATAATATTGATGGTTATACGTTGTTCCGTAGAGACCGGATAGGCAAGAAGGGAGGTGGTGTTGCAGTATATGTAAAAGAAAACTTGCAGGCAAGGGAACTCACTGATAAAAATAAAAATTCAGAAGCTGTATGGATAAAACTTGATGCTAAAGATTCACATGGCCTAATTGTCGGGGTTTGTTATAGAGCACCTAATGTAGCTGTATGTTATATGATGATATCAGGATTATGAGTAATAAAAATGATGTGGTGGTTATGGGTGATTTTAATTTACCTGGGATACAGTGGGACACAGTCTCTGGCTCTTCTGTAAATTATCTTGAGATGGTGGAATTAGTACAGGATTGTTTTTTTACTCAGTTTGTTAATACCCCTACCAGGGGAGAAGCCCTTCTTGATCTTGTTTTCTCTAATAATCAGGATAGGATTGGAAAATTAGAGGTTTTAGACCCATTGTACGGTAGTGATCATAACATGGTTAAATTCGAGGTTAATTTTAGTGTCCGAAGAGCAAAGTCGAAATTAAAAGTATACAATGTTAGGAAGGCTAACTTTAATGGTATGAGACGGAAATTAAAAACTGTAAACTGGACAGAGTTAAATAGCAAAACAGTTGAAGAGGCATGGAAATTTTTCAAAAGCACATTGTTGCAAGTGCAAGAGGACTTCATACCTGTTTCCAGCAAAACTAAATCTAGGAAACGACAACCAAGGTGGTTTACTAAGGAAATTAAGAATAAAGTCAGGAGGAAAAGGGCTCTGTTCCACAATTGGAAAACATCTAATGATTTCAAAATTAAGCAGGAGTATCTAAGTCTACAGGCAGAGTTAAAAAATGACATTAGGCTATCCAAGAGGGATGTAGAAAGAAAAATTGCATTAGAGGCTAAGGATGACAGTAATGGTTTCTTCCAATATTTTAACTCCAAGAGAGCTCTAAAAGCTGAAATCACTAATTTGCAGGATAGTAAGGGCCTTATAATTGATAACGAAATTGATATAGTAAATGAGTTTAATGATTATTTTTCAAGGGTGTTCACAGTAGAGAACACAATTAAGTAACTTACCACCGATTAATACGAATACAGCATCGTCTGTGACCAATATATGTATAACTGAGGTTGATGTGATACTAAGCCTAGCTAAACTCAAAATAAATAAATCTCAGGGCCCTGATGGCATCTTACTTATAGTCTTAAAAGAGATGAGGGATATTATTAGCCAACATTTAACTTTAATATTCCAGAATTTCGTTATCTGGGGGTGTGGTACCATCAGATTGGAAGCATGCTAATATAACACCCATATTCAAAAAAGGGGATAGAAGTAATCCAGCAAACTATAGGCCAATCAGTTTAACTAGCATTACTGGAAAAATAATGGAAGCTATAATTCAAGGGAAAATGGTAGATTACCTAGATACAAATAACATTATAAAGGATAGCCAACATGGATTTAGGAGAGGTAGATCCTGCTTAACGAATCTACTTGAGTTCTTTGAGGAAGCTACAAGTGAAATTGATCACAAAAAGGCCTACGATGTGATTTACTTAGATTTACAGCAGGCCTTTGATGTTGTCCCCCACAAACGGCTCTTGCTAAAGCTTAAAGCTGCAGGGATTTTAGGAACTGTGGCAGAAAACTGTGGGATTGAAAACTGGCTAACTGACAGGAAGCAGCGAGTAGTTATTAGAGGCACAATGTCGCAGTGGGCCTCCTGTCACGATCCGCTCCGTTCGATCCCGATGTGTGCCACGCCCACCTCGTTACCTCGTGTGATTCCCTGATTGTTCTCACCTGTGGCTCGTTACCCGTAGCTTGTCTTTTGTATTTAGTCCTTGTCTCAGTCAGTCTGCCCAGATCCGTCATTGTAGTGTCACGTTGGATGTTCGATGTTTGCCCGGATCCCTCAATAAACCCCGTTTGTCTGTCTTTACGGCTCTGCTCGCCTGCTTTCCGGCTCGCTTGCCCCGCACCCTGACACCTCCGTTCATAGTGGGGTACCACAGGGTTCAATTTTAGGACCACTATTGTTCCTAATTTACATTAATGATATTGACACAAATACATACAGTAAACCCCACCTAGAATACTGTGTGCAGGTTTGGTCACCATACCTTAAGAAGGACATTGCTGCCTTAGAAAAGGTGCAACGAAGAGCTACAAGAATGATTCCTGGTCTTAGAGGAATGTCTTATGAGGAGAGGTTAGCGGAACTGAATCTGTTTAGCCTTGAGCAAAGGAAACTAAGGGGGGATATGATTCAGGTCTATAAGATTCTAACGGGTCTGGATGCTGTTCAGCCAAATGACTATTTCAATATTAGTCTAAATACTAGAACTCGTGGCCATAAGTGGAAATTAGCGGGAGAACATTTTAAAACAAATTTGAGGAAGCACTTCTTTACACAACGTGTAGTTAGAGTATGGAATAGTCTTCCTGCTAGTGTAGCGGAAGCTAAAACCATGGGTTCCTTTAAATCAGAGCTAGATAAGATTTAAACAACTCTGAGCTATTATAAGTTCTCCCCAAACGAGCTTGATGGGCCGAATGGCCTCCTCTCGTTTGTAAAGTTCTTATGTTCTTATGTACATGTTCTCAATGGTTCCGAGTCAACCTCAGCTGACTTGGTTTAAATCACTGGACTCCTTACTTTCAAAATATCTATGGAAATCCAAACCACCACGAATAAGTTTAATAACTTTACAGATACCCAAAAACTGTGGGGTTTTGGAGCTTGCCAATTTGTACAACTACTTTCTTGCCAATAGATTGATATATGTCCTAAAATGGATTACGCAAAACAACTTAGACCTTAACTGGCTGGATTTTGAGCAAACTTTCTGTAATGATATTTGAGTCCAAGACCTGCCATTTATCAGTCATATACTTAAACAACATTGCTGTTTTAAGAGCATTAACATCAGCACATCGCTGACCGCCTGGTGGGAATTTCTTAAAATGAACCAAACTTCACTCATTGTGCACTAACGTTCTATGAATGTTCTATGAATGGATTATACAGTAAAGGCATTATGAAGATGCAGTTAATGTAAAGCGTTACCAAAAAAATCAATGCAAAAACAAACTCACTGCCTTATTTGTTTATACTTCCCTAGTATTCTGTCACTGTCAGAATTGAGACAAGAAGTTGTCTCTGCCTTTTTAGCCTTCTTTCTGGCCTTCATATAATCTGCTATAGAAGACAAAAATTGCAGTTTTCAGGAATGTCTTGATTAGCACAACTATGATGAACTTCTGTTGTCATGTTTTTACAAATGACAATTCTTTAGGCACTCTTAGACCAGGGGTCACCAACATGACCCCTGTCTTAGACACTCTAAGGTGGAGCGATATGAAACTGAAATTTAAAAGATGTTATGTAATTCTGTTAAACTTTTAGCTAATGGTCACAACACATCTGTCATTCATGAACTACAGTGATTAGCTATCTGTGGACCTCTTGACTGTGTACACTAACAATTGCTCGTGGTTTGGAACAAATACCACTCACAATGTATGATCAGGGGCCTCTGTTGTGAGTTGAGACTTCTATAAGCACTTATGTCTATGGCTAAGGGTGTCTGCTAAATGCAATAAATGTAAACGCAAATGTCAAACAAACACAGGGACTCTCTTTTGTGCAAGCTCTACCATCTATCGAGCTACAGATTAATCCTCGGTACCCTGACACAACTTCATGTACCTATTGCCCAATCAGGTGGGAGCATGTCCATACCTATAAGTTATGGTAGGGGTACAAACTGGGCTTGGAAGAAATGGCACTGGCACTATTTCCAAAGGGTACTGCTGCAGTGAGCGCACCTCAAATATAACAGCAACACTATCTAAATTACTTACATGTTTTGAAGAGTGAGCGTACTTTATATATTTCCCAGTCAGCTCCTGGTTTTTCATGCTGCATCTGAGCTCGCTTTATATAATTGGGGAATTTACCACCAAGTTTATCTGGGTGGTAAGTTGATTTCTTCTGTGTGGACTGCCTCTACAACATTTGTTATTTGCTGGAGAATGTGTTGTGACTTTCTGACCTTTCTTTTAAGGTGTCAGCAGGCAGGGCAGGCAGCTGCTTGGGGCCCCCAAGCCACTAGATGGCGAACGAGAGCTGGTTTCATATTTTAAAGTCCATTAACTTGTTGAAAATGGTAACTTGTGAAATAAAAAAAGTTTACTGTTCACAATTTTTTGTTAATGTCAGATTATTTATTAAAATGATGACAAAAACTGGTTAGAGGGGGGGCCCCCAGTGAATTTTTGCTTGGGGCCCCAACAGACCCTAGGATCGCCTCTGGTTCTAGTGGTAAAGCATGGCGGAGACATCATGCCTATGCATGTGTGCTGTCTGGGTACTTATGTTATTTTAGTGACGCTACTGTAACAGTGCGAGTACAACTGTCCGATGGTGTCTATAGCTATACCTAATATCACCCGCTCACTGCGCCACCGTGAGGTCGGATGGCGTTACATCATAAACAGGAAATTAAGGAATAGGCTGCATTTGTCCATTAATATTTTTGCGGAAGACAAAAATAACGAGTCCGTTCAAATTTCAGTAGATAAAAGGTAATTAGTTACATTACATTACCAAAAATAGCTGGCTAGACCAACTCAGTACTTGAAGATGTCAGAATATAATTGTCTGGTCTTGTTGAAAATTGCCTTCTGTGATAATTGTCTTATTTTGAAAGTGTATGTTTTGGAATCTCCTCCTTGGATTGCCACCTTATCGTGGTGGAGGGGTTTGCGTGCCTCCGTGAACCTGGGGCTATGTTGTCGGGGGCAATAGCCCCTGGTAGGGTCTCCCAAGGCAAAAAGGTCACAGGGGAGGGGCCAGACAAGGAGCAATCCAAAAGAACCCTATGAAAAAGCATAATAACAAAGTCCCGTTTCCCTCGCCCGGACTAGGGTCACCGGGGCCCCACCCTGGAGCCAGGCCTGGGGGAGGGGCCCGTTAGCGAGCGCCTGGTGGCCGGGCCTTGGCCCGTGGGGCCCGGCCGGGCATAGCCCGAAGAGGCACGCGGGACTGTCCCCAGGTGGGCCACCCGCAGGGGGAATGTCAGGGGTTCGGTGCTTTGTGGATCGGGTGGCGGCCAAGGGAGGCCCTGGCGATCCGATCCCCGGCGGACAAAACTGGCTTTTGGGACATGGAATGTCACCTCTCTGGTGGGGAAGGAGCCTGAGCTTGTGCGTGAGGTTGAGAGGTATCGACTAGATATAGTCGGGCTCACCTCGACACATAGCTTAGGTTCTGGAACCAATCTCCTGGAGAGGGGCTGGACGCTCTTTTACTCTGGAGTTGCGGCGGGTGAGCGACGCCGGGCTGGGGTGGGGCTATTGGTGGCCCCACAGCTCGGTACATTAACAACGGAGTTTACCCCGGTGAACGAGAGGGCTGTTTCCCTGCGCCTTCGGGTCGGGGATAGGTCTCTGACTGTCATCTGTGCTTATGCGCCGAATGTCAGTTCGGAGTACCCGGCCTTCTTGGATTCCCTTAGCGGTATGCTATTTGGTGTGCCGCGGGGGGATTCCATCGTTTTGCTGAGGGACTTCAACGCTCACGTGGGCAATGACAGTGTGACCTGGAAGGGGGTGATTGGGAGGAACGGCCTCCCGGATCTGAACCCGAGTGGTGTTCTGTTATTGGACTTCTGTGCAATGCATGGTTTGTCCATAACGAACACCATGTTCGAGCATAAGGGTGTCCATAAGTGGACATGGTACGAACATGCCCGGGGCTACAGGTCGATGATCGATTTTATAATCGTATCTGATCTGTGGCCTTCCGTCTTGGACACTCGGGTAAAGAGAGGGGCAGAGCTGTCAACTGATCACCACCTGGTGATGAGTTGGCTCAGGTGGCCGGGGAGACCCAAGCGCATAGTGAGGGTATGCTGGGAACGTCTGGCAGAGGCTCCTGTTCGCTGGAGCTTTAACTCGTGCCTCCGGCAAAATTCCAACTGCATGCCAGGGGAGGTTGGGGACATTGAGTCTGAATGGACACTGTTCCGGACCTCCATTGTGGAAGCGGCCGTACGGAGCTGTGGCTGCAGGGTGGTCGGTGCCAGTCGTGGCGGTAACTCCCGTACCCGATGGTGGACACCAGAGGTGAGGGGAGCGGTGAAGCTGAAGAAGGACGCTTACCGGGAATTAATAGCCCGGGGGTCTCCGGAGGCAGCTGACGGGTACCGGCGGGCCAGGCGGAACGCAGCTCGGGCGGTCGCAGATGCAAAAACCCGGGCGTGGGAGGAGTTCGGTGAGGCCATGGAAAGTGACTTTCGGTCGGCCTCAAAAAGGTTCTGGCAAACCATATGGAGTATCAGTCCTGTTGGCTTCATCTGCTGGGGATCTCCAGCATGCACTGGGACGGTTCGCAGCTGAGTGCGAAGCGGCAGGGATGAGGATTAGCACCTCCAAGTCCGAGACCATGGTTCTCAGCCGGAAACGGGTGGTTTGCCCTCTTCGGGTTGGGGAAGACGTACTGCCTCAAGTGGAGGAGTTTAAGTATCTCGGGGTCTTGTTCACGAGTGAGGATAGGCGAGATCGGGAGCTGGATAGACGAATCGGAGCGGCATCTACAGTTTTGCAGGCGCTTAACCGGTCCGTCATGGCAAAGAAAGAACTGAGCCAAAAAGCAAAGCTCTCGATCTATTGGTCCATCTTTGTCCCTACCCTCACCTATGGTCATGAGCTATGGGTAATGACCGAAAGAATGAGATCGCGAATACAGGCGACCGAAATGAGGTTTCTACGCAGGGTGTCTGAGCTCTCCCTTAGGGATAGGGTGAGAAGTTTGGATATCCAGGAGGGCCTCAGAGTAGAACCGCTGCTTCTTCACGTCGAAAGGAGCCAGTTGAGGTGGTTTGGACATCTGGTACGGATGCCTCCTGGGTGGCTACCCGGAGAGGTTTTCCGTGCATGTCCTACAGGGAGGAGGCCCTGGGGCAGGCCCAGGACTCGCTGGAGGGATTATATCTCTCGGCTGGCCTTGGAACGCCTCGGTGTCCCCCCCGAGGAGCTAGTGGAGGTAGCTGGGGAGAGGGAGGTCTGGGTGCCTCTCCTGAAGCTGCTGCCCCCGCGACCCGAACCCAGGACAAGCGGTAGATGAGGGATGGATGTATGGATGTTTTGGAATGCTAAAATGTAAGATAATAAAATATGGATAAGGAATGAATGAATTTTTATTTAATGTAATGAAACAGTAAACATATAGGGCCTTTTTTTTTTTATCTACCTGGCTACTGTATTGCATAATGAAATCAGTAAAATGTGCTGCTGTGATATAAAGGTAACACTGAATGGTGTGGACACATATAGACACCATGTACTGTAGTGTTAATTTAATATTGGGACATTTGCTGTGTACTTTGTACATTTTTAGATTGTCTTGGCAACGTTTACAATAAAGAAGAGTTCTTCATAAATGCTTAAGTTTGTTATTCCTAAGAGTAAAGAATATTTAGATTTTAAGGACCGCAACGAATAAATTCTAATCAATGCACTGATAAATGCAGATGATTATTACTCAACTATTTATCAGTGATATGGACAATTTTTATTTGTGCTGTTTACGCATTTTGATGTTTCTGTTCATTCATATTAACTCAAGAATTTTGTTAAAATTTTAATTCATTCACTTGTTTTCTATTTGAAACTACTCATATTTACTTCATAGTTATAAAATCTAATTAATTTTATTAATTAGATGTGGTGTATCTTTTTTTTACAGTGTAATTACTATCAGTCGAAAACTAAAAAAGTCGTGAGACAAAGTGATGCACTGTCAACAAAATCACACACAAGTGTTACATCCCCCCCACCCCCCCGTTTACACCCCAGCCACTGATGGATTGATTCGACCCATATCCCTGAAATCACTAATTACGCCATCTACAGCACACTCATAATCTTTCCCATCAACATCTTGTGCAATTTCTCCTGTACATTTATTCAATCATCTGCGATGACGTCATGGGGGAGCTACTAAGCTCCACACAAGGTATCAGGTACCCTCTTTGACACGTGTTCCATCCAACCACCACCAGTCCACTTCACCTCGTTACGTTTTCATCTAGAAGAATACGGCAATGTGGATTCTGATTATTTGTGAACAGCGCGGATCTCATGTATTCAAAAGGGGGGAGCGTGGAAAGGAAATTGGACATTGGTAGGCTTGGGAGGGGAGGCATAGTGGGTCTGTAATGTCTTAGGCCTTAGGCAAGAAGAGATTGTTTTGATTACTGTGTGACCTCACTTCGTGATAGCTGCCTCTGGTTGGTTCCACAGTCCCTGAAGAGAGATTGGACCTTGGAGAGACGGACAATGGAGCAAAGAGGGGGAGAAACTGCCTACAGGAAGAGACTCGAAGTTGCCCTAAATGGTGCACAAAAAGTTGTACTTATAAAGTAGTTGCAGTAGGCCATGCGCAGTATGTTATGTGGTAGTACAAATGTATAAGTAATTGTTACAATAATCATATTATCTTAA
Source organism: Paramormyrops kingsleyae (assembly GCF_048594095.1). Taxonomy (NCBI): domain Eukaryota; kingdom Metazoa; phylum Chordata; class Actinopteri; order Osteoglossiformes; family Mormyridae; genus Paramormyrops; species Paramormyrops kingsleyae. The sequence goes on along the minus strand of NC_132820.1, from coordinate 17,317,803 downwards.
TCATGTATTTGCAGTCATTCAATGTCATATAATCAATATCTATATTCATATCTCAAGTAGGAGCCTAGCAGTCGAGACATGTTCTGGTAAATTGAGCAAAATGGGTGGATTTTTCCTTGCTGCCAAGGTGAACCAATAGAGCGAGAGAATTGTGTTTGTTATACATTTGAGCTTGGTTTGTTAGTATTTTGTGACCAATCAGAATGTAGAAGTCCTTTTTTGGAACAGAGAATTATGATTTATCAACTGGGTGCTCCAGGTGCTCGGGGTACCTGGTGCCAAAGTGTGACGGGAGCACTTTGCTGGATTGCTCAAAAAAAAGAGATAACTTTGCTCACCAACTGAGAGGTCTGGAGCTTTATTTCTAAGACAGGATTTATAATTTTTCTACCACAGGCTCAATTTGCTGTCTGTTATACAGGTACAAGGAAACTATTTTGTTCATGTTTAAAAAAGAAACTAATAATGAAATGTCTAAATATTCCTTCTCTAACTCAATCCCAACTTTAAAACAGTCAGGAAGAAGAAACATGTGTTCAGCTTACAGAAACATAGTGTGCTGGTCTTCAGGAAACTCAAAGCTAACCTCATGCAAAGTTTACGTAACAAGAGACAAGACTTTGTTGGTCTTGTCTTATGATGGTGGGTTAATCAAACACAGTTGCTGGCTGCCCCAGACATAAGCCACCTATTATGTACCTGTGTGCCCCATATATGGGCTTGGAATCTGGGAAGAGGTAGAGTTACAGTAATCTAACATTCTGTGGTATCAACGAAATAGTATAAGAGCTGATAAAAATTTAATACTATACAACAACACTCATTGCACTATGTAAAGTGTTAAATGTAACACTGATTGGTGAGAATTATATAAACACCATGCAGTGTTAATTTAACACTGGCAAATTTGTTATGTTTTTTAAGTAAAAGGACAAAAATTTCTGTATGGGTTCTTCTCACTTGGCATGTGGAGGCTGTTCTGCCACAACACCAAATCTGGCCAGTTTTTATCAGGCTTGCCATTTTGCCTAAAAACAAAAGCTGGTGTTAACATGCCCCCTCTCATTTATTATTGGCATCTTTTCCTGAAGCCATTTTGAAAGCATTGAAATGAAACATTTTGATGGAAATAAATTACCTGTACAAATTTAAACCATTTAACATAAATTGAAATATTGGTCATTCTCACTAATTTAAGAATCTTTTGAAAAATGTTATGGTGAAATAGTTTCAGTTTTATTAAAATTATGTTATGTGTTCCTCTGATTTCATGATTTTTAGCAATATATGTGTGTTTATGTGTGTGTGTGAGAGAGAGAGAGAGATTAATTTTTAACATGATAGGTAAGAGATTATAAAAAACAAACTACATATAGATTATATATAGATCTTTTAATTTCTTTATTCAATATCTTTCCTTCCTTTTTCCCATTCTGTTTCTCTGTCTAATTATTTTTTATGGATCAAAACACCACCCTGTATAGCGCGGTGGGTAAATTATATCTAAAATTTCGATCCTGCTGGGATCCCAAACACAATCTTCCTCCAAGCCGCTAGGAACCATTCCGCATTTGGGTGGCACCCAGGCTGTGTCATATCCATGCTGATGCCAGGTTTTTTGGAGGGGGTGTCCCTGCCGGTCGATCTTCTTTACTTTTCCTACTCGAACCCTCAGCTTGAGTACAGCTCGCTGCTCATTGACAGGCAGATTTATTGGGTATCTTTGGGCCTTCTCAAAGCTCCGACTGACATAGACTCCAGGTCCAAGCATGCCATCACTGGACTGCTGAAATCCGTGCTTTTTAATATATAATGCGGCTGTTCCTGTGGTACCATGGTACATGATGTACGTCCTACTATCGCTCCATGTGTTGTCATGTTCCAAAAGGAATTCAAAAAGTGAACAGAAGTCATCTCCAAATCCATCCATGCATGCCATGCTTTCCTCTGCAAACCAGTAAATTTGCTTTAATAAGCAGGTGTTTTATGTAAAAGCAAGAACAATTTGGTATCAGTTTTATTACTGGACAGAAAACTAAATTTGACAGCAGTGCATGTTAATTCAGATATTAAGTTTAATTTTAATCAAGTTTTATTATAAAAATAAATTTTTACATTTTATGTTATATTCAAAACGAATGAGAGAGAATAAGACCATAGAGGAGCACACTTACCTCTTATACTGAAAATCCACTTAGAAGTAAAGTCACTTGAATCAAGTTTTTGCTGTAGTTTCAGTTTAACTTAAATTGAAAGACAGACATGTTATATAGACTGGTTTGTTTCTGCCTCCTCATCTCTACCAAACTAAAAACACGTAAAACAAGATTGCATGGCTGATTTCATAAAGCAGAAGATAGAAAAATAATTTAAGATGAAATTATTGCTTTAATTAAAGGTGAGAATTGTTCTCAATAGTTTTCTTTACTATTCACAAGTAAACTACAAGGTAAGATTCGGATCTGTATGCAAAAAGTAAAGAAAGCTTCTGTAATATATAGTACAGTATATATTGTACATTATGAGAATCACTAAAATCAGGTTTTATTGGGTGTGGAGTTTCCCTTCCCATGGTTACAGGGATGGGGAGGAACATGAAGGTCACACAAAAACATGAAATTCTCTATGAGAGAAGGGATAGACATGTAACTTTGCCATTTCAGTTGAGGAAAATGAGCGACATGAGAGAGAATGGGATCAAGGCTGTTTTACTGGGGTTCCAAAAATCACAAACGTAGAATTGGATGCAACCTTTGTGGCTATTTTTCAGAGAATAGCATTCTCAAGTTTGACTATAAAAATATTGTGTCTTATTACAAATATTTGTACAAATAAATTTATTGCCACAAAACCCTAGTATTCATGCACACACAAACTCGTTCCCATCTTAATTAAGAAGCCCTGGAAATGTCACGGACAGGGTTTTTTTTATACTGCATCAGACGCACAATTTTGGTTAATGTGCCCACGGAATACTACATCTAGCTCACAAAATCCCTAAAATGTGCACACAGTTTAGTTTTCCGCACTGTTTGTGGCCCCTACAGACTCCGCAGCATCTAGTTACCTGAACTGCTATTCCGGAAATGACTGATTAAATACAGAGCCCAGAAACTAACTAACTAGTTTGTTTGCCTAGTGTCCCATCATTGTGCTTAAGTTATTAAATATCATTCTATACAAATTTAGTAATTCACTTAATATTCCGCAAAATATTCTATAGCATTTACTCCATGCAACTAGTTACAGTTTTCAAACTACATTAAACATCTAATTATGTTGAGAAGTATTAAATCCCAGTATGTGTGTTAAACAGGGATGGATTTAAGGGGTAGCCACCAGACATCAACATAATAAAAATGAAATATAGATTAACTTACTTTCGAAACGGAATCATAGAACTGACACGGTCGGGTGTGGCCGCCCCCATAAATATAACTGAACCCTGAGGGCCACCCAAAGCAAAATTTTTCTGTATACGCCTCAGGTTAAACATTCATATTTCATCAGTTACATCTGTTGACTATAATCTTACCTTGCAAAGCAAATATCTTTAAATCCTCCCAGAATCTTTTTCGTTCTTTTTGCTAAAATGGCGACCCTGGCTTTAAATCTCTTTCACTTTCATTTACAGAGAAGGAATGATCAGCTTCCTCCCAAACGCGGAAGCGGTCTATGGCACGGCGTAGGATATTTTTGATACATCATTCATTATCCATCTCCTGCCGCCACATAATTCGGTCAAAGCTCCAGGTCCGTGCAGAGACCTTTAGAGGGGCAGGTGCTCAGATTTAAAGAGGGGCGCATGGATCAAGATCTCAGAACATCAGCTACAGCGTAACCTGCTGAACCACAGCAACCAACATTCAAAAAGTATATTAATCCTATAACAAACCGCATCATACTTTATCATTACACCTTAGCAGAGTTTTATCAGAGTCTCATTGTAATTCTTATTTGAACCCTCATTCTCAGAGTTGCAGATCACTGTCAGGCGGTTAGAGGACATGATCAGCTGGTGCACCTGGACATTGCTGTTTCTTAGCAGTGTCTGCTAGGGCTGTAAGCAGACAGGAATTTATACCAGAGAGCACCGCTGTACACAGAGCAGTCCCAGATAAGTCAGGGAAGGCTGTCAATGCATAAAACTTGCATAAAAAGAGAAAAGGCTATGTTGGTCTGAGTTTTTCTTATTATGGTGGGTTAGTAAAACACAGCAGCTAAATGCCCAAATGAGTTCAAATGAGAGTACATTAAAATAGGGCAGATATGGGCCACCCATTTTGTACTTGTGTGCCACCCAAATGGGCTTGCAATCTAGGAAGAGGTGGAGACACATTATCCTAACACTCTAGTTTGTAAATTGAACACTATAAGAGTTATTAAACATTTACATTGCAAAAACAACACTCACTGCACACTGTAAAGTATTAAAGGTAACACTGAATGGTGTGGACACATATAGACACCATATAGTGTTAATTTAACACTGGCACATTTGCTGTGTAATACAGATTAATGGCATTCCAGGTTTGGAGTGACATTGCCTGTGAGAATAATTTATATTTTATTCATTCTCCTATTATCTCTAGGACCCAAGTGCCTCTACTGTGAAAAAGAGAGCTGTAACTCTCATTGAGTATATGGAAGAGAGTGGATGCAGCAGCAGCATCAACAGAAAAAAATTGAGGAATTTAAAACGTGGATGCTTAGCCTGTATATTCTTTAGGCTATTAAGCCCACTGATTCCTTTATTGTTAAGCCTATTTTTGTGTGGAATGCCATTGGCAAACCTGTCCGTTGTTGCCTATATGTTGCTTAAAAATAAATATTTTCTGAGTGGCAATGTTACCATTGCTCATATTTCTTTATGATATAAGGCTTCGGTTTAAGGTGACATTTGTTAGGCATGCAGAATATTTGTCCCTCTTTTAAATTGGAGCGAACGTGAAGCGATATGACTGGAGCAGGAGGACATTTTATTGGAGTGAGGAGCGGTGTTGAGCGGAGCGGCTTAGTGGGAATTAGAACGGAGAAGCGGGCGGAGCCAACAGCCTTGTGAGCTCCACTCCGCTCACATGCTCTGATACAAAGCCTCATTAATAATTTAGCCATACTAAGCTGCTTATATTGTGGGCGTAAATAAATGTCCGTATAGCACAGAAAAGCTGGCGCACCACCAAATGTTGCACCTGTCATCTGAAGCCCTAGTGATTATTGCGCATGCGCGATTTAATCGCGATTTTATATCGCCCAGTCCTAGTTTCCATACAGAACTTGAAATGTAGCTACTGACATCTTTTTTTTAAGGGGCTGTTCACACCCTAAAATCAAAACTCCATATTTTTACTCTTACTTGTAGTGCTATTTATCCATCTATACCGTTTTGGTGTATGTTGTATAGTGTTGGAGACAACTGCTGTAGCAATGTCTCACACACATATAATGGAATTAGATGGGGGGAAACTCTACCATAAATGAGCATTAAAACTTCTTAGTTATATTTCAAGTTTTTTTTTTTTTTCTGGGGTTTCCATTTTTTATGTACAAATTGAAAATGTGCATGGAACTGCACCTTAGTTCATATAACGTACAAGATCTCATATTAGGATTGTCTGTACTTTTCAGATGGTCTTCACAAAAGCTGTCATTATCTGAATTAAATTACATTACTTTTATTTAATTTATTTTTCAAATAAGACAGTTTGAGATTTGTGAATTAATTATTGTGTTTCTATGTCACAGGGAACAGCAGAGACCAGTGTGCACTGGAGGACCTGAGCACTGCCAGCATGAGGATCTATGTTTCCCATGAGCCAGATGCAGTGGGCATCATCATCAAGGGAATCCCAGTGCTTACTTTGCAATCTGCACTGAAAAAAATGAAACATTGGATCAACTTAAAATATTACTTCATTTTTTCACACATTTTTTCAAGTCAGTTCAACTTAAAGTAGTCAATCTAATACACAGGTGTCAAACTCCAGTCCTGGAGGGCCGGAGCCCTGCACATTTTTGGGTTCACCCTCATTTAACACACCTGATTCAACTCCTTGTGCTAATTACCACACAGTTCTTGAGCTGAATCATTTATGGTGGAACAGGGAAGTGATTAAGCTACACAGGGCTCTGACCCTCCAGGACTGCAGTTTGACACCCTTGCCATAGGGTGTTAAGTCAATGAGTCTCAACCTCTTCCCAAATTGCAAGTCCAAAATGGGTGGCCCATATCTGCCCCATTTTAATGTGCACTCATTTGAACTCATTTGGGCATTCAGCTGCTGTGTTTTACTAATCCACCATAATAAGAAAGACTCAGACCAACATAGCCTTTTCTCATTTAAGCGTAATGGAAAAGGTGTTTTCAATCAGGTTAAGAATCAGTCATGCTCACCTAAGCACTGCATGTGGTGTAAAAGTGAGTTAAATGTATGGCACCAAGCACGGATTATAAAGGTAGACTGTGTTAGACTGCATATCATAATTATTTAGCAGTACTGAGAAAAGGTGAGAGCTTAATGGTGGAAGGAGTGCATTTCTGCTAAAGCAGATATAATGGTTGGTGGCCTTATTGCTTTTAGACCACAACTTGGGATAGAAAAACAAATCAAATCACTTTGCTCATTTAATATTCAGAGTTTCATTTAGAAACCCACCACGATTGAGGATGGTATGGCACTGATATTAGTATTTACCACCTGATGCTCTCACTTTTTCTGGGTTGCTTGTGTTGGTGTATGTTAATTGGTCTGAGTAGTGCATTTTGTTCCAATGTATGTGTATCCACAAAGAAATCTTCTCAATTGTATAGGTCTAGATGCTTTTCCTAGAGAGCCCAAGCTTGGTGAAGGAACAGCCAAAGTCTCTTCTTCTTAAACCATAGAAGATAACACACAAGAACCATTTCTGTGGTTTTTGTTTTCTTGCCCTATTCATCATAATCGCGGTAGATAAAAAAAAAATTCTGTTAAGTCAAAAACAGTACTGTGTCATGTTATGCAAATATACATCCAGCACCATTGGTCTACAGGGGAGTGGGTGGTACCAGGAGCTGCTCAGAAAAGGGTATCACAACTGTCCTAACACCTTTCCGCATATATTAATCATCCAAGGGCTGGACTGGCAATCAAACACAACCCCCACACCATTAAAATATATACCAATCAGGAGAATCATCCAATATATTTCCAAGAGTTCTTCTGCCAATTTTTTGATACCAACATGCCATAAAATCACATGTCAGCAGAAAGACCACCAAAACCACAGCTCTCTAATTATCAAGATCAGTCAAAACAGCAAAGCTTCAAATTAAAAGAATAAAAAGCTGTAAGGTCCTTTTTGGTCAGAGTCTTTCTCATGATGGTGGGTAAATCTGGGATGGCTCTTCTGATCCTCATAACTTTTTGTGCGCATATTACAATGGGGCAGATATGTGGAAGTGGAGACTCATTGTCTTAACACTCTATGGCAAGGGTGTCAAACTGCAGTCCTGGAGGGTCAGAGCCCTGTGTAGCTTAGTCCCTTCCCTGTTCCACCATAAATGATTCAGCTCAAGAACTGTGTGGTAATTAGCACAAGGAGTTGAATCAGCTGTGTTAAATGAGGGGAAACCCAAAAATGTGCAGGGCTCCGGCCCCCCAGGACTGGAGCTTGACACCTGTGTATTAGATTGACTACTTTAAGTTGAACTGACTTGAAAAAATAAGTGTGAAAAAATGAAGTAATATTTTAAGTTGATCCAATGTTTCATTTTTTTCAGTGCAACTACAGGAAGGACAGCTCACGTCCCACTCGTTCAGGTTACACCCTCCCGGTTCACCAAGTCCTAGTGGACACCCCACTCACAGCCCAGCCGCAACCAGGGTCCCAGGCAAATACCCCAACCCCCTGGGGCAGCTAATATGGATTAGTCACTCTAACACACACCACACTCTTGGTAGATACACCACTCTCTAACACACGTCAAGCTTCACCGCAAATAAAAACATCACCATCCGGTTAATGCACTCACGAGTCCAACACGTACAAATAAAACCACCCCAAGTAGAATTCACTTCCCCCGTCCCGGGACACCAGCCCCCAGCTACGTGAGACAGTGATATTCCCTTTCAGCGGGCTGCCCCTCCAACTAGTGCTGCTCAGGGGAGTGTCAATACGGAGACCCGTAGAATAACCTGCTGATCATAGGGACACTCGGAGCACAGAACATTAATTAATCCGCACCGATCGGGGTGCGAAACCTCCGCCCGCAGCACCGCCCCTTTCTTCAATCCTGCCACGCTAGGGAGGCGGCGTCCGGCACGGTATCTAGCACAGCAGTCCAGGCTTCGGCTCACCGCCCATGTCCAGCGCAGCTTCTCCTCCAACGACGTCACAGATGCAGAAGAATCCTCCACGCAGAGCTACAAAGCAGGTGGGGGAGTGGACTATTAACACACGCACACAGTCCCGGTCCATTCATTCACCTGCAACAACTTATTCACGTCCCTTATCGGGAGGAACTTAGAGCGCGTTGATCAATCTCACGGTCTCGTCCACTGTGAATAGCGCCTGGAATTGCTGCCGTCAGCCGCTCGCCGCCGCTGCGTTCAGTCCGTCCCAAGAAAGTCTCTGCTCCTCCACTGCTGTGTGCGTCTTTTATCTTCAGTCCTGCCCGCCCCACGTTCATCAATGCCTTGACACACCTGCCCACACCCCGACATACGCCCCTATATGATACCGCCCCCACCTTAAACACCTTATCTCACGCTGATACTCCCTGTATACAACTCCCTATTAGTACCGCTACATTTCCCCCCAGCCTTTAACGGTGAACGTCCCGATCACTGCATCCTCCAGTCCAGCAGCACAGGGCTGGCCACCCTCAACCCATTACACCCTAAAGCGTGCAGGAGGAATGCCGCGATTCACCCGCTGGGGGTACCGATGAGTACCAGGGTCATTTACTACAGTCAATTCAGGAGGTGACCCATGCACTCCTTCAGCAGGAGGTTGTACCCACGAATTAGATTCCGAAGCCCCGTTGGGTCCAATGCCCACACCCTGGGGATGAAGGGTACCAGCTACAGGGCCAAGTGCTGCACCCACAACAGGCACAGGAGCTGGCTGGTAGGGGGATATGCACTGGTGTAACCCAGCCAAACTGTGCGACCAGTGCCGTTGCAGGGGCCCAACCTGCTTTACTCTCTCCCCCCTCTCATGTTGAGTCCCCCCTCGTCTGTTCTCCCCTAGCCAATCCCCCGGACAAGGCCGCAAATTATTGCGATGAACTGTTTGAGTTGGGCCCTCCCTACCCTCCGGCCGAATGCTAAAGACTGGTTGACCAGGCCGTGGCTGTGTCACCACCACAAACGGTGTCGGGAGCCACCACGGCGCGAGCTTCCCCTGGGCCCTACGACGGAAGTTCCTCACCAACACCCTCTCCCCCGGCAACAGCGGCAGCGTCCAGGTATGCTTGTTATAGCTGGCTTGATTCCAGTGCTAGCGTCGTTCGACGTTGGTCCACACCTTAGTGTAGGCCTCGAGAAGGGTCTGGTGATGATTCTTAACCCACCCTTCCAAGTCACCTCGATACTGGGGTGGTGCAACACCATGGAGCACATCCACGGGCAGTCTTGCATGGCGGCCAAAGAGCACATAATGTGGGGTCATGCCAGTACTCGCATGCGTGGTGTTATTATAGGCTTGTAGTAGAACTGGCAGTGCACTGGGCCACTGCGCTTGAGAAGCCACCTCCATGGTACTTAAGAGGGACAGCAAAGTGCGGTTAAATCGTTCACAAATGCCATTACCTTGCGGATGATAAGGCGTTGTACGATCCTTCTTACATCCATACACTGCACAAAGCTTCTGCATCAAGTCCGACTCGAATGCCCCACCTTGATCGCTCAGAATCTGCTCTGGACAACCAAAGGGGAGGATGAGTGCAGTCCACAAGGCCTTGGCGGTCGTGGAAGCAGTCTGATCCCGAGTAGGGATAGCCAAAGCATATCGGGAGAACACATCAGTGATCACAAGGACATATGGGTATGTGTCATGAGGCCTCCCCAAAGATAAAAAATCCAGGGCCACAATCTCAAAGGGGTAACTAGCAGAAATTGAGCCCAATGGTGCCTTCGGCTGTGCCCCTTGCTTCCCTAAGATGCTATTTAGGCACTCATTTGTCCACGCTCGGGCACTCCGGCTCATCCCCACCCAATAAAATCTTCTCCGCAGGAGTGAGACCATCCGGTCACCACTAGCATGGCCTACCGCTTTGTGGTACCCCTCCCACACCCACCGAGCCTGATCCACAGCAATCACCACCTGCTGCACCGGGACCCCAGTATCTGGTTCCGTAACACAACGTACCAGAACTCCCTCCCGCAATTCCAGACGATCCCATTCCTTCAGCAAACACCGCAGCTGCGGAGATAGAGTCAAGGGATCACTCACCCTTGGGGGCTCCCCCTGTGCCTTCCATATGTGCATTTGCCGTAAGTCCGGGTCCTCCTTCTGCTGCCTCCCCCATCCTCCTGGCTCAGCGAGGGCCTCCGGCAACATGGTACTTTCCACCCCATACATTACCACATCGGCGGGGTCTCCCGGCAGTCGAGAGAGGGCATCGGCGTTTTGGTTCCTCGCTCCTGGCCTGTAATGGATCTCATACGAGTAGTTGGCTAATTGAGCCACCCACCGTTGCTCGGTAGCGCCTAGCTTTGCAGTCTCCAAGTGGACCAAGGGGTTGTTATCCGTAAATACAATCACCTGAGCCCCCCACAAATAGTCTTTGAACTTTTCGGTTATTGCCCACTTTAGAGCCAACAACTCCAGCTTAAAAGAACTAACATTTGGGTTGCCGCGTTCCGACCGATGAAGGCTGCGGCTAGCGTAAGCAATCACCCGTTCCTTCCCATCCTGAACTTGGGAAAGCACGGCCCCAAGTCCGTTGAGGCTTGCATCCGTATACAACTTAAAGGGGAGCTGGAAATTAGCATAGGCCAAAATTAGGAGCAGTAAGGAGTGCCTGTTTAAGGGCATCAAAGGCGGCTTGGCACTCCGGGGTCCACTGGACGACTGAAGAGGGCTGATTGGCGTTGCCCTGTAAAAGCTGGTTAAGTGGGGCATCCACCCTTGCAAAAGCTGGAATAAAGCGCCGATAATACCCTGCAAACCCCAAAAATGACCAAACCTGCCTCACGGTCACAGGGGTCGCCCAGTCTCGGACAGCAGCAGTCTTTTCTGGGTCGGTAGCCACTCCCTGGTGACTGACCACATGTCCTACACTGAAAAAAATGAAACATTGGATCAACTTAAAATATTACTTCATTTTTTCACACTTAATTTTTTCAAGTCAGTTCAACTTAAAGTAGTCAATCTAATTATTAGATTGACTACTTTAAGTTGAACTGACTTGAAAAAATTAAGTGTGAAAAAATGAAGTAATATTTTAAGTTGATCCAATGTTTAATTTTTTTCAGTGTGGGTGTGTGTGATCTTTTTACCAATAAACTCTACTCTTGGAGCTGTCTGCCTTTGCCTATTCCCTGTGTAGTCCCAGGGTTGGAGGGTTGTGCTGGTTGCGGCCCCGTTACATACACATGGGTTGTTTTACCACAGGGTTTCCACAACTCATCAACACTGTTTCACCAGTGTATGGCTGACATATTAAACATCACAGAAAACCATCAACAAATGGTAAGACGGTGAGAATGTCCCCATATTGTAAATCAGAAAAAGCAGAAATCTTAGTTTACATACCTTGACAGTGAAGAAATAATACAGTGTATGGAAAATGTAAGACATTTAAATGATTTGTTTTAATAGTCAGTTCCTGATGCCAGCATTTGGATAGAGTAGGCTGCTCTATTTGGGGCACATGAATCTTTCCAGTGTTGTTTTTCGCTATAGTTAACTGTGCACTTACAGGTGTGTTTTTACAGCTCAAGCTCCCATACTGAAGCGCAGGCAACACAGTCCGAGACCAAGGCGTAAGGCTCCCAAGCATGTTTCCGGTCTCCAGTGAGATGGCAGTATTTTTCTAAATGTGCAACACTGCCGGATGTGGTGAGCCAGGACTGAAGTTTAACACCCCTGCTTTATAGCTTAATGAGGAGACAGAGTCTGTAGTATGAAAGGCAGACACTGAACCACAGACCACAGAGAGTGTGCAGGGAGCAGAGAATGAGACAGAGCCTGTAGTAAGAAAGGCAGACACTGAGCCAGAGCCCACAGAGAGTATGCAGGGAGCAGTGAATGAGGAGAGAGAGCCTGTAGTAAGAAAGGCAGACACTGAGCCACAGCCCACAGAGAGTGTGCAGGGAGCAGTGAATGAGGAATCAGAACCTGTAGTAAGAAAGGCAGACACTGAGCAACAGCCCACAGAGAGTGTGCAGGGAGCAGTGAATGAGTAGACAGAGCCTGTAGTAAGAAAGGCAGACACTGAGCCACAGCCCACAGAGAGTGTGCAGGGAGCAGTGAATGAGGAGACAGAGCCTGTAGTAAGAAAGGCAGACGCTGAGCCACAGCCCACAGAGAGTGTGCAGGGAGCAGTGAATGAGGAGAGAGAGCCTGTAGTAAGAAAGGCAGACGCTGAGCCACAGCCCACAGAGAGTGTGCAGGGAGCAGTGAATGAGGAGACAGAGCCTGTAGTAAGAAAGGCAGACGCTGAGCCACAGCCCACAGAGAGTGTGCAGGGAGCTGTGAATGAGGAGAGAGAGCCTGTAGTAAGAAAGGCAGACGCTGAGCCACAGCCCACAGAGAGTGTGCAGGGAGCAGTGAATGAGGAGACAGAGCCTGTAGTAAGAAAGGCAGACGCTGAGCCACAGCCCACAGAGAGTGTGCAGGGAGCTGTGAATGAGGAGAGAGAGCCTGTAGTAAGAAAGGCAGACGCTGAGCCAGAGCCCACAGAGAGTGTGCAGGGAGCTGTGAATGAGGAGAGAGAGCCTGTAGTAAGAAAGGCAGATGCTGAGCCACAGCCCACAGAGAGTGTGCAGGGAGCAGAAGCTCAGGATACTGAGAATAAAGCCAGACGGGGTTAGTCCCTAATCTAGCTAACCTACAATACCCAACTGATCCTGCTCAAATTCAGCATAAAGCGTGATGAGGCCTTCATCCAATTGTGCAATAATACTGGACATTGCCAAGCAGTGCTGCCATTTCCAAAGAATGAAGGAGGGTCATCTCGAAAGCACCGCTATGAGGGAAACCCAGGGCTGACGTACTCTCCTAGTGCTAATGCCATGATTGTTTCAGCTGCTGCATCTTTTACAGGAGGGTTCAGTCAGTGGAGATCTGTTTGAGAAAGATGTTTCAAACAACCAAAACTGAGATTTTCCAGGACATGACGAAAAGGAGATTCTGCCTTAAATGCGATCAGGGTCTACAGATCACTGTGTCTGTCTGCTCTGTTATGCTTCAGTTGAACATCATTTGTTAACACAGTTACATTGCTTGTGTGGCTGTTTTGGCTGGGTAGTTACTCAGCAGCACTGTACCCTTAGCAGTCATTATAACATGCTGTCTCTTCCTGTGTATCCATGTAGGAAAGCATTGGGACAGGGCTGACTGCAGGGGATCATGACCCAGAGCTTGGCCACAGCAGAGATCTGGCGAGACAGCTGGGACACTATCAGTGAGAAATAAAACAGCTTTTAGTACAAAAACAATAAGCCATAAGTCATACTTATATTTGTTATAAGTATGACTTTGTTGTTTGTGTAATAAACGAGAGCTAAACTATTTTATTCTGTTTCGTATTTCTATCATTAAGTATTATGTACAGAAGTGATTCATAAGTTAACAGCCTTATGCATTGACAGCCTTCCCTGACTTATCTGGGACTGCTCTGTGTACAGCGGTGCTCTCTGGTATAAATTCCTGTCTGCTTACAGCCCTAGCAGACACTGATAAGAAACAGCAATGTCCAGGTGCACCAGCTGATCATGTCCTCTAACCGCCTGACAGTGATCTGCAACTCTGAGAATGAGGGTTCAAATAATAATTACAATGAGACTCTGATAAAACTCTGCTAAGGTGTAATGATAAAGTATGATGCGGTTTGTTATAGGATTTATATTCTTTCTGAATGTTGGTTGCTGTGGTTCAGCAGGTTACGCTGTAGCTGATGTTCTGAGATCTTGATCCATGCGTCCCTCTTTAAATCTGAGCACCTGCCCCTCTAAAGGTCTCTGCACGGCCCTGGAGCTGTGACCGAATTATTTGGCGGCAACAAAGAGAATTATATGGAGGGGGGGAGGGTTATAATGTATCCAAATATCTAACGCCGGACCACAGATCATATCCGTATTTGGGAGGAAGCTGATCATTTCCTGTCTGCAAATGAAACTGAAAAAGATTTAAAGCCAGAGTCGCCATTTCGGCAAGAAACACGAATAAAATTCTGGAGTAATTTAAAGGTATTTGCTTTGCAAGGTAAGATTATAGTCAACAGATGTAACTGATGAAATATGAATGTTTAACCTGAGGCGTATACAGAAAAATTTTGCTTTGGGTGGCCCTCAGGGTTCAGTTATATTTATGGGGGCGGACGCACCGTGTCAGTTCTACGATTCCGTTTCGAAAGTAAGTTAATCTATATTTCATTTTCATTATGTTGATGTCTGGTGGCTACCCCTTAAATCCACCCCTGTTTAACACACATACTGAGGTTTAATACTTCTCAACATAATTAGATGTTTAATGTACACTGTAATCCCGAATAAGTTGGCAAAACTCAAAAAATTTGAGGTAATCAGTTACATCAAATTTTTTGTTATGAAATTTCCAGTTTTAAGTAAGCAGAAAAATCTAGTTTTGAGTTTGTTGTACTCATGCAAAATAATTTGTTCTTACTTAAAATACCCAAGTTTATACATTTTGAGATCAATTAACTTATTTTTTTTTATATCTCCCAACATTCACTTGTTCACTTTTTTTAAGTGTACTTATATATTTAAGTTAACTCAACATGAAAATGTAACTTAAAGCTGTTTAACAATGTTCTTATATTTGACTGCAAGTCCCCATGGGGAAACTGCCTTTTATGTCTCCCTCAACTTGCTCTTTGTAAGTAAGTTGTCCATGAAGGGCAGCCACTCATGGCTGTGCCCAGGAAGCTGGGGGTTAAGGGCCTTGCTCAAGGACCCACAGACATGCTGAAACTGGATGTGAACCGGTGATCTTGTGATTATTGGCACACAGGCTTAGCCTACTGAGCCATACAGAACACATGGACCCTGTTGCTTGAGTACAAGAACTTTTATAAATAAATTACAAATATCAACTCTAAACACAGAAAGCATACAATAGGTATTTTAGACATCCAGAAATTGTGCAAATGTTGCAAAAGTAGTCAAGTAGAAAACAATTTGAATAGTGGAATGTAATCGTGTGCATTATATGTGTGTATGATCAGCAGGGTTTAAATATGAGTACAGTCAGTCAATTTCAATACATCTATATTGTACAGCACAATACTATATGCTATATACAATATCTATACAGTATCTAAGTAGTATTGCATTTGTAAAATGCAACTAGAAAACCCCTTGTCTCATGCTGTCTTGCCATGCTTCCCCAAAGATAATACTTGTTACAGTTCGCATCAGTTAGCATAGCACTGCGCTAGCAGACCATAGCTGCTCTGGGTAAAATTGTTCTAAAATACGTTACACAGCAAATGTGCCAGTGTTAAATTAACACTGCATACTGTTTATATTGGCCCACAGCATTCAGTGTTACCTATAATACTTTACAGTGTGCAGTAAGTTTTGTTTTTACAGTGTTAATATTTATTAATTCATATAGTGTTCAATTGACAACCTAGACTGTTAAGTTATCAGCTCCACATATTAGCCCCATTTTAATATGCACACAAGAAGTCATAAGGATCAGAAGAGCCACCCCAGATTCACCCACCATAATGAGAAAGACTCTGACCAAAAAAGACCAGCTTTTTCTTGTCTTATGTTAAAGTGTTGTTGGCTCAGTTCTGACTGATCTTGAAGATTAAAGAGCTGTGGTTCTGGTGGTTTTTTTCCCCTGATTTGTGGTTTTATATATGTTGTTATCTGGTCAAAGAAAGTTTTGTGGAGACGTACAGGACATGTCTCTAGAGTGATATGTATTTTAATGGGGTGGGGGTGCATTTGATTGCTAGTCCGGCCCTTGGATGATTAATATATGCGGAAAGGTGGTAGGACAGTTGTGATACCCTTTTCTTTGTAGCTCCTGGTACCGCCCACTCCACTGTAGACCAATGGTACTGGATGTATATTTGCATAGCATGACATGGTACTGTTTTTGACTTAATAGATTTTTTTTTCCAATCCACCGCGATTGTGATGAATAGGGCAAGAGAATAAAAACCACAGAAATGCCACTTGTGTGCTAGCCAATGACTAAATGAGATTAATTAGCCTATATGGTTTAACTAAAGAAGGCACTAGGTGGGAAAGAAAATGCCATGGAAAATCAATTTTTTTTTTTTTGTTCCTTTTCTAAGCCTGGGCTCTCTAGGTAAAGTATCCAGATCACATGCACCACTACAGTTAAGATTGCAGCACAAATACACCGCTCAGACCAACTAGCATACACAAGTAACAAAATGTGGTGAAGACTAATATCAGTGCCATACCATCCTCAATCGTGGTGGGTTTCAAAAATTAAGCTTAATTAAAATCTGAATATTAAATGAGCAAAATGATTTTATTTGTTCTTCCATCACAAGTTGTGGTCTAAAAGCAATAAGGCCACCACCCATTCTGGCTGCTTTAGCTGAAATGCACTCCAACCATTACCAGAGCTCTCACCTTTTCGCAGCCCTCATAAATAATTATGTTATGCTGTTGAACACAGGCAAGCTTCGTAATCTGTGTTTGGTGGCTGGTGTTATACATTTCACACACATTAATATCACAAGCAGTTTATAGATGAACTTAACTGGTTCTTTCTTATACAAATAAAATAAAATAAAATAAAATAAAATAAAATAAAATAAAATAAAATTAAAAAAAAAAAAAAAAACCTATTAGTCATGCTTAAATGAGAAAAGGCAATGTTGGTCTAAGTCTTTCTTATTATGGTGGGTTAGAAAAACACAGCAGCTGAATGCCCAAATGAGTTCAAATGAGTGCATATTAAAATGGGGCAGACATGGGCCACCCATTTTGTACTTGTGTGCCACCCATATTGGCTTGCAATCCAGGAAGAGGTGGCGACTTACTGACTTAACAGTCTAGGTTGTCAAATGAACACTATTGGCCAGTTTCCCAGTCAAGGATTAAGCCTAAGCCTAGACTAGCTTTGAGTTTCAATGGTGAATCTCCATTGATACTGCAATTTAGTCCAAGACTAGGCTTAATCCTTGTTTGGGAAACTGGCCCTATAAGAGTTTTAAGAAATATTAACACTGTAAAAACAACACTCACTGCACACTGTAACGTATTATAGGTAACACTGAATGCTGTGGGCCAATATAAACAGTATGCAGTGTTAATTTAACACTGGCACATTTGCTGTGTAACGTATTTTAGAACAATTTTACCCAGAGCAGCTATGGTCTGCTAGCGCAGTGCTATGCTAACTGATGCGAACTGTAACAAGTATTATCTTTGGGGAAGCATGGCAAGACAGCATGAGACAAGGGGTTTTCTAGTTGCATTTTACAAATGCAATACTACTTAGATACTGTATAGATATTGTATATAGCATATAGTACTGTATATAGTATTGTGCTGTACAATATAGATGTATTGAAATTGATTGACTGTACTCATATTTAAACCCTGCTGATCATACACACATATAATGCACACGATTATATTCCACTATTCAAATTGTTTTCTACTTGACTACTTTTGCAACATTTGCACAATTTCTGGATGTCTAAAATACCTATTGTATGCTTTCTGTGTTTAGAGTTGATATTTGTAATTTATTTATAAAAGTTCTTGTACTCAAGCAACAGGGTCCATGTGTTCTGTATGGCTCAGTGGGCTAAGCCTGTGTGCCAATAATCACAAGGTCACTGGTTCAAATCCAGTTTCAGCATGTCTGTGGGTCCTTGAGCAAGGCCCTTAACCCCCAGCTTCCTGGGCACAGCCATGAGTGGCTGCCCTTCATGGACAACTTACTTACAAAGAGCAAGTTGAGGGAGACATAAAAGGCAGTTTCCCCATGGGGACTTGCAGTCAAATATAAGAACATTGTTAAACAGCTTTAAGTTACATTTTCATGTTGAGTTAACTTAAATATATAAGTACACTTAAAAAAAGTGAACAAGTGAATGTTGGGAGATATTAAAAAAAATAAGTTAATTGATCTCAAAATGTGATTTTGTGATTTTTGGAACCCCAGTAAAACAGCCTTGATCCCATCCTCTCTCATGTCACTCATTTTCCTCAACTGAAATGACTTGAAGTTACATGACTATCTTTTCTCTCACAGAGAATGTTATGTTTTTGTGTGACCGTCATGTTCCTGCCCATCCCTGTAACCATGGGAAGGGA
Source organism: Paramormyrops kingsleyae (assembly GCF_048594095.1). NCBI lineage: Eukaryota > Metazoa > Chordata > Actinopteri > Osteoglossiformes > Mormyridae > Paramormyrops > Paramormyrops kingsleyae. Next base: position 17,299,315 of record NC_132820.1, on the reverse strand, counting down.
AACTGCACACCCAATAAAACCTGATTTTAATGATTCTCATAATGTACAATATATATATTACAGAAGCTTTCTTTACTTTTTGCAAAAGCATACAGGACCGAATCCTACCTTATAGATTACTTGTGAATAGTAAATAAAACTGTTGAGATCAATTCTCACCTTTAATTAAAGCAATTATTTCATCTTAAATTATTGTTCTATCTTGTTTTATGAAATCAGCCATGTAAACTTGTTTTATGCGTTTTTAGTCTTGTAGAGACAAGGAGGCAGACATTTTTCTGTGACGCAAAAAGGTGTGACAAACCAGTCTATATAATATGTCTGTCTTTCAATTTAAGTTAAACTGAAACTACAGCAAAAATTTGATTCACTGGTCTGAAGTGACTTTACTCTGAAGTGGATTTTCAGTACAAGAGGTAAGTGTGCTCCTCTATGGTCTTATTCTCTCTCATTCGGTTTTGAATATAATATAGAATTTTCATAATAAAACATGATTTAAATTAAACTTAATATCTGAATTAACATGGACTGTAGCCAAATTTAGTTTTCTGTCGTAATAAAACTGATACCAAATTGTTCTTGCTTGTACATAAAACATCTGCTTATTAAAGCAAATGTACTGGTTTGCAGAGGAATGTATGGCATGCATGGATAAATTTGCAGATGACTTCTGCTCAGTTTATGAATCACATTTGGAGTGTGACATAAGGAGGGGTAGGAGGATGTACATCATGTACCATGGTACCACAGGAACAGCCGCATTAAATATTAAAAATCACGGATTTCGGCAGTCCAGCGATGGCATGCTTGGACCTGGAGTCTATGTCAGTCGGAGCTTTGAGAAGGCCCAAAGATACCCAATAATTCTACCCTTCAACGAACAGCAAGCTGTACTCAAGCTGAGGGTTCGAGTAGGAAAAGTAAAGAAGATCGACCGGCAGGGACACCCCCTCCAAAAAACCTGGCATGAGAATGGATATGACACAGCCTGGGTGCCACCCAACTGCGGAATGGTTCCTAGCGGCTTGGAGGAAGATTGTGTTTGGGATCCCAGCAGGATCGAAGTTTTGGATATAATTTACCCACCGCGCAATACAATATTTTGTGTTGTGTTTTGATCCATAAAAAATGGAGAAAGAAACAGAATGGGAAAAGGAAGGAAAGAAATTGAAAGATCTATATATAATCTATACGTAGTTTTTTATAATCTCTTACCTATCATGTTAAAAATCAATCTCTATTTCTCACAGACACATAAAGATACATGTACAGTCGTCCCTCGTTTATCGCGGTTAATCCGTTCCAGACTCTACCGCGTTAAATGAATTTCTGCAAAGTAGAATTCTTTATTTCTTTATTATTCGGCTGCACCTGGCATTGAAGGATTTGCGGGGGTGCTCGAATACGTAGGCAGGGGTGCCGTAAGGGGGAGGAAAGCTAGGATGATTCCAAGGGTCCCTGAGTGACAGGGGCCCTAAAAAATTAGGAAAATAACTGGATTGGTTTGGACTGGGGGGCCTAATATGATATGCTTTCATGGGGCCCAAAATCTCTAGCAACGCCCCTGACGTAGGCCTACAGTCCATACGTACAGTAATTTTAATTTTAATTGTAATACAGAGGCAGCGAAAGTCGAAGCGTGAAATGGCGAGGGACGAGTGTATTGCTAAAAAATCATGAAATCAGAGGAAGAAATAACATAAGATCTAAATATAATCTATATGTAGTTTTTTATAATCTTCTCTTGCCTATCATGTTAAAAATTAATCTCTTTCTCTCACACACACAAACAGGGGCGTTGCTAGAGATTTTGGGCCCCATGAAAGCATGTCATATTAGGCCCCCCAGTCCAAACCAATCCAGTTATTTTCCTCATTTTTTAGGGCCCCTGTCACTCAGGGGCCCTTGGAATTGTCCTAGCTTTCCTCCCCCTTACGGCACCCCTGCACACAAACACACATATATTGCTAAAAAATCATGAAATCAGAGGAACAAATAATTTTAATAAAACAAACTATTTCATTACATTTTTTCAAAAGATTCTTAAATGAGTAAGAATGACCCATATTTTAATATTTGTTAAATGGTTTAAATTGAAACTAATACAGGTAATTTATTTCCAACAAAACGTTTCATTTCAATGCTTTCAAAAAGGCTTCATGAAAAGATGCCAATAATAAAAGAGAGGGGGCATTGTATTTTAATTAGGGATGTTAACCTTCATCCTACCGACAGGGGTCCCTGCACATCCCAGAGGTATATTTTTCTCATATCTCACAGATGATTTTGTTCTTTAATTACGTTTATGACTGTCAATCAATTTGTTCCTAATGATGTCACATCATCATTTTCTATTTCTGCTTTGATTTAGTGCTTTTTAAAAACACAAATGTTTTGGGGTCCCAGCGAACCCCAGTCAAAAGTGTCCAATTTTGTCTGTGCCGTTTTAATAAATAGATAATGTTTGCGGTGGGATATCATGTATAAAAATTATAAAGTATGAAGCTATTATAAATAGTAAAGAGTGTATAAGTATAGAGAGATGTTTATGGGTTATGGTTGTGTTTCTTTATACTCAGATTTATGTTTGTGACATGGTTGAAAATCGGAGGGATATGTAAGGAGAAGGAGGTTTCTCACAGCTCCAAGATCTCTTTGGCTGTAATAAATCTAGAATATAACTATATAATGTAGTTATTGATAACACCAGCATTTGTTTTTAGGCAAAATGGTAAGCAGATAAAAACTTGCCAGATTTGGTGTTGTAGCTTTGTACTGAAATACAAAATAAAATTTTTAAGTTTGAATGAGTGTGTGTTTATTTCAATTGATTGATAATGGGATCAAAATGACCCCGACGGGTTTCATCATATTTGTACAACAGAAATAGTTTACTTGAAATCACTGAAAAGTAAGTGATACCACAGTCAAAGGATGAGTAATAAACTTCCAAGCAATAATGTGGATTGTACTTGGGATAAAATTATACAGTAACTTAATTATTTTACAATTAAACCAACTATTTTGTTTCTTTTATTCTGTATGTACCTCTTCAATTGAGATTTCTTTGGGGATACAGATATATAAGAATTACACTACTCAGACCAATTACGATACAGCAATCCAGGGGTGCGTTTCTCGAAACCATCGTTACTATGTTAGCAACTTCCGTCGTTCGAACTATGTAAGGTGTTTCTCGAAACCATAGTTCAAACTACATCAGCGATGGTGGAAAATGCAGTTTAATAAGGGTATAGTCACCATGTAAGTAAGAAATTTAATAATCTTTAATACCTAATAAGAAATAATTTAGCTCTACGATCACATATAATGTGAAGTTGTCTGAAAATGTAATTTGAAACGTAATTGTTGTGTGGGTCTCTGGTCATAAGTACGGTAACTGTCTGTAGTGAGCAATAGGGACAAATCTCAGACTGCGAGGACCATTGTTTTGTGTTCTGATACTTTAAATGTAAAGGAAAAAAGTAAAAAATGCTATCATTTTTCTGTAATGCAAATTTACAGGTAAGGTATGAATAAAGTTACCTTACCTTACCTAGTTTAACTCAAGAATAGTACTTAAGAAAAGCCATAGCTCATATTTCTGCTTCAAACAATCTAGTAATTAAAATGTCATTTCATATCAACAGGTTTCTTGCTGCTATAGTTCTTCGTTGGATCGCAATCTTTAAGTACAGTAAGTGTAAGACCCTCAACTACAAATTAATCTGTAATTCATATTCCCATATCAAAAGATTACTGGTTAATTTATACTTTATACTTACCTCACTGCATAGTTTTCCATTTTATACACTACAGTAACATTGAGCTTTTGTGTTTGCTGTTTGTTCTCAGTAGTATGGCTTTCATGTCACCCTCTTACTGGACAATAAAAAGAAGGGCTAAAGCTTTGGTTGCTGAAAAGCTACAATCAGTACACACACAACGATTGGATTGTTGGGACTCTCAGAGACACCAGCTGAGGGGTTCGAGGACTGTCAGTCTCCAGACGATGAATTCTTTGATGCACTTGAATTCACAGAGACTGAATCAAGTTCCGACTCCGACGTGGATTTTCCAGATTCTCTGGAAAGCAGTTTGGCGTCATGGGCTGTACACTTCAACATAACACATTCTGCATTAAATGGGCTTCTCAGGATCCTATCAGACCATCATCCAAATCTCCCTCTAGATGCAAGGACCTTGCTTGGGACAGTTCGTTGTGGTCAAATTAGCTGTAAGGATATAGGTGGTGGTCAATATTATTATTTTGGTGTGCTTGCATCCATTACGCACATTTTACAAAAACACAAGGATCTTTTAAAGGAGACGCCTCTTTTGGACCTCCAGATTAACATTGATGGCTTGCCATTATTTAAAAGTTCCACTATACAATTTTGGCCTATACTTGGAATCATAGAAAATCTTCCAGGACATGAACCTTTTATAATAGGATTGTTCTGTGGCAATCAAAAGCCTCGATCACTAGATGCATTCCTACATGACTTTGTGTCAGAAGTCATAGACCTAGAAAAGGGATTTGATTATGAAGGAACCTACATGTCTATGAGGCTCCTCACAGTAGTCTGTGATGCTCCAGCGTGTGCATTTATAAAAAACATTAAAGGACACTCTGGTTACAATGGCTGTGGAAAATGCACTCAGGAGGGCAAATACATTGATAACAGAGTTGTATTCCCTGAAACTGATGCTCGATTGAGAACTAATGAGTCCTTTTTAGCTCAGATAGATGAAGATCATCATCATGGTCCCACACCACTACAGAAAACATCGTTAAAAATGGTGACAGGTTTTCCGCTGGACTACATGCACCATGTCTGCTTGGGTGTTGTACGCAAGCTGCTGATGCTGTGGCTTCGAGGCCCTCTGTTCTGCAGGCTACCTGCCTCAACGGTCAACATGCTTTCATACAGCTTCATACAGTTCCGGAAACATGTTCCTCTGGAGTTTTCGCGAAGGCCAAGGTCTCTAAGAGAACTGGACAGATGGAAAGCTACAGAGTTCAGGCAGTTTCTGTTTTATACTGGCCCTGTTTTGTTAAAGGACACACTTGACCCAATAATATACCACAACTTCCTTTTACTTTTCGTCGGGCTATTTATCTTATCCAGCAAAGGCCTGGTTAAAAGTTATCTTGCTTATGCTGGAAACATTTTAGTTTTATTTGTTAACCATTTTCAGGAGCTCTATGGTGAAAAATTCATGTCCTACAATGTACACAATCTTGTGCACTTGGCACAAGATGTTAAAGTGCATGGTGTACTTGAAAATTTCAGTGCCTTTAAATATGAGTCATTTCTTTATATGATTAAGAGGCTTATTCGAAAACCGGGCAGCCCACTCAGTCAGCTGGTGAGAAGACTGTCAGAGAGGCCCCAAATTACAGCTAAGGGCAGGAATCGAATTGGTTTGTTCAAGCAACATTATTCTGGACCTCTTCCCCAATTATTCCTGCCTGTTAATCAGTTTCAGGAAGTGAGAACAGAAAATTCTTCTTTAAAATTAGATGTTGCCAACAGGTATGTTTACCTAGATAACAAAGTTTCCAGAGTGCTAAATATTTTCACGCAAGGTAACAATACATTCATTGCTTACTGCCTATTTCTCCAACAAGATCCGTTCTTTGAATACCCACTTACATCCACCACTCTTGGAATTTACTTATTGGGCAAGCTCTCGGAGACAACTGAATTCTGCAAATTGTCAGACATTCGACAAAAAGCATTCGTTATGCCGTACAAGGACAAATTAGTCTCTGTTCCGCTACTACACACAAGCTAAAAAAACCCCATTAGAATTTTTTCCCCCATTCTTTTCTTCTATTTTGTAAGTGACAGTACCTGTTCCCTGTGTGCTAGGAATGTACCTACTTCTTGAATTTGTGGATGAGGGGACTACAAGTCCAGTAGCAGCAGAATGGTACAGAGATGGACTCTCATGGTGGCCTCCCCAAACACAAAAAAAGCTAAACTACTTCGGTGTGTCCGAGCAAAGGAGACACCAAACGAATGTGCAGGATGGACACAGCACAGGGCTCGGGTCCTTTACCAGTCAGGTACTCCATTTGAATTGCATAGAATAAATGTCATGAAACCGGGCGGCTCGGGCACGGGAGCGAGGCATGGTGCAGGCACAAAAAGGGTGGACGACCCACTGGCGGCTCCAGGAACAGAAAGGGGGTTTATTAAAGAAAACAGAAAACACTATAAACGACTAACCAAAACCAAAGGACCACGAGGGGTCAAACACTAAAAAGGGATTAATTAACAAAACAAAATAACAAAACCCAAATACACATCAAACACGGAAAATAGCAAAACCATCGAAGAACAACAACACAGAACACATCATAGACAACAATGAACCACTGGGGAACTGAACAGAGGCAGGAACTAAAATACTAATGGGTAACGAGACTAACACAGGACAGGTGAGGCTAATTAACAAAACCAAGGAAACAGGGCACAGGTGAAACTAATGAACTCAAAAGGAACTAAAAACAGGGAAACAAAGAACTAACCAAGGAAATACAATCTAACACTAGGGAATTAAACAGGTAAAGACACAAGCAGGGGCACAAGGAACAAAATCAAAACCAACTACATAATCAGACACAAGAACTAAAGAAACTCAAATGAAACACTAGGGAGCCAAAATACAAAAACAGGAGGTGGGATTCAAACACAGGACAGAAGGGTACACAGACAACCACATGCTCACCACATTGAGCCACATGACCAGACAGGTAACAGGGGAGAACAAAGACTAACATGAAGGACGGGATGACCAGCAACAATAAATGATGCTGGTCAAACGGGGAAGGGACACGGTAGGAGCACAGCAGGGGCTGACCCTGACAATAAAGTGATAAAATGTGAAATGTTCCTGATAAAATGTGAATGTTACCTACTGATAGGGCCTTTCAAATAAAATGTATATTTTGTCACATGCGTGCCACTGTGCTTTAATTATGATCGTCACAAAATATGAAGTATCAAGTTAAAAACATGATTATGACCAGTCAAATATTGAAAACATTTACTTATGAATAAAGGGGCATCTAACTTGAAATATTTGCCAGGATGGGGATGTTTTTGTCAGTATAAGCTTACTAAAATTTACCAGGGTACATATTCTTGCTCTTAATCTGACTCCATATTCTTGCTCTTAATGTATAGATTCTCTGGACAAGGTTGTTCGAAAACAACAGGCTGAGCCGGCGTGTCAGATAGCTCTCTATTTATTGTTCTGTTTTTTTTCTTTTTAGTGTGTATCTTGTATATATTGTGTGCATTTTTAATATTTTTTTAAAATAAAAACTCTTTGAACGAACACCTTTGTGTTTTATTTATATTATAAATAAAATATTAGTATCAATACGTGTTCGACACTAAAGAAGACGTAAATAATTATTGGTAATTGTACAATAAGATTGTCGGGAAATGATCGCGTAGGATTAAAAAGGGGGTCGGGGAATGATCGCCTACGGATAAAAATAAAGGTAGGGAAATGATCGCGTATATCCGTAATTAGGTCGGGAAATGGTCGCGTAGGATAGTAAAAAGGGTCGCGGAATCATCGCGGAGTTCGCCTAGACGTCGCGTTTTCATCGCTGTTACGGAGGCGCGACGTAGTGCCAATGTGCAAACGACTGAAAAGCTACTAAATACCGACCTTAAAAAGACCTATCAGCGACGTACCTGTTACGGAGGCGCGACGTAGTGCCAATGTGCAAACGACTGAAAAGCTGCTAAATGCCGACCTTAAAAAGACCTATCAGCGACGTAGCGCCGACGTACTTGTGCTGACTGGGTATATATATATATATAAAATTTCGGGAAAAAAATAAAAAGAAAAGAAAATACTAAAACCCAAATAATAATAATAGATCATGGTAGAATGAAACATGGGGGAAGTAAATTATACAACAGGGATTTTAATGGCAAAAAAAAAACAAAAATGGGGAAACTAATGGGGAGGGAAAAATGTTTGGTTATTACACACACCTGTGTATTCCAGTGAGCCAGTATAACAATATTCTGTAGGCAACAACGTCGGAATAAAAGTTATTCTGTTTATCACTCCAAGGAGCGTCGCATTATTTTTCCGCGATTGCTAATTTTAATTTTATTGGTGTTATGTGACTGACAGAAATTGATGTCACAAATAAATATATGTGTGTGTGTGTGTGATTATTATATATTTTACACAGTTCGCGAGTGGTTGTACGCAACTGGCTGTGAAAGTGCGTTGTAAGTTGTTGCTCACGACTTGCTGTGAGTCTGACCAATCAGCACTGGAACAACTGTAGTTCCAACTACATAAATCCTAAATAACTAACGTGGTTTGAACAACTGTGTTACGACGGTTTGGAGAAACAGTCGTTGTTCGGTTGTCATGGTTAGTTTGAACTACTGTAGTACGATGCATCGTTAATGCTAACTTCCATCGTTGTTCGAGAAACGCACCCCAGATAAACCTGCAACACAATGTGGTAAAGACTAATATCAGTGCCATACCATCCTCAATCGTGGTGGGTTTCTAAAAATGAAGGTTAATGAAAATCTGAATATTAAATGAACAAAGTGATTTGATTATATTTGCTACATGCAATCCTTCAACCATTAAGACTTCAACCATTAAGACTCTCACCTTTTTTTAGCCCTGCTAAATAATTATCTCATGCAGTCTAACTTCACAATCTGTGTTTGGTGACAGGTACCACATGTTTCACTCACTTCTATATTACAGACAGTTCTCAGATGAACTTAACTGCTTCTTTCTTACTCTAACTGACGAAACCTCATGCTTAAATGAGAAAAGGCTATGTTGGTCTAAGTCTTTCTTATTATAGTGGGTTAGTAAAACACAGCAGCTGAATGCCCAAATGAGTTCAAATGAGTGTACATTAAAATAGGGCAGATATGGACCACCCATTTTGTATTTGTGTGCCACCCATATGGGCTTACAATTTGGGAAGAGGTGGAGACTCATTGACTTAATCTAGACTGCACACTGTCAGGGCTCTCAAGTGTCATGCATTGAGCGTGACAGTCACTCTTTTCAGTCTTTTGTCACGCACTCCCGCCACACATTGTATTTCTCACACGGAAAAATAATTTGTAGGCTAATATGCCACAGCGCCCAATATTTCTCAGATCGCGGCACAGGAGCACCTTACTACAAGCGCGTCTCCGCTGGAGTCTAATGGTGCGTTCATTTTTCTCTCGGAACTCGGAAATTCTGAGTTGAGTGACATCACGTCCGACAATCTCCCGTTTGAGCTACCACATCTCGGAACAAACATGGCTGCCTCCATGAACACGCTGCTGTGTGTTGTTGCTTTATATTTGAGCAGATTTGGAGTGAGATTATTTTCAAACCACATTAAAAGTTTTATAAAATATTTTAGTACATTCATAGCGATATTATTTTTTCGAGAGGCAAACAAACTACAAACAAACCAAAGACACTAACAAGTCTGGTAAAAATCTGATATTGCATGCTAGGATACTGTTTACGGTCATGATATGGTATTCCCTAAATCGAACACGTGCAAATACATTTATAACTATTAATAAATTTAACAAAATAAAATTTTTTAAAGATTTATAAAATAGAATTACTGTTGAGTGTGTAAGCCGTCATATTGAAATTACGTCACACGGGCAACTCGGAAAACAAAATCTTGCCTGACATCAATGTCATAAAAGAGGCGTTTCCGGCGGGAAGGGACGTTTTTCGTGATGTTTTCATCCGAGTTCCGACTTGGAGAGAACGAACGCACCATTAGAGCCTGTCACTTACCAGTCAATCAAAAAAAAATGAAGGGTCTACACAATAGCCAATCAGAAAATAGTACTATTGTATCTGGGTAAAATGGAACACAACAACCAATGAAAAGGCATCCTGTGGAATGTCACTCTTTCCTGTCTTCAAAACTTGAGAGCCCTGCACTGTATAGTATTAAAGGTAACACTGAATGGTGTGGACCCATATAAACACCATGCAGTGTTAATTTAACACTGGCACATTTGCCGTGTAACATGTTTTAGAACAATTTTACCCAGAGTACCTATGGTCTGCTAGCACGTTGCTATGCTAACTGACGCGAATTGTGGTCCTGCCATTTTTCATTTGAGCTCCACAGTTAAATTACTTGAACTGAAGACACTCGTTTCAATTTGACAAGTTCAATAAAAGAATCAAATGTATAAAATCAACCAAAAACGGCTTGTTACGTTACAAGAAACCTTTTTTATAATATATGTACAAAGTTGCACAATTTTTGTGCAATGGTTTTTTTTGTAACAAGTAAAAACAAAATGACCATGGCAACCATCTTTAAATGGGATCGAGTGTCCGGAAGTGAAATATAAGTGTTAATAAAATGAAAACTAAGCACTTGGAACTATTTCTTTCACGACCAATAATTCATAAACCGTCACAGTATTAAGACAAAAGACACATTTTTCCATAAATATGATGTCAATGCTCTCAAATAGCTTGCTCACTCTTCGCAGAAAAATGTCAGTCGGCATTGTTTACATTCGTGCTATGTTTTTCATCTTCGGAATTTTATAAGAAAACCATTGACTAGAATGACAAAGTTACCCTCGTTTGAATGCTTGATCTCTTATGTACATAATTCAATCACTGTCATTTTTCATTGTCAAGTATTTTTTTAGATACATGCTCTGATTCCCTGCTAGAATACCATTTTTTTACACACTGAACCTTTGCCCATGGTTATGTTTCACCATAATAAACTTTTTGTATCAACTTACAGTGTCATCTGCTTCATCCAATAGAGGTGTGTCTAAGGTTTGCAAAATGGTATGGGATGTGCTGATTGGGCATTGTTTTTCACGCTGGGGACATAAATGTGCAAATTATTCTCTGCCAGCGCAGTATTTGTGGGAGTTTCTCGAGTAGGCATTGCGCAGATAGTCTCCGTGAGTTTACGCAGTTATTTTCGGACACCAACTTTTCTAATTGAAGAAAGATGGCTCGGAAGACGTTCACTCTTCAGGAAGCGCACAAGATGATTATGAAGAGTGATTCGGGGGAAGAAAGTGAGGCATCCATCGCTGACTCCGTTGATTCGATGGAGGATGCTTTTTTGCGCGGAGAGGATGCAACCCTCAACATGTAAGTACATTTATTTACAGTTTACATTTTACTGTTATTCTATAGATTTTTATAATTCCGTGATTCAAATTATAATTAACATTTGCTTTGGTAACAATTGTATTGTGGTACATCGGGAAAAGTTCCGTGTCGCCTTTGTTAAGCTTTGCGTGTGCAAAGTTACGCAGGGCATTTGTCAGGCTTTGCGCAAGGTTACGCGGGGCTTTCTTTGGGCAAATTCATGTCGGGCACTTGTCGGCTTTGTTCGGGCAAAGTTATGTCGGGCACTTGTCGGCTTTGTTCGGGCAAAGTTATGTCGGGCACTTGTCGGCTTTGTTCGGGCAAAGTTATGTCGGGCACTTGTCGGTTTTGTTCGGGCAAAGTTATGTCCGGCACTTGTCGGCTTTGTTCGGGCAAAGTTATGTCCGGCACTTGATCGAATATTGCACTCGATCATTTTGCTTGCACTGCCTCTGGTTTCCTCAACTCTGGCTAATACACAATTTTTCTTACTTCCTCCCTCACCCCTTCTGGGGTGTGCTCCCTGGAGCACAATGTCGTTGAAGAATTTATGCCTCTGCTGCCTGCAAGACAACTACCTCCACCTCCGGCAACTACCCTCCAACCTGCCTGCCCTTGGCTCAACACGATGCCTCGCCATCCTTCCCTCCGGCTGTGTCTCTATTAATCCTGCCATCGTGCATCAAGCACCACGTGCCTGCACCGGTCGGCCGCTGCATTGAGACATATATTTCAACCCCTGTATTAGCTTAGTCATTTCATCTTGTCTGTATTAGCTTAGTCATTTCATCTTGTTTGTTTGACTCATCTGCCGGCCCCTGGAGGATGGGCTCCCCCTTTGGGTCTGGTTCCTCCCAAGGTTTCTTCCTCTTAGGGAGTTTTTCCTTGCCACCGTTGCCTTTGGCTTACTCAATGGGGGGTCCTTACGAGGCAGAAATGTAAAGCGCATTGAGACAATGTAATGTCACAAATTGGACACTTGTGATCCGGAGCCTCAGCCATTCATGTTCTGCCCGAGGAGGGATCATGGAGTTCAGCTGGACCTACATCAAGAATACAGTCCTCTTGATGTTTTCCAGCTGTTCTTCACGAAGGCTGTGCTGGCAACCCTGTGCCTGCATACTAACAAGTATGCAAGGCATAAGCACAGCCAGGGATCCAAGCGAACTTGGAAGAACATTGACTCAGAGGAACTGCTGAGGTATCTTGGCCTCACCATTTACATGGGTTTGGTGAGGTTTGCGCATATCAAGGACATGTGGAGGACTGATAAGCTGCATCGCCACCCTTTCCCAGCTTCTGTTATGTCTTGCAACAGGTTCAAGGCCATCTCTTCGTTCCTGTACATGAGTGATCCAGAAGCTGATGTCACCAACGACAGGCTGAAGGGTACTCCCGGCTACGACCCCCTGTTCAGACTGAAGCCCCTGCATGATGACATCATCATATCCTGCAAGGCATACTACCACCCACATCAGGACATCACCATTGATGAGCGCATGGTTGCTTCCAAAGGTAGGCACAGGATGAAGCAGTACATGAAGGACAAGCCAACAAAATGGGGTTCAAGCTGTTTGTCCTGGCACACATTCAACTTTAGCGTGTACCAGGGCAAACAGCTTGCGCCTAGTGGGAAAGGGCTGAGTTTTGATTCCGTGGTCAACCTTCTTCCTGTGTCTTTTCTTGGAACTGGATATAGACTTTATGTGGATAATTTCTATACCAGCACTACTCTCTTCACCCATCTCTATTCTCAAAACATTGCGGCTTGTGGCACAATCAGGGAAAATAGGATTGGCTTCCCTAAAACCAAGGTAAATGATCTACCAAAGAAAGCTACATGAGGGGACATCAGGTGGATTAGGGAAGGTCCTCTCCTGTATGTGAAATGGAAGGACACAAGGGAAGTTACCATGTGTTCTTCCATCCACAAGGCTTTCAATGGAAATCAGGTTTCTCGCCATGTGAAGGCAGCAAATGGGTGGAGACAGCAGTGTGTGCCAGTGCCTGATGCAGTGGTGGATTATAATAGATACATGGGGCGCGTGGACTTATCTGACGCCCTCATCAAGCACTACACTGTGGCCAAGAAGACTACGAAGTGGTATAAGAAGTTCTTCTACCACTTTGTGGATATCGCAGCGGTGAACAGCTTTATCATCCACACAGCCATTGCCAGGGAGAAGAAGCAGAGGCCTCTCACACAGAAACGCTTTCGAGAGATTCTGTGTGAGCAGTTGTCTGCCTGTGGACACACTGAGTCAGTGGCGCCGGTGCCGTTGCCAGTGCCACAGCCACAGAAGCAGATGTGCGTCCCAGTGCCTATTACTGACACTTCTGCTGTGGACTCCAGGCTGAAGGCCACACAGGGCCGGAAGTACTGTGTGCACTGCCACTCCAAGAAGCTAAGCAATAAAACTATTTACAAATGCTTAGCATGCAATGTGCCACTCTGCATAGTTGCAGACCGCATCTGTTTTGCAGAGTGGCATTTGCAGAAAAACACATAGATGGAGGGGCAGTGCACACAGGGGCACACTGTCTTTGATAGGTTTGGCACAAGTTGTAAATATAGATTTTTCCTCAAATGTGTAGTAATGTTGTGACAAAATGTTTCTTATGGTGTTTCGCGTGTAAATAAAATGCAGTTTTTTCCAGCATGTGTGGTCATATTGTGTGAAATCATTTTTCTTTTGAGCTATTTTGGACATGTTCGGCACAATTTTTGTATGAATAAAATATAGATTTCCCTCCAAATGTGTGGTGATGTTGTGTGACAAAATGTTTCTTATGACCCATAAGTGGTAATGCATTTAGAAAGAAAGACGCTATCCCAAAAAACACTGCTAGTTACACTGTGGCCAGTTTGGATAGGTTTTGGATAGGTCTTGGATAGGTTGGGCACAAGTCGTGTGAATAAAATATAGATTTCCCTCCAAACGTGTGGTGACGTTGTGTGACAAAATGTTTCTTATGACCCATAAGTGGTAATGCATTTAGAAAGAAAGACGCTATCCCAAAAAACACTGCTAGTTACTCTATGGCCATTTTGGATTGGTTTCAGTGCATGTAACGCCTGTGTCAGATTAGTTTGCACCCTTCCCGTCTCAAATCCAGTTAAGATGGAAAGTTCCTCTACTCTCTGTGAGAGCAAAAACAACCTATCAAATGCATCTATTGCTGATACCCGATTGTTTTCCATGTCATCTGCTAAGGCAGAAATATTTGCTACAAGCTCTTCTGCCGCCATTACTCTAAACCAGGGGTCGGTAACCCTAGGCACGCGTGCCACAACTGGTACGCGGAGGAATTTCAGGTGGCACGCTGACGATGATCACAATAGAGACCTGCACTCCCGCGGGAGTACCGCGGGACCCGCGGGACCCAACGCACCGAGTGCGGCGCGGGACAAGATTTGATGGGTGAATGCGGGTTGCGGGACAATAAATTTAATCGCGGGACTCCCGCAAAATGGAATTATCTTAAAATTAATTTATTAAAAACAAGTACTCTATTATTTATCTACTGCACAAAAGCAACAAGAATGACTAAATTAAAGACTAACGCTCTGTAGTAGTATTAGGCCAAATGCTTTTCTGTTTGACCACTTGAGAAATCAACGTTTATTATTATTTTGTTTCATTGCAATATTATTAGCCTATTTCTAACTGTTCTGAGTGTATTTCTATGTTCTGAAAAGCTCCTTGTTCGTGTCCATGTTCATCATTCCATTTAATTAAACTCAAATAAAACTAAGTATATTTGTTTATTTTCCGTTTTTTTTTTTTTATATACACTCAAAAGGGAAGCAAGTGAAACAAATAACAGAGTAGCGGGAACAAGTGGTAAAAATAAAACTACTTATATGTTTACCTGTGGGATTTTGCGGGCGGGAGCGGGATAAAACTTGAATACTGCGGGCGGGAGCTGGAGAAAATAATATATATTTTTTTGCGGGAGCGGGACAGAATCTTGCGGGAGCCAGCAGGAGCAGGACTGAAAAATTCATCCCGCGCAGGTCTCTAGATCACAACCCTAATTATTAAACATATAAAAAATTTTCAGACATCTTCTATGATGTTGAAATGTCATTGGCTGTTGCTTGGCGCGCCTGCTGCTTTGGTTTGACTACTCGATGGTAGCCTCCCCCCCAACACTCTCACACTCACTCACTCCCACGACATTAGCCTATGTTACTTAATGCAGCAGCAGCTGCGCTAAGATGGCAAAGAAGCCAACAGTTCGGGGTTTCTAGCCCTCATGGACCGAATATGGGTTTGTTTATCAAAAGGACCGTGCTGTGTGCACGTTGTCTTTTGAAATGTGTTAAACATCAAGTGTTAGACGTCATTTTGAGACAATGCACGAAAAGACTTTCAAGGATCAGGCAGACAGGGATGAATCAATCAGACGCACAGTGTGCAGATATGGGAAGCAAGCCCACACTCTAAAAAGCCCCTCTGCTAAACACCATGCTACTGAAGCTAGCTATATGATTTCTCACTGCATAGCTAAACATGGAAAGCCATTCACAGATGGTGAATACATTAACTCTCTGGGGTCGAGTATGTCGTCGGCGACATCGCGTACTTTTCACGTCTATTTCAGTTTATATCTTAATGTAGAATCATGAAAAAAAATGCTGGCTAAATCCGTAATCTGTCTTCTTTTCAAAACGTCCATTGTCGTAAATATTAAAGTTTTTTTAATTAGGTTAAATCGGCAGAAAAGTAAACCATGTCATCTTACTTTGTTTTACCTGCATCGGGGGCGTGTAGTGCCGCTCTCACCTGAAGATCGCTATTCACATTCTAAATAGCCGCATTAGCGCGTATTCAAATCGCATTCGCATGGTAATTTGATTAACAGCGCAACGGTGAAACGCAATCCAGATACATCCCCTTCAGCACCATAAAAGGGGGTTGGGGACGTGGCCAGGTGACAATGGCTCATTCATACACATGAAAGTTGCTACATATTCAATGAAAGAAGCCAGAAATAGTGACATGAGTTAGGTTTTTCTTATTTATTTATCCAAATGAATGTTGCATCTACACCATTTAGTCATCTTCATGTAGCCAAGACTTTGGTGATCAGATATCTGGGATCAAAACAAACTGCCAGCATTGCTTACTATGTACTTTTATAATGTTTCTGCAAGTGTTCCAAACTGTATTTTGCAATGTCTATACTTTGATGTCAAATTTCAAACTTAACAAAAATCGGACATATTTACAATATAAATTAAAATAAAGATGAGTGTAATGCCAAAACAAATATATAAGAAATAATTTATTTGCCATGAATTAAGTTTATGATATTTGAAGAAATGTGTGATCATGCCCCAGTCAGTGAAAGTGTGTTTCCTACCCCTAGACCCCAAAGGGTTAAGGAGGCCTTTCTCTCCTGCTCAGATAGCCTTTTTGAGGGGCTACCAAATAAAGAGACAATTAAATCAAATTCCCCATCCCCATATCAGCCAGAAGTGTTGAGCAACGAATTGGCGAGATGGCAGAAAACTAAGGGCGCAACAAACAACTGGCATAAAACATGCAGTGGTATTTAGCATTGCACTTGATGAAACCATAGATGTGAATGATGTGGCACGTTTGGCAGTGTTTGCAAGATATTGTGATTTGACTGTAAGAGAGAAGCTCTGCTGTTTAAAGCCAATGACCGACACAACTAAGGGCAAGGATATAGCCAAGGTGTTGGTGGAGCATTTTGAAGAGCGAGGGATTGACTTGGGCAGGATTTTTGCGGTGACAACTGATGGTGCCCCCGCTATGGTCGGGAAATGAAAGGGAGCAGTCAGATTAATCGAAGATAAAGTCGGTCACCCCATCATGAAACTTCACTGCATAATACACCAAGAAAATCTTTGTGCCAAAATGTCTAATTCTGATCTTAACAGTGTCATGGACACAGTGGTGAAGATCATAAACTTTATAATCAAATGCTCCTCTGACACACCGGCAGGTTCAGTCGCTGTTAGACGAAATGGACTGTGTGTATAAAGATATCTCTCTCCACTCTGCAGTAAGGTGGCTGAGTGGCGGAAAAGTTTTGGAGCGATTTGTCAGCTGTCTGGATGCAATCAAAGCCTTCCTACTTGAGAGGGATCAAGACTACCCTGAATGAGAAGTGGATCACGAATGGAGAAGTGGATCACGAAACTTCTGTTTCTCACTGATATTTCAGGACATCTCAACGAACTAAATCTTCAGCTGCAAGGTGCGGGGCAAACGGTGTTGGAGATGTATGATGCATGGGTGGCCTTTGTCAGCAAGCTGGCAATATTTCAAAGGGATGTTGATACCACAAATTTTCATTATTTCAGACACATAAGGGAGTTTACATCCAACCACACCATTGACGCCACTGATATCTGCAAATACATGCGCGAGCGTGCGTTTTGGGGACTTTCAGAAGTATAGCCCAATGTTCTCTTTCTTGATCAAGCCTGACAGCTTTGACGGACATGAACTGGATTTGTCTCTGATAGAGTGGTTGGACACACAGGACATGGAAATGCAGCTGATTGAATTGAAGAGTTCAACATTGTGGGTGAACAAGTTTGCAGAGCTGCAGATAACACTAGAGAGCACAGCGCAGGGTCACGGAGACATCATTCACGCCTGCTGGGCAACTTTACCTGAAAAGTTCAACTGTCTTTGCAACATCGCACTGGCTTTATTGTCAGTATTTGGATCAATGTATCTGTGTGAACAGATATTTTTGTCAGGGATCCGGGCGGCTCAGGCACAGGAACGAGGCATCAGACAGGCACAAAAAGGGGCAGACGACCCACTGAAGGCTCCAGGAACAAAAAAAGGGGTTTATTAAATACAACAGAAAAAAAACTACTAAACCAAAAAGGACCACGAGGGGTCAAAAATTGAAGGGAATTTAAACAATAATAAATAACAAAAACTGAATACACATTGACACTGAAAATATCTAAACCATCAAACACCTATGAAATAACAACAACCCATCACACAACAGAACACACAGTCAACAACAATGAACCACTGGGGAACTGAACAGAGGCAGGAACTAAAATACTAATGGGTAACGAGACTAACACAGGACAGGTGAGTCTAATTAACAAAACCAAGGAAACAGGGCACAGGTGAAACTAATGAACTCAAAAGGAACTGAAAACAGGGAAACTAAGAACTAACCAAGGAAACAGAAACTAACACTGGGGAATTACAGACAGGTAAAGACACAAGCAGGGGCACCAGGAACAAAACCAAATACAAAATCAGACACAAGAACTAAAGGAACTCAAATGAAACACTAGGGAGCAAAATACAGAGGAGGCAGGATTCAAACACAGGACAGAAGGATACACAGACAACCACATGCTCAACACGTTGAGCCACAAGACCAGACAGGTAACAGGGGAGAACAAAGACAAACGTGAAGGAACGGGATGACCAGCAATGCCTGCTGGTCAAACGGGGAAGGGACACGGTAGGACCACAGCAGGGGCTGACCCTGACAATTTTCGCACATGAGAATGTGCTTAGCCCCTCCCGAAGTCATCTGACAATGGGCCATTCAGAAGCATGCGTACAACTCATAGTGACCAATTACCATCCCCACATCTCGGAGCTTTGTAAGGGGAAGCAAGGTCAGGGATCTCATTGACTGGTAGGCAAAACATTTATTTTGTAACAGGCTACTACAAACTTGCAGCTTATCGTTAAGTCAGTGTATGTAGGTTACTTGTTAATGTTCTCTGACACTTTTATTATTAATTTTTTTTATTGATGACTGATATTAATGCAGTTTTATTATTTGTCAGTTCAATTTGTTCAATGCAGTAGCCTTGGTCTGTTGTATTGTACTTAGGTCTGTAGCCTACTGAAAGGTTTTGGATGTCATTTTGAGAATTGGTATATGTAGGCTACTTGTCAATGTTCTCTGACACTTTTATTATTTTTTTTTACTGATACTGCAAGTTTTATTATTTGTCAATTCCATTTGTCCAATGCAGTACGTCTGTTGTGTTGTACATAGGTCTGTAGCCTAGTGAAATGTTTTGGTTAATTAATGGCATAAAACAGTGCAATGTTGTTGTTTTTTTACATTTGCTCAATACAATAAATATCCATATCTGTTTGAAATCTGTGCTGTCTTGCACGTAGTTAACATGGCACACTAACTAACAAGAAAATATCTAGCCCCCCCCCCCCGCCCCCTGTCGTTAACATGGCACGCGGACTAACAAAAAAATATATAATTGGCACTACATGTCAAAAAGGTTGCCGACCCCTGCTCAAAACGAACAAATCCGTTGAATGCTGGCGAGGCCCTAAACAAGGAAGTGACATCGTTAATGAAGGTTCGCCTTGATGAGCGGTCTTGCCAGTTGGCAATTGCCAATTGAGTTTTCCCATACAACACACAATGCAATTGCTGGGGACGCCATTGCATTTGAATTCGAAATGCAATTCAGTGCCTTGTTATTCTATATTATTTAAAATATTTTTCAATGAATTAAGGATTGCATAAGCACTTTGCACATTGAATTGCCAATTTCAAAATGTATTTTCAAATTACATGCTCAGATTAAATATTGAAATGACAAACGCATGCTCTGATTGAATATTGAATTGCCAATTGCAAAATGAATTGCCATTAATAATAATAATAATAATAAGCTCATATTCAACTAGTAAAGAAAAGTAAAAGGAGAGGATTCTCAGATCCATCAAAGAACGATATGGAATCAAATTCTGTATGTATTTATAACAGGACCCCGGTTTGAAAGTGTTTGTTTGCCGTTGGGTTAGATGTGGTTCGGATTTGTTTGTAAGGGTCCTTATTAATCACAGTGAACAGAGCTTCTTTGTTGTGGGATGTTCTGGCCCTTGAATGTTTGTGTTTGCCTGTTTGAGCTGGATAGTTCTGTTTGTTCCCGAGCTTGCAGTCACCTGCATTATGTTCCTCGCATTTTGTTATGCTTATGAATGATGTTCTTTCTCATCTTCAGGTCGTTCTTCTTCCTGCAATGGCACTGCACCTGAGATCTGCCCCAGCCTGCCCTTGGTCTTCTCTCCTCCCCCTCCTGCTTCTTTTCCCCCTCTCTCTGCCCCCAGCATCCCCCTACCAACTGCCCCCCTACCAACATCCCTGTCCTGGTGTTGCACTCCCCCCAGCCCCTCTCCCGCCCTCTATTCACCGCTGACCACGCATTGCAATGCCAGTTGCTACCACAAGGGGGAGAGCGTAAATGTCCCGGTCCTGAGCGAGCGGTTAGCTTTTGAGACACTGTACTCAGATGGCTCCCGCACCCTGACCACTGTGGATTTGAGGATGAGGGTGAGAAGGACAGCAAGCATAATCCTTTAGTCTGGCCTTCACCCGGGACAAAAACGCCAGATCTACGGAGAGGATGGGCGCTTCAGCATCCGCAGTGACCATTTCCTGCTTGACTACCCTTTCTCCACCACAGTCCATATATCCACAGGTTGCACGGGGGTCCTGGGGTCGGCACGCCATGTCCTTACAGCCACCAACTGTGTTCACGAAGGGAAGGACTACGTCAAAGGTGCTAGAAAGCTGAAGGTGGGCTTTATAAGCCAGCCCACTATGGATGCCCCGCCCACTATGGACACCCCGCCCCCTATGAATGGCACCAATCCTGGTCAGTTTACCCCTACAGCACCCATTGTTCATTGGGTGCTTGTGTGACGCACACGTGTCCCCAAAGGCTGCTTCCCTAACCGTAACCCTTCGGGAAATAAGCATGGATTTTCACTACGCCCCGCTTGAGCTGCGATGGCTTCATCAGCGCCCTTTCATGCGTCTCTCAGCGGCCCCCTCGCTGGAGGACTTGGCTGGGAGACTGATCCACTTCTCTGGCTTTGACAGTGACCGACCTGGGGAGCTGGTGTATCGTTTCTGCTCGGTGGAGGATGAGTCTAGTGACTTAATCTACCAAAACTGCGAAGCCCAGCCTGGGGGCAGCGGCTCAGGAGTGTGCAGCCACATCTGGGACTCCGCCCTGGAAAGGTGGGAGTGCAGGGTGATCGGCGTCTTCTCCGGGCACCAGTGGCTGGAGGTGGACGGGGAGAATTGTGACTTTAATGTGGTGGTGTGGTTCATGCTGCTGAAAATCTCCCAGATCTGTTACTGGCTGCACAGGAGCCATGAAGAGTGCAGCCAAGACCTGGATTAGCAGGGGGGTTGAGTCAGACGTGGAGAGGTCCTCATATACATCTTGTTAAACCCCCCCCTCGGGACTGGTTTATTATAATTATCAGGGACAGTGAAGATTTACTTACATACTGTGAGATAAATAATGGCTCACAGCTAATACTCATTCTGATGCCTTTCATTTTGCTTTTTAATCTCACTAGAATTCCCAAATTATTATTATTATTTATCTTGCAAAAATAATTGTCCAGAAAACCTTTGAACATTACAGAACCTCCACAAACATGCATCTTCACATGCATCAGATTATTCTACAAATCATTACCACTATGTCCAACCTAAATGGGCACTAAATTCCTAGTCATTTCGTAAAAATGACTGCTGTACCCTTTCCTTGAATTTTCTCCAGAGATCGCGTAACCATTACACGTGGCCTTCAGCCTAGCCTTATCTTTCAAGCCAAACATTAATTGATTTTGCAGAATGACTCTTTTTTTACCCTCTCCTGGAGCCGACACCTTATCGTGGTGGAGAGGTAATTGGGTCCTGACTGTTGTTTGCGCTTATGCGCCAAACGGCAGTTCAGAATACCCACCCTTTTTGGAGTCCTTCAAAGGGGTGTTGGAGAGCGCTCCCCCCGGGGATTCTCTTGTTCTGCTGGGGGACTTCAATGCTCACGTGGGCAATGACAGTGAGACCTGGAGTGGCATGATTGGGAGGAACAGCCCCCCCGATCTGAACCAGAGTGGTGTTCTGTTGTTGGACTTCTGTGCTCGTCACGGATTGTCCATAATGAACACCATGTTCAGATATAAGGGTGTTCATATGTGCACTTGGCACCAGGACACCCTAGGCCGCAGTTCGATGATCGACTTTGTAGTCGTGTCATCGGACTTGCGACCGCATGTCTTGGACACTCGGGTGAAGAGAGGGGCAGAGCTGTCAACTGATCACCACCTGGTGGTGGGTTGGCTCCGCTGGTGCGGGAGGACCAGGCCTGGCATGCCCAAGCATATAGTGAGGGTCTGTTGGGAACATCTGGCGGAATTCCCTGTCAGAGGGAGTTTCAACTCCTACCTCCGGCAGAACTTCTCCCATGTCCCGAGGGAGGCGGGGGACATCGAGTCCGAATGGGCCATGTTGCGCGCCTCCATTGTGGAGGCGGCTGACCAGAGCTGTTGCCGTAAGGTGGTCGGTGCTTGTCACGGCGGCAATCCCCGAACCCGCTGGAGGACACCGGTGGTGAGGAATGCCGTTAAGCTGAAGAAGGAGTCCTATCGGACCTTTTTAGCCTGTGGGACTCTGGAAGCAGCTGATGAGTACCGGCAGGCCAAGCGGAACGCGGCTTCGGCGGTTGCTGAGGCAAAAACTCGGGTATGGGAGGAGTTTGGCAAGGCCATGGAGAATGACTTCTGGATGGCTTCGAGGAGATTCTGGTCCACCATCCGGCGTCTCAGGGCGGGAAAGCGATACAGCATCAACACTGTTTTTAGTGGGGATGGTGTGCTGCTGACCTCAGCTCGGAACATTGTGGGTCGGTGGAAGGAATACTTCGAAGACCTCCTCAATCCCACCGACACGCCTTCCAACGAGGAAGCAGAGTCTGGGGACTTGGGGGTGGACTTACCTATCTCTGGGGCATAGGTTGCTGAGGTGCTTAAAAAGCTCCGACCGGACCCCGGTGGTGGAATAGATCTGCCCGGAGTTCCTCAAGGCTCTAGATGTTGCAGGGCTGTCTTGGTTGACATGCATCTGCGGCATTGCGTGGACTTCGGGGGCGGTGCCTCTGGATTGGCAGACCGGGATGGTGGTCTCCATATCCAAGAAGGGAAACCGGAGGGTTCCAACTATAGGGGGATCACACTCCTCAGCCTCCCTGGTAAGGTCTATTCGGGGGTGCTGGAGAAGAGGGTCCGTCGGATAGTCGAACCTCGGATTCAGGAGGAGCAGTGTGGTTTTCGCCCTGGCCGTGGAACAGTGGACAAGCTATACTCTCGGCAGGGTCCTGGAGGGTGCGTGGGAGTTTGCCCAACCAGTCTACATGTGCTTTGTGGACTTGGAGAAGGCATTCGACCACGTCCCTCGGGGAGTCCTGTGGGGAGTGCTCTGGAAGTACAGGGTGCCGGACTGCCTTATAAGGGCTGTTTGGTCCCTGTACAACCGGTGTCAGAGCTTGGTCCGCTTTGCCGGCAGTAAGTCGGACTCGTTCCCGGTGAGGGTTGGACTCAGCCAAGGCTGCCCTTTATCACCGATTCTGTTCATAATTTTTATGGACAGAATTTCTAGGCGCAGCCAGGGCGTTGAGGGTGTCCGGTTTGGTGACCTCAGGATTAGGTCTCTGCTTTTTGCAGATGATGTGGTTCTGTTGGCCTCATCAGTCCGTGACCTTCAGCTCTCACTGGAACAGTTCGCAGCCGAGTGTGAAGCGGCTGGAATGAAAATCAGCACCTCCAAATCCGAGACCATGGTCCTCAGCCGGAAAAGGGTGGAGCGCTCTCCCCAGGTCGGGGAGGAGGTCCTTCCCCAAATGGAGGAGTTTAACCCCTTGGGACCGGCGATCCCGCCGGCGGGATCTGACAGAAATTTCGCAAAACCATTTAAATAACTCCGCAAGTTTTTGTCATATACACATTTAAAAAATACTCTCAGAAACCTTAGACGGTCTACTTTTCAAATATATATAGGTAGAAACTAAATATATTTTTACAGCTTCGTGATACGAATTGAAAGAACAAGAGTGACTGACTTAAGCGTCTGCGTCTCGAAGCGGCTCTGATCGCCCACCCACTTGCAAATCGCGCTATTCGCATGATAATAACATGATAATCCGACAGTTAGTATTGGGTAAAGAAATATGTGAATACGCCCATTGTGACCGAAATAAACAAGAGCACATGTCTGGGTAGTGTTTACACTGATCGGCTACAATATAGCACACGGATACGTCTCTGCCGCTGAAGCTTTGCGCCAGTGTTGCCACTTTCAGCAGCGAAGCTCATACCTGTGTTCATAGCTCAGTGGGCTAAGCCTGTGTGCCTGCAATCACGTGGTTCAAACGCAGCGTATTTAGAACGTGAATAGCGATCTTCCGCTGAGAGCGGTCCCAAACGCTCCCGACGCAAGTAAAACCAAGAAAGGTGACACGATTTGCTTTTTTGCCTATTTAACCTAATTTTAAAAACTTTAATACTTCTGACAATGGAAGTTTTGAAAAGAAGACAGATAACGGATTTAGTCAGTGTTTTTTTCATGATTTTGCATAATGATTTCAGCGAGATATAAACTGAAATACACGAGAAAGATACGCGGTCGATGATGCCCTCGTCCCCAGAGCGTCAATAATAGTCACTGCATCATATTTATCGCTTTCTATATTTATATAGTCACAGTTTTTCATTTTTCATTCCATCTATCAATAAACTGTGAAAGGGATTTTATTGTTGCTACTTTTCTTGCGTTTCAAACTGCCTTTCCAAAGTGATGGGTGTGGGGTGCAGTGACATTCCAGACTGATGGGCCATTGACAGTATGCAAACTACTACAGGTGTGAGGACACCTATCTCATCAATATTCATTGTGAAGACCACTGACTTTGAGAAAAAGAGTGTCACTCCAAAGTTCTAACACTTTAGTAATCAAACCATATAAAATTTCTGAATGTCACTTTCACCTATGTGTAGCCAACCCCTGTGTCTATAAGCTTCAGAGCTCAAAAGTCTTACCTAGAAATGTCTATAATGTGATTTTTTACAATTTCTCAGCATGTCTGAAAATAGGTTTTTGAAAAGTATATGTTTAAAGTTGATTTTAACAAAAAATAGAATAATAACATTCTAAGAGGTCTCAGATTATTGGTGCTGAGTTTGTGCTGAATAAAAGCAAATGTATCACTTTGGGATAAATGTTTT
Source organism: Paramormyrops kingsleyae (assembly GCF_048594095.1). Taxonomy (NCBI): domain Eukaryota; kingdom Metazoa; phylum Chordata; class Actinopteri; order Osteoglossiformes; family Mormyridae; genus Paramormyrops; species Paramormyrops kingsleyae. The sequence goes on along the minus strand of NC_132820.1, from coordinate 17,274,062 downwards.
TTAGATAGGTGAAATATTTTAAAATGTCAAGGCATGTCAGACTACCTCGAAAGTGGAAAAAAGGCCTCAGGGCCCAGGGGGTTAAGTATCTCGGGGTCTTGTTCACGAGTGAGGGAAGGATGGAGCGGGAGATCGACAGGCGGATCGGTGCGGCGTCAGCAGTGATGCGGGCGATGCATCGGTCTGTCATGGTGAAGAAGGAGCTGAGCCAAAAGGCAAAGCTCTTGATTTACCAGTCGATCTACGTTCCTACCCTCACTTATGGTCACGAGCTGTGGGTAGTGACCGAAAGAACGAGTGCAAGCGGCCGAAATGAGTTTTCTCCGCAAGGTGGCTGGGCTCTCCCTTAGAGATAGGGTGAGGAGCTCGGTCATTCGGGAAGGACTCATTATAGAGCCGCTGCTCCTCCGCATTGAGAGGAGCCAGATGAGGTGGCTCGGGCTTCTGCTTAGGATGCCTCTTGGACGCCTCCCTGGTGAGGTGTTCTGGTCATGTCCCACTGGGAAGAGGCCCCGGGGAAGACCCAGGACACGCTGGAGGGACTATGTCTCTCGGCTGGCCTGGAAACGCCTCGGGATTCCCCCAGAGGAGCTGGAGGAAGTGGCCAGGGAGCGGAAAGTCTGGGTTTCCCTGCTGAGACTGCTGCCCCCGCGACCCGACCTCGGATAAGCGGAAGTTAATGGATGGAGTATCAATTTCCCTGTGAGGACAGTACTCACAGCAACACATACTCTACAGTTTCTAATAAAGACATTTTGCAAATACAAAATAATGTACGAGCAAAATGTTTCAGCTGTAGAACATTTATGTCATATATGAGTTTCACAAATAATGAAGATGATGAAATTACCCAGGCTTAGTCTGACTTTTCTTTCATAACAGTCAAATGGCAGCTGGGCATGGTCAGCAAGTGGACACATAGATTTTTATACAAGGCCACATTGCCAATAGGAATTTGGAGGTCTTACTCATCCTGGGCCAGACAAATGCAAAATGCATAGTACACAGCAGGTATGGGTCTTTAAGGAAACACTGTAACTAGCCTGGCCTTGCGTACTGCTCTTTGTTCTTTTTCCAGCTGAAGGGTTTCCTTTTCCCTTCTACTTTGACCACACCTATTGAGGCATTTGTCAAAAATGATATCACTAAAGATGTTCACTATGTTTCCCACTTTGCCTTTGACAGAGTTCTTCAAGAGGAGTGCCAAGTCATTGTCCAATTTTCTCCAAACCTCTAAATGTTTAGCCTTTTGCCACAAGGTCTTCTTTTTCCTGCCAGGATCTTCCTCTTTCTTCTATCCTCGGTTGCTGAGGTCCGCTCTGCTGCTTGGAAGTTCCCCAGGCAGTTAGTGTCGGAGGATTCTGGTGGAATGTGACCATCGGCAATGATGGACTCCATAGCACTGTGCTGCTCAACCCGGCTCTGTGCCCTTCTTCTCTCATCTGCCTGGGCAGTGCAAGGCTGCCTTTGGTCGTCCCGGAGACGCCTCTTCAGACCGGAAATATGCTTGGGAGCCTTACGCCTTGGTCTCGGAATGGGCTGCCTGCACTCAGTCCGTGTTTTTACAGCTTAAGAATAAGCTGTAAAAACACACCTGTTAGTGCACAGTTAACTACAGCGAAAAACAACACTAGAAAGATTCATGTGCAGCAAATATAGCAGCCTACTCAGTCCAAATGCTGGCATCAGGAACTGACTATTAAAACAAATCATTTAAATGTCTTACACTTTCCATAAACTGTATTATTTCTTCACTGTCAAGGTATGTAAACTAAGATTTCTGCTTTTTCTGATTTACAATATGGGGACATTCTAACCGTCTTACCATTTGTTGATGGTTTTCTGTGATGTTTAAACACTGACTGTAGCCAGCGTCAGACAGCTTATTTAGACTGTAACAAAATACTGTACAAAAACAGTGAAATTATTACAGTTATATACTGTTTATCAGTAAAGCGTTACAAAACCTTAGAAAAAATGCCTTCTGGGCAATATTTCTGAGGATCTTCCCGTTTCCCATAAAATATTGCAATGTACTGTAATTCAGTATACAAACTGAAAGAATGTACCTGTAGAATTTACTCAATTAAAATAAGGTAACAATTTGCACTCACTCTTTTTGTGTTGAATTTAAACCTCTTTTTAGTAATGTATACCCAATTCTAGGAAATATTTTAAATAAATAAAGCTAATGTCTACCTACTTTAACAGTACCATCCTATAAGATTTACTCAGATAAATTAAGGCAACATTTTTGCACTTATGTTTGGGTAAATATTTTTTTTTACCAGTAAAGAAAACCCAAGTTTAGCAAATAACAAACCCGATGTATTTAAAGGGTCCTCTTCAGCCTATGACGCAAAGTGGAATTAGGTTCAATGCAAGTGTCTTTGCCAGCATGGCCTGATAGAGTTTGCTGCCGAGTTGTGAGTTCAGGGCTTTGCTCAAGAGCCATTTGACGTAGCTATTTTGCCAAAGCTGGGCATGAACCAGTGACCTTCTAATCGCAGGCACAAACACTTGAGCTGTTGAGCCACATGGTGCCCTCAGCCAAGTGCTTTTAGCATTTTTACAGCATTTTGTTACAGTGCATGAGTCTGAAAGCGTCACACCAGATGTGTTTGCAACCCTTAAAACGTACGTTTTGAAATTGTTTCACTTGAGCTGATTTGTATAAAAATAACATTACTTTATATAGTTGTTAAAAAGCGGACTTCGACAAACATGAAATCAGCAATAAACTATGTCTACCTATTCAATGTTTTATAAAATATACACTGCGTTTGAAAACGTCAGCTGTACGATTTCAGGACAGAGCAGCCACTCTGTTAGGAACATTATGGCTTTTTGATTGAGAGTGTTAGTGTCACACCCTGCTCCGTCCGATCCTAATGTGTGCCACACCCCCTCGTTAACCTCATGTGGAATCCCAGTGTTTTACAGCTGTTTCGGATTGTTGTCATTAGTTCAGTGTATTTAGTCCGCGTTTCCGTTTGTATCCCCAGTCCGGTCATTGACGTTATCGTGTTGCGTGCTCTATGTTTTTGGCATTAAACTCCGTATTCCCTGATCCCTGGCTTCCGTTCGCCTGCTTTCCCTATCCGTGCGGCACGAACCGTGACAGTTAGATTTCGCTGCTGGCAAACTATTAAACATTAAATTGGATAGTTACAAAGCTGTATTTCACACAGTGGGGCAGGGGTTAGCACTGTCACCTCCAGCCACTGGGACCAGAGAGAGGTTAGTTGGTACAACGGGCAGAGCTTAAAGCTCCCCACCATCTATGACGTCATCACCAATGATTGACAGGTCCAGCTGCATGCCCCCACCCCAATGATGATTGACAGGTCCAGCTGCATACCTCCACCCCGATTATTGACAGGGCCAGCTGATCCCCCCCCAGTTCCCCCACAACCTAGCTAATATTTAAATTAGTAATTTAAAGCTTGTATTAAAACAATGGTTACATTTATTAATTACGTTTTAAGGAATAATAAAGCGTGTAGTAGACTGAAAGTAAGCTAGCGCATACACATTGTATTTTAAAAGAAAATGCACGTAAGCTTATTTTATTTAGCAGAAATGTTTAAAAAATTTAACTTTTAAACAAGTAGAGACATGCCCGAGCGAAACACCGAATTTTAAGCACAAAACGACACAAGATCCAAACTTTTAACTTTTAAACAAGGCAGGTATACCGAACAAAAAAGAGCAAATGCAAAACAAGCACAACTATTTTAGCGCAAGTTTTTAAAAACGAGAAAAGTCGTAATCAGTTTAACAGTTTTTTTCAATGTAAAAGAGAAAAAGCTTTTTCACCAAACGCGAAGATCCATCGATAGCAGCTCTGGGTTCCGTCAGTGTAGCAAGGCGGCCATTATCCTGCAACGGCGCGAACCCGGCATGCTGCCGGCCTGTTCAAAACTTGCACGTCAAACGATCGACCGCAGGGGGAAGGGGGCGTACTCACGCAGACACGCATTTCAAAATGGCGGCACCAATGGTGTGCATGATCTTTCAAATAAACCCCTTAACCATGACGTTTTTAAAGTAATGAAGTACTTTTCTTAATTCTCTTTAACATGAACATGCTGTTTTTAATACAATGTACGTGAACAGCCTAGAAAATAAGTTTCAGGGAATGAATCTATGTGTTTTTAACATAAATTTAGAAGCATGGGTGTGGTACGGCCTCAGCACATACCGCTAGGTGGGGCTGTCTACTGTTCTCTTTTGTTAAAGGGTTCACAGCAGGGGCAGTAAAACAGCGGGAGGCAGCACCCCTGCTGACCACTGGATTGTGGTACCCCGTTCCCAAGCTATTGTCCACTTCATTTTCTGATCTACGACATATCAACGTTGGAAATGGATCTCTCGAGGTAAGCTAAATCTTTTATTGTATTTTAAAATTGCTGTTATAGATTTTTCTGCTGTGAAAACATATTGTTATTTTGACCAAGATTTTCCCATGCTGTCAAGCTCCTGGCAACACTGTGATACAGAGGATTGGAATAGCGGTAAGTTTTCAAACATGGATTTACTGTTTCGAGCTATGGATTTAATGTTTAAATGTGGCTAAAGACTGAAAGCGTTTATGCTCACAGTTGCAGATAACGTCGACACTGAACTGCGTGAACTGCTATGCACGCCAACGGTTATTTTCAGGGATAATCATGAGGGGAAAGTAAGCCGTAAGCGGAAAAGAGCGGATAGTTTTAACGGTACGTGGAACTATATTGCTTACCCCGTATCATTGATTTTTCTGTATGAAATGCTTAACAGTGTCTGTGATGAATTGCTGATAGCTGCAGCTGAAAAAATTGAAGCGGGGCTAGCAACAGAAACTACAGCCTCAACCGACAGCGTACAGGAAGACCAAACCGGACAACTACAATCTGAGCGACCGGGAACTACCGCAACACGAAGCGGGCCACCGGACCAAGGGGAATCGGCAAGCAGTGTTCCAGCATCCTCACCCCGTGCCTTACCGGAACCACCGCTGTGGTCACAAGATACTGACCCCTTAACACCTTGGCAATTGCCTGTTGTGATTTCCCCAGCCGGAGCTGATTCCCGAGAGGAGCAATTGAAGGCACTCAAACTAGCATTCTTCCTTTTTCAGGATCAGATGTGTGATTTTTTTGGCGGATCTGTCTGACCAAATCTAAAGAATAAGCAGGGGGCATGTCTGACAAACGGTGGCTATGTAGTTTTGATGGGACTGGGGGGTCTAGAAGGATGCATGTAAACGACGATGATGAAACACCACTTAACCCTGATCTGCAGCGGCTGATTGATGAACTGAATGACGGATCGCCGGGTGAGGTTAACCCCTTTTTGCTTGACATGATAAATGACTTAATTCACCAAACGCACATGTGCCTATGGATGTGGAAATGGCTAACGGCCACGCGACCGTGCCTGGTGTTAGGGGCGACAACGGACTGGACACAGATATTGAAATGCTTGATGTAGATGATGGTTTGGCCATGCACTCTGAACTGCATCAGATGCCTACAGAACTGAATGGCAAGAACCCGGGTGAATTTAACTGCATCTTACAAAACTTATTAAATGATTTAAATGATGATGGGTCAGCAGAGGTGGAACCAGAAATTATGGATGTTGATAATGGGGTACAACAAGGTGGGGGTGCTGCTAATGGTGATGTAAATGTTAATGTAATACGCAGGCCGCAGTTTAACAACACTGATATAAGGCAGCGTTTTCATTTTGATGAAATTGAGCATGATGATGATATAGTAGACGTTTACAGGTCTGTGATACAGACATTCCAAAACTTGGTTGACAGAGTGAACGCTTTAGCGGGGCCTGGGGATATCATACAGATGGAACTGCAGGGGGATTCGGTAACCAATAACACAGCTATACATGTTCGAGGCGAGATTGATCTAAATGATCTGCCATCGATGGTAGACAACCTTTCGCAGAGCAATGCCGAGGTTATCAGTGATGAAATGCTGGAGCTGGTCGTTCAGATTGTTCATAATCGAAATGGTGGTGTAGCCAATAGACAGAAATTAACAAAGCTTTTAAAGTCTGACATTCTGCAAAAGAAGCTCAGATGTCTTATTGTTTCTGAAAACTCTGACAATAATCTATGCTTTGCTTACTGTGTAACCCGCCTGTTAAACCCCAATATGCCACATCAGGTTGCTGAGATAGAAGCTAAGCATTTGCAGGAAGCAGTCGGTCTAACTGAGTCAGATATGGTCTCATTCTCAAACATAGCAGAGTTTGAGCAAATGCTTGGGGTCAAAATTGTGGTGTGGTACTGCTGTGACAAGTCTGACATTTTTAAGAAATTTCAGACAAACCCAGAGCCTTGTGACAAAACAATCTTTCTGTACCTTCAAGATCAACATTATTTTGGCATAAAAAGCTTGAAGGCATTTTTTGGGGGTTCATATGTCTGTGATTATTGTTGCATTCAATGTTAAAACAGCACATGTGCAAGTATCACTGCAATGTATGTCTCAGTCCCGAGTACCATAAGCACACCACAATGCACATACATTGTGAGGACTGCGGGTCTTTCTGCCGCTCGCGGTATTGCTTTGAGCAGCACAAAAACTCAAAGCAACAGCCAGACGGAGGTTTTTATATTTTGTGTGATTCGGTCAAGTATTGTGACAAGTGTAATTGTCGGTACACCGTCACTAAAAAAAAATAACCTAAAGGCTCATAAATGCGCACCTAATACGAGGTGTGTTTTTTGTAAAGAAGACTTGACACCTGGGTGTGAACATCAGTGCTTTATCAAGCCAGTAGCGCCTGAGAACCTGGCAGAGAGGTATCTGTTCTATGATTTTGAATGCATACAAGATGAGGGGGTGCACATCGCTAATTACATCTGCTGTATTGACTTTGCGGGCAATTGCTGGTCCGCTAAGGGAGATGGTTGTGTTGCTGAATTTTTCAGGAGTACCGCAACTGTAATTACAAGGGGTATACATTCATAGCACACAACTCTAAAGGCCATGACAGTTACCTGCTTATGAAATATTTCGTTGAAAATGGCGTCACCCCACACATTATCACACAGGGCAGCAAACTGCTCTGTGTGACAGACGAGGACTTTAACCAAAGATACATTGACTCACTTTGCTTTCTGCCCATGAAGCTGAGCGCATTCCCTGCAGCTATGGGTTTTGAGAGCGAAAAGAAAGGCTATTTCCCACATTTTTGGAACACCGTAGAAAATCAACATTACATCGGAACCTACCCGCCACCTGAGGCATACGGTGTGCAAACCATGATGGAAAAGGAAAAGAGAGAGTTTATGGCATGGTACAGCACTGTTGTTGGGGGTGTGTTTGATTTTAGGAAAGAAATGGTAGAGTACTGTAAAAATTATGTTGTCATCTTAAGAGAGGGCTGTCTCAGATTCCGGAGTGAGATCATCAACAGCTGTAATCTAGACCCTTTTCGATGTATCACCATAGCCTCAGTGTGCATGAAACAGTTTTGCATGAGTTTTTCGCCTGAAAATACAGTCGCGCTAACCACTCGAGACAATTACATGAAACGTCAAAAAGTATATTCAACACCGTCCATTCAATGGCTGTCATGGTTGCGGGCATCTCGGGCACGGGAGCGCGGCATGGTGCACGAAAAAAGGGCGGACGACCCACTTGCGGCTCCAAGAACAAAAAAAAGGTTTATTACAAAAGACAGAAAAACTTCAAACACAAAGAAACCAAAAGGACCACGAGGGGTCAAAAACCAAAAAGGGATTAATTAGCAAAATTAAATAACAAAACCTAACTACACAACTAATACGGGGAATCTCAGAAACAAACCATGAAACACAAGCAATACAAATCAACTAACACGCAATCACGAACAACCTAGACATAAACACGATGAACCAGCGGGGAACAGACCAAAGGCAGGAACTAATATACTACAAGGGGTAATGACTAACACAGGGCAGGTGAGACTGATTAACAAGGACTAGGGAAGCAAGACACAGGTGAAACCAATTAACTCAAAGAAACTAACAATCAGGGAAACTAAGAACTAACCAAGAATGCATATATCAACACTAGGGAAGAACATAGGAATAACACAGGCAGGGGAACAAGAAACAAAACCAAAACCGATTACTAAATCAGACACCAGGGTTTAACAAGCACAAAGGGAAAAAACCAGGGAGCTAAATACAAAAACAGAGGAGGTGGGATTCGAACACAAGACAAGAGGGAACTCAGGACCGAGGGGCAAACAAACAGCACATGCTTAATACATTGAGCCACGAGACCAGACAGGAGACAGGGGAGAACAAGGACTGACGTGAAGGACGGAATGACCAGCACCACCTGCTGGTCAAACGGGGAAGGGGCACGGAAGGACCACAGTGGGGGGCTGACCCTGACAATGGCTGGAATACATAGCCCATCGCGAAAAAGATTCAGCATGCGCTGTGTAGAGGGGAGGTGAAAATGGGTTCCTACTACCTTGATGGCTATGCCGAAATCGATGGGGTTCTTACGGCATACGAATTTACAGGGTTTTTTTTTCACGGGTGCCCAGAATGCTTTGATTCAAACAAAGTGAATCCTGTAACAAAACTGTGTTTTGGGGACATGCATCAGCAGTTTCAGGATAAGATCTTTGCCCTTAAAAACACATACAACCTCAATGTATATGTTATTTGGGAACACCAGTGGGATAAATTGAAGGCTGAAAATGCTGATGTACAGGCATTCTTGAGGGAATTTGACTTTCCCGAGCGCATCGATCCTCGGGACGCTCTGTTTGGTGGCAGAACTAACGCTCTGCAACTGTACTATAAAGCACAGAGTGATGAGCGCATAAATTACTATGACTTTACTAGCCCTCAGTCAACAAGTTTAAGGAGTACCCGGTAGGCCACCGTGTAATCATTTACAGTGATTTTGACAGCGTTGAAAACTGTTTTGGGCTGATCAAAGCCAAAGTTTACCCCCTGAGAGGCCTTTACCTACCGGTTCTGCCTTACAGGTGTGGTGGTAAACTCATGTTCACACTTTGCAGAACATGCTGTGAAACCGAGACGCAGGGGGTCTGTAATCATTCAGATGAGCAGAGAGCTCTGATCGGCACGTGGTGCAGTGTCGAAATCAACAAGGCTGTTAAAAAGGGCTACAAAGTCGTAAAGATTTATGAGGTCTGGCATTTCCCTGACTGGACAGACGCACTTTTTGCTGACTATATTAATACCCATTTAAAGGGAAAACAGGACGCTTTGGGCTATCCCTCTTGGGTAAAGAGTGCTGAGGATAAAGAGAGATACATTCAGACTTACTCTGAGAAGGAGGGCATCCGTTTGAACCCCGAGAACATCGGGGTTAACAAAGTGTAACGCCAAATTTCCAAATTGTTTTTAAACAGCCTTTGGGGAAAGTTTGGTCAGAGAATAAATCAGGCAAGCACGATGCTCATCAAAGATCCCAATGAGTTTCTCATGTTCATTTTTTCAAAGCTGGTCAATGTTTCTCACTTTTCCTTTCTGAATGATAATGTAGCGATTGTCCAACGGCATAAAATAAAGGGCTAATAAATGTTTTTATTGCTGCTTTCACTACCGCGTATGCTAGGCTTGAGCTGCACAATCTCATGGACCGCTTGGGGCGGCGCACGCTGTATCACGATACAGACTTGGTCATTTTTGTTAGCAAACAGGGTGACTGGGAGCCCCCTCTGGGCAAATTTCTCGGTGAACTAACGAGCTGGACCCAGATGATCACATTGTGGACTTTGTCTCAGGAGGACCTAAAACTTACGGGTACAGAACGGCAAAGGGCAAAACAAACATGAAAGTGAAGGTAATCACGTTGCATAACACCAATTCAAAAGTTGTCAATATTGCGTCTCTAACAGGATTGGTCCACGACTATGTGAGTAACCCACATTATCACCCTAGAGAGATCAGGACACCCACGCAGCAGATTGTGTGGGATAAAAGGAACTTCCTTTTGAAAAATAAGACAGTCAGCAAGTGTTTCAAGGTTGTGTACACCAAGCAACAGCTTCAGTCTGATTACACCACATTGCCTTATGGCAAGTCATATTTCATTAAAAGACTGTTGGAAAATGTGGATTGTACATTATCCAGAGTGTCTGAAAATGTTGTATGGTGGTATTCTTGCTGGCAACCGCTGTATGATGAATTGCTGTGCAAAATAAAGAACATTAAATTTGTGGAAGGAATTCCGTAGTCTCTGTGTGACGATGAACTTTTGCCTCCAAATAAAATCAACCTAATCATCATTGACGATCTTATGGAAAAAGCCAGTGACAATAACGAAGTCGAAAAAGCTTTCACCAAGTACACGCATCACAGAAATCTAAGTGTTATATATCTGGTGCAGAATCTTTTCTTCCAAGGTAAGAAAAGTCAGATCATCAACCTTAACGCCAATTACATCGTATTATTTAAAAACCGCAGAGATAAATTACAGACGAGTGTATTGGCACGTCAGATGAACCCGCGGCATTTAAAGTTTTTTCTAGAAGCTTTCGAAGAGGCCACAAAAGTCCCTTACAGGTACCTGCTCGTGGATTTAAAAGCCGTGACACCCGAGGACTGTACGAATGCTTCCACCCGAGTGGCCGGCTGCTTACGTGCTCAAGAAAAAATATTAACGATGTCGGCGCGTATAAAAAGAAACTGGAGTGCCCTGAAAGCTTTATTTGACAGTAACGCTAGACAGAGATAGAACATTTTAAAGACGGCATCACCGGGTTTGCTGAATACTCTTTGTGAAATAGCTTTGAACGTACTGTGCGGTAACAAAAAGGTCATACCAAAATGATCAATATAGGGGTCTTAATTTAAACATAAATGTTAACTAAACCACTATAACAAAATCTAAGAAATACATATATACCCTTAAGTATACAAAATAAAATAAATATCAAATTTTAGTCATTGCATACAACTTATATGAAATACAATTACCAGCTACAGTATGGCTCTAACACATGGCATCATTCTTTTTAAAATCATTGCTATAAAACGATATAATTTTAGAAAAAGAAAAGCTTCTACAGCAGTTAAATAAAAAAGGCAATGTTGGCTGCACGTCACGCTGAGATCGTCTTGAACCTGCTTTGCGTTGTAAACAAGCTGGTCACAGTTCCTCATCATGAATGTCTTTATGATTCTCGGAAAGCTGGGGTGATCAGGAGGATTTCCATACAAGTCGAAAAACGAGTTGGAGCTGTCATAGCCAATGAAAAGTACCAGCCAGTGTTCTCCGGGGGCAGAACTAGGATGTGTATTGACGATGAAGATTGCGGGTAATTTATCAAGCTTTAGTTCCTCCAGCTCATCACAAGGTAATACCCCATAAAAATACCTTGCAGTCCATCGGTTTCTACTAAGGATATTCGATAGCTCTAGGGTGTTCATGACTAGTAGTAATCATACAAGATGTTTCTCCTTTGGTTAATCT